>NC_086444.1:240759097-241380764 GCF_028390025.1 Pseudophryne corroboree | reverse complement strand
ATTCAGGTCCGAACTGACCCAGGCCTGACTGAAAAGTCGAAGACGTGCCCCCACCGGTGCGGACCTCCTCAGGGGAGCCCCAGCGTCATGCTGTGGGTTTTGGAGCAGCCGGGGAGGACTTTTGTTCCTGGGCACCTGCCGAAGCAGGTACTCTCTTGCCTCTGCCCTTACCTCTGGCGAGGAAAGAGGATCCCCGACCTCTTTTGGACTTGTGCGACCGAAAGGACTGCATCTGATAGGGTGTTACTTTCTTTTGCTGTTGGGGAATATATGGTAAAAAATTTGATTTACCTGCTGTAGCTGTGGAAACCAAGTCCGTCAGCCCATCCCCAAACAATACATCACCCTTATAGGGTAGTACTTCCATATGTTTTTTGGAATCCGCATCACCCGTCCATTGGCGAGTCCATAAGGATCTTCTCGCTGAGATAGACATGGCATTGGCCCTAGAAGCTAGCAATCCAAGGTCCCTTTGAGCATCCCTCATAAATAAGACTGCGTCTTTAATATGGGCTAGAGTTAAGAATATAGTATCCTTATACATATTATCAAATTGATCTGTCAGCTCATCTGTCCAAGCTGCAATTGCGCTACACACCCATGCCGACGCAATTGTCGGTCTTAGCACAGCACCCGTATGAGAATAAATACACTTTAAGGTAGTTTCTTGCCTGCGATCTGCAGGGTCCTTAAGGGCCGCTGTGTCAGGAGACGGTAACGCCACTTTCTTGGACAAGCGCGTCAGGGCCTTGTCCACAGTGGGGGGTGATTCCCAAATCTCCCTGTCCTGCTTAGGGAAGGGGTATGCCATATAAATTCTTTTGGGGATCTGCGGTCTCTTATCCGGAGTTTCCCCAAGCTTTTCCAAAGAAATCATTCTATTCATGAGATGAGGGAAAGTTAATAATCTGTTTCTTTTCCTTAAACATGTGTACCCTTGTGTCGGGGACCGAGGGTTCATCCTCAACACATCCCTTATTGCCACAATCATACACTGAATGGTTTTAGTCACCCTAGGGTGCAATTTTACTTCGTCGTAGTCGACACTGGAATCAGAATCCGTGTCGGTAGTAGTGTCTTGTGTTAAGGGACGCTTTTGAGACCCCGACGGGCCCTGTGAGTCGGTCCAATCCGAGGATTGAACCCCTGATGTCCCCCCTAATTTAGCCTTATCAAGCCTTTTATGTAAAGCTGCCACACTTGCATTCAACATATGCCACATGTCCATCCAATCCGGAGTCGGCACAACCGACGGGGACACACCACTCATTTGCTCCACCTCCTCCTTGGAGAAGCCTTCCGCCTCAGACATGTCGACACACACGTACCGACACCCCACACACACAGGGATTAACCTATAAGGGGACAAAACCCCAACCAGGCTCTAAGGAGAGACAGAGAGAGAGTATGCCAGCACACACCAGCGCTAAAAACACTGGAAATTATATGACCAGATAGCGCTTTTCTATATATAATATGCCAATTCCCACTCACTTCATCGCTAATGTGCCCCCCTCCTCTTTTTTCCAGCCTGTGAAGTTCAGCAGGAGAGAGACCAGGGAGCCAGCGTTTTCCTCATGCAGCTTCTGTGGAGAAAATGGCGCTGGTTAGTGCTGAGGATCAAGCCCCGCCCACCCGACGGCGGGCTTCGGTCCCAGTGATTTTTCAATAAAAATGGCGGGGGATCATAGATTTACTGCCTCCGCAGCCTAATCAGTCTGCATTTGCCCAAATGTGAGGTTTATTGCTGCCCAGGGCGCCCCCCCCCCCCCCCCCTGCGCCCTGCACCCTTCAGTGCTGCTCTGTGTGTGTGTGACTGGGAGCAATGGCGCACAGTGAAGATCTGATGTCTTCTGCCGCCTAAGATGTCTTCTGCCTTCTTATCCGGCTTCTATCTTCGGCATCTGTGAGGAGGACGGCGGCGCGGCTCCGGGACGAACCCCAGGTGAGACCTGTGTTCCGACTCCCTCTGGAGCTAATGGTGTCCAGTAGCCTTAGAAGCAGTGCCCAACTTGACAAGCCAGCTCTGCTTCTCACTCCTCGGTCCAACGATGCAGGGAGCCTGTTTCCCCTAGCTGTAACACATGATTCGTTCCAATTTATGTCCGGATAATTAAATTCCCAAATGATTAGGACCTTTTCCAGTCCTGCAGCTTTTTCAACTTGCTGCAAGAGTTGTACCTCCTCAGTCACACAAATATCAGGTGGTTTGTAGCATGACCCTATTAATAGCTTTTTTGTTCCTATTCCCCGACTTGAGATTTCAACCCATAGTGCCTCCACGTTATCTCCTGTCTCCTTGTAAATAACCTCTTTTACATATGGTTTTAAGAATGGTGTAACATAGACATACACATCCCTTTTCTTAGCCCTGTCTCTCCTGAAGAGAGTATATCCCTCCAAGCTTGCTGCCCAGTCATGAGAATCATCCCACCATGCAGTGTATGTGCTGCTGTGACCGACTGCCCACATTTCCTTTGTTCCTTCACAGGGGAGGAACAGAGAAAGGTTTCCTCCCCAGGGGAGGTACACAGATAACTCATAATGTATGGCCATGATAACTGATGGTTTCTGCTTGTCAAATAAAACGTTTGTTGTCACGACAGACAGTTTATCTTGCAGTGTATATGCAGCATTGCAGTGCATGTTTTACAGATCTCCTAGTTGGTGCATAGGTGCAATCATTACTGACTGACACATTTTAAAAGATCAGGTGGTGCTAACTGTTTCAGTTGCATTACTGAGGAGATCTGTAAAACATGCACTGTTAAAGGTTCCTGAGGATTTGAGCTGGGAAGCGTTGAACTAACTGCACCAACACATCTCTTCCCTTGTCTCAAAATATCTGTTAACGAACTGCTCAGCCCAAGATGTACATGAACCCAATGGATCCGTACTGCGTATGTGCAGATCTCAATCTGCGACAAGAGTTTCAGTGCCCTCCTCCCCCCCAAAGCCCCGTTTGGAGATGGGAGGGGACAGCAACGGCAGCATTCCAGAAACCAGGTCTGCGCCTCTTTCTGTGCATGCCGTGGCCAGTGAAGGACGCAGATTCTCCGGCACCAACTACACCAAAAACCTGGTCATCCTGAGTAAGATGAGATTTGCTCAGATTACCAATGTTCATGCAGAGTAGTCCCATGCTGTGTTTCCTGCTGCATTTGCATATTCTAACACAGCAGCTGTGTATAAAGATTTAGTGACTGTGCTACTGAATCAGGCCCTTAGTTACATTAGCATTTAGTAAATGCAGCTAAACCAGCAGTGCAAATTCATTATTAAAAACCTAAAATGACAGCAGAAAAGAACCTACACTTCCATCTATTGTACATATCTTGGGTTTATTTAACTTTTTTGGGTGTCTAAAGGGTTTAATATTGTCTTCCTTAATATAGTTTCTATTAAAGTATAGACAATAGTTGGAATACAAAATATTTAAAGGAAAATGCAGATTTGAAACATATAATAATATATACAATAGGCATGTAATACAGAACAGCAAAGTCAAATCTGCAATATATTGATGCTTATTGCCCTGTAGGTCTCCTAGAAAGCAGAAAACATCTTTTATCACAACCACATAAAATGTGTCTGGAACTACTATGTCCCCTTATAAAAACGTACACAAAGCAATTTCCTGAGACGTCATCACTCAAACCATTCCATGCTTTTCTTGACACGCTTCACAACGGTTAATGATTTTGATCCTATAAGTTTATAGCTAAATAGGAAAGTGCTGGATAGATATTTGCTGCTGTAGAAGGTTATTGGTTTGTCCATTTAATGTGGCAATTACAGTGACCTATTCTCTACACTGCTAATTTTGATTTATGAGTCAGCTGCCTAACAGGAGCCTGATTCTTAACAGCTAAAGTAATGGAGATTACATCTTCAAGTGCTAGGCAGGAAGCAGTCCACATTGCATGTGTCTGTAAATGAATGAACACAAATCTTCTGTGTCGCAAACCAGATACCTAGATGAAATCTGTCACCAGCAGAAAAGAAAAATATTCTCTCTTGTTCTCAAAAACAGAGGAAATTAAATGTAGAAATGGAAGATATTACAGTTATATTATTTACCTGATGGCCAATATGAGGATTATAAACATGCTTTCCCTAAATCTTAATTAATTTTGTTTTCCTTTCATTATATTTGATTATATTAGTCTTCATTATGTATTTTGATCTCATCTTTGACATATATGTATGTTTACATATTGTAGTTTAGTATATAGTACATTGTCTCTTGCAGGGACGTGCAGTCATGGGAGGCAGGGGAGGCAGTGCCTCCCCTGTCATAAATGATTATAATAATACAAAGCACATACTTAGGACACATATTATGTGTCATAAGTATGTACTTTAGACTTTATATGTTAATCATTTTTAGTTTGTAAAAAAAAAAACAGTCTACATGTGTTTCGGAGGCACCGCTGTGTATGTGAAAGGGCCGGAAGCAGGGGGCGGGGCTAGGCAGCGGGCTGTAAAAGCCCATTAGAAAGAGCCTTGAAAGCGGCACCTAACAGAAGTGCCTCTTTGACAAGGGGCGTGCTTTCAGCTCATGAAAGCACGGCCCTGTCACTGAGGCTCGCTATGATTGGGCAATGGGCAGGGCACTGACTGCTGTGAACCTCCGCACCCCGCCGAGCATACACCAGTGGTGCCCCCCCTTGCCCCCGTCGCAGCCGCTCATCGAACACACGGGGATGCCTTATGTCCGGCTGCCGGCACCCTCCCCACACACACCTGTAATAATTGCTGAGTGGCCAATCCCCTCCAGCGGCGCCCGGTGAGGACAGCATTACAGGCCAGCCACCCGGTTTAATTACTGGCTGGTCCGGCCAGGGACACCGAAGGGTACCGTACAGTAGTTGAGGCCGGGCTGCCTGCTCATTACAGTTGGTGCACCGCAGGCATACATGGACAGACAGCATTACGGCACCACTGTCATTTCAAATCTGGCGCCAATTAGGAGCCGCCGCTGTGGACAGCGCCAGACTGCAAATGATGGCAGCGCCATGTTGCTGTGTCTCCATGAGCGCCTGTCGGACCAGGCACCAAATTCACACCTGCTGTTGCTGTGGATGTTGGGGTGGTGGCTGCCGAGCCCGGCAGACACCGCTGACATGGTCTGCAGGTGGAGGAAAAATGGTAACCTGCCTTCTAGTGCTGCTCAATAGCTGGAACCAGGTGCTGGACTCCCAGCTGCTGCACAACCTCACTGTGTGTGGTAAGTACTACAAGTACCAGCATGCCACCCATCAAGAGATAATAATAGTGCAGCTGGGGTTGGGATGATGACTCTCTGCTGCAGGACCTACCAGTGGGGTGTACAGTACAGGTCACTACCGGGGTAGGATAGTGTAGGTGTTTGTCGTACAGTGGGGGTAATGGTACAGGTACCTGTCAAAGGTTAATTTATATTGTTACTTCCTATATGCAGGGCATTTGCTGTGTTCCTACTGGGCTGTTGACTTAGTTAGTAGTGCAAAGCCTGCAAGGTATTCTTTTACTTCAAGTTCCTCCTCTGTTTTTTTCTGTATTAAATGACAGTCGAATAGTATATTTCTGAAAATGTGTATTCCAGATCCTGAGGCTCATTATGATTGGGCAGTGGGCAGGGAACAATAGCCACCTTCCCACCCCGCCGAGCTTACACTAGTGGTGGCCGACAGTGAAGCCCCCCTCCCCTTACCCCCTGTCGCCGCCGCTGGAGTTTACAGCTGCGGCATAGAGTCTCCCTCTATGCTGCGGCTCTAAACGCTAGCGGTAGCAGGACTGCAGCAGAGATCAAGCCCCTTCCCAGGGCTGCACACCGCCGCTGACTGTCACAAAGGGAATTGGGACAGACAGCGTCAGTATGCTCAGGGGAACGTCTGTGGGCTGCAGCCTGCAAACTTTGCCCGTCACCAGTGATGAGGAGGGCAGCCAGGAAACATGAACAGCCTTATGTACAGCTTAGCTGGTGCGGAGGTGCGGCCCCGGCCCCACACCTAACCCGATAGCAGGCCACGTCTACCCTCTCTTGGACTACGCAGAGAACAGACTGGTGCGAGCTACCGGAGGAGCAGAACCCATTACTTCCACTCAGGCTGTCCGTCCTGTGTGAGCTTGCATGGAAGGAGCAATGGTAGCCAGGACCCGGTGGCTGCCTAAGAGGGGGTGAGATCCCATACTGACCACTTTTTCCCACCACTACTCCCATCCTGCCCCCCCTTCTATTACTCTCTGCCTGTCCCCCTATTCTGCACTACTGTTACTCCAAATCTGTCCCCCTCTCTCCACCACTACTTCCATTCCACCCCCTGCTCTCCACTACTACTCCCAGTCTGCCCGCCTGATCCTCCTTCCTCTCTCCAGTCTCCCCCATTCCTCCTCTCTCTCTGCCATCTCCCTCTATTCCTCTCTCTCCTGTTTCCTCGCTACTCCTCTTTACCGTACACCCCTATTTCTCCTCTGTTTGCCATCTCCTCTATTCCTCCTCTCCCATCTCCCTCTATTCCTTCTCTCTCTTCCTTCTGCCCCTATTCCGTCTCTCTCTTCATTCTCCCCCATTCCTCCTCTCTCCCTCTGCGTTGTCTCCCACCTATTCCTCCTCTCTCTCTCTGCCATCTCCCCCTATTCCTACTCTCGTCTATCCCTATTCCTCCTGTCTCTTCCATATCCCCATATGTCTTTGTTCTCTCTTCCATAAATTTATAAAAATTGACAATATATTAGCCGGGTGCTCATCACAAATTTGATGAGCAGGCAGGCTGCAGGCACTGGCGGCATCAGACTGAGATGCAGGTTAGCAGCTGGGGGTCGGGCAATTGATGGTGGCGATTTTGTAGGCCATTGGCAGGGCAGCGCCCATTAGTGGCGGCAGTAGCGGGCATTGGCTCAGCGGCGGTAGATGACATTGGCGGGACTCAACAGAGATTATGGCTGCAGTGCCTCACCAGCCACTGACCTCACCGCACGCCACTGGTCTCTTCTGCTCTTTGGGGAGGAATTCAATTCACAACATTGATGCAATGTGCTGCTGAGGAATGGCACACGTAGTGGCAGCACCTGGGCGCATGTCTGAAAAAAGGGCGTGGCCTCAAGGGAGTCCCCAACGCAGACCTCACTGGCCTAGTGAGAAGCCCCCATTACCTCACTCCGAGAGTATGACCAGCGCCCCTGGAGACTAGTGTCTGCAATGCTGGCTTCTTTACAGTTAAAGACGGTTGATACAGGATACTCTCACACTTCAGCTTCATTCCTGTCACTGTGAAGGAGCTGGCATTTTGGGTTCACCCCCTGGAAGGGTGACACCCTTGTGACGCCTGTGGCCATACTGTTGGTAATACTGTAAATGGCCAATATTTTGTGTGCAGCTGATAAAGTGGTTGATGTCCTATGGCCCTTCTTCCACAATTTAAAACTTTATTTTATTCGTGCTGGTTGTTTTGTTTTACTGCTAGTACGTTTCAGTTTGTATATGCTCGTTTCAGAGTAATGACCATGTATCAGCTTGTATTCGGTTAGTTGTGTTTATAGAAGGCGTAATCACACCACCAACAGTAGTCTGTTGCATCTGACTGACCATTGTTATCCATAGCGGTTGTCCTGGCAACGGTTTTCATATGATTACGAGTGTCACTGTGATGGACAACAGTGATTGGGTAGGTCTTAGAAGTACTGAACTTGGCTTGGTGTCATTTCGCTTTTATATAGTGAAGATTTATGGGTGTTTGTGTGTCTTGACAAAGATCTGTGCACCAGATCGAAACAGATGCTGTCAATTTGCTGCCACTGCTTCAAGATTTAATAAAACGAGATTTATGGTAAGAACTTACCATGGTTAAATCTATTTCTGCGAGGTACACTGGGCTCCACAAGGAATAACATCGGGGTGTAGAGTGGGATCTTGATCCGAGGCACCAACAGGCTCCAAGCATTGACTGTTCCCAAGATGCACAGCGCCGCCTTCTCTATAACCCCGCCTCCGTGCACAGGAGCTCAGTTTCGTTAACCAGCCCAATGCAGTAGCAGGTACCAGAGATGACAATCGCTCGTAGCCAATCCCACCACACACTCGCCACAGGAGAGGGTGTCAGCGGCTAATGCCAAACCAACCCAAAGAAGCTATGTGCGTCAGGGTGGGCGCCTTGTGGAGCCCAGTGTACTTCGCAGAAAGAGATTTAACAACGGTAAGTTCTTACCATAAATCTCGTTTTCTGCTGCGGGGTACACTGGGCTCCACAAGGAATAACATTGGGTATGTCCTAAAGCAGTTCCTTATGGGAGGGGACGCACTGTAGCGGGCACAAGAACCCGGCGTCCAAAGGAAGCATCCTGGGAGGCGGAAGTATCGAAGGCATAGAACCTAATGAACGTGTTCCCAGAGGACCACGTAGCCGCCTTGCACAACTGTTCAAGGGTCGCACCACGGTGGGCCGCCCAAGAAGGTCCAACCGACCGAGTAGAATGGGCTTTGATGGTAGCAGGAACCGGACGACCGGCCTGTACATAAGCATGTGCAATCACCATTCTAATCCATCTGGCAAGAGTCTGCTTGGAAGCAGGCCAGCCACGTTTGTGAAAACCAAACAGTACAAAAGGTGGCACATAAGGAGGCTGAATCCGCAACACACCCTGAGTAAATGTATGGACATCAGGTAGGGTAGCAATCTTTCTCTGAAACCAAACCAACAAGGCAGAGATGTGAACCTTGAGGGAGGCCAGACGCAGGCCTAAGTCCAGGCCCTGTTGTAGAAAAGCCAATATTTTGGCCGTACTAAACTTGAAAACGTCATGATTGTTAGAAACACACCAAGTAAAGTAATCATTCCAGAAACTATGGTAGATCCGAGCAGAAGCCGGCTTACGGGCCTTCAAAATAGTTTGAACGACCAACTCAGAAAAATCCTTGGCCCTCAGGACGGAAGCTTCAAGAGCCATGCCGTCAAAGCCAGACGGGCCAAGTCCTGGTAAACACAAGGGCCCTGAACGAGGAGGTCTGGTCGTTGTAGAAGTAGAAGGGGCGATCCAACGAGAGGCCATGAAGATCGGAGAACCAGTGCCGATTGGGCCACACTGGAGCGACCAGAAGTAGGATTCCTCCTTCTTGCTTGAACTTCCGTATTACTCTGGGCAGGAGTGACATCGGAGGGAACACATACGGCAGCCGAAACTTACATGGAATTGCCAGAGCGTCCATGAACGCTGCTTGAGGATACCTTGTCCTTGCTCCGAAGACCGGAACCTTGTGATTGTGTCGAGACGCAATCAGATCCACATCTGGAAGGCTCCACATGTCCACGAGAAGTTGAAACACCTCTGGATGGAGGCTCCACTCTCCGGCGTGTACGTCCTGACGACTGAGATAGTCCGCTTCCCAGTTCAGAACGCCCGGAATTAACCTGATGATATGGCCGGCAGATGGCGTTCTGCCCACTGAAGAATCCGTGATACTTCCCTCATTGCAATGCGGCTTCGAGTGCCGCCTTGATGATTGATGTACGCCACCGTGGTGGCGTTGTCCGATTGTACTTGAACAGGTCTGTTCTGTATCAGATGCTGGGCCATTGTCAACGAATTGAACACTGCCCGCAATTCCAGAATGTTTATCGAGAGTAGTAACACCTCCTCAGTCCACCGACCCTGGAGAGAGTGCTATTCCAACACCGCGCCCCAACCTCTCAGACTGGCATCCGTTGTCAGCAGGACCCAGTTGGATATCCAGAAGGGATGGCCCCTGCTCAATCGTTGGTCCTGAAGCCACCAGCTCAGTGACAGGCGGACCTCCGGAGACGAGGAGATCATGTGAGATCTAATCCGGTGAGGCAGGCCATCCCACTTGGACAGAATCAACTTCTGCAGAGGGCGAGAATGGAATTGAGCATACTACACCATGTCGAAAGCCGACACCATGAGACCTAGCACTTGCATTGCCGAATGAATCGACACTTGCGGACGAGATAGGAAGCATCGAATCCTGTCCTGAAGTTTCAGGACTTTCTCCTGAGACAGGAACAACCGCTGGTTGTGAGTGTCCAATAACGCTCCCAGGTGAACCATGCTCAGAGCAGGAACCAGGGATGATTTCTTCCAGTTGACAAGCCACCCGTGGGCTGTCATGACCTGGACAGTCAGATCTAGATGACGCAGGAGAATTTCTGGGGAATTTGCCAGGACCAACAAATCGTCTAGGTACGGTAGTATCCCGACCCCTTGACGGCGAAGTGAAGTCGTCATGACCGCCATTACTTTGGTGAAAACTCGGCGAGCCGTTGTCAAACCAAAGGGTAAAGCCCGAAATTGGTAATGAAGGTTGCCCAACGCGAACCTCAGGTACTGCCGATGAGACACTGCAATGGGATAATGCAGGTAGGCATCCTGTATGTCCAGGGAGACCATATAGTCCCCAGGCTCCAAGGCCAGAACAATAGAGCGCAGAGTTTCCATACGAAACTTGGAGACCCGCACATATTTTTCAAGGACTTCAGATTGAGAATGGGCCGCGAGAACCCGTTTGGTTTCGGGACTAGAAACAGCGTAGAATAGTACCCCTTCCCGCTCTGAGCTAGAGGCACCTGTACCACCACTCCTGTGGTCAGGAGGGAATGTACCACCGAGTGCAGAGTGTTTGCTTTTGACGGGTCCAGAGGCACATCTGTCAGGCAAAATCGATGAGGGGGACGATTCTTGAAGGGTACGGCGTAACCTTGAGTGACGACTTCCGTTACCCAGGTATCTGAAGTGGTCTTCAACCATTCCTGGGCAAAACCTAGAAGTCGGACCCCCACCCTGGGATCCCCCCGAGGGAGGCCCGCCCCGTCAAGCGACAGGCTTGTCAGTTTTGGAAGCAGGCTAACGGGTTTTGCAGGTCTGGAAGCACGAGCTTGCTTTGGGTACGCCTGACCTCTTGCTTTACCTGGAGGACAAAAGGGCCGAGGGAAAGTACTTTTAGCCTTCTGTGCGGAAGGAGCCGTACTAGGTAGGCAAGCTGTTTTAGTAGTAGCCAGGTCAGCCACAATCTTATTGAGGACTTCTCCAAAGAGAATGTCTCCCTTGAACGGAAGCACCTCCATGGTTTTCTTGGAATCCATATCCACCGACCACGATCTCAAACAAAGGATACGTCTGGCCAAGACGGACGTAGTAGCAGCCTTGGCCGCCAGCACCCCTGCATCGGAGGCCGCCTCCTTAAGGTATAGAGAAGCCGTGGTAATATATGAGAGACATTGTCGAGCATGCTCAAAAGCATTAGAAGGCAGCTCCGCCTCTAACTCCTGAGCCCACGCCTCAACAGCTTCAGCAGCCCATGTCGCTGCAATAGTTAGCCTATGCACAGCCCCCGTTAGGGTGTAAATCGCTTTCAAACAACCCTCCACACGTCTATCCGTCGGTTCCTTCAGAGAGGTGACGGTAGTTACTGGCAAAGCAGAGGAAACAACCATGCGCGCCACATGAGAATCTACAGGTGGAGGAGTTTCACAATGTTTACACAGGTGAGAGAGGATAGCGAGCCAACAGCCTCTTATTTGGTGTGAATTTTGTCCCCGGATTTTCCCAGGATTCCTGACGTGTCAGTCAGGTGTTGAGAATGAGGTAAAACTTGTTTAACCACCTTCTTACGTTTAAATCAATCTGGCTTTTTAGAGACAGCCTCAGGCGCAGGATCATCAGCCACCTGAAGAATGAGCCTATGTGCCTCAATCAAATCCGGGACATCCACCAATGATTTCCCTTCCCCATCAGAAACATCTGAGTCAGTGTCTGTGGGATCAGTATATGCACCATCCTCCTCAGACGACGTGTCTGGGATAGCAGTGGATTGGGAGGAGGTAATGGCCCGTTTAGAAGACGACTTAGTCTTAGGCTGGCGAGAGTGACACTTAGATTTAGTCAATGACCGGTTCACTTGCTGTAACTGAGTGGAGATTTGATCTGCCCATGGCAGATTAATAGCAGGGACCATAAACTGCTGCATTGGCACAGGTGGTCCCACAGGGGGTGACAATTTAGTTACAAGCGTATTTAACAGCGTGAAAAAGGTAGCCCAAGGTGGATCATGTGATGCCCCCGGTGCTACAAACCCACTGGAGGGTAAGGAACCCCCTGAACCTGAACTCTCAGCTGCCATATTTTCCTCCAACGCGTCTGCGGCATCACCACCACGCAATGTGGGAGAAGCCCCAGCTCCGTTGCTACGTGTAGCTGACATACTAATCTGCACAATATAAGGCAACCTGGTACAAGTCTTAGCAGCGATATACCTAGCAAGAACTCCCAGTGAAGTGTGACTGTGTCAGAACAAACCGGGAGTTCAAGAGATATATAGGGTGACTATAAATCACAAGTAAAAATACACAGCAAATATATCTTGTGAAAAAAATCCTATATTATACGGAAAAAAACTGATACACTCAGCCCCCTCAGGTATAGGAATATAGGAGTAGCATGCTGAATGAAATACCCAATAAGGCAGCCATGCAGCAGCTACATGGACACACACATATATAGTCACAAATGTACCATGCAGAAATTATGCACCATAAAACTGCACTGGACTAGCAATACAAAGTAATACTCAGTATGGCTATATGTGTCAACAACAGATATAACAAAGCACAGTAGATACTAGATGTATATCACAGGGTGTTTGTACCACACAACCCTGAATGTATGCACTCTTTCTTAACTAACACTGTCCCAGTGACAGGTAAAATACTTAAGTGTTCTACAATATGCACAGCGCTGGTGATCAGGTGGCTTTACAGAGGAGGATTTGCCCCAGCAGTCCCAGGAACAGCTCAGCTCCCTTTGTGATGGCTGCTGACAGGGAGTGAGGGAGAGAAATGCAGCTCCAGGGCGGGAACATTTACAGAAATGGCGCCCTGGGGGAGGGGCTACAGGTTAGGCCTACTCCCCCTGCTAGCATCCCCACTGGGCGCTGCAGGCTTTGAAAACGGGGCTTTAAGAGAGAAAAAACCCACACACCTGTGCCCAATGTCCCTGGTGGCTAGTGGAGCGGCTGCCAATAACAGTGTCCACGCCAGCGCGCACTCGGCCCGCCTCCCACGGGCGCGCCAGATCGCGGTAATGTGCTGCCAAAGAGACCCCTTACCTCCCCCGTACTTGCGGCTGCGCCATCCTGGAGGGCAGCGGCGTGTGTGTGACTGACGTAGGAAAGATACCGGAGCCTCCGCTGTAGTGACCCGGCAACCAGGGCGCGGGAGTTAACAGCGCCACTGGGGGGGTGATGAAGCTGCAGCCAAGAAAGTCTATGTGACTTTACATGCTGCAGCCCTTGAAGTCTGTAGAAGTATTCTTCTTTCCATTTCTTCAAATAAAGCTACCAATAGACTGCAAAAGGCAGCCCTCCTGTTGTATGCCTGCTTACTGCATGGCACCAACTACAAAACTGAGCTCCTGTGCACGGAGCCGGGGTTATAGAGGAGGCGGCGCTGTGCATCTTGGGAACAGTCAAAGCTTTGAGCCTGTTGGTGCCTCAGATCAAGATCCTACTCTACACCCCGATGTTATTCCTTGTGGAGCCCAGTGTACCCCGCAGCAGAAAGGAATGGATTACCGGTTGAGTTTCCCGTATTCAAAATGCTTTTTTCCAAATTTTCGAATATTTGCATACCATAATGAGATACCTTGGGGATGGGACCCAAGTTTAAACATGAAATGGATTTACAGATGTGTCCTCATACATCTTTTGCTGCAGTCACACCAGGTCGCGTGAGAATCTTCTAGCGCCAGGCGTCTTTTTTGTCGTAAATGCATATTAGTCACAACGCAATGTGACTAGGACACGAGGAGACTGTGCGTTTCATTTGATATATGACATTTGTATATCGGTATGCGAGTCTCTGAGTCTGTATAAAAAGCGCTTTTTTCCAATACATGTCCTGCTCCGTGTACAGACTCGGTCACACACAATATACAAGTGTCATAAATCAAAATAATCAGCACAAACTCTTCATGCATCCTAGCCACATTGCTTGCACGGTACCTGGCAGCTCACTCTCGCCAGGCATCTCACGCTGCATGGCATATTGGCATGGCATGTATGTTTCACATACACCTTATATACACAGCCTAAAGGTAATATTATACAATATTTTTAATAATTATGTGCCTAAACCACAGCTTGTGTACACTGAACCATCGGAAAGCAAAAGGTGTCACTAGCTCAGTCGCGCTCAAAAAATACTGGATTTTGGATTTTCAGATATGAGAGACTCAACCCATATTTCTTTAATACACTGTCTGTTGGCTCCTTTTTTTTTTTTACTGTTTTGTTGTAACATCTATCTATTTATCTATCTATATACTGTACCTCATACATCTCTATACATATCTATACCGTTTTCAAGAACAGGTAGCAAGGCGTTCACTATACTGTAGACTAGGCATAACCCCAACTAAGAGGCAGTTTACAATCACTGTATTTTCTAGGTATCTCTAAATTCCACTCAACTAACAGCTAGGTAGGGCTACTGTAAGTCCAATGTCTGTCAGACTTTGGTAGGTGACTAGAAGTTTTCATGGTCAACTAACATGCCATGATGTTACACACACTGTGCGGGAGAATACGGAGAATCACTGGAACTCCAAAATTTAAAGTGGAGGAATGCTACTTTTACCAATTATAATTATCCCCACAACATGGCAATTACCTACAGTGGTGGTCTCCGGTATAAGTTCCCTTTAAGACTCACTAGAGTCTTACAGTTTCCCTGCATTTCTGCTAGACTAAGCTCATTAGAAGAGACTGAAAGAATCGTAGGATATCAAAGTAGTTTAGTTCAGCTACAGTATATTTTGGAGCATCACTCATATTATTGGAACATCCATATACTTGTATTACCAATACAGATGGAAACTTGGGAAGGTCTACAAAGTTCTGTCCTGCACATGCAGTTTTATTAATAAGAAAAATATAAACCTAAATAAATAAAAGAAAGAAATGTATTTTACGTACAATGAGTTTAGCACCCTGTTTGTGTTTCTTTATGCTGGTATAATTACCTTTTTTGGGGACAGAATGCGTTGTCTAAACTTCTCCACAGTCTCCTGCCCTGAATTCTCCCAGGCATTAGCAAAAGCATCAATTTTCACCTGCTCAAGATGGATGTTCTCCAGCTGCTGGCGTAAGACCAGCGTTTTCAAATTATGATACACAGCCTGAAAAGAAATAATATTTAAAATGTAAAAGGAAAAGAATTCTGGCTCAAATAAACACTTCACTGTTTAATACAGCACGTTTGTATCAGGTTTCATAGATATTGTGTGTATGGCTGAAATAGTTCTCTACACTCAATTACTTTACAGGTGGAGTTGGTTATGTTCTAGCACTGAATGGCCATTGTGCACTTTGGGGCTGATTCAGAGTTGGGAGCTAAGCAAAAAAAAAAAAAAAGGAGTCATTTTACAACATGACAATACCATGTGTAAGGTGGGGCAGAGTTAAAATGTGCTGAGAGATTTATATTTGGGAAGGGAGGGTCCTAGTTAAAACTTACATTGCAGTGTAAAAGTAATGCTCTCCCACATCTTTGGGCTACATGCAAAAGCAGCCTGTATTTACCCTGAACGCAAAAAAAAAAAAAAAGTAAATGTATTAACACCCATCACAAGCAGATCTGACCAGGAGTAAAGAGACACTTTTTTTTTGTTTGCTTTACTACCAATTCTGAATCAGCCCCTTTATGTTAAAACTCAAAATACAGTACAGGTTGAGTATCCCTTATCCAAAATGCTTGGGACCAGAGGTATTTTGGATATGGGATTTTTCCGTATTTTGGAATAATTGCATACCATAATGAGATATCATGGTGATGGGACCTAAATCTAAGCACAGAATGCATTTATGTTACATATACACCTTATACACACAGCCTGAAGGTCATTTTAGCCAATATTTTTTATAACTTTGTGCATTAAACAAAGTGTGTGTACATTCACACAATTCATTTATGTTTCATATACACCTTATACACACAGCCTGAAGGTCATTTAATACAATATTTTAATAACTTTGTGTATTAAACAAAGTTTGTGTACATTGAGCCATCAAAAAACAAAGGTTTCACTATCTCAGTCTCACTCAAAAAAGTCCGTATTTCGGAATATTCCGTATTTCGGAATATTTGGATATGGGATACTCAACCTGTATTGTATTTGATCATATCAAAATCAAATATTCAGATTTTCTATAATGTAAACATATAGTCACATAGTACATAGTTGTTGAGGTTCAAAAAAGACAGATGTCCATCGAGTTCAACCTGTATAATAAATGTTTGGTTTTTTGTTTTTTTGTTTTTTTATCTTAATTAAATGCTGTATCCTTGGATATTTTTTTGCGCTAGGAATTTATCTAATCCATTTTTAAACTTATTGATTGAGTCCACCATTACTATCTTCTCTGGCAAAGAATTCAAAATCTTTACTGTTCTTACTGTGAAGAACACTTTTCTCCGTTTTGTATGGAATTTTTTTTCTTCTAACCTCAGGGGATGTCCTCGCGTCCTATGTAATGTTTTTTTGACAAACAAATCGTTTGATAAATCCTTGTCCTATCTACTCAACCAATTTGAATGATTTTGAACTCTGCTGCATGTTGCACTTTCCAACAATGGACCACATTTAGAGACACCACCTGGGGCACTAGTGTATTGTAACACACATGTAGCGGCTGTTACTGCATCCATCACTCAATCAGGTTCAATGACCAAAAGATAACCACAGTACCAGATTGAAAACGCAAATCAACCGGTGACTAGAATCACTACCATATCTGTCTGCGTATGTAATACTTGACTAGCCAACCTGGAAGACCGCATGCGGTCTAGCCATATTATTAAATGGCCCAAACAACTAGATATGTCCAATTTAGCTACATTTGTTGCCAAACTGGCCAAATATCTATTTAACGAACATGACAAAAGACTTGTAATCTATTTCTTTTCACTCGTCATGCTCTGACCAAATGGACTTAAATAAGCAGTATTCAGTAGACTCCTAAATAACCTGAACACTAATGCAAACTGGTTATTATATGAGATTCCATACAACACTCCAGTGCGGCGACAATAAGCCATGGAAGTGTGCAGAATTTGGTCTATAAACACAATTAAACTTTATGTTGGTTACATTGGAAAATAAATCTTGTAAAGATTTGTCTTCTCAAAGAGCAAAAAAAAAGAGAATATAACCTAATAGTATTTAAATAAAATGTCAAACCACTTACAAACTTTGTATTTACCGGTCAACAAGTAAAAGATTAGTTTATCAAGATAAATAGTGGCTGCTTTTTTTCCTTCAATATAACAACCTAATTTGTATTTTATCTTTTTTTTATACATATAATTAAATATTTGACAATGTGTTGGATCCTAAGTATATTTGGGATACGGTCATTAGGTCGACCACAATTGGTCGACATGTATTAGGTCAACGTGGTCACTAGGTCGACATGGAAAAAGGTCGACATTCGTTTTTCACTTTAAAAAAAATTTTTTTTCAACTTTTTCATATTTTACGATCCACGTAAACTACGATTGGGAATTGTAACCTGTGAAGAGAGCAGCGGTAGCGGAGCGAGGCCCCTTGCCCGAAGCATGGCGAGCGAAGAGAGCCATGCAAGGGGACAGTGCACTAATTGGGGTTCCCCGTCACTTTACGTAGAAAGCGTCATAAAAAAAAGTTAAAAAACTCATATCAACCTTTTTCTATGTCACCTAGTACATGTCGACCTAAGTGTGGTCGACCTAATGACCCATATCCATATATTTTGGATCCATTTATCAAAGAAAGACTTCAAACAGCCTCAATATTAACCGAATGATTTATATCTGCAAGTATGTATAATCTTATTTATACAGTATAAGCAACATTGCATGCAATCAGAGGCGTCGGAACAGGGGGGCAATGGGGCAGCTTGCCCCCCCCAAACACGAGAGGCGCCAACATGCAGGAGAAGCGATGTGCGGTCTGTTGAAAGACCGCACATCACAACCTCCGTGCAAAGCAGGGACTGAGCAGTGGAAGTCTCTCGCCCGGAAGAAGTAGTGGGTGCTATCCACTCTCCCTCCCTGTCCTCCGCAGCGGCCGCCTCCAATGCCGGCAGGGGAGGAGCCAGAGGTGCAGGTCGCCTCCCACCTTATTCAATGTCTGATCCAGTCTGGGCCTGGGGCTGACCCTTCCCCAGATCAATCATTCACTGCCCACCTCCAGTCTGTACCCTTCCTGTTACCTATCTCGGATCTCCTCTCATGGCTCCCCCATGCAGCTCCCCCCCTCCCACAGCACCAGTACTCCTGTAATCTCCTATCCCACATCGTGGCTCCGAACTCCGACCCCCCCCATTCACAGCACCCCTTCCCGCACCCCAGTACTCCTGTACTGTCCTCCTCCTCACCCACCCGCGGCATCCCCGACCCCCGCCCACCCGCGGCACCCCCCTCCCCCACACCAGTACTCCTGTACTGTGTCCCTCCCCCACCCGCGGCATCCCCGACCCCCCCACCCGCGGCACCCCTTCCCTCACACCAGTACTCCTGTACTGTCTCTCCCCCCCCCCCACCCGTGGCATCCCCGACCTCCCCCCCCCCCACCTGCGGCATTCCCTCCCCCACACCAGTACTCCTGTACTGTACTGTCCTACCCCCCACCCGCGGCATCCCCGACCACCCCATCCGCGGCACCCCATCCCCCACACCAGTACTCCTGTACAGTCCCCCCCCCCCCCACCCGCGGCATCCCCGACCCCCCACCCGCGCACCCCCTCCCCCACACCAGTACTCCTGTACTGTCCAACACCCCCCCACCCGCGGCACCCCCTCCCCCACACCAATACTCCTGTACTGTCCTCCCCCACTCGCGGCATCCCCTCCCCCACCCGCGGCAACCCCTCCCCCACACCAGTACTCCTGTACTGTCCAACACCCCCCCACCCGCGGCATCCCCTCCCCCACACCAGTACTCCTGTACTGTCCCCCCCCACCCGCAGCATCCCCGACCCCCCCCACCCACGGCACCCCCTCCCCCACACCAGTACTCCTGTACTGTCCCCCTCCCGCAGCATCCCCGAACCCCCACCCACGGCACCCCCTCCCCCACACCAGTACTCATGTACTGTCCAACCCCACCCCCCACCCGCGGCATTGCCCGACCCCCACACCACCCCCTCCCCCACACCAGTACTTTTGTACTTTCCTATCCCCGCGGAATCCCCAACCCCTCCACTTGTGGCACCCTCTCCCCCATACCTGTACTGTCCCGTTCCCCCCCAACTGCGGAACCCCGACCCCCCCCCCCTCCCCTGCACCAGTAGACCGCACCCCGATCCCCCCTCATGGCTCCAAACTCTTCCCCCCCACACCTGCATTCCCCCCTCCAATACTCCTGTACTGTGCTCTTCCCCCCTCATTGCTCCAGACTCCAACCCCCCTTCTCGCGGAACCCCCTATCCCCCTTCCCCCGCACCAGTACTCCTGTACAGTCCTCTCCCCCATCATTGCTCCAAACTACAACCCCCACCCGTGGCACCACTGACCCCCTCCTCCCCTGCACCAGTACTCCTGTACTGTGCCCCTCTCATGGCTCCAAACTCCGACCCCCCCCCCCTCCACCTGCAGCCCACACAACCCCCCCTCCCCCGCAATAGTAGTACTTTACTGTGCTCTCCCCCTCATGGTTCCAAACTCCCTCTTTACCCTCATAGCTACAGCTCCCCCCTCCCATCTGTAGCACTCATCCCTTCCCCACATCAGTTCCCCTATCCTGGTCTTTCTCCACTCACATCCATGTTGCCATTTTACCAGTGTGTCTGTACACAAGCCTGAATGCCTGTAAGCAATCACACCATTGAGGGACAGGGAAGACAGTTAAGTGCCCTTCTTCCGACAGGTAGGGGACAATGTTTGTTATTTTCTTTTTTTTGTGTGGCCATTGTGATTTTCTTTCCCTGTTGTACTAGCATGCGGTCGGGATCCCCGCGGTCAGGATGCCGATGCCAGAATCCTGACCGCTGGCTATGCCGACGATCGGCATGCCGACACACAGGGCCTATTCCCACTCGTGAGTGTCCATGACACCCATAGAGTGGTAATAGAACCTGCGGTGAGCCACCGAGCCCGCAAAGGACTCCGTTGCGCTCGCCCCCTCACGCCGGCATTCTGGTAGCCGGGATCCTGGGGTTGGTATGCTGACCTTCTGGATCCCAACCACCGGCAAAACAATCCCAACACGTGGTGCCAATGTTATTTTCTTTCTCTGTGGAGAGCAATGTGTTTTTTTTCACTGTGGGGAGCAATGTGTTTTTTTCTCACTGTGGGGAGCAATGTGGTTTTTTCTCACTGTGGGGAGCAATGTGTTTTTTTTTCTCACTGTGGGGAGCAATGTAATTTTGTTTTCATTGTGGGGAGCAATGTTATTTGTTTCCCTGTAGGGAGCAATGTGATTTATTTTTTTTACTGTGGGGAGCAATGTGATTTTTCTTTTCACTGTGTGGAGCAATGTTTTTTTTCTGACTGGGGAGCAATGATTTATTTTTCACTGTGGGGAGCAATGTGATTTTGATTTCATTGTGGGGAGCAATGTTATTTGTTTCCCTGTAGGGAGCAATGTGATTTCTTTATTTTTTTACTGTGGGGAGCAATGTGATTTTTCTTTTCACTGTGGGGAGCAATGTTTTTTTTCCTGACTTTGGGGAGCAATGTTTTTTTTTCACTGTGGGGAGCAATGTGATTTTGTTTTCATTGTGGGGAGCAATGTTATTTGTTTCCCTGTAGGGAGCAATGTTATTTTTATTTTATTTTTACTGTGGGGAGTAATGTGATTTTTTTTTTTCACTGTGGTGAGCAATGTTATTTTGTTTTCACTGTGATTTTGATTTTTTTCTCTGTAGGGAACAATGTGATTTATTTTCCAGTAGGGAGCAATGTGTGTTTGTTTATGGACACAAATTTCTGTGGTTTTTTTTCTGTGGAGGCCAATGTATATGTATTTTTTTTTCTGTGGAGGTCAATGTATGTGTTTTTTCCTGTCTGTCCCTGCATCCCTGCTGCCCCTCTCTCTGTCCCTACATCCCTGCTGCCTCTATCTGTCCCTATCTCTCCCTACATCCTTGCTCCCTATCTCTCCCTACATCCTTGCTGCCTCTCTCTGTCCCTACAACCCTGCTGCCTCTCTCTGTCCCTACAACCCTGCTGCCCCTCTCTCTGTCCCTACATCCTTGCTACCCCTCTCTCTGTCCCTGCGGCCTCCCTCTGTCCCTACATCCTTGCTGCCTCTCTCTGTCTCTACATCCCTGCTGGCCCTCTCTGTCCCTACGTCCCTGATGCCCTTCTCTCTCTCCTTACGTCCCTGCTGCCCCTCCCTCTGTCCTTACGTCCCTACTGCCCCTCCCTCTGTCCTTACGTCCCTACTGCCCCTCCCTCTGTCCTTACGTCCCTGCTGCCCCTCACTCTGTCCCTATGTCCCTGTTGCCTCTATCTGTTCCTACTTCCCTGCAGCCTCTCTTTGTCCCTACTGTGTCTCCCTAAGTCCCTGCTGCTTCGCTCTGTCCCTATGTCTCTGCTGCCTCTTTATCTGTACCTACGTCCCTGCTGCCTCTCTTTGTTTCTATTCACCTGCTGCCTCTTTCTGTCCCAAAGTCCCTGCTGCCTATCTTTGTCCCTATGTGTTTGTCGGCATTCTCTCTCTGTCCCTGCCGCCACTCTCTGTATCTATGTCCCTGCAGCCACTCTCTCTGTATCTATGTCCCTGTAGTCACACAATCTCTCTCTCTCTCTGGAGACCTGAGTTGGGGGACCCCTTAAACATTTTGCTATGGGGCCCACAAAGTTCTAGTTACACCCCTGTTCACAGGGGCTATGCGCTAACCCCCCCCCTCCCCTTACCAGGGAAGACGTCCAGGACCAGAGCACTCAGCACTGCCACGAATCACGGCTGTTTAGGGGGCGTGGCCTGATGATGGGAAGCCCCACCTCCATGAGAGACCTGTAGCTGTGCTGTTCAGGTAGTGTCTCTCTCTCCCTGACACTGTCTTTCCCTCTTTCTCCTTGACACCTCTTTCTCTCTCTATGTATCTCCGTCTTTGTTTCCCTGACACTCTCTCTTGCTCCCCGTTCTTTCTCTCTCCCTCCCTCTCACAGGGTTGGAATTAATTTGCCAGTGGCCGGGATGCCAGTGGTCAGACCGCGGCATCCCTATAGTTAGAATCCCAACAGTGGAAGGAAAGTTTACTCACCTCCCCCCCTGGCCTCCTAGCCCATCCTATCTATAGCCCTAACCTACACCCCCCCTTCCGCAGCCTAACCCTAACACTGCCCAGTAGCAGCTAAACCTAACCTCCCCAGGGCGCAACCTAAACCTAACCCTCCTCCCACAGCCTAACCCCTTGCTCCGTGGCTTACCTCTCTGGTGTGGCGGTGGATGAGCGTTCTGGATCCTGCTGTCGGGATACCAGGGCCGGGCTGTAGACCCTATTCAGGATTTCAGTGTCGGCATTCCAAATAGTGTTGGGATTCCGGCGTCGGTGTTCTAACTGCCAGGCTCTCGACCGGATCCCCTCTGACACCCGCTCTCTCACCCTGACACTCTTTCTCTCTCGCTCCTCTCTTTCTCCCTGATACCATCTCTTTCATTCTCCCCTCTTTCTCTCGCTCACTCACTCCCCCTCTCTCTCCCTGACACCCTCTTTGTTTCTCTCTCACTCCCCTCGCTCTCTCTCCTTCTCCCCTAAGAGGCATTGTAGTGACAGTGCCAGGGGGTGATGTGTGAGTGCGGGGGTCGCGGTGGGGGGGTTGCACAGAGATGTATCCTCCCCACCGTGGTGCGGCCTCCTTTTTGTCCAGGTAGTACTGCCTCCTCCTCCCCAGTGGTCCTGCCCACAGTGGAGCGCCAAAATGAGGATCTTTCTTGCCCCCCCCCCCAACCTGTAAATGTTCTGACTCCCCTGCATGCAATGCTCTAGAAATTTACAAAAAAAAGTACATGGAACCATACAAAATACTCTGTGATCAATACAAGTTTAACGCTTGGAGAAATTAAGTGTTCCCCCGAGGGGTTTATAATCTAATTAGGTAGGAAACACTAGGTAATAACTTTGTGATTATATTAATAATGACCACGGGAGTCTAAGTACAATAGCATCAAAGGGAATATTTTCCTTCACTCAGCATAAGATGCTTGGGAGGGGTTTTAAAAGCTTTGTGGTGAGAGCATTATATGTAGCTGGATATTTGAAGGTAGGGAGTTCCAGACATATGGAGCTGCATAAGAAAAGGATTTTAAGAATGAAGACTCAAGGAGTGAACAAGTAGGTCAGCTAAAGTAGAGCATGGGGAGTGAGCAGGGGGTTCACAGAGAGGTGAAGTCAGAGATGTAAGTGAGAGGAATGGATGCAGGTCTATGAAGAGCCTTGTAGTATAGAAATAGGACACTGAGAATGTGGGATTTTGATAAGGTGTCAGAAGAGAGATTAGAACAAAGGGATGATGGATACGGAGCAGATGGAAGTAATGGCATGTGAGTCTAGTACCTACATGTAGAAAGGGCTGAAGTAAGGAAAATCAAAATGCGGGAAGACTAGCAAGTAAGAGATTACTGTAATCACAAAGGGAAAGTAATGTGTATTTTGGCAGTGGACACAGGAGTCAGGTCATATTTTAGCAATGTTCTTAGGAATAAACTGCAGGATGAAGCTGCAATGTGTTGGAGAAATGAGAGGAATCTATTAATGACTTCTAGATGTAAAACATGAGGCACAGAATTAATGACCAGATTATTGATCGTCAGGGAGGACAATGCTTGGGCGGAAAAAGCAGCAGTTTCGGTGTGCAAGTTTATATTTTGCCATATCTTTGCCACCTACTGTATGTTGACATTTCTGAGAGGCAAGCATACAATCTATGAAAGGAAGAGAGCGGTCAGGCTGACAGCTAGAATTGTTTATCATCTGTATAAAGCTGATATTTATACCACATGAACTGATAATTTGCCAAAACTGACAGGTATAGAAAGAGTACAGCAGGCGTACATGAAATCTATCAGGAGTAGGTCACAGTAAATCACATTGGGGGGGGTGTCACAATCACACTTTGCCCTGACAATTGTCCTGCTTATATCAGGACAATTGGGAGGAATTTGTATCATCAACCACATTATATGCTATAAGTGACAATGGGCCCAATTCTGAGAAACAAGGTGAGCACAGGTGCGGACAGCCAGGTGTACTACCATATGCTAATGAGAGTATCCGTAGGTCTTTATGTGTATATAGCAATCTGCAGTCAGAATTAGTATGGCACTTATACCTACTCCATGCTGGGTGCAAAAGATCCATCTGATCAGGGATCCCAGAACAATACATATATCTGGCTACACGCCCTCGACACGCCTACGAAAGAGATCTCGTGGGTAATGGCAAGGTAGCTGCACAGCTGACACCCAGAAACGGGCCAGAGAGAAGCCGAATCACAAAGAGCCTCCATCAAAGTGCTTATGTATGATACAGTGCATACCCAGATTGCTAAAAATCACTAGATATGTCCGCGACTCAGAATCAGGCCTGATATATTGAGCAAATACATAATGGTGTAGGAAGGAAAGTTTTCTGCTTTTCAGGCAAATTGCTAGCTTGGCTGCTTTGAGGAGTTCTATACAATCTTATTTGAAATACATGTTTTCTAGGAAACACTGTAACATAGCATTTCATATGCAGATATGGCCACGGTCGCACCCAGAGTATAGGCATGCTGCATATCATTTTAATCAGCATAAACTGTTTGTGCATCCTGCAAAAGTATGTGTGCGGGTGGGGGATTTATTCAGGCGCCTGTTTGAGCATGAGCAAGACTCAAAAGACACTAGTTTTCCCCAATGAAACCTGAAATATTAAATGTGAACGAATGTGGATGTGTCTTAAAGATGGCGCTGCCCAGTGAAAACAATGTGTCTGAAAAGTGAATTAATATACTTACAGATATAATAAAATATCTTATTTAATAGAATAACAATGTGGAACAATATATGTATAAAACATTAATTAAAATATTTTTTCTTTTGAATAAAAGAGATGGCACTCTTTAAAACAGATAAGAGAAATTAGGTAGGTGGAGCATACCGCAACCGGTGAGGAGGAGCCGCAGGTGTTGCTATGGTGCATGCAGAGTAACCGGTTTACCCTGCATCTGGCTCCTAGGCTTCAACCAGTGGCGATGTGTTCGTCTCCCAGGTGCAGGTAACAGGTGGAGTCCGCTGATGCGTTTCGAGACGATTAGTCTCTTTTTAAAGGATGTTTGTGAATCCTATTCGTATAGTTTTGCGAATAAGACACATTTTAATGGAAAAAGTTGCAAGAAAAGACGCTAAGTGCTACCGACCCACGCCAAATCATGGTATGACTAGAAGTGCTTTTTAATGTTATGGGAGATGTGTGGGCACATCTGTACATTCTCCAGGCCTGATTATGATTCGGAAGCATACTTGCCTACATTATCTGTCTTCTCTCTGGGAGAAGCCCAGAGAGGATACACTGATGGAGGCTTCTGGGGTGGGCTTACACGACATTAGGCTCCAGGGGCGGGGCTAAATGCTGCAATTCACGTACTTAGACCGCCTCCTCCTCCTGGCACAGCATTTTTGATGACTTTCTCCCCATTCTGCCCGCTTCACTAGGAAGATGGTGGGAAGCAGGAGATTTGTCTACTCTTCTGTGGGTGCTGGGTACTACACAAAAACATTGTGAGTCTCCCGCAACTTCTCGGAGGGTAGGCAAGTATGTTTGGAAGTAAAGCAAAAAAAAAACACAAGTAACTTTGATTCTAGAACAAACCATATTGCAATGCAAAATGGAACAAACACATTTATACTGTACATCTAGCCTCAATATGCCAAGCAGCGCAAGATGCCTGGCGTGAGTGGGTCACCAGATTCCGTGCAACTCTGCCAACGTCGGGTGTCCTATGACACACAAGGAGACTGTGCTGATTACTTTGATATATGACACTTGTATATTGTGTGTGACCAAGTCTGTATATTGTATATGGAACAGAAACTAACTTGTATTGGAAAAAAGCTGCGGCTGCTACATGGTAGCATTTCGTATACAGATCCAGAGACTCAGTCGCACACAGATATACAAGTGCCATATCAAATTACTCAGCGCAGTCTCCTTTGCATACTAGTTGCATTGCCTTGCGGTAAAAATAAGATTTTAAACCTACCGGTAAATCTTTTTCTCCTAGTCCGTAGAGGATACTGGGGACTCCGTAAGGACCATGGGGTAAAGACGGGCTCCGCAGGAGACATGGGCACTCTAAAGACTTTAGAATGGGTGTGCACTGGCTCCTCCCTCTATGCCCCTCCTCCAGACCTCAGTTAGAGAAACTGTGCCCAGAGGAGACGGACAGTACGAGGAAAGGATTTTTGTTAATCTAAGGGCAAGATTCATACCAGCCCACACCATCCACACCGTATAACCTGGAATATACGTAACCAGTTAACAGCATGAACAAAACAGCATCAGCCAAAGACTGATCTTAACTGTAACATAACCCTTATGTAAGCAACAGCTATATACAAGCCTTGCAGAAATATGTCCGCACTGGGACGGGCGCCCAGCATCCTCTACGGACTAGGAGAAAAAGATTTACCGGTAGGTTTAAAATCTTATTTTCTCTTACGTCCTAGAGGATAATGGGGACTTCGTAAGGACCATGTGGATTATACCAAAGCTCCAAACCGGGCGGGAGAGTGCGGATGACTCTGCAGCACCGATTGAGCAAACATGAGGTCCTCATCAGCCAGGGTATCAAACTTGTAGAATTTTGCAAAGGTGTTTGAACCCGACCAAGTAGCTGCTCGGCAAAGCTGTAAAGCCGAGACGCCTCGGGCAGCCGCCCAAGAAGAGCCCACCTTCCTAGTGGAATGGGCCTTTACCGAATTTGGTAACGGCAATCCAGCCGTAGAATGAGCCTGCTGAATCGTGTTACAGATCCAGCGAGCAATAGTCTGCTTAGAAGCAGGAGCGCCAACCCTGTTGGCTGCATACAGGACAAACAGTGCCTCTGTTTTCCTAACCCGAGCCGTCCTGGCTACGTAAATTTTTAAGGCCCTGACTACATCAAGGGACTTGGAATCCTCCAAGTCTCCCGTAGCCACAGGCACCACAATAGGTTGGTTTATATGAAACAATGAAACCACCTTAGGCAAAAATTGAGGACGAGTCCTCAACTCTGCTCGATCCACATGGAAAATCAAATAGGAGCTTTTATGAGACAAAGCCGCCAATTCTGACACCCGCCTTGCAGATGCCAAGGCCAACAACATGACCACCTTCCAAGTGAGAAATTTAAATTCAACTGTTTGAAGAGGCTCAAACCAGTGAGATTTTAGGAACTGTAACACCACGTTAAGGTCCCATGGTGCCACTGGAGGCACAAAAGGAGGCTGGATGTGTGGCACTCCCTTTACAAAAGTCTGGACTTCTGGGAGAGAAGCCAATTCCTTCTGAAAGAATATAGATAGGGCCGAAATCTGTACCTTTATGGAGCCTAACTTCAGGCCCATATCCACTCCTGTCTGTAGAAAGTGGAGAAAACGGCCCAAGTGGAAATCTTCCGTAGGAGCATTCTTGGCTTCACACCAAGATACGTACTTCCTCCAGATACGGTGATAATGTTTCGCCGTCACCTCCTTCCTAGCCTTTATCAGAGTAGGGATGCTAGGATTTGGTGTTCAACCGCCATGCCGTCAAACGTAACCGCGGTAAGTCTTGGAATACACAGGGCCCCTGCTGCAACAGGTCCTCCCTGATAGGAAGGGGCCATGGATCTTCTGTGAGCATCTCCTGAAGATCTGAATACCAGGCACTTCGAGGCCAATCTGGAACAATGAGTATTGTCTGCACTCTTTTTCGTCTTATGATTCTCAATATTTTTGAGATGAGAGGAAGAGGAGGGAACACATAGACCACTGAAACACCCATGGTGTCACCAGGGCGTCTACCGCTACTGCTTGAGGGTCCCTTGACCTGGCACAATACCTCCGAAGCTTCTTGTTGAGGCGTGACGCCATCATGTCTATTTGAGGAAATCCCCAAAGACTTGTTATCTCTGCCAAAACTTCTTGATGAAGTCCCCACTCTCCTGGATGGAGATCGTGTCTGCTGAGGAAGTCTGCTTCCCAGTTGTCCACTTCCGGAATGAAGACTGCTGACAGAGCTCTTACGTCATTTTCCGCCCAGCGCAGAATCCTGGTGGCTTACGCCATTGCCACTCTGCTCCTTGTCCCGCCTTGGCGGTTTACATGAGCCACGGCTGTGACGTTGTCTGATTGAATCAGAACCGGTAGGTCGCAAAGAAAATTATCCGCTTGTCGTAGGCCGTTGTATATGGCACTTAATTCCAGTATGTTGTTGTGTAGACAAGCCTCCTGTCTTGACCAATAGTCCCTGAAGATTTCTTCCTTGTGTGACTGCTCCCCATCCTCGGAGGCTCGCGTCCGTGGTCACCAGAACCTAGTCTTGAATGCCGAACCTGCGACCCTCTAGAAGGTGAGCACTTTGCAGCCACCACAGGAGAGACACCATGGCCATGGGGGACAGGCTTATTTTCTGATGAATTTGAAGATGGGACCCGGACCACTTGTCCAGAAGGTCCCACTGAAATTTCCTTGCATGAAACCTGCTGAAGGGGATGGCCTCGTAGGTCGCCACCATTTTTCCCAGTACTCGAGTGCATTGATGGACTGACACTCTTTTAGGCTTTAACAGGTCTTTGATCATGTTCTGGAGTTCCTGGGCTCTTTACTACCGGGAGAAAAACCCCTCTGTTTTTCCGTATCCAGAATCACGCCCAAAAAATAAAATACAACAGAGTTGTCGGAACCCACTGCGACTTTGGTAGATTTAGAATCCAGCTGTGCTGTTGTAGTACTCTCAGGGAGAGAGGCACTGTTTTTAATAACTGTTCCCCATAACTCGCTTTTATCAGGAGATCGTCCAAGTATGCGATACTTGTGACCCCTTGTTTGCGCAGGAGTACCATTATTTCCGTCATTACCTTGGTGAAATTCTCGGGCCCGTAGAAAGCCCAAACGGCAACGTCTGAAACTGGTAATGACAATCCTGTGCAGCGAACCTTAGGTACGCCCGATGAGGAGGATATATGGGGACATGAAGGTATGCATCCTTTATGTCTAGTGACACCATAAAATCCCCCCCTTTCCAGGCTGGATATCCTTGCTTTGAGAGATTCCATCTTGAATCTGAACCTCTTTAAATGTAGGTTTAGGGATTTTAGATTCAGAATTGGTCTGACCGAGTCATCCGGCTCTGGGACCACAAATAGGGCTAAATAAAACCCTTTTCCCTGTTGCACTAGGGGAACCATGATAAACACTTGCTGTTGACCCAGCTTTAGTATGGCAGCCAAAACTATTTTCCTCTCCGGGGAAGTAGCTGGCAAGGCCAATTTGAAATCGGTGTGGAAGCACCTCTTTGATGGATGTGGTAGAGGCCGTGGAGGACACTTTTCCTGTGAACTGGCCGTAGCCGGTGATCTTTTCCCTCTACCTCTACCTCTGGCGAGGAAATAAAGCCACGCCCCTTTCTGAACTTACGCGACCGCAAGGACTGCATCTGTTATTAGGGTGTTCTTTTTTGCTGTGGGGGAACATAAGGCAAAAAAGACGACTTACCCGCGGTAGCTGTGAAAACCAGGTCCGCGAGGCCCTCCCCAAATAAAACTTCACCCTTGCAAGGTAAAGCTTCCATATGACTCTCTGAGTCAGCATCACCTGTCAATTGACGGGTCCGCAGGGACCTACTAGCAGAACCTCCCATGGCCTTAGCCCTTGAACCCAAACACCCAATATCTCTCGCAGCCTCTCTCATATATAGTGCTGCATCCTTGATGTGACCTAAGGCCAACACCATACTATCTTTATCTAGGGTGTCAATGTTAGACGACAAGTTATCAGCCCAAGCTGTAATTGTGCTACCTACCCATGCCGACGCTACTGCAGGTCTAAATAGGGCTCTGGCCGTCGCATAAAATTTATTTTAAGGTAGATTCCTGCCTACTATCCGCAGGATCCTATAGGGCCGCTGTATCAGGGGACGGTAATGCTACCTTCTTGGACCAGGGCGTTAAGGCCTTGTCCAGCATGGGCGAGGATTCCCACCGTAACCTGTCCTTTGAGGGGAAAGGATACGCCATAATAATACACTTGGGAACTTGCAGTCTAATGTCAGGAGTCTCCCAAGCTTTTTTAAATAAAACGGTCAGCTCATGAGATGAGTTAGGTTATTTTTCTTTAAATATGCAGACCCTCGTGTCAGGGACAGAGGAGTCCTCTGTGATATGCAAAACAACATTTATTGCAATAAACCTATATTGAATACTGTCGCGACTCATGGGTGCAACCTTGCATCATACTAGTCGACACTGGAGTCGGAATCCGTGTCGGTATCAGTGTCTGCTAACTGGGTAAAGGGACATTTATGGGACCCTGAAGGGTCCTGGGACACAGTAAAAGCCATGGGTTAATTCCCTGCTTGTCTTTGGACTCTGCTTTGTCCAATCTGTAATAAAGCCACATTATCATTCAAAACACTCCACATGTCCACCCAATCAGATGTCGGCTGTGCCGACGGAGACACCACCACCATCTGCTCTGCTACCTCCCAAGATGAGCCTTCCGCTTCAGACATGTCGACACACACGTACTGACACCCCCACACACACTGGGATAAATATGGGGACTGACCCACATTAAGGCCCTTTGGAGAGACAGAGAGAGAGAATGCCAGCACACACCCAGCGCCACAATATGCTGAAACCACGGTCCCAGCCTAAATAGCGCTTTATATATAAATATATGTACAATCTGCACCAAATAAATGTGCCCCCCTCGTTTTTGTCCCGTTATTGTTCAGCAGGGGAGAGTCTGGGAGCACTTCTCTGCAGCATGCTGTGGAGAAAAATGGCGCTGGTTAGTGCTGGAGGATCAAGCCCCGCCCCTTCGACGTCGGGCTTCGGTCCCGCTCAATTTCTTTATACTGGCGGGGATTTTATATTATACTGCCTCAGCAGTATCTGATATCTGTGCCGGTGCGGTTTATGAGGTAATAATTGCTGCCCATGGCGCCCCCCCTGCGCCCTGCACCCGTCTGTGTGTGTGTTGGGAACAATGGTGCGCAGCGTTACCGCTGCGCGGTACCTCAGTGAAGATCTGAAGTCATCTGCCGCCTTTGAAGTCTTCTTTCTTCTCATACTCACCCGGCTTTCTATCTTCCGGCTCTGTGAGGGGGGCAGCGGCGCGGCTCCGGGACGAACGATGAGGATGAGACCTGTGTTCCGACCCTCTGGAGCTAATGGTGTCCAGTAGCTTAAGAAGCAGAGCCTATCATTTAAGTAGGTCTGCTTCTCTCCCCTCAGTCCGACGATGCAGGGAGCCTGTGCCAGCAGTGCTCCCTGAAAATAAAAAAACTAAACAAAAAGTCTTTTTCAGAGAAACTCAGGAGAGCTCCCCTGCAATGCACCCAGTCTCCTCTGGGCACAGGATCTAACTGAGGTCTGGAGGAGGGGCATAGAGGGAGGAGCCAGTCCACACCCATTCTAAAGTCTTTAGAGTGCCCATGTCTCCTGCGGAGCTCGTCTATACCCCATGGTCCTTACGGAGTCCCCAGCATCCTCTAGGATGTAAGATAAAATGCATTCTCTATGTGTCTCTATGTGTGGAGATGTCTCTCACTTGGGACATATCAGCGATGGGATAGCGTTTCTGATCCCAGTGCCAGTCTTAGAGCGGCGACGGACGGCACTGTGGAAGTGGCAGGTTAAACTTGGCGCTGGACCAGTAGCTAATAGAAAGTGGATGCAGCAGCCTTTAGAAATTGGAAGCGAATAGGAAGCAGCCGCGGCGAAACAGGCCCGGCTCACATCGCCATACCATCTCGCACTAGGCCCGAGTCACTTCCTGTGCACAAGTATGAAGGCTTTAAGCCTGAGCCCTCAGTAAGAGTGATCTGGGCATTAGGTTACCCCAACGTGCCCAATTAGGGATGTCCAAGGGCCTGAGCCTCTTCTGGGCATTAAACCCAGATCACTCTGTGCCCAAGTAGGCAGGCTAAACTCCTGAGCCCCTGGAAGTAATGCGAGTTTGGGAGTTAGGCCCCGGTCACTGGTAAGACTGCATGATGGACAGGCAATAGACTGAGCCCACCGTAAATTATCTGAAGGATTAGGCCCAGTTGAATATAGTGTGCAGAATGTTTAGTGAGCGTGGGAAGTTGTGTGGCTACCACCCCTCTAGTTACCCCTCCTTCATCCCAAGTACAGAGCTGTCATGCCCCCATTTAAATAGTGGATTTCCCGTCACCATCCAAAAGGTTTTTACCAGCTAGAAGAGGAACTGTCCAACTTTCGAGGAGGATTTAAAGAGATAGGGGCGTGATTTACTTGTGTGTTGTTCTGTTGTATAATTGTTAGTGTTACAGATGCACCCTCTTACTGTTCCATCTACCCTCAATACGCCATGCTGCGCGAGTTGCCTGGTGTGACTGAGCCGCCAGGTCCCATGCAACTGTGTTAATGTCGGGCGTCTTTTGTTACCGAGAATGCAACTAGGATGCACAAGGAGACTGTGCTCATTAATTTGATATATGACACTTGTATATTGCGTGTGACCGAGTCTGTATACGAAGCAGAACAGAACTTGTGACTGCTACAGTACATTGTAGCACTTTGTATACAGATTCAGAGACTCAGATATAGTCGCACAAAGATATACAAGAGTCATATATAAAATGAATCAGCAATCTCCTCGTACGTCCTAGTCGCATTGCGTGGCAAAAAAAGACACCCAATGTCTAGAAGATTCTCATGCACCCTGTTTTGCCAAGAGGGGCTGTTTGCCATGACTTTAGAAAAGATGTATGAGGACATACATCTGTAAATAGAACATGTTAGGTGAGGATTAGGATACAGTATGCATGCATAATATATGATTTAACGGAGAGATGAAGAGAGTTTGTGTAATGGGTTAAGCTGCTTGAATATAGGTATCTGAGCGAGAAGCATGACTATTTGTGAGGTGGATTAACACGTGTGATAGGGGCATTTTCTTGAAGGTCCTGGCTGTGCACAAGCAGCCATGGTATGTAGGTGGGAATAGGGGGACCACACTTACCATATACAGTTGGTGTGGTCATGGTTGTTGAGCTCATTTTATGACATGCTCTATTTGACAATGGCTAAAAGCTTACTATTTCTGCTTTATATGGTGTTCATAGGCTTTCAGTACAACTCCTCTGTGCCTGCAACGTACAGTGACAGGTCAATTCTCTACTTTCCCTTACCGACTGCCTGTATGATGGCAAATCTATTTCAAGGTTGGTTTACTGACTTTCAAAGCCCTACATAACCAGGTCCCAAGGTATCTGAAGCAGCTTCTGATTCCATAATGCCCAGCAACATTACTATGATCTGTAGACGAAAGACTTTTAGCAGCACCTAGAATCTCCCGGAATTTATCCCTGCACAGTTCGAGAAACCCCCACTCTAGAATCCTTCAAAGACAGACTGAAGACTTTCCTGTTTACTCAAGCATTTCCTTAATGTTCCTTTAGTATCTCCATGCGCTGTGTATTTTCTGTTTCTATACTGTATTATGTTCATTTTATCTGGTAAGCTCCTTCAGTCTAATTTTAGAAAGAGCGTTATTTAAATAAAAATAAGATTTTAAACCTACCGGTAAATCTTTTTCTCATAGTCGGTAGAGGATGCTGGGGACTCCGTAAGGACCATTGGGTATAGACGGGCTCCGCAGGAGACATGGGCACTCTAAAGACTTTAGAATGGGTGTGCACTGGCTCCTCCCTCTATGCCCCTCCTCCAGACCTCAGTTAGAGAAACTGTGCCCAGAGGAGACGGACAGTACGAGGAAAGGATTTTTGTTAATCTAAGGGCAAGATTCATACCAGACAACACCATCCACACCGTATAACATGGAATATACGCCACCAGTTAACAGTATGAACAAAACAGCATCAGCCAAAGACCGATCTTAACTGTAACATAACCCTTATGTAAGCAACAACTATATACAAGTCTTGCAGAAATATGTCCGCACTGGGACGGGCGCCCAGCATCCTCTACGGATGTTGTCTGATTGAATCAGAATCAGTAGGTCGCGAAGAAGATTCTCCGCTTGTCGTAGGCCGTTGTATATGGCCCTCAATTCCAGTATGTTGATGTGTAGACAAGCCTCCTGGCTTGACCATAGTCCTTGAAAATGTCTTCCTTGTGTGACTGCTCCCCATCCTCGGAGGCTCGCGTCCGTGGTCACCAGAACCCAGTCTTGAATGCCGAACCTGCGACCCTCTAGAAGGTGAGCACTCTGCAGCCGCCACAGGAGAGACACCCTGGCCCTGGGGGACAGGCTTATTTTCTGATGAATCTGAAGATGGGACCCGGACCACTTGGCCAGAAGGTCCCACTGAAATGTACTCGCATGAAACCTGCCGAAGGGGATGGCCTCAGTGAAGATCTGAAGTCTTCTGCCACCTGTGAAGTCTTCTTTTCTTCTTAATACTCACCCGGCTTCTATCTTCCGGCTCTGTGAGGAGGACGGCGGCGCGGCTCCGGGACAAACGGCGAGGGTGAGACCTGCGTTCCTACCCTCTGGAGCTAATGGTGTCCAGTAGCCTAAGAAGCAGAGCCTATCACTTAAGTAGGTCTGCTTCTCTCCCCTCAGTCCCACGATGCAGGGAGCCTGTTGCCAGCAGTGCTCCCTGAAAATAAAAAACCTAACAAAAAGTCTTTTACAGAGAAACTCAGTAGAGCTCCCCTGCAGTGCACCCAGTCTCCTCTGGGCACAGGATCTAACTGAGGTCTGGAGGAGGGGCATAAAGGGAGGAGCCAGTGTATACCCTTTCTAAAGTCTTCAGAGTGCCCATGTCTCCTGCGGAGCCCGTCTATACCCCATGGTCCTTACGGAGTCCCCAGCATCCTCTAGGACGTAAGAGAAATTATTATTATTGTTATTATTGTTGTTATTATTATTATTAGTTACATTTCAAATCAGGTGTTCCTGCCCCTGCTGTCTCCTCAGCACATACCTGCCATTCACCATTGTGTGCTCCTGCCTCTGCCTCCTCCTCTGCACACTACAGCTATTCATCCTCAGGTGCTCCTGCCTCTGCAGCCTAATCAACACACTCCAGCCATTCAAAATTGTGTGCTCCTGCCTCTGCCTCCCCAACCCACTCCAGCTATTCATCAGGTGCTCCTGCCTCTGTCACCTCCTCAGCACTCTCCAGCTGTTCCCCATCAGGTGCTCCTGCCTCTGCGGGTTCAGTATGGTATGCCGGCGGTCGGGCTCCCGGCGACCAGCATACCGGCGCCGGGAGCCTGACCGCCGGCTTACCGACAGTGTGGCGAGCGCAAATGAGCCCCTTGCGGGCTCGCCACGCTATTTTATTCTCCCTCCAGGGAGGATCGTGGACCCCCACGAGGGAGAATAAGTGTCGGTATGCCGGCTGTCGGGATTCCGGCGCCGGTATACTGTGCGCCGGAATCCCATCAGTCGGCATACTGAAGACCACCCGCCTCTGCTACCTTCTCCTCCACACTCCAGCTATTCATCATCAGGTGCTCCTGCCTCTGTCACCTCCTCAGCACTCTCCAGCTGTTCCCCATCAGGTGCCCCTGCCTCTGCTACCTTCTCCTCCACACACTCCAGCTATTCATCATCAGGTGCTCCTTTCTCTGTCACCTCCTCAGCACTCTCCAGCTGTTCCCCATCAAGTGCCCCTGCCTCTGCTACCTTCTCCTCCACACACTCCAGCTATTCATCATCAGGTGCTCCTGCCTCTGTCACCTCCTCAGCACTCTCCAGCTGTTCCCCATCAGGTGCTCCTGCCTCTGCTACCTTCTCCTCCACACACTCCAGCTATTCATCATCAGGTGCTCCTGCCTCTGTCACCTCCTCAGCACTCTCCAGCTGTTCCCCATCAGGTGCTCCTGCCTCTGCTACCTTCTCCTCCACACACTCCAGCTATTCATCATCAAGTGCTCCTGCCTCTGTCACCTCCTCAGCACTCTCCAGCTGTTCCCCATCAGGTGCTCCTGCCTCTGCTACCTTCTCCTCCACACACTCCAGCTATTCATCATCAGGTGCTCCTGCCTCTGTCACCTCCTCAGCACTCTCCAGCTGTTCCCCATCAGGTGCTCCTGCCTCTGCTACCTTCTCCTCCACACACTCCAGCTATTCATCATCAAGTGCTCCTGCCTCTGTCACCTCCTCAGCACTCTCCAGCTGTTCCCCATCAGGTGCTCCTGCCTCTGCTACCTTCTCCTCCACACACTCCAGCTATTCATCATCAGGTGCTCCTGCCTCTGTCACCTCCTCAGCACTCTCCAGCTGTTCCCCATCAGGTGTTCCTGCCTCTGACTCAGCATTCTCCATCCGTTCACCATCATGTGCTCCTGCCTCTTTCTCAGCACTCTCCAGACATTAATCATCAGGTGCTCCTGCCACTGCAGCACACTCCTGCCTTTCACCAAACTCCTGCCATTCACCATTGTGCGCTTCTGCCTCTGCCTCCACCTCCTGAGCACTCTCCAGCCGTTCACCATCAGGTTCTCCTGCCTCTGCCACCTTCTCCTTACTTGATGGAAGATTCCAGGCCCTGGGAGAGGCTCATGACAAATTTGGAGTGCTCTTTTTTATTTTGATTATACTTAAAGTTCTGGTAATAGATTTGGGGATGTAAATAATGGGTTCCGTATAATTTACCAACGGACACAATACTGACGGTCATAATCCCGGCAGCCATTCACCTACAGTCAAAATACAGACATTCATCATGTTGACATGTTCAAAATGCAGACAGTCAGAATACCGACATGTCAAAATACTAACATGAGTTTTTCTGTTTTTTTCTGGCGTCAATGTTGACATAGGTCGACATGGACACAGTCTAAGTGTACTGTTGCGCTCCATGCTTTTGGCACGGTGTCTCGCTGCGCTTGGCACACCATTATATTCCCCCTCCAGGTCCACTGGGATGGTAAAGTATGAAAGTCTGTTTTGGGGCAAAAATTCCTCGAAAACGTATATGTCGGCATTTCAAATGTCGCTATTCTATATTGGTATTTTGAACATGTCGGCAAATGAATGCCGGTATTTTGACTGTCGGTCAATGGCTGTCAGATTTATGACCGTGGGTAAATCAACTGCTACCTGTAAATAATATAGCACTGCTTTAGCTTGTTTGCCCACTTTATTTGATAAAACTTTGAATTTAACTCTTCTCTCTCCCACAGATGCTACAACATTCCCTCTTCCCTCACCCATCCATTACTAGCATTTTGTTTATTATGTGCATCCACCACAACCCCTATATTATACTATACTTTTAAATACTTTATCCATCCTGCTGTCACCCAATTACTGTATGTAATGCAGCCCTACCAACCATAGGTTAACTGTTTGGGAAGTTTAAGTACTTTATTTTTATTCACATAGACAAAACAAACAGAAAATTGTATATGCTCAGCCCACAAGTATGGAAAAACTGTTGGAGAAGTAGCAAGCTGAACGGTTAGAGATTGGATACGATTTACAAACCATGTGATCCTATTTTGCACATATAAACAAAATGTAAAAGATGGATTTATCCTTTAAAAAAAAAATAGGATTTTGTTACTTACCGGTAAATCCTTTTCTCCTACTCCGTAGAGGATGCTGGGGACTCCAAAAGGACCATGGGGGTATAGACGGGATCCGCAGGAGCTTGGGCACACTTAAAAAACTTAATCTGGGTGTGAACTGGCTCCTCCCTCTATGCCCCTCCTCCAGACCTCAGTTATAGGAACTGTGCCCAGGAGAGACGGACATTTCGAGGAAAAGATTTTTGTTTAAACTAAGGGCTACAAACCACAAACATACCGTACAACCGGAGTAACTTTAAACCAGATAACAGTATAAATTAACACCAGCAACAAGCTGAAACAAGGAATACACAACCCATGTATAAATTAATTTAACCAGCAAGAAAAGACTGCAAGTAATAGTCCGCACTGGGACGGGCGCCCAGCATCCTCTACGGACTAGGAGAAAAGGATTTACCGGTAAGTACCAAAATCCTAATTTCTCTTACGTCCTAGAGGATGCTGGGGACTCCAAAAGGACCATGGGGATTATACCAAAGCTCCAGAACAGGCGGGAGAGTGCGGACGACTCTGCAGCACCGACTGAGCAAACGCAAGGTCCTCATCGGCCAGGGTATCAAACTTATAGAACTTAGCAAAAGTGTTTGAACCCGTCCAAGTAGCTGCTCGGCAAAGCTGTAACGCCGAGACGCCTCGGGCAGCCGCCCAAGATGAGCCCACTTTCCTGGTAGAATGGGCTTTCACGGACTTCGGCACCGGTAGTCCGGCCAAAGAATGAGCCTGCTGAATCGTACTACAAATCCAGCGTGCAATAGACTGTTTTGAAGCAGGATGACCAATTTTGTTGGAAGCATACAAGACAAACAGCGCCTCAGTTTTCCTAGCAACAGCAGTCCTAGTGACGTAGATCTTCAACGCTCTTACAACACCCAGAGATTTTGGAATTGCCACAGCTTCCGTACCCACCGGGACCACAATAGGTTGGTTAATGTGAAATGAAGAAACCAACTTCGGCAGAAATTGTTGACGAGTCCTCAATTCCGCCCTATCCAAATGAAAAATCAAGTACGGGCTCTTATGAGATAAGGCCGCCAACTCTGACACCCGCCTGGCAGACGCCAGTGCCAATAGCATAACTACCTTCCAAGTGAGAAATTTCAACTCAACCTTATGCAAAGGTTCAAACCAGGAAGACATCAGAAACCGTAAGACTACATCAAGGTCCCATGGAGCTACAGGAGGCACATTACTCCTTTCACAAAAGTCTGAACCTCTGGGAGGACAGCTAACTCTTTTTGAAAGAAAATAGACAAAGCCGAAATCTGCACTTTGATGGAACCCAATTTCAGGCCTGCATCTACTCCCGCCTGTAAAAAGTGGAGAAAGCAACCCAAGTGAAAATCTTCCGCAGGAGCCATTTTAGACTCACACCAGGAAACATACTTTCTCCAAATACGGTGATAATGCTTTGCCGTAACCTCCTTCCTAGCCTTAATGAGAGTTGGAATGACCTCCCTGGGAATACCCTTACGAGCTAAGATCTGGCGCTCAACCTCCATGCCGTCAAACGCCACCGCGGTAAGTCTGGAAACACGCATGGACCCTGCAACAACAGGTCCTCTCTTAGAGGAAGCGGCCAAGGATCTTCCACCAGTAATTCCTGAAGATCCGGGTACCAGGCCCTTCTTGGCCAATCTGGAACGACGAGAATCGCCTGAACCCTTGCTCGTCGAATGATCCCCAGTACCTTTTGAATGAGAGGAAGTGGAGGGAACACATACACCGACTGGAAAACCCACGGAGACACCAGGGCGTCCACTGCACTGGCTTGGGGGTCCCTTGACCTGGAACAATACCCCGGGAGCTTCTTGTTGAGACGAGACGCCATCATGTTGATCAACGGAATTGCCCAACGTTTTGTCACCTCTGCAAATACCTCTTGGTGAAGAGCCCACTCTCCCGGATGGAGATCGTGTCTGCTGAGGAAGTCTGCTTCCCAGTTGTCCACTCCCGGTAGGAAGACTGCTGACAGGGCGCTCACGTGTTGTTCCGCCCAGCGAAGGATTCTTGTGGCCTCCGCCATTGCCGCTCTGCTCCTTGTTCCGCCTTGACGGTTTATATGCGCCACCGCTGTGATGTTGTCTGACTGTAACAGGACAGGTCGACCCTGAAGAAGGCTTCTTGCTTGCAGCAGGCCATTGTAAATGGCTCTTAACTCGAGAACATTTATGTGGAGACAGGCTTCCTGGAGCGACCATTTCCCCTGGAAGTTTTTTCCTTGGGTGACTGCGCCCCAGCCCCGGAGATTTGCATCTGTTGTTAGAAGCACCCAATCCTGGATACCGAACCGGCGTCCCCCTAGGAGGTGAGGACTTTGTAGCCACCACAGGAGAGAATTTCTGGCTCTGGGAGATAGACTTATCTTCCGGTGCATGTGCAGGTGAGACCCGGACCATTTGCTCAGCAAGTCCCACTGAAACACCCGGGCATGAAACCTGCCAAATGGAATGGCTTCGTACGCCGCAACCATCTTCCCCAGAACCCGAGTACAGTGATGGATTGACACACTCGTCAGCCTCAGAAGTTCCCTGACCATCGCCTGCAGTTCCAGAGCCTTTTCTTCTGGAAGAAATACCTTTCTGTAAATCCGTGTCCAGAATCATGCCCAGAAAAGGCAGCCGAGTGGTCGGAATCAACTGAGATTTTGGCAAATTGAGTACCAAACCGTGCTGTCGTAGAACTGACAGTGACAAATCTACACTTCTCAGCAACCGTTCCTTGGACCTCGCCTTTATCAGGAGATCGTCCAAGTACGGGATAATTGTAACCCCTTGTTTGCGAAGGAGAACCATCATTTCCGCCATGACTTTGGTGAAAATCCTCGGAGCCGTGGAGAGCCCAAACGGCAACGTCTGAAATTGGTAATGAGAATCCTGTATCGCAAACCTGAGGAAGGCCTGATGCGAAGGATATATCGGGACATGTAAGTAGGCATCCTTTATGTCGACTGACGCCATAAAATCCCCCCCTTCCAGGCTGGCAATTACCGTTCGAAGGGATTCCATCTTGAACTTGAAAACTTTCAAGTATGGATTGAGGGATTTTAGATTCAGAATTGGCCTGACCGAACCGTCCGGTTTCGGCACAACAAAGAGGCTCGAGTAGAACCCCTCCCCCCGCTGGGACGAGGGAACGGGAACAAAGACCCTCTGTAGACACAATTTTTGAATCGCTGCCAGCACCACCTTCCTGTCCGGAAGAGCTACTGGTAATGCCGAAATGAAGAACCGGTGAGGGGGTATCTCCTGTAACTCCAGTTTGTATCCCTGAGACACAATCTCTAGGACCCAAGGATCCAGGTCTGATTGAATCCAGACCTGACTGAATATTCCTAGACGGCCCCCCACCGGTCCGGACTCCCCCAGGGAAGCCCCAGCGTCATGCGGTGGACTTGGTAGCAGCAGGGGAGGACTTTTGGTCCTGGGCGCCTGAGCCTGCAGGAGATTTCCTTCCCCTTCCTCTACCTTTTGAAGCGAGGAAGGACAAACCTTTTCCACGCCTGTATTTATTGTGACGAAAGGACTGCATTTGCTGATGTGGTGCCTTTTTCTGATGTGTGGGAACATAAGGAAGAAAAGAGGACTTACCCGCAGTCGCGGTCGAGACCAGGTCAGCCAAGCCGTCCCCAAACAAGGCAGTACCTTTGAAGGGTAACGCTTCCATAGCCCTCTTGGAGTCAGCATCAGCGTTCCATTGATGGATCCACAACGCCCTCCTGGCTGATATCGACATGGCATTGGTTCTTGAACCCAAGAGACAGACGTCCCTCGCCGCATCCTTCAGGTAATCTGCAGCGTCCTTGATATAACCGAGAGTCAAAAGGACATTGGCCCTCATTCCGAGTTGTTCGCTCGCAAGCTGCTTTTAGCAGCATTGCACACGCTAAGCCGCCGCCTACCGGGAGTGAATCTTAGCTTATCAAAATTGCGAACAAAAGATTCGCAATATTGCGAAAAGACTTCTCTGTGCAGTTTCTGAGTAGCTCGAGACTTACTCTTCCAGTGCGATCAGTTCAGTGCTTGTCGTTCCTGGTTTGACGTCACAAACACACCCAGCGTTCGCCCAGACACTCCTCCGTTTCTCCAGCCACTCCCGCGTTTTTCCCAGAAACTGTAGCGTTTTTTCACACACTCCCATAAAACGGCCAGTTTCCGCCCAGAAACACCCACTTCCTGTCAATCACACTCCGATCTCCAGAACGAAGAAAAAACCTCGTAATGCCGTGAGTAAAATACCAATCTTCATAGCAAATTTACTTGGCGCAGTGCGAACATTGCGCATGCGCAATTAGCGGAAAATCGCTGCGATGCGAAGAATATTACCGAGCGAACAACTCGGAATGACCACCGACATTATCTTTATCAGGGGTATCCATATCATTAGCTAAATTCTCAGCCCATTTAGCAATAGCACTACTCACCCATACCGACGCCACAGCAGGTCTGAGCAATGCACCCGAATTAGCGAAAATGGACTTCAAAGACGTCTCCAGCTTGCGATCCGCCGGATCCTTGAGAGCTGCCGTGTCAGGGGACGGAAGTGCCACTTTCTTAGACAAACGAGATAGAGCTTTGTCAACATTTGGAGACGCATCCCATTTTTCCCTGTCATCAGAGGGGAAAGGATACGCCATGTAAATTCTCTTGGGAATCTGCCACCTCTTATCCGGCGACTCCCAAGCCTTTTCACAAAGAGTATTCATTTCATGAGAGGGGGGAAACTTCACCTCAGGTTTTTTTCCCTTGAACAAGCAAATCCTTGTTTCCTGTACCGCAGGTTCATCAGAAATGTGTAAAACATCTTTTATAGCCACAATCATGTACTGAATACTCTTAACTAACCGTGGATGTAAAGCAGTCTCAGTGAAATCGACATCGGAATCAGAGTCCGTGTCGGTATCAGTATCTACCACCTGAGTAAATGGTCGCTTTTGTGACCCGGATGGGGTCTGAACCTGAGACAAAGCCTTTTCCATGGACTTTTTCCACACCTGCGTCTGTGACTCAGACTTATCTAACCTCTTTGATAAAGAAGCAACATTCGAATTTATAGTATTGAGCAATGCGAGTAAATCAGGTGTCGGCTGCGTCGACAGTCCCAAATCTAGCCCCGCATCCGCTCCCCCAATAACCTCCTCTGGTGAATAACATTCAGCCTCAGACATGCCGACACGTAGTACCGACACACAACAACACACAGAACGTCCCAGCTAGGTGACAGGCCCACAATGAAGCCCAGATAGAGGACACAGAGGGAGTATGCCAGCTCACACCACAGCGCCCATATATCGCAAGAAAAGATATATGTACCCAGCGCTGCTTTGTAATGATAATAAGCACCACACTGCGGCCCGCTCCTTCTGAATATCTCCCCGTTACTTGTCTGAGGAATGTGGAGGTCCCGGCAGCGTCTCCCTTCAGCCGCGTGTTGAAGGAGAAGATGGCGCCTGTGAGCCGCGGGACGAAACTCCGCCCCCTTCCCGGCGCGCTTCGGCCCGCCAAATTTAAAAATGAAAAATGCCGGCGGGGGTTTCTGGAAACGGTGCCCTGCACCCAGTAAATACCGTTGGTGATGTGTGTGGGAGAATGGAGCACAGCGTTACCGCTGTGCTGTACCTTCCGTTACTGAAGTCTTCTGCCGTCCTGAAGTCTTCTAATCTTCTCATACTCACCCGACTTCTTTCTTCTGGCTTCTGTGAGGGGATGACGGCGCGGCTCCGGGAACAAGCAGCTAGGCGCACCAAGTGATCGAACCCTCTGGTGCTAATGGTGTCCAGTAGCCTAAGAAGCAGAGCCCTTAAACTAAGAAGAAGTAGGTCTGACTTCTCTCCCCTCACTCCCACGCTGCAGGGAGCCTGTAGCCAGCAGTGCTCCCTGAAAATAAAAAACCTAACATAAAGTCTTTTCTAGAGAAACTCAGGAGAGCTCCCCTAGTGTGCATCCAGTCACTCCTGGGCACAAAGTCTAACTGGGGTCTGGAGGAGGGGCATAGAGGGAGGAGCCAGTTCACACCCAGATTAAGTCTTTTAAGTGTGCCCAAGCTCCTGCAGATCCCGTCTATACCCCCATGGTCCTTTTGGAGTCCCCAGCATCCTCTAGGACGTAAGAGAAAAAGTGATAATAATAAGCGCTTGTTTTGATATAAGGAAAAGTGGCAAACCATTGAGACATAAGGCCCCCTTATTCCAGGAAAAGTTTTCACGATTCCCTGATACAACGGCACCACCAATAGACTGATCGTCAATCTGGGGAAATTCTTCATTCATAAAAAGTTTGGATTTGCTAAAAACGGTCGGGACCAGGAAACTCAGATTTCTAAATAAGTTTTGCGACGATCTACCGCTGATGTATGAGGGCCATTAGTTCAGACATCAATATCCACTTATCCAGTCATTTAGACTGATCTTTAAGCAAATGAGATTGATCAGACAGTTTTCCTGAATGGTCAGATTCAATGGAAATAAACCAACAATGACCACAGTGATACCTGACAAACGCATTTTTATCCAGAACAAAATCAGAACAGGAAATGGATTGGTAGAGCCCGAAGCACTACATGTGATCACCTTACAGGAGAAACTATAGCTCCAATAACACAAAATATCCAAACTTTTAATGCATATACCTGAAACGGAATACATAGGGGAGACCGGCAGACGGGATGTCGGCTGTCACTATACCAACAGCAGCATTCCGTCAGCCAGAAACCAGGCAGCGAGTCCCCTCATGGCCTTGCTGCTCTCGCCACGCTTCAGGAACGGTGGCAAGCTTAGCTTTGCTCGCCACAGGTTATATTCCCACTCGTGTGGTGGAGTGGACCCACCGAGTGGGAATACTGGGCTGCGGTTGGTATTCCGACCGCCGGCATTTAACCCGCTGTTGGGATTTCAGCGTCGATATCCTGAACGCCGGGATCCCGATAGGCGGTATATTAAGCGCATCCCTAAGAAACCATATACTTCTAATAAATATGTTTACTATGTGCTTGTAAACTATATGCTAATATATTATATGTTAATATACTATATACTTGCAAACTATATATTTATACAATACATGCTCACACTATTAATTTACGTTGTTTATAAACACAATTCTGATTACAATCTCTCTTTAAAGTAACTATTTCTTATTAAAAACAGAAAACTATCTTCCTACTTCACAAAGACTACACCGTGTGTATAACATACAGTACAGTACCTTTGTAAAAATATAGACCAAAAAAGCTCCACATACTCAGACTTTATATCGGCTGAGAGTGTAGTGGTAGTGGGATGAGGGGGTGGGTGGTCATGATAAAATTACTTCACTTCTCACACACTTTCCACTCTGTGTGACTGCACACCAAAATATTACCCTCTGACTTATTTACAGGCATGAATAATGCATCTAACTGTTTTGAGATTACAACTAGCATGTAATTAATTTTTCATGTACATTTAAAATATTTACTCTGCAGACAGTAACTGTTTCCAACTACACTTGGGGAAGCCCTTATGGGTATTTACTGGTACACATATTGCTCCAACATCACTTTCAATAAGTAACAGATTTATAGTACCTGTTCCAAAATGAATGAGATGGTCTCCAACACTAATTTTAGATTTTGCTTATCCAATGAAAAAGCAGCTTGGAGTTTTTCCTCTTCGTCCTCGTTAAAACTCTGTTCTGCCTGAAAACAAAGTGAAAAGGTATTTCCAGTGAAACAAGAAAAAAAAATAAAAAAACACAACATATATGGCACAATAGCTTTTAACTCATGTCTGCATTATCTTTTAGTAAAGTATTCGGTTCAGAAAGCAGAGATGTGCTACTCGAACTGTGACAGACTCACATGGATCTAATCTATCATTTCATATTTGTATCTGCAAAAAGTACATAAACGCAAAGACTCGGCAATTTTCAAAACCATTCAAAACTAATGTCAGTTATTTGTATCTTTAGACCAGTCAAGAAAAGTCTCCTGTGATAATCCCAAGGCTGAGATCACATAACAAATCTGCTAAATAAATGGTCCCGGAGGGATAATTGAGACTCTGACTGTGCTGAATTCATCAATCTAGTATTGCCAGCAAGAATGTTATCTTGTTCTTTGCACTGATACACTGAGTTGGATGTAAATTCATCTAGGATGCGAAGCTGTGAAAACCAGCACAGAACTCATCTAAATGGAGCTAATGGTCTCTTTTTGAAGGAAAACATGACAAACAGAACTGTTATTAAGAGTTTTCCCTCATTATAACAAAAGCGACATGGCGGAGTAAATGTTCATAAGATGTTGGAAATAGCTGGTCAGATATGTGCTTTCCAGGCCCTGTAATAAGAATGAGTACACTAAATCCTGAGACAGATACAAGAAGAAACTAATTTGATCTAGCGGAGTCTATAGAGCGGTTATGAAGGGACGTGCTTTTTTTCATAGGGATCAGTGACACAGTAATCATAGATGTCTCGTGTTCGTTTACTATCTCCATTAAAGACCTAGTGGAGTTTTATGGATTTTCATTTATACTACAGTATGACTTCCAACACTGTGTGCTACAAATTGTACAAAAACTATGGGGGAGATGTACTAAGCAGTGATAAAAGTGGAGAAGTGAGCCAGTGGAGAAGTTGTCCATGGCAACCAATCAGCATTGACGTAACATTTATAATTTGCATACTATAAACATATACAGAGCAGCCGATTGGTTGCCATGAGCAACTTCTCCAATGGCTCACTTCTCCACTTTTATCACTGCTTAGCACATGTCCCCCTAAATCTGACAGTAGAAAAGAACTAAATGATCCGTTCTGTATGCCCAGTTTAGTATCGGTTCTGATATTCCTTGCCAGTGTCGGACTATGGGGGAGATGTACTAAGCAGTGCAAGAGTGGAGAAGGGAGCCAGTGGAGAAGCTGTGCATGGCAACCAATCAGCATTGATGTAACATTTATCACTTGCATACTATAAAAGTATACAGAGCAGCTAATTGGTTGTCATGGGTAACTACTACATTGGCTCATTCCTCCACTCTTTTCACTGCTTAGTACATATCCCCCTATATCTTTAAGGGACCCAGCAAGGAAATGCAAAGGCAGGGGCCCATTAAAGGGGTGTGACCAGCCACTGGGTAGGTATGATCGTCAACTGGAGGGACGTGGCCATCCCACAAAGGACACAGCATTGTTTGATGCAGCCTCAGATGCCCGTACCCAATATAGGGGGTAATTCTGAGTTGATCGCAGCAGGAACTTTGTTAGCAGTTGGGCAAAACCATGTGCACTGCAGGGGAGGCAGATATAACATGTGCAGAGAGAGTTAGATTTGGGTGTGGTGTGTTCAATCTGCAATCTAAATTGCAGTGTAAGAATAAAGCAGCCAGTATTTACCCTGCACAGAAACAAAATAAACCACCCAAATCAAACTCTCTCTGCACATGTTATATCTGCCCCCCCTGCAGTGCACATGGGCCCTCATTCCGAGTTGTTCGCTCGGTATTTTTCATCGCATCGCAGTGAAAATCCGCCTAGTACGCATGCGCAATGTTCGCACTGCGACTGCGCCAAGTAACTTTACTATGAAGAAAGTATTTTTACTCACGGCTTTTTCTTCGCTCCGGCGATCGTAATGTGATTGACAGGAAATGGGTGTTACTGGGCGGAAACACGGCGTTTCAGGGGCGTGTGGCTGAAAACGCTACCGTTTCCGGAAAAAACGCAGGAGTGGCCGGGGAAACGGTGGGAGTGCCTGGGCGAACGCTGGGTGTGTTTGTGACGTCAACCAGGAACGACAAGCACTGAACTGATCGCACAGGCAGAGTAAGTCTGGAGCTACTCTGAAACTGCTAAGTAGTTTGTGATCGCAATATTGCGAATACATCGGTCGCAATTTTAAGAAGCTAAGATTCACTCCCAGTAGGCGGCGGCTTAGCGTGTGTAACTCTGCTAAATTCGCCTTGCAACCGATCAACTCGGAATGAGGGCCCTGGTTTTGCCCAACTGCTAACAAAGTTCCTGCTGCAATCAACTCAGAATGATACTGCTTTCTTCCCATTACATGTCATTTGCTTTCCCAAAATGTTCAATTTCTTCTCAGAACAGTATCTAAGCCCTCACCCACTTTGCTTTTCACACTAAAGTTTTTCCCAGCAATCTTGTAATGGTTATTTGTTTACCATTGTAATTGAAAAAAAAAAAAAAAAATAAGATTTTACTCACCGGTAAATCTATTTCTCGTAGTCCGTAGTGGATGCTGGGTACTCCGTAAGGACCATGGGGAATAGACGGGCTCCGCAGGAGACTGGGCACTCTAAAGAAAGATTTAGGTCTACCTGGTGTGCACTGGCTCCTCCCCCTATGACCCTCCTCCAAGCCTCAGTTAGGATACTGTGCCCGGAAGAGCTGACACAATAAGGAAGGATTTTGAATCCCGGGTAAGACTCATACCAGCCACACCAATCACACCATATAACTCGTGATAGGAACCCCGGTTAACAGTATGATAACAATGGAGCCTCTGAACAGATGGCTCGCAATAACAAACCGATTTTTGTAACAATAACTATTTACAAGTATTGCAGACAATCCGCACTTGGGATGGGCGCCCAGCATCCACTACGGACTACAAGAAATAGATTTACCGGTGAGTAAAATCTTATTTTCTCTGACGTCCTAGTGGATGCTGGGTACTCCGTAAGGACCATGGGGATTATACCAAAGCTCCCAAACGGGCGGGAGAGTGCGGATGACTCTGCAGCACCGAATGAGAGAACTCCAGGTCCTCCTCAGCCAGGGTATCAACTTTATAAAATTTTGCAAACGTGTTTGCCCCTGACCAAGTAGCAGCTCGGCAAAGTTGTAAAGCCGAGACCCCTCGGGCAGCCGCCCAAGATGAGCCCACCTTCCTTGTGGAATGGGCTTTTACAGATTTAGGCTGCGGTAGTCCCACCGCAGAATGCGCCAGCTGAATAGCGCTACAAATCCAGCGCGCGATAGTCTGCTTAGAAGCAGGTGCACCCAGCTTGTTGGGTGCATATAAAATAAACAGCGAGTCAGCTTTCCTGACTCCAGCCGTCCTGGAAATATAAATTTTCAGGGCCCTGACAACGTCCAGAAACTTGGAATCCTCCAAGTCCCTAGTAGCCGCAGGCATCACAATAGGTTGGTTCAAGTGAAAAGCTGATACCACCTTCGGGAGAAACTGAGGACGAGTCCTCAACTCTGCCCTATCCATATGGAAAATCAGATAGGGGCTTTTACAGGACAAAGCCGCCAATTCTGACACACGTCTGGCCGAAGCCAGAGCCAACAACATAACCACTTTCCACGTGAGATATTTTAAATCCACAGTCTTAAGTGGCTCAAACCAATGTGATTTAAGAAACTCCAAAACCACATTGAGATCCCAAGGTGCCACTGGGGGCACAAAAGGAGGCTGAATATGCAGAACTCCCTTGACAAAAGTCTGAACTTCAGGCAGTGAAGCCAGTTCTTTTTGGAAGAAAATAGACAGGGCCGAGATCTGGACCTTAATGGACCCCAATTTGAGGCCCAACGTCACACCTGCTTGCAGGAAATGCAGGAATCGACCAAGTTGAAATTCCTCCGTTGGGGCCTTCTTGGCCTCACACCAAGCAACATATTTTCGCCAAATGCGGTGATAATGTTTTGCGGTGACATCCTTCCTGGCCTTGATCAGGGTAGGGATGACTTCCTCCGGAATGCCTTTTTCCTTTAGGATCCGGCGTTCAACCGCCATGCCGTCAAACGCAGCCGCGGTAAGTCTTGGAACAGACAGGGTCCCTGCTGCAGCAGGTCTTGTCTGAGCGGCAGAGGCCAAGGGTCCTCTGCAAGCATCTCTTGAAGCTCCGGGTACCAAGCTCTTCTTGGCCAATCCGGAGCCACGAGAATAGTTCTCACTCCTCGCTTTCTTACTATTCTCAGTACTTTGGGTATGAGAGGTAGAGGAGGAAACACATAAACCGACTGGTACACCCACGGTGTCACTAGAGCGTCCACAGCGATCGCCTGAGGGTCCCTTGACCTGGCGCAATATCTTTTTAGCTTTTTGTTGAGGCGGGACGCCATCATGTCCACCTGTGATTTTTCCCAACAGTTTACCAGCATCTGAAAGACTTCTGGATGAAGTCCCCATTCTCCCGGGTGGAGGTCGTGCCTGCTGAGGAAGTCTGCTTCCCAGTTGTCCACTCCAGGAATGAACACTGCTGTCAGTGCTAACACATGATTCTCTGCCCATCGGAGAATCCTTGTGACTTCTGCCATTGCCCTCCTGCTTCATGTGCCGCCCTGTCTGTTTACATGGGCGACCGCCGTGATGTTGTCTGATTGGATCAGTACCAGCCGGTTCTGAAGCAGGGGCCTTGCTTGGCTTAGGGCATTGTAAATGGCCCTTAGCTCCAGAATATTTATGTGAAGCGAAATCTCCTGATTTGACCACAGTCCTTGGAAATTTCTTCCCTGTGTGACTGCACCCCAGCCCCGAAGGCTGGCATCCGTGGTCACCAGGACCCAGTCATGTATTCCGAATCTGCGGCCCTCTAGTAGATGAGCCCTCTGCAGCCACCACAGCAGCGACACCCTGGTCCTTGCCGACAGGGTTATTCGCTGTTGCATCTGGAGATGGGACCCGGACCATTTGTCCAACAGGTCCCACTGGAAAGTCCTTGCGTGGAACCTTCCGAATGGAATCGCCTCGTACGAAGCTACCATTTTTCCCAGGACTCGTGTGCATTGATGTACCGACACCTGTCCCGGTTTTAGGATGTCTCTGACTAGAGATGACAACTCCTCGGCTTTTTCCACTGGAAGAAACACTCTTTTCTGGTCTGTGTCCAGAATCATTCCCAGGAACAGAACACGTGTCGTCGGGACCAGCTGTGACTTTGGAATATTGAGAATCCAGCCGTGCTGTTGTAGCACTTCCCGAGAAAGTGCTACCCCCACTACCAACTGTTCCTTGGACCTCGCCTTTATCAGGAGATCGTCCAAGTACGGGATAATTAAAACTCCCTTCTTGCGAAGGAGTATCATAATTTCGGCCATTACCTTGGTAAAGACCCTCGGTGCCGTGGATAACCCAAACGGCAGCGTCTGGAACTGATAGTGACAGTCCTGTACCACAAATCTGAGGTACTCCTGGTGAGGAGGGTAAATGGGGACATGGAGGTACGCATCCTTGATGTCCAGGGAGACCATGTAATCCCCCTCGTCCAGGCTCGCAATAACCGCCCTGAGCGATTCCATCTTGAACTTGAACCTCTTGATATAAGTGTTCAAGGATTTTAGATTTAAGATGGGTCTCACCGAACCGTCCGGTTTCGGTACCACAAACATTGTGGAATAGTAACCCATTCCTTGCTGAAGGAGGGGTACTTTGACAATCACTTGCTGTGAATACAGTTTTTGAATAGCCACCAACACCGCCTCCCTGGCAGAGGGAGTTGCCGGTAAGGCAGATTTTAGGAAACGGCGGGGGGGAGACGTCTCGAATTCCAGCTTGTACCCCTGAGATATTACTTGAAAAACCCAGGGATCCACTTGTGAGAGATCCCACTGAGCGCTGAAATTCCTGAGCCGGGCCCCCACCGTCCCCGGGTCCGCCTGCGCAGCCCCAGCGTCATGCTGTGGACTTACCGGACGCGGGGGAGGACTTCTGCTCTTGGGAACTAGCTGTGTGTTGCAGCTTTTTTTCTCTACCTTTGCCTCTCGGCAGAAAGGATGAGCCTCTAGCCCTCTTGCTTTTCTGGAGCCGAAAGGACTGTACCTGATAATACGGTGTTTATTTTGCTGTGGGGCAGCCTGTGGCAAAAAGGTCGATTTCCCAGCAGTAGCTGTGGACACGAGGTCCGAAAGACCATCCCTAAACAGTTCCACCCCTTTATAGGGCAAAACTTCCATGTGCCGCTTAGAGTCGGCATCGCCAGACCATTGCCAAGTCCATAACCCCCTTCTGGCGGCAATGGACATAGCGCTTATTCTTGATGCCAGCCGGCAAATATCCCTCTGTGCATCACGCATGTATAAGACTGCATCTTTTATATGCTCAATCGTCAGCAAAATATTGTCCCTATCCATGGTATCAATATTATCCGACAGGGAATCTGACCACGCAGCAGCAGCACTGCACAGCCAAGCTGATGCAATCGCTGGTCGCAATATAATGCCCGTGTGTGTGTGTAAATAGCTTTTAGGGTAGCTTCCTGCTTTCTATCAGCAGGTTCCTTCAGGGTAGCCGTATCCGGAGACGGTAGTGCCACCTTCTTTGATAAGCGTGTCAGCGCCTTATCTACCCTAGGGGGTGTTTCCCAACGTGACCTATCCTCTAGCGGGAAAGGGTACGCTGCCAATAACCGTTTTGAAATTATCAATTTCTTATCGGGGGAAGTCCACGCTTCCTCACACACCTCATTTAATTCCTCAGATGTAGGAAAAACTACAGGTAGTTTTTTCTCACCAAACATAATACCCTTTTTTGTGGTACCTGGGGTATTATCAGAAATGTGTAATACATTTTTCATTGCCTCAATCATGTAACGGGTGGACCTATTGGAGGGTACACTAGTCTCATCATCGTCGACACTGGAGTCGGTATCCGTGTCGACGTCTGTATCTGTCACCTGAGGTAGCGGGCGTTTTAAAGCCCCTGATGACATTTGAGACGCTGGAACAGGCACAAGCTGTGTAGCCGGCTGTCCTATGTCGTCAAACCTTTTGTGTAAGGAGTTGACACTTTCACGCAATTCCTTCCATAAGTCCAACCACACAGGTGTCGACCCCGCAGGGGGTGACATCACATTCACAGGCATTTGCTCCGCCTCCACATCATTTTCCTCCTCATACATGTCGACACCTCAGTACCGACACACACCAGACACACAGGGAATGCTCTTACAGAGGACAGGACCCCACAAAGCCCTTTGCGGAGACAGAGGGAGAGTATGCCAGCACACACCAGAGCGCTATATATCACAGGGATTTCACCTATAAAAACGTGTTTTCCCCTTATAGCTGCATAATATATTTATACTGCGCCTAATTTGTGCCCCCCCCCTCTCTTTTTTACCCTTTTCTGTAGTGCAGGACTGCAGGGGAGAGCCAGGGAGCTTCCTTCCAGCGGAACTGTGAAGGAAAAATGGCGCCAGTGTGCTGAGGGAGATGGCTCCGCCCCTTTTTCGGCGGGCTTTCTCCCGCTATTGTAAAAGTTCTGGCAGGGGTTAATAAGCACCCATATAGCCCCTGGGGCTATATATGGTGCCAGTTCGCCAGCCAAGGTGTTAATATTGCTGCTCAGGGCGCCCCCCCCCCCAGCGCCCTGCACCCAGCAGTGACCGCAGTGTGTGGTGTGCATGAGGAGCAATGGCGCACAGCTGCAGTGCTGTGCGCTACCTTGGAGAAGACAGAAGTCTTCAGCCGCCGATTTTCCGGACCTTCTTGCTTCTGGCTCTGTAAGGGGGACGGCGGCGCGGCTCCGGGAACGGACGACGAGGTCGGGTCCTGTGTTCGATCCCTCTGGAGCTAATGGTGTCCAGTAGCCTAAGAAGCCCAAGCTACCACCACTTAGGTAGGTTCACTTCTTCTCCCCTTAGTCCCTCGATGCAGTGAGCCTGTTGCCAGCAGGTCTCACTGAAAATAAAAAACCTAACATATACTTTCTTCCTAGGAGCTCAGGAGAGCCCCTAGTGTGCATCCAGCTCGGCCGGGCACAGAAATCTAACTGAGGCTTGGAGGAGGGTCATAGGGGGAGGAGCCAGTGCACACCAGGTAGACCTAAATCTTTCTTTAGAGTGCCCAGTCTCCTGCGGAGCCCGTCTATTCCCCATGGTCCTTACGGAGTACCCAGCATCCACTAGGACGTCCGAGAAAAAACACAGAAACAGTAAATTTTCATGGAAAAACACACTGAGTCTCAGTCAGGTGGACTGCTTGGGGAAAGAAACTTTTGAGGCTTCTGGTGGACCTGGCGGGAATGGCCCTGTAACGCCTGACTGAAGGAAGCAAGTTAAACATGCTGTGGCCAGGGTGTAGCTGGTCTTTTACTGTCTTCGTTGCCCGCTTTTTAGCTCTGGACATGTACAGGTTCTGGACTGAGGGAAGGTCGGCCCCGATGATCTTCTCTGTGGTTCTGACCACCTTTTGGATCCTGCATCTGTCCCTCACGCTGGCGGAGCTGTACCATACCAGTATCGAGGAGCACAGTACCGACTCCACAATCGCGGAGAAGAAGAGGCGCAGAAGCTTCTGTGGGATGTTGAACTTCCTTAGTTGCCTGAGGAAGAACAACCTCTGCTGTGCTTTCCCGACAGTGGCGTCAGCGTTGGACCCCCATTTAAGGTCCCGGGAGATTGTGGTCCCTAGAAACTTGAAGGAGTCCACTAGCGATACCACACTGTCGGCAAAAGTTAGCGGCGGTGCACTCTCACACACTGACACACAAGCTGACACATACTCTGCGCCTCTCACTCACGTGCTGAAATACACACTGTGCCTCTCCTCACACACTGACAGACTCTGTGCCTCTCACTCACATGCAGACACACGCTCTGTGCCCCTCACTCACATGCAGACACATACTCTGTGCCACTCACCAACATGCTGTCATGCACTCTGTGCCTCTCACACACCGACACACACGAGGACACACACTCTGTGCCTCTCACCCACATGCTGACACACACTCTGTGCCTCTCACACACACGCTGACACACACTCTGTACCTCTCACCCACATGCTGACACACACTCTGTGCCTCTCACACACACGCTGACACACACTCTGTACCTCTCACCCACATGCTGACACACATTCTGTGCCTCTCACCCACACGCTGACAGACACTCTGTGCCTCTCACCCAAACGCTGACACACACTCTGTGCCTCTCACCCACACGCTGACACACACTCTGTGCCTCTCACCCACACGCTGACATATACACTGTGCCTCTCACCCACACGCTGACATACACACTGTGCCTCTCACTCACACACTGATACACACTGTGCCTCTCACACAATATGTTTAAGTGCATATGGCTGCCAGTGTCAGGGACACCAACAGGCTTCTGGTAGCCACACCTGCTTCTGGAAGCCACCATCCCCAGTTACCACCCAGAAATGCCCATACAAATTGCCAGGAAGCTTTGTTCTGCGCCTCTGTGCAGTAACCATCTCAGCAAATGCGCAGTACAAACTAGGCATATGCATAGAGGGAAACCATAAGCCATGTGCGCCTAATGGTTTCCCTTCGTTCACCTCTGAATGGTGCTCTGTTGCCTGTAATCTCATTACTGTTTATTTGTAAGTTGCCAGAGTTTCGGAAAGCAGGATATAACAAACCATAAATATAACACATTCTACAAGTAACGCATTATACATATACTGTAATACCTCATACAGCATATCAAAAGTACAGTACTATGGAACATTAATATCAGGATATCACAAGTACTGCAAAGCACTGCAAATAATACCAGCATAACCACAAGTACTGTAGGACTGCATGACACTGCTTTTAGAGCTGTAAGTAGTAATATTACCAGTATTATACTAGTATTACCAGTATAAGAATTACTGCAGGTTATTGCACTGATCCCAACATACAGAATACAGCAGAATATTGCACTGATGCCAGAACCACACCAAAACAAGTACAGTAGCACTGCAGAACATCACCCTATTAAAACACCTTTCACATCGGCAAAATAACCCGAGTTATTGCCAGGTCGACCTGGGTCGAGGTGCTATGTGAAAGTGCCAAAGTGAAATTACCCGGGTGGAGCAACCCGACATTTCAAACCGGGATTAAAGCAGGGTTAAACATAGGTAGGACCTGGGTCGATGTGCAGTATGAAAGGATCTTGTCCGGGTTATTCGACCCGGGACTCAAAAAAAGGCGCAGATTGGATGCTCCAGTGTCTCTTTTTGTTTCTTTTTGACACCTCATCTTTGTGAGCCAGAAAAGGTCCATTTTAAATGACATCCATAGTGTTTACATGGCTGAGCCGGGTTCAGTATTAAAGGGGCCAACCAGGAATAACTCAGGTCAAAAAGTGCAGCGTGAAAGGGTCTGACGTGAGTTTAAAATCCCGGGTCAGACACGAGTTTGCAATGTGATAGCAGTATTATTGTTCATTCTAGCACCCTGCACCTGTAAAGGTGGGTACACACTAGAAAGATATATCTGCAGATCAATTGATCTGCAGATATATCTATGGACGGATTGGGCAGTGTGCTGTGCATACACACTGCCTGATCCGTCGGGGACTGACGTCATGAATTGGGCGGGCGTGTACACACGCCCGCCCAGTTCAGCTGTCGATCACCGCCAGCCGACGTGATACGTCTGTGAACGACGGAGTTCACAGACATATCGGCTGTACACACTGGCCGACGGACCCGCGATATATCGGCCGTTCAAGGGATCGGCCAGTGTGTATGGGTCTTAACAACCCGTGCAGTTACTCTTCCGTGCACGGGGTGTCGCTCCCTGTTCTGGTGCTTCTAGCACACTCTGGTCTCTATCTCTTTTTTTTTTTTAAACTGTCTTAAATCACTTAGAAGTAACACTACAGGCAATGTAGTGCACCCTAAAATGAAGCAGAGGCGCTCATTTGCTGACAAACACATGTTTATCAGTCTTAAATATTTACACTATTAAATAAAAGAAAAAAAAGAAAAATCAGCCATTTGACAGCTTTTAGAAACCTAGATCCCTTTTCTTGTTTCCTCTAACACCAGGTTCATAAATAGTTATAGCACCTGCATTTACGACTGAAGAGGTATTACCGAGTTTTAGCAAGTTGTTTTCATGTAAGTCAGTGGTTCCCAAACTTTTTTTGAATCACGGCACCCTAGCCTAGCGTATTAGAATTATTTTCACGGCACTCCTAGACCAAGATTATTATTGAGAAATTTACAAAGCAATATTAAATAAGTACATTTTGTTTATACTGTATGTCATCCTTAGGGTCAGTTGTGTGGTGAGGGACAAGATTTGCTTCGGTTTGTCCATATATTTTATGACTGGCAGCCACCAGCACTGGTTTTGCCTATTACATTGACTATAAATAATTTGAATTGGTCCTGGACCACCAACCCAGGGCACCCTGGCATGTGTCCCGAGGCACCCCAGGGTGCCACGGCACACAGTTTGAGAACCACTGAGGGTGTGTTGCTGGATGTGCTGGCTAAACAGGCTTGCCCTGTTCTGGCATATCTTTTGCACCTACTGTACTACAGGACAGGTACAAGGGTGCACTACTAATGATAACAGAAACTAAGGGGGGTATTCAATTGTTTGAAAAAAGTTAGTTGGGTGTCTGTTTTTTTCCTGTCTGTAAAAAAGGAAAATACAGACACCCAACTGACTTTTCAAACAACTGAATTTCCCCCTAAGTGTACACGTATGGGATGTGTGTTATATCCCTTTTCCACTTGCTCAAAAAAATAGGATTTTAATTACCTACCGGTAAATCCTTTTCTCGTAGTCCGTAGAGGATGCTGGGGTCCACATTAGTACCATGGGGGTATAGACGGGTCCACTAGGAGCAACCGGCACTTTAAGAGTTTGAGAGTGTGGGCTGGCTCCTCCCTCTATGCCCCTCCTATCAGACTCAGTCTAGAAACTGTGCCCAAGAAGACGGACAACTTCGAGAGAAGGATTTTACACAGATAGTGGAGAGATTCACACCAGCTCACACACAAGGCAAACCAAGCTAACTAGCTTGAAACATCAACAACGGCTGAACAATATTACTTACCAAGTAACAAAACAGTACTTAACCAAGAACTAAGCAGTACTGAACTAAGTAACCACTGCAGGATCACGAAGCGCTGGACGGGCGCCCAGCATCCTCTACGGACTACGAGAAAAGGATTTACCGGTAGGTAATTGAAATCCTATTTTCTCTTATGTCCTAGAGGATGCTGGGGTCCACATTAGTACCATGGGGATGTACCAAAGCTCCCAGAACGGGAGGAAGAGCGCGGAGGCTCCTGCAGAACTGATTGACCAAACTCCAGGTCCTCAGAGGTCAAAGTATCGAACTTGTAGAACTTTGCAAACGTGTTCGACCCAGACCAAGTAGCTGCTCGGCAAAGCTGTAAAGCCGAGACACCCCGGGCAGCCGCCCAGGAAGAACCCACCTTACGAGTAGAGTGGGCCTTAACAGATGTTGGACACGGCAATCCGGCCATAGAATACGCATGCTGGATAGTGAATCTGATCCAGCGAGAGATTGTCTGCTTAGAAGCAGGACACCCAAGTTTCTTGGGATCATACAGGACAAATAGAGAATCCGATTTTCTGTGACGAACAGTCCTCTTCACATAGATTTTCAGAGCCCTTACAACATCCAAGGACTTTGATGAAATTGAGGAGTCAGTAGCAACTGGCACCACAATAGGTTGGTTGATATGAAATGCCGACACAACCTTCGGAAGGAACTGCGGAAGTGTCCAGAGCTCAGCTAAATCTTCATGGAAGATCAAGTAGGGGCTCTTACAAGACAAAGCCCCTAGCTCCAACACACGTCTAGCAGAAGCTAAGGCCAACAAAGTGACAGCCTTCCACGTGAGAAACTTGACCTCAACCTCTGGTAGAGGCTCAAACCAATCCGATTGGAGGAACTGTAACACCACATTAAGATCCCAGGGCGCCGTAGGCGGCATAAAGGGAGACTGGATGTGCAGAACCCCTTTCAGAAAAGTCTGAACCTCAGGGAGGGAAGCTAATTGTTTCTGGAAGAAAATGGATAGGGACGAAATCTGGACCTTTACGGATCCCAACCTGAGGCCCATATCTACAACTGCTTGCAGTAAGAGGAGAAACCGTCCCAGTTGAAACTCCACTGTAAGAAATTTCTTGGACTCACACAAAGATACATATTTTTTCCAAATACGATGGTAATGTTTAGATGTTACTCCTTTCCTAGCCTGTATCAGGATAAGAATAACCTTGTTCGGCATGCCCTTCTGAGCTAATATCTGGCGTTCAACCTCTATGCCGTCAAACGTAGCCGCGGTAAGTCTTGATAAGCAAACGGCCCCTGGCTGCAGCAGGTCATCCCGAAGAGGAAGAGGCCTCGGCTCTTCTAGCAGTAGCTCCAGAAGATCCGCGTACCAAGCCCTTCTTGGCCAGTCCGGAGCAATGAGGATTGCCTGAACTTTTGTTCTCCTTATGAGTTTTAGAACTCTTGGAATGAGTGGAAGTGGAGGAAACACGTACACCGACAAGAACACCCACGGAGTCACTAGGGCGTTCACCGCCACGGCTTGCGTCCCTCGACCTGGAACAATATTGCCGAAGCTTCTTGTTGAGACGAGAGGCCATCATGTCTATTTGAGGTACACCCCAAAGATCTGTTACGTCCGTGAACACCTCCGGATGGAGTCCCCACTCCCCTGGATGGAGATCGTGTCTGCTGAGGAAGTCCACTTCCCAATTGTCTACTCCCGGAATGAAGATTGCCGACAGCGCCAACGCGTGTTTTTCCGCCCAGAGGATGATTCTTGTTACCTCTGACATTGCAGCTCTGCTCTTCATTCCGCCCTGTCGGTTTATGTAAGCCACCGTCGTTACATTGTCCGACTGCACCTGAATGGCCCGATCTTGCAGAAGATGGGCCGCTTGGAGAAGACCGTTGTAGATGGCTCTTAGTTCCAGAATGTTTATTGGCAGGCCGGATTCCAGCCTTGACCACCTTCCTTGGAAGGTTTCTCCCTGAGAGACTGCGCCCCAGCCCCAGATACTTGCATCCGTGGTCAGAAGGACCCAGTCCTGAATCCCGAACCTGCGGCCCTCCAGACAGTGAGGTAGTTGCAGCCACCAGAGGAGTGAAATCCTGGCTTTCGGCGACAGACGTATTCTCTGGTGCATGTGTAGATGAGATCCCGACCACTTGTCTAGGAGATCCAGTTAGAAGGGCCGAGCATGAAACCTCCCGTACTGCAGAGCCTCGTATGAGGCTACCATCTTCCCCAGAAGGCGAATGCACTGATGGACCGAAACCCGAGCCGGCTTCAGGACATCACGGACCATTGTTTGTATCACCAACGCGTTCTCCTCCGGAAGAAACTCCCTCTGCACTTCCGTGTCAAGGATATTTCCCAGAAAAGACAACCTCCTGGCCGGCTCCAAATGTGACTTTGCAAGATTCAGGATCCAAACGTGTTCCCTGAGCAAACGAGTCGTGAGAATAATGGACTGCAACAGATTCTCCTTGGACGATGCCTTGATTAGCAGATCGTCCAGATATGGGATTATATCTGCGGAGGAAAACCATCATCTCTGCCATCACCTTGGTGACACCTCGGTGCCGTGGAGAGGCCGAATGGCAGTGCCTGGAACTGAAAATGACTAACAGTGCGAATCACAGAAAAGCCTGATGCGGCGTCCAAATCGGAATGTGGAGGTACGCATCCTTGATATGTAGGGATACCAGGAATTCCCCTCTCCTCCAGACCTGATATCACCGCCCTCAGGGACTCCATTTTAAACTTGAACTCCCTCAGAAAGGGGTTTAGTGATTTTCAGTTCAAAATGGGCCTGACCGAACCATCCGGTTTTGGTACCACAAAAAGGTTCGAATAGTAACCTTTGTTTTGCAGATGAGGTGGAACTGGTACAATGACCTGTGACTTTTCCAATTTTTGAATGGCTTCCTGTAGGACAGCCCTGTCTGCCAGCAAAACTGACAAGCCTGATTTGAAGAATCGGTGAGGTGGGGTTTCTTGACACTCCAGCCTGTACCCCTGGGACACAATATCCTGTACCCAGGGGTCCAGGCCGGACGACACCCAGACGTAGCTGAATCGTCCGAGCCTTTCTCCCACCGGCCCTACCTCCAGGCCGTGCGGTCCACCGTCATGCTGCGGACTTTGACATACCTGAAGCGGGCTTCTGTTCCTGGGAACCTGCAGCAGCAGGTTTCTTGGATTTTGCCCGACCTCCTCTAAAGAAGGTGTTAGACGGCTTGGACTTCTTGATTTGACAGCCTAAAAGGACTGTGACGTAGCTGCAGAAAAGGGTTTCTTCGTAGCAGGCACAGCTGAGGGAAGAAAAGGTGACTTACCCGCGGTTGCCGTGGAAATCCACGCATCCAACGCTTCCCCAAGGAGAGTCTGACCTGTGTATGGTAGGTTCTCCACACCTCTCCTGGATTTTGCATCGGCAGACCACTGGCGCAGCCAAAGTCCCCTGCGAGCTGAGACAGACATGGAAGATATCCCTGCAGCCATCGAACCCAGGTCTTCCATGGATTCCACCATATATCCTGCAGAATCCTGAATGTTAAGTAAAAATAATTCCACATCACTTTTATCCAATGTATTTGAATCTTCAAGTAACGTGCCTGACCACTTTACTATAGCCTTAGAAATCCCAAAACAGGAAATAGTAGGACGTAATATCGCCCCCGAAGCCGTGTATATGGATTTGAGCGTAGTGTCAATCTTACGATCAGCCGGTTCTTTTAACGCGGTAGATCCTGGAACGGGTAAAACCACCTTTTTGGACAGTCTGGAGACAGACGCGTCAACAATGGGTGGGTTTTCCCATTTTTTCCTATCCTCCTTAGGAAAGGGAAAAGCAACCAGAACCTTTCTAGGGATCTGAAATTTTTTCTCCGGGTTTTCCCAGGATTTCTCAAATATAGCGTTTAATTCCTTAGACGCAGGGAAGGTTAGCGAGGTTTTCTTATTGTCAGTGAAGAAAGCCTCCTCAACCTGCTCAGGTGTTGTATCTGAAATATTCAACACATCTCTAATGGAAGCAAAGGAGGGAGCGCTATGAGAGTCTAATAGTTAAATTTATTAAAACAATGTTTCAAATGCCACATAGCTCATAATGGATATAAAAAGGTAAATACATTTATTTAATAAAATAAACAAGACATTGCAGCTGCAATATAACACCTGAATTGATAGAATTGTTATAAATTATCACTTTTGAGAACCAGTGTTGCGGCCGTGCGTCCACGGACTGTAAGTTGTTATAAATGGGAGACTGATGATAGGTACTTCTTATAGAAGCATTGCTGTTATATTGAATATAAGTCTCTAATTTCTTTTAACATGTACAAGTCCCGTTGTATGAAATGGAGACGGCTCGGTTTGTCCGAGCAACCAGCGTCTCAATGATTAGGTCATGACCGTTAACACTGGACTGCTCATACGTACTGATCAGATGGGAGCCGACTTCTCTTGTTAGATGGTATCCGGTGAAGAGAAGGCTTTCGGTATTGAAGGCTGTACTGAGCCGGGTATGCAGCGGCTCAATGCACTCTGTGTACAGATCCTTTAACCGCTTGATGATTCTGTCCGTAAATTGCGGTAGTGAGTAATGCACCCGACTGGAAAGATGCTAGGTGAATAAGCAGCAAGATGAAATCCTTAATAAGTGCCTTAACGCGTTTCTCGGCCTCTAGCACTGGCCGTTTCTTCAGAAGGAAGTGAATCATTAACTGCACCCCTTTTGCAAGAGATTCCGCCCCCCGCAGTACATCCCCATCACCATCTGCTGTGTTAGAATCGGTATCCGTGTCATCCTGCATAATCTGGGCAAGAGCACGTTTATGATAGTGTACGCTAGGGGGCCCTGAGGGAACAGAACCGGACCAAACTGCCATAGAGTTCTGTAAGACCTGAGTTGCAGTTTCATTTTGTGCAACCCTAGTAGAAATCTGAGAAATCGTACTTTTGATAGAGGCTAACCACTCAGGCTCTCTTGCAGGGACCTGCGCTAAAACAGTGCAATCCTGATTACATGGAATGGGATCATCCTGAGAGGAATAATCCTCTGCAGCATATGACACAGAATCCATGGACATAGTTTTATGGAGACAACAAACACTCCACACACACATAGGGAAGGGGCAGACAGAGTTTCCCCCCTAAGAATGCCAAGAGAGACACAGAGATTGGAGCCAACCCACACACAGTGTTTCAGGATATAGGGAAACCCTTATCCAGCTCTTACTGTGCACCTTAATAGGTTACACAGTATAGATATACAGCCTACCCTCCATTCTACAACCCCCTGGTACCGTACAAGGCAGCTGGAGTTGATCTGGAGGGACAGCTCTCCCTGTCAGCACTTCTGCAGGCAGGAAAATAAGAATTTACTTACCGATAATTCTATTTCTCGTAGTCCGTAGTGGATGCTGGGGACTCCGTCAGGACCATGGGGAATAGCGGCTCCGCAGGAGACAGGGCACAAAAAGTAAGCTTTTAGGATCACATGGTGTGTACTGGCTCCTCCCCCTATGACCCTCCTCCAAGCCTCAGTTAGGTACTGTGCCCGGACGAGCGTACACAATAAGGAAGGATATTGAACCCCGGGTAAGACTCATACCAGCCACACCAATCACACCGTATAACTTGTGATCTGAACCCAGTTAACAGTATGACAAACGTAGGAGCCTCTGAACAGACGGCTCACAACAAATAACAACCCGATTTTTTTTGTAACAATAACTATGTACAAGTATTGCAGACAATCCGCACTTGGGATGGGCGCCCAGCATCCACTACGGACTACGAGAAATAGAATTATCGGTAAGTAAATTCTTATTTTCTCTAACGTCCTAAGTGGATGCTGGGGACTCCGTCAGGACCATGGGGATTATACCAAAGCTCCCAAACGGGCGGGAGAGTGCGGATGACTCTGCAGCACCGAATGAGAGAACTCAAGGTCCTCCTCAGCCAGGGTATCAAATTTGTAGAATTTTGCAAACGTGTTTGCCCCTGACCAAGTAGCAGCTCGGCAGAGCTGTAATGCCGAGACTCCCCGGGCAGCCGCCCAGGATGAGCCCACTTTCCTTGTGGAATGGGCCTTGACAGATTTAGGTTGTGGCAAGCCTGCCACAGAATGTGCAAGTTGAATTGTGCTACAAATCCAACGAGCAATCGTCTGCTTAGAAGCAGGAGCACCCATCTTGTTGGGTGCATACAATATAAGCAGTGAGTCAGACTTTCTGACTCCAGCCGTTCTTGAAATATATATTTTCAATGCCCGGACCACGTCCAACAACTTGGAATCCTCCAACTCGTTAGTAGCCGCAGGCACCACAATAGGCTGGTTCAGGTGAAACGCTGACACCACCTTAGGCAGAAAATGAGGACGCGTCCGCAGTTCTGCCCTGTCCGTATGGAAAATCAGATATGGGCTCTTATATGATAAAGCCGCCAATTCTGATACTCTCCTGGCTGAAGCCAGGGCCAGTAGCATGGTTACTTTCCATGTAAGATACTTCATCTCCACCGATTTGAGCGGCTCAAACCAATGGGATTTGAGAAAATCCAAGACTACATTAAGATCCCACGGTGCCACTGGGGGCACAACCGGGGGCTGTATATGTAGTACTCCTTTTACAAAAGTCTGGACTTCAGGAACTGAAGCCAATTCTTTCTGGAAGAAAATCGACAGGGCCGAAATTTGAACCTTAATGGACCCCAATTTGAGGCCCATAGACAATCCTGTTTGCAGGAAATGTAGGAATCGACCCAGTTGAAATTCCTCCGTGGGGGCCTTCCTGGCCTCACACCACGCAACATATTTCCTCCAAATGCGGTGATAATGTTGTGCAGTCACCTCCTTCCTGGCCTTTACCAGTGTAGGAATGACCTCTTCCGGAATGCCTTTTTCCTTTAGAATTCGGCGTTCAACCGCCATGCCGTCAAACGCAGCCGCGGGAAGTCTTGGAATAGACACGGTCCCTGCTGAAGCAGGTCCCGTCTTAGAGGTAGAGGCCACGGATCCTCCGTGAGCATCTCTTGAAGTTCCGGGTACCAAGTTCTTCTTGGCCAATCCGGAGCCACTAGTATCGTTCTTACTCCCTTTTGCCGTATAATTCTCAGTACTTTTGGTATGAGAGGCAGAGGAGGGAACACATACACTGACTGGAACACCCAGGGTGTTACCAGAGCGTCCACAGCTATTGCCTGAGGATCTCTTGACCTGGCGCAATACCTGTCCAGTTTTTTGTTGAGGCGGGACGCCATCATATCCACCATTGGTTTTTCCCAACGGTTCACAATCATGTGGAAGACTTCTGGATGAAGTCCCCACTCTCCCGGGTGTAGATCGTGTCTGCTGAGGAAGTCTGCTTCCCAGTTGTCCACTCCCGGAATGAACACTGCTGACAGTGCTATCACATGATCTTCCGCCCAGCGAAGAATCCTTGCAGCTTCTGCCATTGCTGTCCTGCTTCTTGTGCCGCCCTGTCTGTTTACGTGGGCGACTGCCGTGATGTTGTCCGACTGGATCAACACCGGCTGACCCTGAAGCAGGGGTTTTGCCAGACTTAGAGCATTGTAAATCGCTCTTAGCTCCAGTATATTTATGTGAAGAGACATCTCCAGGCTTGACCATACTCCCTGGAAGTTTCTTCCTTGTGTGACCGCTCCCCAGCCTCTCAGACTGGCATCCGTGGTCACCAGGACCCAGTCCTGTATGCCGAATCTGCGGCCCTTTAACAGATGAGCACTCTGCAACCACCACAGAAGAGACACCCTTGTCCGTGGCGATAAGGTTATCCGCTGATGCATCTGCAGATGCGATCCGGACCATTTGTCCAGCAGATCCCACTGAAAAGTTCGTGCGTGGAATCTGCCGAATGGAATCGCTTCGTAAGAAGCCACCATCTTTCCCAGGACTCTTGTGCATTGATGCACAGACACTGTCCCTGGTTTTAGGAGGTTCCTGACAAGTTCGGATAACTCCCTGGCTTTCTCCTCCGGAAGAAACACCTTTTTCTGAACCGTGTCCAGAATCATTCCCAGGAACAGCAGACGTGTCGTCGGGGTCAACTGAGATTTTGGAAAATTCAGAATCCACCCGTGTTGTTGCAGCACTAGTTGGGTTAGTGCTACTCCGTCTTCCAGCTGTTCTCTGGATCTTGCCCTTATCAGGAGATCGTCCAAGTAAGGGATAATTAATACGCCTCTTCTTCGTAGAAGGATCATCATTTCGGCCATTACCTTGGTAAAGACCCGAGGTGCCGTGGACAATCCAAACGGCAGCGTCTGAAACTGATAATGACAGTTTTGCACCACGAACCTGAGGTACCCTTGATGTGAAGGGCAAATTGGGACATGCAGGTAAGCGTCCTTTATGTCCAGGGACACCATAAAGTCCCCTTCTTCCAGATTCGCTATCACTGCTCTGAGTGACTCCATCTTGAACTTGAATTTTTGTATGTACAGGTTCAAAGATTTGAGATTTAGAATAGGTCTTACCGAGCCGTCCGGCTTCGGTACCACAAATAGCGTGGAGTAATACCCCTTTCCCTGTTGTAGGAGGGGTACCTTGACTATCACCTGCTGAGCAAACAGCTTGTGAATGGCTTCCAATACCGTCGCCCTGTCCGAGGGAGACGTTGGCAAAGCAGACTTTAGGAACCGGCGAGGGGGAGACTTCTCGAATTCCAACCTGTAACCCTGAGATACTACCTGTAGAATCCAGGGGTCCACCTGTGAGCAAGCCCACTGTGCGCTGAAATTCTTGAGTCGACCCCCCACCGTTCCTGAGTCCGCTTGTAAGGCCCCAGCGTCATGCTGAGGGCTTTGCAGAACCCTGGGAGGGCTTCTGTTCCTGGGCAGGGGCTGCTTGCTGCCCTCTCTTACCCCTTCCTCTGCCCCGAGGCAGATATGACTGTCCTTTTGTCCGCTTGTTCTTATAGGAACGAAAGGACTGCGGCTGAAAAGACGGTGTCTTTTTCTGTTGGGAGGGGGTCTGAGGTAAAAAAAGTGGATTTTCCGGCAGTTGCCGTAGCCACCAGATCCGATAGACCGACGCCAAATAATTCCTCCCCTTTATACGGCAATACTTCCATATGTCGTTTGGAATCCGCATCACCTGACCACTGTCGCGTCCATAAACTCCTTCTGGCAGATATGGACATCGCATTTACTCTCGATGCCAGAGTGCAAATATCTCTCTGCGCATCTCGCATATAAAGGAAGGCATCCTTTAATTGCTCTATAGTCAATAAAATACTGTCCCTATCCAGGGTATCAATATTTTCAGTCAGGGAATCCAACCAGACGACCCCAGCACTGCACATCCAGGCTGAGGCGATGGCTGGTCGCAGTATAACACCAGTATGAGTGTATATACTTTTCAGGGTAGTTTCCAGCCTCCTATCAGCTGGATCCTTGAGGGCGGCCGTATCAGGAGACGGTAACGCCACTTGTTTTGATAAGCGTGTGAGCGCCTTATCCACCCTAGGGGGTGTTTCCCAGCGCGCCCTAACCTCTGGCGGAAAAGGGTATAATGCTAATAACTTTTTTGAAATTAGCATTTTTCTATCTGGGTTAACCCACGCTTCATCACATACATCATTTAATTCCTCTGATTCAGGAAAAACTACAGGTAGTTTTTTCACCCCCCACATAATACCCCTTTTTGTGGTACTTGTAGTATCAGAGATATGCAAAGCCTCCTTCATTGCCGTGATCATATAACGTGTGGCCCTACTTGAAAATACGTTTGTTTCATCACCGTCGACACTAGATTCAGTGTCTGTGTCTGGGTCTGTGTCGACCGACTGAGGTAAAGGGCGCTTTACAGCCCCTGACGGTGTCTGAGACGCCTGGGCAGGTACTAACTGGTTTGCCGGCCGTCTCATGTCGTGAACTGATTTTTGTAATGTGCTGACATTATCACGTAATTCCATAAACAAAGCCATCCATTCCGGTGTCGACTCCCTGGGGGGTGACATCACCATTATCGGCAATTGCTCTGCCTCCACGCCAACATCGTCCTCATACATGTCGACACACACGTACCGACACACAGCAGACACACAGGGAATGCTCTTATCGAAGACAGGACCCCACTAGCCCTTTGGGGAGACAGAGGGAGAGTTTGCCAGCACACACCCAAGCGCTATAATATATATGGGAACAACCCTATATAAGTGTTGTTCCTTATAGCCGCTTAAATATATAAAAATATCGCCAAAATATGCCCCCCCTCTCTGTTTTACCCTGTTTCTGTAGTGCAGTGCAGGGGAGAGTCCTGGGAGCCTTCCTCACAGCGGAGCTGAGCAGGAAAATGGCGCTGTGTGCTGAGGAGAATAAGCCCCGCCCCCTATTCCGGCGGGCTTTTCTCCCGGAGTTTTAGACATTTGGCATGGGTTAAATACATACATATAGCCTTAATGGCTATATGTGATGTATTCTTTTGCCATAAAAGGTATTATAAATTGCTGCCCAGGGCGCCCCCAGCAGCGCCCTGCACCCTCCGTGACCGTCTGGTGTGAAGTGTGTGACAACAATGGCGCACAGCTGCAGTGCTGTGCGCTACCTTCATGGAGACTGAAGAGCCTTCTGCCGCCTGTTTCCGGACCTTCAATCTTCAGCATCTGTAAGGGGGGTCGGCGGCGCGGCTCCGGGACAAACCCCAGGGTGAGACCTGTGTTCCAACTCCCTCTGGAGCTAATGGTGTCCAGTAGCCTAAGAATCCAATCCATCCTGCACGCAAGTGAGTTGAAATTCTCTCCCCTAAGTCCCTCGATGCAGTGAGCCTGTTGCCAGCAGGACTCACTGAAAATAAAAAACCTAAAAAACTTTTTCTAAGCAGCTCTTTAGGAGAGCCACCTAGATTGCACCCTGCTCGGACGGGCACAAAAACCTAACTGAGGCTTGGAGGAGGGTCATAGGGGGAGGAGCCAGTACACACCATGTGATCCTAAAAGCTTACTTTTTGTGCCCTGTCTCCTGCGGAGCCGCTATTCCCCATGGTCCTGACGGAGTCCCCAGCATCCACTTAGGACGTTAGAGAAAATGGTGCTTAACGCTGCTGGGTCTGCTGCGAGAAGAAGCTCCGCCCCCTTTCATGGCGCTATCTTCCCGCTCTTCTGAAGATTATACTGGCCTGAGCAATTGTGCTGGCAGCGATCCTGGGACCCTGACAGGCTTGCTGGACAGTGTAGGGTGTAGGCGCTGGCTCAGGGCGCCCCTCACAGCGCCGCACCATGTACCGCTGAGCCCCGGAGCGGTTAGTACTGCGCTCCAACCCTGTTGCCGCCATCTTCACACCGGCTCCCTGCTTGCCAGGGGGTCCGTTGACTAACTCGCCACTGATCTTCTGGCTCTGTAAGGGGGTGGCGGCATGCTGCTGGGGTGAGCGATCCCCTGTGGCGGCGAACGTTCGATCCCCTCAGTCCCGTCAGCAGAGATAGTGGCTCAGACCCTGCAGGGCGGACACTACTCCCCCCCCTTAGTCCCTCGAAGCAGGGAGGCTGTTGCCAGCAGCCTCCCTGTGCCTAAACGCTAACAAAAATAATAACACTAAAAGAACTCCCCTAGCTGTGACCGGTTCCTCCGGTCACATTTTCTAAACTGAGTCTGGTAAGAGGGGCATAGAGGGAGGAGCCGGCCCACACTCTCAAACTTTTAAAGTGCCGGTGGCTCCTAGTGGACCCATCTATACCCCATGGCACTAATGTGGACCCCAGCATCCTCTAAGACGTAAGAAAAAATAAGAATTTACTCACCGGCAATTCTATTTCTCGTAGTCCGTAGTGGATGCTGGGGACTCCGTAAGGACCATGGGGAATAGATGGCTCCGCAGGAGACTGGGCACACTAAAAGAAAGACTTGGTACTACCTGGTGTGCACTGGCTCCTCCCTCTATGCCCCTCCTCCAGACCTCAGTTAGGATACTGTGCCCGGAAGAGCTGACACAATAAGGAAGGATTTTGAATCCCGGGTAAGACTCATACCAGCCACACCAATCACACCGTATAACTCGTGATATTTAACCCAGTTAACAGTATGAAATACAACTGAGCCTCTCAACAGATGGCTCAACAATAACCCTTTAGTTAGGCAATAACTATATACAAGTATTGCAGACAATCCGCACTTGGGATGGGCGCCCAGCATCCACTACGGACTACGAGAAATAGAATTACCGGTGAGTAAATTCTTATTTTCTCTGACGTCCTAGTGGATGCTGGGGACTCCGTAAGGACCATGGGGATTATACCAAAGCTCCCAAACGGGCGGGAGAGTGCGGATGACTCTGCAGCACCGAATGAGAGAACTCAAGGTCCTCCTCAGCCAGGGTATCAAATTTGTAGAATTTAGCAAACGTGTTTGCCCCTGACCAAGTTGCAGCTCGGCAAAGTTGTAAAGCCGAGACCCCTCGGGCAGCCGCCCAAGATGAGCCCACTTTCCTTGTGGAATGGGCTTTTACTGATTTAGGATGCGGCAATCCAGCCGCAGAATGCGCCAGCTGAATTGTGCTACAAATCCAGCGAGCAATAGTCTGCTCAGAAGCAGGAGCACCTAGTTTGTTAGGTGCCTACAGGATAAAAAGCGAGTCAGTTTTCCTGACTCCAGCCGTCCTGGAAACATAAATTTTCAAGGCCCTGACTACGTCCAGTAACTTGGAATCTTCCAAGCCCCTAGTAGCCGCAGGCACTACAATAGGTTGGTTCAAGTGAAAAGCTGATACCACCTTAGGGAGAAACTGGGGACGAGTCCTCAATTCTGCCCTATCCATATGGAAAATCAGATAAGGGCTTTTACACGACAAAGCCGCCAATTCTGACACACGCCAGGCCGAAGCCAAGGCCAATAACATGACCACTTTCCACGTGAGATATTTCAGATCCACAGTTTTAAGTGGCTCAAACCAATGTGATTTCAGGAAACTCAACACCACGTTGAGATCCCACGGTGCCACAGGAGGCACAAAAGGGGGCTGAATATGTAGCACTCCCTTTACAAAAGTCTGAACTGCAGGCAGTGAAGCCAGTTCTTTCTGGAAGAAAATCGACAGAGCCGAAATCTGGACCTTAATGGACCCCAATTTTAGGCCCATAGTCACTCCTGACTGTAGGAAGTGCAGAAAACGACCCAGCTGAAATTCCTCTGTTGGGGCCTTCCTGGCCTCACACCACGCAACATATTTTCGCCAAATACGGTGATAATGGTTTGTGGTTACTTCTTTCCTGGCTTTTATCAGCGTAGGAATGACTTCCTCCGGAATGCCCTTTTGCTTTAGGATCCGGAATTCAACCGCCATGCCGTCCAACGCAGCCGCGGTAAGTCTTGGAACAGACAGGGCCCCTGCTGTAGCAGATCCTGTCTGAGCGGTAGAGGCCATGGGTCCTCTGATATTATTTCTGTAAGTTCTGGGTACCAAGCTCTTCTTGGCCCATCCGGAACCACGAGTATCGTTCTTACTCCTCGTTTTCTTATTATTCTCAGTACCTTTGGTATGAGAGGCAGAGGAGGGAACACATAAACCGACTGGTACACCCACGGTGTCACTAGAGCGTCCACAGCTATTGCCTGAGGGTCCCTTGACCTGGCGCAATATCTAGTTTTTTTGTTTAGGCGGGACACCATCATGTCCACCTGTGGCCTTTCCCAACGGTTTACCAACAGTTGGAAGACTTCTGGATGAAGTCCCCACTCTCCCGGGTGTAGGTCATGTCTGCTGAGGAAGTCTGCTTCCCAGTTGTCCACTCCCGGAATGAACACTGCTGACAGTGCTAAGACGTGATTTTCCGCCCATCGGAGAATCCTTGTGGCTTCTGCCATCGCCATCCTGCTTCTTGTGCCGCCCTGTCGGTTTACATGGGCGACTGCCGTGATGTTGTCTGATTGGATCAGTACCGGCTGGTTTTGAAGCAGAGGCCTTGCCAGACTTAGGGCATTGTAAATGGCCCTCAGTACCAGAATATTTATGTGTAGGGACGACTCCTGACTTGACCAAAGTTCTTGGAAATTTCTTCCCTGTGTGACTGCCCCCCAGCCTCGAAGGCTGGCATCCGTGGTTACCAGGACCCAGTCCTGTATGCCGAATCTGCGGCCCTCTTGAAGATGAGCACTCTGCAGCCACCACAGTAGAGATACCCTGGTCCTTGGAGACAGGGTTATCAGGCGATGCATCTGAAGATGCGATCCTGACCACTTGTCCAAGAGGTTCCCACTAAAAGGTTCTTGTATGGAACCTGCCGAATGGAATTTTGCTTCGTAAGAAGCTACCATTTTTCCAAGGACTCGTGTGCAGTGATGCACCGATACCTGTTTTGGTTTCAGGAGGTCTCTGACTAGAGATGACAGCTCCTTGGCTTTCTCCTGCAGGAGAAACACTTTTTTCTGTTCTGTGTCCAGAACCATCCCCAGGAACAGTAGGCGTGTGGTAGGAACCAGCTGTGACTTTGGAATGTATAGAATCCATCCGTGCTGTTGTAGCACTTCCCGAGATAGTGCTATTACGACCAACAACTGCTCCTTGGACCTCGCCTTTATAAGGAGATCGTCCAAGTACGGGATAATTAAAACTCCCTTTTTTCGAAGGAGTATCATCATTTCTGCCATTACCTTGGTAAAGACCCTCGGTGCCGTGGACAGTCCAAACGGCAGTGTTTGGAATTGGTAATGGCAATCCTGTACCACAATCTGAGGTACTCCTGGTGAGGATGGTAAATGGGGACATGTAGGTAAGCATCCTTGATGTCCAGGGATACCATGTAATCCCCCTCCTCCAGGCTTGCAATAACCGCCCTGAGAGATTCCATCTTGAACTTGAATTTTTTTATGTATGTGTTCAAGGATTTCAAATTTAAAATGGGTCTCACCGAAACGTCCGGTTTCGGTACCACAAACAGTGTGGAATAGTAACCCCGTCCTTGTTGAAGTAGGGGCACCTTGACTATCACCTGCTGGGAATACAGCTTGTGAATTGCCTCTAGCACAGCCTCCCTGCCTGAGGGAGTTGTCGGCAAGGCAGATTTGAGGAAACGGCGGGGGGGAGATGCCTCGAATTCCAGCTTGTACCCCTGAGATACTACTTGAAGGATCCAGGGATCCACCTGTGAGCGAGCCCACTGATCGCTGAAATTTTTGAGGCGGCCCCCCCACCGTACCTGGCTACGCCTGTGGAGCCCCCGCGTCATGCGGTGGACTCAGAGGAAGCGGGGGAAGAATTTTGATTCTGGGAACTAGCTGACTGGTGCAGCTTTTTCCCTCTTCCCTCGTCTCTGTGCAGAAAGGAAGCGCCTTTGACCCGCTTGCTTTTCTGAAGCCGAAAGGACTGTACCTGATAATACAGTGCTTTTCTTAGGCTGTGAGGAAACCTGAGGTAAAAAATTTTCTTCCCAGCTGTTGCTGTGGATACGAGGTCCCAGAGACCATCTCCAAACAATTCCTCACCCTTATAAGGCTCTATGTGCCTTTTAAAGTCAGCATCACCTGTCCAGTGTCGGGTCTCTAATACCCTCCTGACAGAATGGACATTGCATTAATTCTGGATGCCAGCCGGCAAAATATCCCTCTGTGCATCCCTCATATATAAGACGACGTCTTATGTTCGCAAAATAGTATCCCTGTTTGACAGGGTTACAGACCACGCTGCAGCAGCACTATCTGCAGGTCTCAGTCTAGTACCTGAGTGTGTAAATACAGACTTCAGGATAGCCTCCTGCTTTTTATCAGCAGGTACCTTCAAAGTGGCCGTATCCTAAGACGGCAGTGCCACCTTTTTTAACAAACGTGTGAGCGCCTTATCCACCCTAGGGGATATCTCCCAGCGTAACTTATCCTCTGGCGGGAAAGGGTACGCCATCAGTAACTTTTTAGAAATTACCAGTTTCTTATCGGGGGAACCCACGCTTTTTCACACTTCATTCACTCATTTGATGGGGGAACAAAACACTGCCTGCTTTTTCTCCCCACACATAAAACCCTTTTTTAGTGGTACTTGGGTTAATGTCAGAAATGTGTAACACATTTTTTATTGCCGGGATCATGTAACGGATGTTCCTAGTGGATTGTGTATATGTCTCAACCTCGTCGACACTGGAGTCAGACTCCGTGTCGACATGTGTGTCTGCCATCTGAGGGAGCGGGCGTTTTTGAGCCCCTGATGGCCTTTGAGACGCCTGGGCAGGCGCGGGCTGAGAAGCCGGCTGTCCCATAGCTGTTACATCATCCAGCCTTTTATGTAAGGAGTTGACACTGTCGGTTAATACCTTCCACCTATCCATCCACTCTGGTGTCGGCCCACAGGGGGCGACATCCCATTTATCGGCATCTGCTCAGCCTCCACATAAGCCTCCTCATCAAACATGTCGACACAGCCGTACCGACACACCGCACACACACAGGGAATGCTCTGACTGAGGACAGGACCCCACACAGCCCTTTGGGGAGACAGAGAGAGAGTATGCCAGCACACACCAGAGCGCTATATAATGTAGGGATAAACACGATCACTGAGTGAATTTTCCCCAATAGCTGCTTGTATAAACAATATTGCGCCTAAATTTAGTGCCCCCCCTCTCTTTTTAACCCTTTGAGCCTGAAAACTACAGGGGAGAGCCTGGGGAGCTGTCTTCCAGCTACACTGTGAAGAGAAAATGGCGCCAGTGTGCCGAGGGAGATAGCTCCGCCCCTTTTTCGCGGACTTTTCTCCCGCTTTTTTATGGATTCTGGCAGGGGTAATTATCACATATATAGCCTCTGGGGCTATATATTGTGATTATTTTGCCAGCCAAGGTGTTTTTATTGCTGCTCAGGGCGCCCCCCCCCCCCCAGCGCCCTGCACCCTCAGTGACCGGAGTGTGAAGTGTGTATGAGGAGCAATGGCGCACAGCTGCAGTGCTGTGCGCTACCTTGGTGAAGACTGAAGTCTTCTGCCGCCGATTTTCCGGACCATCTTCATGCTTCTGGCTCTGTAAGGGGGACGGCGGCGCGGCTCCGGGAACGAACACCAAGGACGGGTCCTGCGGTCGATCCCTCTGGAGCTAATGGTGTCCAGTAGCCTAAGAAGCCCAAGCTAGCTGCAAGCAGGTAGGTTCGCTTCTTCTCCCCTTAGTCCCTCGTTGCAGTGAGCCTGTTGCCAGCAGGTCTCACTGTAAAATAAAAAACCTAACATATACTTTCTTTCTAGGAGCTCAGGAGAGCCCCTAGTGTGCATCCAGCTCGGCCGGGCACAGAAATCTAACTGAGGTCTGGAGGAGGGGCATAGAGGGAGGAGCCAGTGCACACCAGGTAGTACCAAATCTTTCTTTTAGTGTGCCCAGTCTCTTGCGGAGCCGTCTATTCCCCATGGTCCTTACGGAGTCCCCAGCATCCACTAGGACGTCAGAGAAACCTGGGTTTTTTGCACGGGGGCGCGCATCTACCCGGGTTTTTTGCTAGTGGAAACGGCTCCCTCTGAAAATTTCCGCGTCAAGTGACCCGGGAATCCTACCCAGGTAGCTACCTGGGTTGGACCCGGGAACGACTCGGGTAAGGGTGTAGTGTAAACTGGTTACCCAGGTCATGCGACCCGGGACCCGTTTACAGCATGTCAGAGTGCATTCCTCGCTGACCGCAGTGACCCTCGGGCGGTTGGGAGGTTGGGGGGGACAGAGCATGCTGTCAGCGCTGCTGTCTGTCCTGCCATGCAGACAGCAGCACTGTCCGAGAAAGCATGTGCCGGAGGCTGGGGGAATCCCAGCAGCTTCCAGAGTGCTGGACTTGCCCCCCGCATGACGGAGGGAAGCATCGGATTGGGGGCGTGGCCTAACTGGACCGTGGCCATGCCCCGAGGGGCCCGATCTGCCGGTTTTCCCGGCACTTGGAGATTACATCATCTCCAAACGTCGGGCAGAAGACACTGCACTCTGGTGCAGTGTAAACGGTGCCGACTCGGGATATTCCCGGGTCGGCGCCGTTGTGGAAAAGGGGTCCGTCTCGGGTCTGACCTGGCTTGGAACCGTGTTCTAAATCCCGGGTCAGACCCGAGACTTCTAGCGGAAAAGGGGTATTACTTTGCTTATGGCTGAATTTTCACATTTTACAGTCCACCTAGTTCAGGAACAACATATACCCGAATCCTGTCCAATTCTGCACCAGGCCCTAAGTTTATCTTTTGTGGTCATAGCAATTCAAAGGCCACATTATACAGTTAAGACTAAAGACCTGCTGATACTTGGTTGCTAAAAAGAAATACAGTACCTTTCTCCTGGAACCGTTATTGTAAACTGGTCAGTTATCTGCCAAAGCATTAATGGAGATATGGATGGGGGCATCATTAAGGACGATTCTTCATTCTGGAAAACCCCTTTTATCTGTCCCAGTTCTACTACAATTTACCTAAAAGCCTCATAGGGGCTACAACAGGTCTGTGACATTAGCTACTTCCCTTTAACAAAAGTGAAAAAAGGCTTAAACTGAAGTGTAACTTTGTGCAATCTTAGATTGTTACTATGAGTGACAGAACCATACAGATGTTGCATACAATCAATTTTCTTTTTATTCCTATAACCAAAATGTGCTATGGAGGCAGCCAAAGTAATCATATTAAAATGTGCCTCTATTAAAATGCATAATTACAGGTATAAGATCTCTTGGGAAGGTGAGCATCAAAATGAATGCTGAGCTATCCCAAAATTGAATACACTTATTAATATTTAACAGTGATAGGATATCAATTTAACAAAGATTTTGAAACCTGTCATATGCAAGTAAACTTTATTTTAAAGTTGCAATTTAGTGAGCACAACCTACAGTACTGTACAAAAAACACACATACCTGTAAGTCAGTTTTTGCTTTGTGGGCAGCTGAAGTTTGGCATTTAAGGGATGAGTCTCCCATATCCGAAGATCCAATATATTCTGAAATGCTACATTTTTTAAGCATGACTGAGATAGTGACACCTTTGCTTTCTGATGGTTTAATGTACACAAACTTTGTTTCATATGCAAAATTCGTAAAAATATTGTATAAAATTACCAGACTATGTATAAGATTTATATGAAACATAAATGCATTTTGTGCTTAGACTTGGATCCCATTACCACAATATCTCAATACAGTATGCAAATATTCCAAAATAAAGCAAACTCCGAAATCCAAAACATTTCTGGTCCAAAGAATTCGAATATGGGAGACTCAAACTGTACTAGCAGTTCTTTTAAAAAAAAAAAAACAATAAGATTTTATTGGAAGGTTGACAAAGAAAGAATTGAGTTGCAACAATGTACTAGCAGTTCAGGGGGTTGGTGACATGCACAGTGACATCTGCAGAGGCGGCTCCAAGAGATCAGATCATCTCCAAGCGCTGCCTTGTCCCTCTAGCTGCGCCTCTCCCTATAGTGTGAACAGGTCCCATCGACAGAAACAATATAGCCCACCCAAATCTACCACTTTGCACATGTTACATCTGCCCCACCTGCAGTGCAGCATGGTTTTGCTAACTTTTTTGGATTGCTAATAAACCTGAATAACCCCTTAAATGCAGATATTCTAACATATTCTGAATTGTGCGCATCTATGTGACCACACAGGCCCTATCCATACCCGCATCAATTCTATTAATGTCCTTTTTTTCACAGTAAAATTTGCCAGTTTTTGTGAGAAAACAAAGGCATCTGGAAACTTATCCCAGATCCCTGTGTTTCCACGTGTAGTGAACACCTCATTTTATGTCAAAATGGCCATGATTAAAAAATTGTATTATTCACATTGGGTGAAGTATCAATGTATATTGTATTGAGGAAAACGAGTTTTATGGTAAGAACTTGCCTCTGTTAAAACTCTTTCTGCGAGGTACACTGGGCTCCACAAGGAATGGACAATGGGGTGTAGAGTAGGATCTTGATCCGAGGCACCAACAGGCTCAAAGCTTTGACCTTCTTCCCAGAATGCATAGCGCCGCCTCCTATATCACCCCGCCTCCCTGCACAGGATCTCAGTTTTTAGTTAACCAGTCCAATGCAATAGCAGGAAAAGAGATGACAACGGTTAGTAGCCACATACACCACACTCTCACGACAGGAGAAGTGTCAGCGGCTAATGCCATGCCAACACAAAGAAGCTAAGTGCGTCAGGGTGGGCGCCTTGTGGAGCCCAGTGTACCTTGCAGAAAGAGTTTTAACAAAGGTAAGTTCTTACCATAAAACTCGTTTTCTGCTGCGGGGGTACACCGGGCTCCACAAGGAATGGACAATGGGGATGTCCTAAAGCAGTTCCACATGGGAGGGAATGCACTGTAGCGGGCACAATAACCCGGTGTCCAAAGGAAGCATCCTGGGAAGCGGCAGTATCGAAGGCATAGAACCTTATGAACGTGTTCACAGAGGACCACGTAGCCGCCTTGCACAATTGTTCAAGGGTCGCACCACGTTGGGCCGCCCAAGAAGGTCCAACAGACCGAGTAGAATGGGCCTTAATGTGATCAGGAGCAGAGAGACCAGCCTTCACATAAGCATGTGCAATCACCATTCTAATCCATCTGGCCAGAGTTTGCTTGTGACCAGGCCAGCCCCGTTTGTGAAACCCAAACACAACAAATAGAGAATCAGATTTCCTAATAGGAGCAGTTCTCTTCACATAGATACGGAGAGCCCGTACCACATCCAAAGACCGCTCTTTGGGAGACAGATCAGGAGAAACAAGTGCCGGAACTACAATCTCCTGATTAAGGTGGAACGAAGAAACCACCTTAGGTAGATAGCCGGGACGAGTCCTAAGAACCGCACGGTCACGGTGAAATATCAGATATGGGGAACTACATAACAAGGCACCCAAATCTGACACTCTTCTAGCTGAAGCAATAGCCAGCAGAAACACCACCTTAAGGGAAAGCCACTTAAGGTCAGCTGAACCAAGAGGTTCAAACAGAGACTCTTGTAACGCCTCCAAAACCATCGACAAGTTCCAAGGAGCCACAGGCGGGACATAGGGAGGTTGGATACGCAATACGCCCTGAGTGGAGTTATGCACATCAGGTAAGGTCGCAATTTTTCTCTGAAACCACACGGACAAGGCAGACATTTGAACCTTGAGGGAGGCCAGACGCAGGCCTAAGTCCAGGCCCTGCTGAAGAAATGCCAACAACTTGGCTATACTAAACTTGGTAGCGTCATAATCGTTAGATGCGCACCAAACAAAGTAAGAATGCAAGACCCTATAGTAAATCCAAGCCGAAGCCGGTTTCCGGGCCCGCAACATATTTTGAATGACCGCCTCAGAAAACCCTTTAGCCCTTAAGACGGAAGCTTCAAGAGCCACGCCGTCAAAAGCAGCCGGGCTAGGTCCTGGTAGACACAGGGGCCCTGAACGAGGAGGTCTGGGCGTTGTGGAAGTAGAATTGGACGCTCTGACGATAGGCCTTACAGGTCTGAGAACCAGTACCGTCTGGGGCACGCTGGAGCTATGAGAAGCAGAATTCCCTTTTCTTGTTTAAACTTCCGAATTACCCTGGGCAGGCGTGACACCGGAGGGAACACGTACGGCAGCCGAAACCTTCATGGTACCGCCAGCTCATCCACGAATGCTACTTGAGGATCCCTTGTTCTTGCTCCGAAGACCGGAACCTTGTGATTGTGTCGAGACGCCATCAGATCTACATCTGGAAGGCCCCACCTTTCCACTAGGAGTTGAAACACTTCTGGATGGAGGCCCCACTCGCCGGCATGCACGTCCTGACGACTAAGAAAGTTTGCTTCCCAATTCAGGACTCCCGGAATGAATACTGCCGATATGGCCGGTAGATGGCGTTCTGCCCACTGTAGAATCCGTGAGACTTCCTTCATTGCTAGGCGGCTTCGAGTGCCGCCTTGATGATTTAAATAAGCCACTGTGGTGGCGTTGTCTGACTGTACTTGAACAGGACGGTTCTGAATTAAATGCTGGGCTAGGTTCAAGGCATTGAAGACCGCCCGCAACTCCAGAATATTGATCGAGAGGAGGGACTCCTCCTTGGTCCACCGCCCCTGAAGAGAGTGTTGCTCCAAGACCGCGCCCCAACCTCTTTGACTGGCATCTGTCGTCAACAGGACCCAGTCGGATATCCAGAACGGACGGCCCCTGCACAGTTGTTGGTCCCGGAGCCACCAGAGCAGCGACAGACGGACCTCCGGAGTCAATGAGATCATTTGAGACCTGATCCGGTGAGGCAGGCCGTTCCATTTGGCTAGAATCAGCCTCTGGAGAGGGCGAGAGTGAAATTGAGCGTATGCTGACACCATGAGGCCCAGCACCTGCATCGCCGAATGTATCGACACTTGCGGACGAGATAGGCAGCAACGAATCCTGTCCAGAAGTTTCAGGACTTTCTCCTGAGACAGGAACAACCACTGGTTGTGAGTGTCCAATAGTGCTCCCAGATGCACCATGCTCTGAGCAGGGATCAGGGATGACTTCTTCCAGTTGATGAGCCACCCGTGGGCTTGCAGAAACTGGACCGTCACATCTAGATGACGCAGGAGAAGTTCTGGGGAATTTGCCAGGATTAACAAGTTGTCCAAATACGGCAGTATACTGACCCCTTGACGGCGGAGTACCACCGTCATCACCGCCATGACTTTTGTAAAGACTCGCGGAGCCGTTGTTAAACCAAAAGGTAACGCCCGAAACTGGTAATGGCAGTTTCCAATCGCAAATCTCAGGTATTGCTGATGAGACACTGCTATAGGAATATGCAGGTAAGCATCCTGTATATCCAGGGAGACCATGAAGTCCCCAGGTTCCAAGGCCAGAACTATAGAGCGAAGGGTTTCCATCCGGAACTTGGAAACCTTCACAAACCTGTTCAATGCCTTGAGGTTGAGAAAGGGGCGGGAGGACCCATTCGGTTTCGGGACTAGAAACAGCGGAGAATAGTACCCCCGGCCCCTCTGCTCAAGAGGCACCTGTACTATGACTCCTGTATCCAGGAGGGTCTGTACCACCGAATGTAGAGTGTTTGCCTTTGTCTTGTCCAAAGGGACGTCTGTCTGGCAAAATCAATGAGGGGGTCGGTTTTTGAAGGCTATGGCGTAACCTCGAGTGACGACTTCCCGTACCCAAGCATCTGAAGTGGTCTTCAACCATTCCTGGGTATACCCTAGAAGCCGGCCCCCCTCCCCTGGGATCCCCCAGAGGGAGGCCCGCCCCATCATGCGGCAGGCTTATCTGTCTTGGTAGATGGCTGACGGGATGCCCAGGCTCTTTTGGGCTTAGGCTTACCAGGTTTGGAAGTGCGGGCCTGCTTGTTGTACGCCTGACCTTTTGCTTTACCTGAAGGACGAAAGGGGCGAATGGAAGTACCTTTAGCCTTCGACACAGAAGGAGCAGTACTTGGCAGACAGGCAGTTTTGGCAGTAGCCAAGTCAGCCACAATCTTATTTAAATCCTCCCCAAACAGAATATCTCCCTTAAAAGGGAGTACCTCCAGGGTTTTTCTAGAGTCCAGATCCACAGACCAGGATCTCAGCCACAATATCCGGCGAGCCAGGACTGACGTAGTAGAGGCCTTGGCTGCCAGGATACCGGCATCAGAAGCCGCCTCTTTAATATAACGAGAAGCTGTGACAATATAAGACAAGCATTGTCTAGCATGGTCAGAGGAGATTTCAGCATCTAACTCCAAGGCCCATGCTTCAATGGCCTCCGCAGCCCAAGTAGCTGCAATAGTGGGCCTTTGTGCCACACCCGTGAGGGTGTAAATCGCTTTCAGACAACCCTCCACACGTTTATCCGTAGGCTCTTTTAGAGACCTGACGGTGGTGACCTGTAGAGCTGAGGAAACCACCATCCTAGCCACATGTGAGTCCACTGGAGGAGGCGTTTCCCAATTCTTAGACAGCTACGGCGCGAGGGGATAGCGAGCCAGCATCTTCTTTTGAGGCACAAACTTCGTACCCGGGTTTTCCCAGGGTTCCTGACGTATATCAATTAGGTGGTCAGAGTGAGGTAAAACTTGTTTAATCACCTTCTGATGCTTGAACCTATCTGGTTTCTTAGGAAGAACGAATGGCTCGGGATCATCCGTAATCTGTAAAATTAACTTAATAGCCTCCAAAAGATCAGGAACATCCACATGTGAACCACCCTCCCCATCAGCCGTATCTGAGTCAGAACCTGTTGGGTCAGTGTAAGTGCCGTCTTCATCCGACGAGGTGTCAGTGACAGCAGTGGATTGTGAGGAGACAAGTGCTCGCTTAGAGGACCCCTTGGACATAGGCGAGCGACGGTCAGACTTTTTAGTAGTCAGGGACTGGTTCAACTTCTATATTTGAGCAGATAAATCGTCCGCCCATGGCGGGTCAGCTGCGGGGACCACAAACGGTTGCACCGGTATTGGGGGTCCCATATGGGGTGTTAGTTTATGAACTAGCGTACGCAGAAGCGTGGAAAAAGCGGCCCACGGCGGGTCATTATTTGCCCCCGTTGCCACCGTCCCACTGGGGGGCAAGGAGCCCCCAGAACCAGAGCCCAAAGCTGCTATATTCTCCTCATAGGTATCTGTGGCTTCAGCAACACCGGCAGTGTGCTCAGCCCCAGAACCGTTACCCTCAGAAGCAGACATGATATAACTTGCAGTATCAGGTAACACAGTACAATTTGTCAGCAGCACAATACCTCTAGCCCAAACCCCTGCGCAGTGTAGTCAGCACCAGCAGAGATAATGGAGATATGGTGACTAAATCACAGAGAAAAATACGTAATACAGTATATCATTGTGAAAATCCTATATTAGATAAAACCTGACGCACCAAGCCCCCTCAGGTTATAGAATATAGGGATAGCAGGTTGAGTGAAAGACACGAAATGGACACCACTCAGCTATCAAATGCACACACAAATAGTCACAGTCTGTACAATGCAGAGGTTATTACTAACAATAATACTGCACTGGACTAGCTTACACAGCTATATAACAATAGATATAACAGTACACAGTAAGAACTGGATGTATATCACAGGGTAATTGTATTAGGAAACCCTGACTAAGTGCACTCTTTCTTAACTAACACTGACTAAAAAAGGCAGGTAGAATACTTAAGTGTCTTGTAAAGTCACAGCAATGACAACCAGGCGGCTTTACATAGGAGTATTTGCCCAAGCATTCCCAGGAACAGTGAGCTGAGGGATAATGGCGCCGCAGACACTGCCGGGGAGTGAGGGAGAGACAGAAATGCAGCTCCAGGGCGGGAACATTTGCAGAAAATGGCGCCCTGGGGCTGGGGGAGGGGCTTCAGGTCCAAGCTCAATCCCCCTGCTGGCAAAACCACCGGGTACTGCGGGCTCTAATAAAACGGTTTATAGAGAAAACCTGACCTTTCCCATGCCCTGGTGATCTAGTGGGATCGCCTGTATCGCAACAGTGTCCACCGCCAGCGCGCGCGGCCCGCCTCCCACTGACCAAGCCGGATCGCGATAAAGACCGGGTCCCGCAAGCAGGACCCACTTACCACCTCCCGAAGCGCGGCCACGCGATCCCGGAGAGCCCCCGTCGTGTGTTCCTGACAAGAAGAAAACCGGAGCCTCCTGCTGTAGTTACCCGGCAACCAGGGCTCGGGAGTGTACAGCGCCGCTGGGAAGAGATGGAGCTGCAGCAGTGAATGTCCACTGACATGTAACACTGCTGCTGCCCTTGAAGTCTTCACTTTTTTCCTCAGAAAAAAAGCTCTTCTTAGGGCAGCCTGGAGCAGCCCCTCTGTTAAATGCTTGCTACTGCAGCACCAACTACAAAACTGAGCTCCTGTGCAGGGAGGCGGGGTTATAGAGGAAGTGGCGCTATGCATTCTGGGAACAGTCAAAGCTTTGAGCCTGTTGGTGCCTCGGATCAAGATCCTACTCTACACCCGATTGTCCATTCCTTGTGGAGCCCAGTGTACCCCGCAGCAGAAAATGTCTTACGATGACAAATGGTTTATTTATTGTTTATTAACAGTTTCTTGTATAGCGCAGCAAATTCCGTTGCGCTTTACAACTGGATTGAAAATTAATTACTTTGCTGGGATGTACTCTGGGCCGGTTCCGGGGCTTCTGGCGCCCCGGGCGGCGTTAGAGGGCGTGGCTTCATACAGGGGGCGTGGTCAGTTACGCCCCCTGTACTGTTGTAGGATGTGCAGTACGCGATGACGTCATTGCGCACCGCACAGCAAAGGTCCTCTCCACGAAGGTAAACTAGACGCTAAGCGTCTAGTTCCCTTCGTGGAGAGGACCTTTGCTGTTCGGTGCGCGATGACGTCAATGCGCACCGCACATCATTACAGTGAAGGTCCTCTCCAGGAAGGGAAACTAGACGCTACGCGTCTAGTTTCCCTTCACAGCGGGCAGCCCACGCGTCTAGTTTCCCTTCACAATGGACAGCGGGACAGCGGGCCGCGGCAGCGGGGGGCACCACAGCAGCAGCGGATCTTGCCATGGTGCGGCGCCGTCCGGATGGCGGCGCCCCGGGCAAAAGTCCTGCTTGCCCGTGGCAAGATCCGCTACTGGATGTACTCATACACACTAGAACTCCAGAGACCAAATGCTAATGACCCTGTGTTCTGTGTGGAGCTGTGGATCTAAGACCTGGTGCTGGGACAGAGCTTGTTTACAATATAGCCCAGAGTAGAGACACTGCCCACCAGAGGTGTCACATCTCCTTTAATGTAGGAGAAAATAGATTGCTTGGAAAAAGCATTTAGGTGGTCATTCCGAGTTGTTCGCTCGCTAGCTGCTTTTAGCAGCATTGCACACGCTAGGCCGCCACCCTCTGGGAGTGTATCTTAGCTTAGCAGAATAGCGAACGAAAGATTAGCAGAATTGCTACTAAAAATTTTCTTGCAGTTTCTGAGTAGCTCCAGACCTACTCACAGAATGCGATCAGCTCAGTCCGTTTAGTTCCTGGTTTGACGTCAGAAACACGCCCTGCGTTCGGCCAGCCAGTCCCCCGTTTCTCTAGCCACTCCCCCGTTTCTCCAGCCACTTCCACGTTTTTTCCCTGACACGCCTGCCTTTTTTAGCACACTCCCGGAAAACGCTCAGTTACCACCCAGAAAAGGCCCTTTCCTGTCAATCACTCACCGATCAGCAGTGCGACTGAAAAGCGGCGCACAAACAACTGCAAAACTGCTAAGTTTTTAGTAAAATAACTAAGCGCATGCGCGCTGCATACCATGCGCATTTAGCAACAAATCGCAGCATAGCGAAAATAGTCAACGAGCGAACAACTCGGAATGACCACCTTAGTACAGGTCCTTCCTGAGTAGGCCCATAAAACCTACACAGTACTGCTTGGCATTCCAGACCTTTAAGCTTCAAGTAATTAACTGTCCCTGGGAAAACCCCTAAGAGACACTATGGCCAGAAGACTGAACTTTTCTTCCTGGTCCAGGCTGATTACAAAACCATATCTCCAAGCTTCAAACAGCAATAGAGATAAGAGCATCAGCCCTGCTTGAGTGACGCAGGAGCCCCATAGCGTAATCTTACACTCAATCCCTTTGGGTTTGGAAGGGTTAAAATACCTCCAAGGGAACTGCAGTGGGTTTAAATATGAGAAACACTCCACAGATAGTGTTAACTGTCGTGAAGGGATCTATAGGATTATGATGAAACCAAACCTCAGGAAGAGTCTTCACTTCCGACAGCGTCCAACCCTGTTTAGGTGATATGAACGCTGTTTTTCTCTCATTTATTTCTTTTATGAAATTGTTATCACTTGTGCGACCATTTAAAACTATTATTATCTTGTAACCTATTTTTTGTAACTATAAATTTTGAAGATATTCTTGAATTAAATACCAAATTCTAGTTCTGGTAATGTGTTTTCTGACCCAAGACCCCAAGCGGCCCAAGTACGTATAAATAATTGTGTGCGGGTGAGAGCGGAAGCTTGCCCTGGGCATTGTCTCAAACACACCCACTGAAGGTACCATAAAGTGTCATGGGTAGCGATCCTCAGACTGGCGTATCTGGAGGATCAACGCACCGGAGTTGTGATACCGCAGGGATTTTGTTTCTCCTGCCACCAGACAAAATCCCCGATAATACCAGCTATCAACATCAACTGAATTACTCCCCGTTAATTTACCGCAGCTAATTGAATTCCCTACCAATGTCTCAAATAAATCTTGGCTGTAATATTTAAAAAAAAAAGATGTGTCCAAAGCATGGTCTCGTTATGGACACAAACCTCCCACACCCACATCCATTACAATAAGCACATCCATAGATACAGGCATGCCAGTTTAACTTACACCTTCTTGGCTTATGGGAGGTTTTCACTGCTTCCCTGCTTTTTAAACTAACCCTTTCCCCTTCCCTGCTCCTCACACTAACCATCTCTCGCCCCAAACCAGCATCAACCAATCTGCTCCCAAAATTGTACCTAACTCTCATGGCTTCTAAACCTTTGCTTCATCTACAGTTGATGGAAGGTTGCTTCACCAACCTTGTACCTCCTCCATCAGCAACACAAGCAATTAGTCTGCAACTTCGCCCTACCCACATCAATGCAAGCGGTCCATGTTATGAGCCAAATTAGCTACATAAGGGCATATTCATTTTGCTGTGGATTAACCTTGTATTAGCACCCTGTCTGCAGGACTAAACCAGTTCCCAGACTTCTGTATTTAATTTAGCATACAAATCAGGACTAATTGTGTTGGACACTATACAATGGAATCAGTAAAAGTAAAGCTATATATGAGTAGGATTTATTATAAGCAACCAAACACTACTTCCAGAGAAAATGAAATGAGAGAATTACAAGAGCAGGATGGCCACATTAGGTATTTAAGATAACTTATGCATAGAATTTGACATTCTGTATTTATTTATTCATTGCCTCATGCCAATTGTATCAGTTTAATGTATGAGCAGCATTTGCATTTATACAGATAAACCTTTGAATAATGTGTAATAAAAAGACAGGCGACGCCAGAGCAGATGTAACAGCGCTGCATATTCGTATGTATGCCCGATCAAAGTAAAGCTAACATAATCTGATAGGCAAGATAGCGGAGTCAATAGGAAGCTGGATAATGGGAACAAAAGCTGGGAAGTTCAGTGCGTTTTCTAATCTCTTTAAGTAAAGATTCCACCCTATAGCTTAATATATGTAACTTCTACATCTGTCATATAAAGGGGTGGTATTCATGTGACCGGCGGTCAGAAGACCGACGGTCACATGACCTCCTTCAACATCCCGCCCCCTCACTATCATGATGGTCGACATGCCGACCAACAGGGACTATTTCCACTTGTGGGTGTCCATGACACCCATACGGGTGTGGTATGGAAGGTAGATAGTGTCTAGGTTGACCACTATTGGTCGACAGGGTCTAGGTCGACAGGTTAAAAGGTCGACATGAGTTTATGGGTTTTTTGTGTCGTTTTTTCGTAGAGTGACCGGAACCCCAATTAGTGCACCGTGTTCGCTCGCCATGCTTCGCGCAAGGTGCCTCGCTCTGCTATCGCTGCGCTTGGCACAGGTTACCGTTCCCAATCGTAGTCCGCGTGGATCGTTAACTATGAAAAGGTTAAAAAAAATAGGATTGTAATACCTACCGGTAAATCCTTTTCTCCTAGTCTGTAGAGGATGCTGGGGACTCCAAAAGTACCATGGGGTATAGACGGGATCCGCAGGAGCTTGGGCACACTAAAAAAAACTTTGACTGGGTGTGAACTGGCTCCTTCCTCTATGCCCTCCCCCAGACCTCAGTTATAGGAACTGTGCCCAGGAGAGACGGACATTTCGAGGAAAGGATTTTTGTTAAACTAAGGGCAAGAAACATACCAGCCCACACCACAAACATACCGTAGTTTCATACCGTAGCATGAAACCAGATAACAGTATGAACTAACAACAGCAACAAGCTGAATATAACTGATACACAATGCACGTGTAACCGAAAATAACCAGTATTAACCTAACTGCAAGGAACAGTCCGCACTGGGATGGGCGCCCAGCATCCTCTACGGACTAGGAGAAAAGGATTTACCGGTAGGTATTAAAATCCTATTTTCTCTTACGTCCTAGAGGATGCTGGGGACTCCAAAAGGACCATGGGGTCTATACCAAAGCTCCAGACCGGGTGGGAGAGTGCGGACGACTCTGCAGCACCGATTGAGCAAACATGAGGTCCTCATCAGCCAGGGTATCAAACTTGTAGAACTTAGCAAAAGTGTTTGAACCCCACCACGTAGCTGCTCGGCAAAGTTGAAGTGCCGAGACCCCTCGGGCAGCCGCCCAAGATGAGCCCACTTTCCTGGTAGAATGGGCCTTTACTGATTTCGGCAACGGTAGCCCAGCCGAAGAATGAACTTGCTGAATCGTATTACAAATCCAGCGAGCAATAGTTTGCTTAGAAGCAGGATTTCCAATCTTGTTGGAAGTATACAGGACAAACAGAGCCTCTGTCTTCCTAGTAAGAGCCGTCCTGGCTACATAAATTTTCAAAGCTCTTAAAACATCAAGAGATTTTGGGACCGCCACAGCATCCGTAGCCACAGGCACCACAATAGGTTGGTTAATGTGAAACGGAGAGACCACCTTCGGCAGAAATTGTTGAGTCCTCAATTCCGCTCTATCCGAATGGAAGATCAAATATGGGCTCTTGTGAGACAAGGCAGCCAACTCAGATACTCGCCTGGCAGACGCCAGAGCCAAAAGCATGACCACTTTCCAAGTGAGAAACTTTAACTCAACCTTACGCAAAGGCTCAAACCAGTGAGACACAAGAAACTGCAATACCACTTCAAGATCCCACGGCGCTACGGGTGGCACAAAAGGAGGATGGATATGCAGCACTCCCTTCACGAAAGTCTGAACCTCAGGAAGGATGGCCAATTCCTTTTGAAAGAAAATAGCTAAGGCTGAAATCTGCACTTTGATGGAAACCAATTTCAGGCCCGCATCCACGCCTGCCTGCAAAAAAATAAGATTTTAAACCTACCGGTAAATCTTTTTCTCCTAGTCCGTAGAGGATGCTGGGGACTCCGTAAGGACCATGGGGTATAGACGGGCTCCACAGGAGACATGGGCACTATAAAGAATTTTAGAATGGGTGTGCACTGTCTCCTCCCTCTATACCCCTCCTCCAGACCTCAGTTAGAGAAACTGTGCCCAGAGGAGATGGACAATACGAGGAAAGGATTTTGGTAATCTAAGGGCAAGATTCATACCAGCCGACACCATCCACATCGTATAACCTGGAATATACGCAACCAGTAAACAGTATGAACAAAACAGTATCAGCTAAAGACTGATCTCAACTGTAACATAACCATTATGTAAGCAACAACTATATACAAGCCTTGCAGATTTTGTCCGCACTAGGACGGGCGCCCAGCATCCTCTACGGACTAGGAGAAAAAGATTTACCGGTAGGTTTAAAATCTTATTTTCTCTTACGTCCTAGAGGATGCTGGGGACTCCGTAAGGACCATGGGGTTTATACCAAAGCTCCAGATAGGACGGGAGAGTGCGGACGACTCTGCAGCACCGACTGAGCAAACGCAAGGTCCTCATCAGCCAGGGTATCAAACTTATAGAACTTTGCAAAAGTGTTTGAACCCGACCAGGTAGCTGCTCGGCAAAGCTGTAAAGCCGAGACGCCTCGGGCAGCCGCCCAAGAAGAGCCCACCTTCCTAGTGGAATGGGCCTTTACCGAATTTGGTAACGGCAATCCTGCCGTACAATGAGCTTGCTGAATCGTGTTACAGATCCAGCGAGCAATAGTCTGCTTCGAAACAGGAGCGCCAACTTTGTTGGCTGCATACAGGACCAACAGTGCTTCTGTAGATTTTTAAGGCCCTGACTACATCAAGGGACGTGGAATCCTCCAAGTCATCCATAGCCACAGGCACCACAATAGGTTGGTTCATATGAAATGAAGAAACCACCTTTGGCAAAAATTGAGGACGAGTCCTCAACTCTGCCCTTTCCTCATGGAAAATCAAATAGGGGCTCTTGTGAGACAAGGCCGCCAATTCAGACACTCGCCTTGCAGATGCCAAGGCCAACAACATGACCACCTTCCTAGTAAGAAATTTAAATTCAACCGTTTGAAGATGTTCAAACCAGTGAGACTTCAGGAACCGTAACACCACGTTAAGGTCCCATGGTGCCACTGGGGGCACAAAAGGAGGCTGGAGGTGCATCACTCCCTTTACAAAAGTCTGGACTTCCGGGAGAGAAGCCAATTCCTTCTGAAAGAAAATAGACAAGGCCGAAATATGTACCTTAATGGAGCCTAATTTTAGGCCCATATCCACTCCTGTCTGTAGAAAGTGGAGAAAACGGCCCAGATGGAAATCTTCCGTAGGAGCCTTCATGGCTTCACACCAAGATACATACTTCCTCCAGATACGGTGATAATGTTTCGCCGTCACCTCCTTCCTAGCCATTATCAGAGTAGGGATGACTTCCTCCGGAATACCTTTCCCAGCTAGGATCCGGCGTTCAACCGCCATGCCGTCAAAAGTAACCGCGGTAAGTCTTGGAACACGCAGGGCCCCTGTTGTTACAGGTCCTCCCTGAGAGGGAGAGGGGAGAGGCCACGGATCTTCTGTGAGCATCTCTTGAAGATCTGAATACCAGGCCCTTCGAGGCCAATCTGGAACAATGAGTATGGCTTTCACGCTTTGTTGTCTTATGATTCTCAATATTTTTGAGATGAGAGGAAGAGGGGGGAATACATAGACCGACTGAAACACCCATGGTGTCACCAGGGCGTCCACCGCTACTGCCTGAGGGTCCCTTGACCTGGCACAATACCTCCGAAACTTCTTGTTGAGGCGGGACACCATCATGTCTATGTGAGGAATTCCCCAAAGACTTGTTATCTCTGTAAAAACTTCTTGATGAAGTTCCCACTCTCCTGGATGGAGATCTTGTCTGCTAAGGAAGTCTGCTTCCCAATTGTCCACTCCCGGAATGAAGACGGCTGACAGAGCGCTTACGTGATTTTCCGCCCAGCGAAGAATCCTGGTGGCTTCCGCCATTGCCACTCTGCTCCTTGTCCCGCCTTGGCGGTTTACATGAGCCACGGCTGTGACGCTGTCTGATTGAATCAGAACCGGTAGGTCGCGAAGAAGATTTTCCGCTTGTCTTAGGCCGTTGTATATGGCCCTCAGCTCCAGTACATTGATGTGTAGACAGGCCTCCTGGCTTGACCATATTCCCTGAAAATTTCTTCCTTGTGCGACAGCTCCCCACCCTCGGAGGCTCGCGTCCGTGGTCACAAGAACCCAATCTTGAATGCCGAACCTGCGACCATCTAGAAGGTGAGCACTCTGGAGCCACCACAGGAGAGAGACTCTGGCCTTGGGGGACAGGCTTATCCTCTGATGTATCTGTAGATGGGACCCTGACCATTTTTCCAGAAGGTCCCACTGAAAAGTTCTTGCATGGAACCTGCCGAACTGAATGGCCTCGTAGGCCGCCACCATTTTTCCCAATACTCGAGTGCATTGATGAACTGACACTCTTTTTGGTTTCAGCAGGTCCTTGACCATGTTCTGGAGTTCCTGGGCTTTTTCCATTGGGAGAAAAACCCTCTTTTTTTCCGTGTCCAGAGCCATGCCCAAAAATGACAGCCGAGTCGTCGGAACCAACTGCGACTTCGGCAGATTTAGAATCCAGCCGTGTTGTTGTAGTACTCTCAGGGAGAGAGACACGCTCTTTAGTAATTGATCTCTCGATCTTGCCTTTATCAGGAGATCGTCCAAGTATGGGATAATTGTGACCCCCTGCCTGCGCAGGAGCACCATCATTTCCGCCATCACCTTGGTGAAAATTCTCGGGGCCGTGGAAAGCCCAAACGGCAACGTCTGAAACTGGTAATGACAATCCTGTACAGCGAATCTCAGGTACGCCTTATGAGGAGGATATATGGGGACATGAAGGTAAGCATCCTTTATGTCTAGTGACACCATAAAATCTCCCCCTTCGAGGCTGGAGATCACTGCCCGGAGAAATTCCATCTTGAATGTGAACCTTTTCAAATATAGGTTTAGGGATTTTAGATTCAGGATAGGTCTGACCGAGCCATCCGGCTACGGGACCACAAATAGGGTTGAATAAAACCCTTTTCCCTGTTGTCCTAGGGGAACCTTGATAATCACCTGCTGTTGACACAGCTTTTGTATGGCAGCTGAAACTATTTCCCTCTCTGGGGGAGAAGCTGGCAAGGCCGATTTGAAAAATCGTTGTGGAGGCACATCTTCGAACCCCAGTTTGTAGCCTTGGGATACAATGTCGATCACCCAAGGATCCAAATCCGACTGAACCCAGACCTGGCTGAAGAGACGAAGACGTGCCCCCACCGGTGCGGACTCCGCCAGCGGAGCCCCAGCGTCATTCGGTGGATTTTGTAGAGGCCGTGGAGGATTTTTTTTCCAAGGAACTGGCTGTAGCTGGTGATTTTTTCCCATTACCTCTACCTCTGGCGAGGAAGGAAGAGCCCCGACCCTATTTGAACTTATGCGACCGAAAGGACTGCATCTGGTATTGAGGTGTTTTCTTTTGCTGTGGGGGAACATAAGGCAAAAAAGAAGACTTACCCGCGGTAGCTGTGGAAACCAGGTCCGCGAGGCCCTCCCCAAATAAAACTTCACCTTTGTAAGGCAAAGCCTCCATAAGCATCACCCGACCATTGACGGGTCCATAGGGACCTTCTAGCAGAAACTGCCATGGCATTGGCTCGTGAACCCAACAGCCCAATATCTCGCGCAGCCTCTCTCATATATAACGCTGCGTCCTTAATGTGACCCAAGGTCAACAAAATACTATCCTTATCTAAGGTGTCAATGTCCGATGACAAGTTATCTACCCACGCTGCAATTGCGCTACCAACCCATGCCGATGCTACTGCAGGCCTGAGTAGGACTCCCGTATGCGCGGAAATTGATTTTAAGGTAGTTTCCTGCCTGCGATCCGCAGGATCCTTTAGGGACGCCGTATCCGGGGACGGTAGCGCCACCTTTTTGGATAAGCGCGTTAAGGCCTTGTCCACCATGGGCGAGGATTCCCACCATAACCTGTCCTTCGAGGGGAAAGGATACGCCATAATAATTCTCTTGGGAACCTGCAGTCTCTTGTCTGGAGTTTCCCAAGCCTTTTCAAATAAAGCGTTCAGCTCATGAGATGGGGGAAACGTTACCTCAGGTTTCTTTTCCTTAAACATGCAGACCCTCGTGTCAGAGACCGAAGGGTCCTCTGTGATATGTAATACATCTTTTATTGCAATAAGCATATACTGAATACTCTTGGACACTCTTGGGTGTAACCTCGCATCATCATAGTCGACACTGGAGTCAGAATCCGTGTCGGTATCAGTGTCTGCTACCTGGGAAAAGGGACGTTTATAGGACCCTGAAGGGTCCTGTGACACAGCCAAAGCCATGGATAGACTCCCTGCTTTGTCCTTGGACTCTGCTTTGTCCAATCTCTTATGTAATAAAGTCACATTAGCATTTAACACATTCCACATGTCCAACCAATCAGGTGTCGGCTGTGCCGACGGAGACACCACCTCCATCTGCTCTGCATCCTCCCTAGACGAGCTTTCCGCTTCAGACATGTCGACACACACGTACTGACACCCCCACACACACTGGGATATATGAATATGGGAACAGCCCCCCAATAAGGCCCTTTGGAGAGACGGAGAGAGAGTATGCCAGCACACACCCAGCGCCACTAGACACTGAAAACAGTCCCAGCCTATATAACGCTTTTTTATATATATGATTTGCACCAAATAAATGTGCCTGCCCCCTTGTTTTTTGTCCCGTTACTTGGTTCAGCAGGGGAGAGTCCGGGAGCAGCTTCTCTGCAGCATGCTGTGGAGAAAAATGTTGCTGGTTAGTGCTGGAGGATCAAGCCCCGCCCCCTCGACGGCGGGCTTCGGTCCCGCTCATTTTTTTATACTGGCGGGGGTTTTATAATATACTGCCTCCGCAGTATCTAACAATGGTGCCAGTGTTATTTGAGGTAATTATTGCTGCCCAGGGCGCCCCCCCTGCGCCCTGCACCCTTGCTGTGCCTGTGTGTGTGTGGGAGCAATGGCGCACAGCGCGTCCTCTGCGCGGTACCTCTCTGAAGAACTGAAGTCTTCTGCCGCCTATGTTGTCTTCTTTCTTCATAAACTTACCCAGCTTCTATCTTCCAGCTCTGTGAGGAGGACGGCGGCGCGGCTCCGGGACGAACAGCGAGGACGACTGTGTTCAGACCCTCTGGAGCTAATGGTGTCCAGTAGCCTAAGAAGCAGGGCCTATCAGTAAAGTAGGTCTGCTTCTCTCCCCTCAGTCCCACGAAGCAGGGAGCCTGTTGCCAGCAATGCTCCCTGAAAATAAAAAACCTAACAAAAGTCTTTTCAGAGAAACTCAGTAGATCTCCCCTGTAGTGCATCCAGTCTCCTCTGGGAACAGGATCTAACTGAGGTCTGGAGGAGGGGCATAGAGGGAGGAGCCAGTTCACACCCATCTAAAGTCTTCGAGTGCCCATGTCTCCTGCGGAGCCAGTCTATACCCCATGGTCCTTACGGAGTCCCCTCGCCTTTATTAGGAGATCGTCCAAGTACGGGATAATTGTGACCCCTCGCTTGCGAAGGAGTACCATAATTTCTGCCATAACCTTGGTGAAAACCCTCGGGCCGTGGAAAGCCCAAACGGCAACGTCTGAAATTGGTAATGACAATCCTGCACCGCAAATCTTAGGAAGGCCTAATGCGGAGGATAAATCGGGACGTGTAAGTAGGCATCCTTTATGTCGACTGACGCCATAAAATCCCCCCCTTCTAGGCTGGAGATCACAGCTCGAAGAGATTCCATCTTGAACTTGAAAGTTTTCAAGTATGGATTGAGGGATTTTAGGTTCAGAATCGGTCTGACCGAACCATCCGGCTTCGGTACGACAAAGAGGCTCGAATAGAACCCTCCCCCCCGTTGGGATGGGGGAACGGGAACAATGACCCTCTGTTGACACAACTTTTTTATCGCAGCATTTACTACTTCTCTTTCTGGAAGAGAAACTGGCAAGGCCGATATGAAAAAGCGGCAGGGGGCATCTCCTGAAACTCCAGCTTGTACCCTTGGGACGCTATGTCTAAGACCAAGGATCCAGGGCCGATTGAAACCAGACCTGACTGAAGATTCGGAGACGGCCCTCCACCGGCATGGACTCCCGCAGGGGAGCCCCAGCGTCATGCGGTGGACTTGGTAGAGGCGGGGGAGGACTTTTGTTCCTGGGTGACTGAACCTGCAGGCGACTTCTTTCCCCTTCCTCTACCCTTCGAAGCGAAGAAGGACGAGCCCCTACTTCGTTTGTATTTATTAGGCCGAAAAGACTGCATCTGTTGATGGGGCCCCTTTTTCTGTTGTGCGGGAACATAAGGAAGAAAAGATAACTTACCCGCAGTAGCGGTAGACACCAGGTCAGCCAGGCCGTCACCAAACAAGACACTACCTTTGAAGGGGAGAGCTTCCATATTTTTCTTGGAGTCGGCATCAGCATTCCATTGATGGATCCACAGCGCCCTCCTGCCCGAGACCGCTATGGCATTGGCTCTCTGAACTATTTATCGTGGCCGGGACGCCGGCATTTAAAGCCAATAGTTATACTTCTGTGGATCGTGCAAAGGATATCGCAACTATTGATGCACATTGTCTCTAAAAAGGACACTTAAGTATCTATTCAATAACACTGTAGCATATCTATTAGAGCTGTTACAACAGTTATCTATGTACTTTGGAATGTTCTATATACATTAACTACCTGTTGCTTTCTTTTATATATATATATATATATATATATATATATATATATATGCTTTACTTTTACATTCCACTTTGTGGATTATTTGGTATAAAATAAAAGGTATTTTATTATATTATATATAGACAGTCTCCCGACCTCATTTCTGATAACTCCACAGCCATTTTTTCAAACTTTAATTTTTACTTTTCTATATACACATTTATATTTACATATTTTATAGCGCGATGTTTTTTTAGATTTTTTAGATTTTTTTCATCTTGATCCCAAGAGGCCAACATCTCTCGCCGCATCCTTTAGGTAATCTGCAGCGTCCTTGATATAACCAAGAGTCAAGAGAACATTATCTTTAGCAGGGGTATCCATATCAGAAGCTAATTATCAGCCCATTTAGCAATAGCACTACTCACCCATACCTACGCCACAGCAGGTCTGAGCAATGCACCAGTATTAACGAAAATGGCCTTCAAAGACGTCTCCAGCTTGCGATCCGCCATATCCTTGAGAGCAGCCGTGTCAGGGGACGGAAGCGCCACCTTCTTGGACAAACGGGATAGAGCCTTGTCGACATTTGGAGACGACTCCCATTTTTCCCTGTCATCAGAGGGGAAAGGATACGCCATAAAAATTCTCTTAGGAATCTGCCACCTCTTGTCCGGCGACTCCCAAGCTTTTTCACAAAGAGCATTCATTTCATGAAAGTGGGGGGAAACTTCACCTCAGGTTTTTTCCCTTTAAAGAGGCAAACCCTTGTTTCCTGAACAGTAGGTTCGTCAGAGATATGTAAAACATCTTTAATAGCCACAATCATGTACTGAACACTCTTAACAACCCTTGGGTGTAAAGTAGCCTCATTAAAATCGACATCGGAATCCGATTCCGAGTCGGCATCTGTATCAACCATCAGGGCAAATGAACGTTTTTGTGACCCTGAGGGGGTCTGCACCTGAGCCAAAGCATCTTCCATGGATTTTCTCCATGTTTGAGTCTGAGAATCAGATTTATCAAGCCTCTTAGACAATAAAGCCACATTAGCATTGAGTGTACTTAACATAGCAACCCAATCAGCAGTCGGCTGTGCCGACAGGGACATCTCCAGCCCCTTTTCTGTGCCCCCAGTAACCTCCTCCGGGGAGGAACACTCAGCCTCAGACATGCCGACACGTAGTACCGACACCCCCACACTCACACTGGCCAATAAAGGGGACAGCCTACAGGGAAGCCTGGAGAGAGAAACACAGAGAGAGTATGACATCCCACACCCCAGCGCCTATATACTACACAAGTATAATATATATCAGTAGCGCTGAAATAATCAGAAAAGCACCAATTTATCTGTGCCCCCCCTGTTTTGCTCCCTTTTACTTGTGAGGAGCATGGAGGTCCCGGGACAGCGTCTCTGTAGCGGCTGTGGAGAGAAGAAAATGGCGCTGGTGAGCTGTGCGGCTAAGCCCCGCCCCTCCACGGCGTGCTTCAGACCCGCTCAAATTTGAAAATTTATACTGGCGGGGGTATTATATACGGTGCCCGGGCACCGAATATGCCTTCAGCCAGTCTGGATGACCTCAGTAACTGCTGCCCAGGGCGCTCACCCCCAGCACCCTGCACCCTGCGAGTGCTGTTGGTGATGTGTGTGGGAGCATGGAGCGCAGCGCTACCGCTGCGTTGTACCTCGTTACTGAAGTCTTCTGCCGTCACTGAAGTCTTCGGTTCTTCTAATACTCACCCGGCTTCTTTCTTCTGGCTTCTGTGAGGGGGGTGACGGCGCGGCTCCGGGAACAAGCAGCTAGGCGAACCAAGTGATCGAACCCTCTGGAGCTAATGGTGTCCAGTAGCCTAAGAAGCAGAGCCCTTGAACTAAGAAGAAGTAGGCCTGCTTCTCTCCCCTCACTCCCACGATGTAGGGAGCCTGTAGCCAGCAGGTCTCCCTGAAAATAAAAAACCTAACAAAAGTCTTTCTAGAGAAACTCAGTAGAGCTCCCCTAGTGTGTGTCCAGTCACTCCTGGGCACAAAGTCTAACTGAGGTCTGGGGGAGGGGCATAGAGGGAGGAGCCAGTTCACACCCAGTCAAAGTCTATTTAGGGTGCCCAAGCTGCTGCGGATCCCGTCTATACCCCATGGTCCTTTTGGAGTCCCCAGCATCCTCTAGGACGTAAAAGAGAGAGAAAATTGTGAAAAACTCATGTCGGCCTTTTGACCTGTCAACCTAGAAAATGTCGACCTAGAGACCCTGTCGACCTAGAAAACCTGTCAACCTAGTTACTGTCGATCAATAGTGGTCAACCTAGATAGTGTCGACCTAGTTACTGTCGACCTTAAGACCGGATCCCCACCCATACAGTGGGAGCAGAACCCGTGCAATGAATATATTACTGGCACCACTGCCCACCAATGATTTAGCCAGTAATATATCCATTGCTGGCAGAGGCCAGCAATGTATATGTTCTGGCACCACTGGCCACCAATGATTATGTATAATATATACTGTACATAATATATACATTGCAGGCAGCAGTCCCCCTTTTAAAACATTGCAGCATCAGTCCCCCTTTTTACACATTACGGCAGCAGTCCCCTTTTTACACATTTAGGCAGCAGTCCCCCTTTTTACACATTATGGCAGCAGAGTACCCCTTTTTACACATTACGGTAGCAGTTCCCCTTTTTTACACATTACAGCAAATAGTCCCCCTTTTTACACATTACAACAGATAGTCCCCCTTTTTACACATTACGGCACCAGAGTCGTAAAAATAGGATTTTAATTACCTACCGGTAAATCCTTTTCTCGTAGTTCGTAGAGGATGCTAGGGTCTGCATTAGTACCATGGGGTATAGACAGGTCCACTAGGAGCCACTGGCACTTTAAGAGTTTGAGAGTGTGGGCTCCCTCTATGCCCCTCCTACCAGACTCAGTCTAGAAACTGTGCCCGAGGAGACAGACAACTTCGAGAGAAGGATTTTACACAGATAGTGGCGAGATTCACACCAGCTCACACATAAAAGGCAAACCAAGCTAACTAGCTTGAAACATCACCAACGGCTGAACAATATTACTTAACCAAGTAACAAAACAGTACTTAACCAAGAACTCAGCAGTACTGAACAAAGTAACCACTGCAGGATCACGTAGCGCTGGGCGGGCACCCAGCATTCTCTACGGACTACGAGAAAAGGATTTACCGGTAGGTAATTAAAATCCTATTTTCTCTTACGTCCTAGAGCAGGGGTTCTCAAACTCGGTCCTCAGGACCCCACACAGTGCATGTTTTGCAGGTAACCCAGCAAGTGCACAGGTGTATTAATTACTCACAGACACATTTTAAAAGGTCCACAAGTGGAGCTAATTATTTCACTTGCGATTCTGTGAGGAGACCTGCTAAACATGCACTGTGTGGGGTCCTGAGGACCGAGTTTGAGAACCTGTGTCCTAGAGGATGCTGGGGTCCACGTTAGTACCATGGGGATGAACCAAAGCTCCCAGAATGGGAGGGAGAGCGCGGAGGCTCCTGCAGAACTGATTGACCAAACTGCAGGTCCTCAGCGGCCAAAGTATCGAACTTGTAGAACTTTGTAAACGTGTTCGACCCCGACCAAGTAGCCGCTCGGCAAAGCTGTAAAGCTGAGACACCACGGGCAGTCGCCCAGAAAGAACCCACCTTACGAGTAGAGTGGGCCTTAACAGACATAGGACACGGCAATCCTGCCATAGAATCCACATGCGGGTTAGTGAACCTGATCCAGCGAGAGATTGTCTGCATAGAAGCAGGACACCCAAGTTTCTTGGGATTATACAGGACAAACCGAGAGTCCAATTTTCTGTGACGAGTAGTCCTCTTCACATAGATTTTCAGAGCCCTTACAACCTTCAAGGACTTTGATGAAATTGAGGAGTCAGTAGCAACTGGCACCACAATAGGTTGGTTGGTATGAAATGCCGACACAACCTTCGGAAGGAACTGCTGACATGTCCGAAGCTGAGCTCTATCTTCATGGAAGATCAAGTAGGGGCTCTTACAAGATAAAGCCCCCAGCTCCGACACACGTCTAGCAGAAGCCAAGGCCAACAAAGTGACAGCCTTCCATGTGAGAAACTTGACCTCAACGTCTGGTAGAGGCTCGAACCAATCCGATTGGAGAAACTGCAGCACCACGTTAAGATCCCATGGTGACGTAGGCGGCACAAAGGGAGGCTGGATGTGCAGAACCCCTTTCAAAAAGGTCTGAACCTCAGGGAGGGAAGCCAACTGTTTCTGGAAGAAAATGGATAGGGCCGAATTCTGAACCTTTACGGATCCCAACCTCAGGCACATATCCACACCTGCTTGCAGGAAGAGGAGAAACCATCTCAGTTGAAACTCCAATGTAGGAAACTTCTTGGACTCACACCAAGATACATATTTTTTCCAAATACGATGGTAATGTTTAGATGTTACTCCTTTCCTAGCCTGTATACCCTGATACAGGCTAGGAAAGGAGTAACATCTAAACATTACCATCGTATTTGGAAAAAATACTGAGGAAGTCCGCTCCCGGAATGAAGATTGCCGACAGCGCCAACGCTGGTCTTTCTGCCCAGAGGATGATTCTTGTTACCTGTGACATTGCAGCTCTGCTCTTCGTTCCGCCCTGTCGGTTTATGTAAGCCACTGTCGTTACATTGTCCGACTGCACTTGAATTGCGCAATCTCGCAGAAGATGGGCCGCTTAGAGAAGACCGTTGTAGACGGCTCTTAGTTCCAGAATGTTTATTGGCAGGCTGGATTCCAGGCTTGACCACCTTCCTTGGAAGTTTTTCCCCCCGAGTTACTGTGCCCCAGCCACGGAGACTTCCATCCGTGGTTAGAAGGATCCAGTCCTGATTCCCGAACCTGTGGCCCTCCAGAAGGTGAGATAGTTGTAGCCACCAGAGGAGTGAAATCCTGGCTTTTGGCGACAGACAAATTCTCTGGTGCATGTGTAGATGAGATCCCGACCACTTGTCCAGGAGATCCAGTTAGAAAGGCCGAGCATGAAACCTTCCGTACTGTAGAGCTTCGTAAGAGGCAACCATCTTCCCGAGAAGGCGAATGCACTGATGAACCGTCACCCGGGCTGGCTTCAGAACATCCCGGACCATTGTTTGTATTACCAACGCTTTCTACTCCGGAAGAAAGACCCTCTGCACTTCTGTGTCGAGGATCATTCCCAGAAAAGACAACCTCCTGGTCGGCTCCAAATGTGATTTTGGAAGATTCAGGATTCAACCGTGTTCCCTGAGCAGATGGGTCATGAGAACAATGGACTGCAACGACCTCTCCCTGGACGATGTCTTTATCAGCAGATCGTCCAGATATGGGATTATGTTCACCCCCTGTTTCGGAGGAGAACCATCATCTCTGCCATCACCTTGGTGAACACCCTCGGTGCTGTGGAGAGGCCAAATGGTAGTGTCTGGAATTGATAGTGACTGTCCAACAGTGCAAATCTGAGATAAGTCTGATGAGGCGGCCAAATCAGAATGTGAGGTACACATCCTTGACATCCAGGGATACCAGAAACTCTCTCTCCTCCAGACATGAAATCACTGCTCTGAGAGACTCCATTTTGAATTTGAACACCCTCAGTTAAGGGTTCAACGATTTCAAGTTCAAAATCGGTCTGACCAAACCATCCGGTTTCGGTACCACAAAAAGGTTTGAATAATAACCCTTGTTTTGCATATGAGGTGGAACTGGGACAATGACCTGTGATTTTTCCAATTTTAGGATGGCTTCCTGTAGGATAGCCCTGTCTGTCAGCAAAGCTGGCAAGCCTGATTTGAAGAATCGGTGAGGCGGGAGTTCTTGAAACTCCAGTCTGTACCCCTGGGACACAATATCCTGTACCCAGGGATACAGGCCGGACGACACCCAGATGTGGCTGAAACGTCTGAGTCTCGCACCCACCAGCCCGTCCTCAAGGCTTTGAGGTCCAATGTCATGCTGAGGATTTTGAGGAACCAGAAGCAGGTCTCTGGTCCTGAGCCTGCGGGTGCAGGCTTTTTGGATTTTGCCCGACCACTTCTAAAGAAAGTGGTAGAAGGCTTGGGCTTTTTTGTCTTAGTGGTCCGAAAGGACTGCTGCACAGCTGAAGAAAACGGTTTCTTCGTAGAAGGAGTAGCAGAGGGAAGGAAAGGTGACTTACCCGCGGTTGCCGTCGAAATCCATGCATTCAACGCTTCCCCAAATAGAGCCTGACCTGTGTAGGTAGGTTCTCCACACTTTTCCTGGATTCCGTGTCTGCAGACCATTGGCGTAGCCAGAGTCCCCTGCGGGCTGAGACTGACATGGAAGATATCCGTGCAGTCAGCGTACCCAGGTCCTTCAGGGATTCCACCATGAACCCCGCAGAATCCTGTATGCTACGTAAAAACAATTCAATGTCACTTCTATCCATTGTATCCAAATCCTCTAGTAATGTGCCTAACCACTTTACTATGGCTTTAGAAATCCATGCACAGGCAATAGTGGGCCTTAACGCCACTCCTGAAGCAGTATAAACGGATTTGAGCGTAGTGTCAATCTTATGATCAGCCGGTCTTTTAACGCGGTAGAACCAGGGACAGGTAAAACAACCTTTTTAGACAGTCTAGAGACAGATGCATCAACAATTGGTGGGTTTTCCCATTTTTTCCTATCTTCCTCAGGGAAGGGAAAAGCAACCAGAACTCTTTTTGGGATCTGGAATTTTTACCCCGGGTTTTCCCAGGATTTTTCAAATATAACGTTTCATTCTTTAGATGCAGGGAAGGTTAGCGAGGCTTTTTTATTGTCAATGAAGTAAGCCTCCTCAACCTGCTCAGGTGTGGTGTCATTAATGTTTAACACATCTCTAATGGCCGCAATCATGAGCTGCACCCCTTTGTAAGGGATGCCGCCCCCCTCAGCACATCCACATCACCGTCTGTAACATCAGAATCGGTATCCGTGTCATCTTGCATAGTTTGGGTAAGTGCACGTTTCTGTGGGAACATGCAAGGGGATTTTGCAGGAATAGGGACAGAGCCTGACCAAACTGCCATATACTTCGACACCTGAGTTTCAGTCTCAGTATTAGCTACTCTAGTAGAGATCTGAGAGATCATTCCTTTGATAGAAGTTAACCACTCAGAGACAAAAGCATTACAATCCTGTGTACATGGAATGGATCCCCCCTGAGAGGAAACATCTTCTGAAGCATATGACACAGAGTCTCTAGACATGGCTATGTGAGATAGTAAACAACCATACACAGAGGGAAATGTCAAACACAGTTTCCCCTCAAGTATGCCACAGAGAGACACAGAGATTGGAGCCAACCCACACACAGCACTTTTTGAGGTAGAACTAATGAAACTACCAGCGCTGTCTGTGTACATTAATAGACTACACAGACTTTACATATCCCCCCCCCCCCCCCCTTCTACAACCCCCTGGTACCGCACAGGATAGCTGGAGTTGCTTGGAGGGACAGCTCTCCCTGTCAGTGTCTGTTGTACAGGAACTGCAGGCAGGAAAATGGCTCTGAACGCTGCTGGGTCCGCTCTGAGGAGAAGCTCCGCCCCCCGAACATGGCGCTGCTTCCCGCTCTTCATTATATTATACTGGCCTGAGGATTTGTGCTGGCAGCGATCAGAGGACCCTGACAGGCTTGCTGACCAGTTTAGGGTATAGGCGCTGGCTCAGGGTGCCCCACACAGCGCTGCACTACGTACCGCTGAGCCCCGGAGCGCAGTTCGTACTGCGCTCCCTACCTTGTTGCCGCCATCTTCACACCGGCTCCCCGCTTGCCAGGGGGGCCGGTGACTCACTCGCCACCGAAGTCTCCTGGCTCTGTAAGGGTGTGGCGGCAATGCTGCGGGAGTGAGAGGTTTCCTGGAGCGGCTAACGATCAGCACCCTCAGGAGCGCAGTGTCCTGTCAGCGGAGATAGTGGCTCAGACCTCACAGGGCGGACACTACTCCCCCCTCCCTTAGTCGCACAAAGCAGGGAGGCTGTTGCCAGCAGCCTCCCTGTAAAATAATAAACTCTAAGAAAACTTTTACTAGAGAAACTCCAAAGAGCTTCCCTAGCTGTGACCGGCTCCTCCGGGCACATTTTCTAAACTGAGTCTGGTAGTAGGGACATAGAGGGAGGAGCCAGCCCACACTCTCAAACTCTTAAAGTGCCAGTGGCTCCTAGTGGACCCGTCTATACCCCATGGTACTAATGTGGACCCCAGCATCCTCTAGGACGTAAGAGAAAAGGCCCATGCTCCCACCCTTGGAATTCAAACCCAGCTCATTATGTAAATAGCCTTTGTAATTAAAGATTTTCAGCAAAGTTTTTCACCTCCTGAAAATCTCTTGCTCTTTGGGAAAATCGCTACTTTGGGTGAATCTTTAGGTGCATACACACTGAGCGCTATTCCCCCCTGCCTAGCGATGTCAGCAGGGGTGAGCGGCTTTCCACAGCAGGACGATATGGAAAGCCACTCACCCCGCCGTTCATCTACTGGTAATTCCAAATCATGTGTACAAGATAAGATGAAAGCCCAAAATGTATCATAAATACCACTAACAGTTTTCTAAATAACAATGAATGACAGCTGTGGTTGCCCCTGTTTTAGTGGAAACCAGTACAGGTTGCCTGCTGCCAGGTCTGGTTGAAGATATGAGGAGGACAGGCTGCCTGATTACATAGTAGCAACACACTCATTTCTGTGCTGCACATAGAAATCTCGAAGTTTAAAAGGAAAAACGAGATTTATGGTAAGAACTTACCGTTGTTAAATCTCTTTCTGCAAGGTAAACTGGGCTCCACAAGGATTAACATCAGGGTGTAGAGTAGGATCTTGATCCGAGGCACCAACAGGTCCAAAGCTTTGACCTTCTTCCCAAGATGCATAGCGCCGCCTCCTATATCACCCCGCCTCCGTGCACAGGAGCTCAGTTTCGTTAAACAGCCCAATGCAGTAGCAGGTACCAGAGACGACAAACATGAGTAGCCACATAGACCCCACACACACCACAGGGGAGGGTGTCAGCGGCCAATGCCATACCAACCCCAAGAAGCAAAGTGCGTCAGGGTGGGCGCCTTGTGGAGCCCAGTGTACCTCGCAGAAAGAGATTTAACAACGGTAAGTTCTTACCATAAATCTCGTTTTCTGCTGAGGGTACACTGGGCTCCACAAGGATTGACATTGGGGATATCCTAAAGCAGTTCCTTATGGGAGGGGACGCACTGTAGCGGGCACAAGAACCCGGCGTTCAAAGGAAGCATCCTAGGAAGCGGCGGTATCGAAGGCATAGAACCTTATAAACGTGTTCCCTGAGGACCATGTTGCTGCCTTGCATAATCGTTCAAGGGTCGCACCACGGTGGGCCGCCCAAGAAGGTTCAACCGACCGAGTAGAATGGGCTTTAATGGTAGCAGGAACCGGATGACCAGCCTGTACATAAGCATGTGCAATCACCATTCTAATCCATCTGGACAGAGTCTGCTTGAAAGCAGGCCAGCCACGTTTGAGAAAACCGAACAATACAAAAAGAATCAGATTTCCGAATGAAGGAAGTTCTCTTCACATAGATACGGAGAACCCGTACCACATACAAAGACCGCTCTTTGGTAGACAACTCAGGAGAATTAAAGTCCGGAACCACAATCTCCTGGTTAAGGTGAAAGGAAGACACCGCCTTAGGTAAATAACCTGGCTGTGTTCTAAGAACCGCCCGGTCACGGTGAAAAATCAAATAGGGGGACTTACAGGATAAGGCACCCAAGTCCAAGACCCTTCTAGCTGAAGCAATCGCCCGCAAGAATAAAACCTTAAGCGAAAGCCACTTAAGGTCAGCAGATGCAAGAGGTTCGAATGGAGACTCTTGTAAGGCCTCCAAAACCACACATAAGGAGGCTGAATCCGCAACACACCCTGAGTGAACGTATGGACATCAGGTAGGGTAAAAAAATTTCTCTGAAACCAAACCGACAAGGCAGAAATGTGAACCTTAAGGGAGGCCCTGTTGTAGAAAGGCCAACAGTTTGGCCGTACTAAACTTGAAAATGTTATGATTGTGAGACGCACACCAAGTAAAGTAAGCATTCCAGACCCTATGGTAGATCCGAGCAGAAGCCGGCTTACGGGCCTTCAACATAGGGTGAACGACCGCCTCAAAAAACCATTGGCCCTTAGGACGGAAGCCTCAAGGGCCATGCCGTCAAAACCAGACGGGCCTTATCCTGGTAAACACAAGGGCCCTGAACGAGGAGGTCTGGTCATTGTGGAAGTAGGGGACAATCCCACGAGAGACCCAGTAGATCGGAGAACCAGTGCCGTCTGGGCCACGCTGGAGCGACCAGAAGCAGGTTTCCCTCCTTCTTGCTTGAACTTCCATATTACTCTGGGCAGGAGTGACACTGGAGGGAACACGTACGGTAGCTGAAAGTTCCATGGAATTGCCAGAGCGTCCATGAACGCAGCTTGAGGATCCCTTGTCCTTGCTCCGAAGACCTGAACCTTGTGATAGTGACGAGACACCATCAGATCCATATCTGGAAGGCCCCACGTGTCCACGAGAAGTTGAAACACCTCCGGAAAGGAGGCTCCACTCTCCTGCGTGTACGTCCTGACGACTGAGATAGTACGCTTCCCAGTCCAGGACGCCCGGAATGAACACTGCGGATATGGCCGGCAGATGACGTTCTGCCCACTGAAGAATCCCTGATACTTCCTTCATTGCCATGCGGCTTCGAGTGCCGCCTTGATGACTGATGTACGTCACCGTGGTGGCGTTGTACGATTGTACTTGAACAGGTCTGTTCTGTATGAGATGCTGGGCCATTGTCAACGCATTGAACACTGCCTGCAGTTCCAGAATATTTATCGGGAGTAGAGACTCCTCCTTGGTCCACCGACCCTGAAGAGAGTGTTGTTCCAACACCACGCCCCAACCCCTCAGACTGGCATCCGTTGTCAGAAGGACCCAGTTGGATATCCAGAAGGGACGGCCCCTGCTCAATTGTTGGTCCTGCAGCCACCAGATCAGTGACAGGCGGACCTCCGGAGACAATGAGATCATGTGAGATCTTATCCGGCGAGGCAGGCCGTCCCACTTGGACAGAATCAACTTCTGCAGAGGGCGAGAGTGAAACTGAGCATACTCCACCATGTCGAAAGCCGACACCATGAGACCTAGCACTTGCATTGCCGAATGTATCAACACGGACGAGATAGGAAGCATTGAATCCTGTCCTGAAGCTTCAGGACTTTCTCCGGAGACAGAGACAACCGTTGGTTGTGAGTGTCCAATAACGCTCCCAGGTGTAACGTGCTCCGAGCAGGAACCAGGGAGGATTTCTGCCAGTTGATCAGCCACCCGTGGGATGTCATGCACTGAACCGTCAGATCGAGATGACACAGGAGAAGTTCTGGGGAATTTGCCAGGATCAACAAATCGTCCAAGTACGGTAGGATCCTGACCCCTTGACGGCGGAGTGTAGCCGTCATGACCGCCATTACTTTGTCAAACCAAAGGGTAACGCCCAAAATTGGTAATGAAGGTTGCCCACCGCAAACCGCAGGTACTGTTGATGAGATACCGCAATAGGGATATGCAGGTAGGCATCCTGTATGTCCAGGGAGACCATATAGTCCCCAGGTTTCATGGCCAGAACAATAGAGCGCAGAGTTTCCATATGAAACTTGGAGACCCGCACATGCTTGTTAAAGGACTTCAGATTGAGAATGGGCCGCGAGGACCCGTTCGGTTTCGGGACTAGAAACAGCAGTGAATAGTACCCCTTGCCTCTCTGAGCCAGAGGCACCTGTACCGCCACGACTGTGATCAGGAGCGAATGTACCACTGAGTGCAACGTGTTTGCTTTTGCCGGATCCAGAGGCACCTCTGTCAGGCAAAATCGATAAGGGGGACGATTCTTGAAGGGTACATCGTAACCTCGAGCGACGACTTCCCTTACCCAGGCATCGGAAGAGGTCTTCAACCATTCCTGGGCAAAACCTACAAGTCGGCCCCCCACCCTGGGATCCCCCAGAGGGAGATCCGCCCCGTCATGTGGCAGGCTTGTCAGTTTTGGAAGCAGGCTGACGGGCAGCCCAGGCCCGCTTCGGTCTGGGCTTGGCAGGTCTGGAAGCACGAGCTTGCTTTGGGTACGCCTGACCTTTTGCTTTACCTGGAGGACAAAAGGGCCGAGGGAAAGTACTTTTACTTTTTTACTGCATGGAAGGAGCCGTACTAGGTAGGCAAGTTGTTTTAGCAGTAGCCAGATCAGCCACAATCTTATTGAGGTCTTCTCCAAAGAGAATGTCTCCCTTGGAATCCATATCCACCGACCAGGATCTCAACCAAAGGATACGTAATAGTAGCTTGGCCGCCAGCACCCCGGCATCAGTGGCAGCCTCCTTAAGGTACAGAGAGAAGCCGTGGTAACATACGAGAGACATTGTCGAGCATGCTCAGATGCGTTGGAAGGCAGCTCCGCCTCTAGCCCCTAAACCCACGCCTCAACAGTTTCAGCAGCCCAAGTTGCTGCAATGGTTGGCCTAAGCATAGCCCCCGTTAGGCTGCAAATCGCTTTCAAACAACCCTCCACATGTCTACCCGTCAGTTCCCTCAGAGAGATGACGGTAGTTACTGGCAGAGCAGAGGAAACTACCATGCGCGCCACATGAGAATCTACAGGGGGAGGAGTTTCCCAACTTTTTACATAGCTCCGTAGAGAGAGGATAGCGAGCCAACAGTCTCTTATGCGGTGTGAATTCCGTTCCCGGATTATCCCATGAGTCCTGGCGTATGATAGCCAGGTGTTGAGAATAAGGTAAAACTTGTTTAACCACCATCTTACAGTTAAATCGGATTTTAAGAGATCGCTGCAGGCTCAGGATCATCAGACACCTGAAGAATGAGCCTAATAGCAGCAATCAAATCCGGGACATCCACCAATGACTTCCCCTCCCCATCAGAAACATCTGTGTCAGTGTCTGTGGGATCAGTATATGCGCCATCCTCGTCAGAGGACGTGTCTGGGATAGCAGTGGATTGGGAGGAGGTAATGGCCCGTTTAGAAGACGACTTAGTCTTAGGCGGGCGAGAGTGACTCTTGGATTTAGTCATCGACCGGTTCAAATGCTGTTACTGAGTGGAAAGCTGATCCGCCCATGGCGGGTTAACAGCGGGGACCATAAATTGTTGCAGTGGCACAGGTGGTCTCACAGGGGGCGTCAATTTAGTTACAAGCGTGTTAAACAATGTGGAAAATGTAGCCAAAGAAGGGTCTTGGGATGCCCCAGGTGCTACCGACCCACTGGGGGATAAGGAACCCCCTGAAACTAAACTCTCAGCTGCCATATTATCCTCCGTTACGTCCGCGGCCTCACTAGCACGCAGTGTGGGAGAGGCCCCAGCGTCGTTGCCACGTGAAGCAGACATAGCAGTGTGCACAATAATGGGCAACCTGGTACAAAGTGTAGCAGCACTATACCTATCAAGAACTCTCAGAACAGAAGCCTAAGATGGCACAGACCGGGAGTTCAATAGATATAAAATATATGGTGACTATAACTCACAAGTAAAAAATAAGAATTTACTTACCGATAATTATATTTCTCATAGTCCGTAGTGGATGCTGGGGACTCCGTAAGGACCATGGGGAATAGCGGCTCCGCAGGAGACTGGGCACAAAAGTAAAAGCTTTAGGACTACCTGGTGTGCACTGGCTCCTCCCCCTATGACCCTCCTCCAAGCCTCAGTTAGGATACTGTGCCCGGACGAGCGTACACAATAAGGAAGGATATTGAATCCCGGGTAAGACTCATACCAGCCACACCAATCACACCGTACAACCTGTGATCTGAACCCAGTTAACAGCATGATAACAGAGGAGCCTCTGAAAAGATGGCTCACAACAATAATAACCCGATTTTTGTAACAATAACTATGTACAAGTATTGCAGACAATCCGCACTTGGGATGGGCGCCCAGCATCCACTACGGACTATGAGAAATAGAATTATCGGTAAGTAAATTCTTATTTTCTCTAACGTCCTAAGTGGATGCTGGGGACTCCGTAAGGACCATGGGGATTATACCAAAGCTCCCAAACGGGCGGGAGAGTGCGGATGACTCTGCAGCACCGAATGAGAGAACTCCAGGTCCTCATCAGCCAGGGTATCAAATTTGTAGAATTTAGCAAACGTGTTTGCCCCTGACCAAGTAGCTGCTCGGCAAAGTTGTAAAGCCGAGACCCCTCGGGCAGCCGCCCAAGATGAGCCCACCTTCCTTGTGGAATGGGCATTTACAGATTTTGGCTGTGGCAGGCCTGCCACAGAATGTGCAAGCTGAATTGTACTACAAATCCAGCGAGCAATAGTCTGCTTAGAAGCAGGAGCACCCAGCTTGTTGGGTGCATACAGGATAAATAGCGAGTCAGATTTTCTGACTCCAGCCGTCCTGGAAACATATATTTTCAGGGCCCTGACTACGTCCAGCAACTTGGAGTCCTCCAAGTCCCTAGTAGCCGCAGGCACCACAATAGGCTGGTTCAAGTGAAATGCTGAAACCACCTTAGGGAGAAATTGAGGACGAGTCCTCAATTCTGCCCTGTCCGTATGAAAAATTAGGTAAGGGCTTTTATAGGATAAAGCCGCCAATTCTGAGACACGCCTGGCTGAAGCCAGGGCTAACAGCATTACCACCTTCCATGTGAGATATTTTAAGTCCACAGTGGAAAGTGGTTCAAACCAATGTGATTTTAGGAATCCCAAAACTACATTGAGATCCCAAGGTGCCACTGGAGGCACAAAAGGAGGTTGTATATGCAGTACCCCCTTGACAAACGTCTGTACTTCAGGAACTGAAGCCAGTTCTTTTTGGAAGAAAATCGACAGGGCCGAAATCTGAACCTTAATGGACCCTAATTTTAGGCCCATAGACAGTCCTGTTTGTAGGAAATGCAGGAAACGACCCAGTTGAAATTCCTCTGTAGGGGCCTTCCTGGCCTCGCACCACGCAACATATTTACGCCAAATACGGTGATAATAATGTTGTACGGTTACATCCTTCCTGGCTTTGATCAGGGTAGGGATGACTTCATCCGGAATGCCTTTTTCCTTCAGGATCCGGCGTTCAACCGCCATGCCGTCAAACGCAGCCGCGGTAAGTCTTGGAACAGACATGGTCCCTGCTGGAGCAGGTCCTTTCTTAGAGGTAGAGGCCACGGGTCCTCTGTGAGCATCTCTTAAAGTTCCGGGTACCAAGTCCCTCTTGGCCAATCCGGAGCCACGAGTATAGTCCTTACTCCTCTCCTTCTTATGATCCTCAGTACCTTGGGTATGAGAGGCAGAGGAGGGAACACATACACTGACTGGTACACCCATGGTGTTACCAGAGCGTCCACAGCTATTGCCTGAGGGTCCCTTGACCTGGCGCAATATCTGTCTAGTTTTTTGTTGAGGCGGGACGCCATCATGTCCACCTTTGGTTTTTCCCAACGGTTCACAATCATGTGGAAGACTTCTGGGTGAAGTCCCCACTCCCCCGGGTGGAGGTCGTGTCTGCTGAGGAAGTCTGCCTCCCAGTTGTCCACACCCGGAATGAACACTGCTGACAGTGCTATCACATGATTTTCTGCCCAGCGAAGAATCCTTGCAACTTCTGTCATTGCCCTCCTGCTTCTTGTGCCGCCCTGTCTGTTTACGTGGGCGACTGCCGTGATGTTGTCCGACTGGATCAGCACCGGCTGACCTTGAAGCAGAGGTCTTGCTAGGCTCAGAGCATTGTAGATGGCTCTTAGCTCCAGGATATTTATGTGAAGTGATGTCTCCAGGCTTGACCACAAGCCCTGGAAATTTCTTCCCTGTGTGACTGCTCCCCAGCCTCTCAGGCTGGCATCCGTGGTCACCAGGACCCAGTCCTGAATGCCGAATCTGCGGCCCTCTAGAAGATGAGCACTCTGCAACCACCACAGGAGAGACACCCTTGTCCTTGGAGACAGGGTTATCCGCTGATGCATCTGAAGATGCGATCCGGACCATTTGTCCAGCAGATCCCACTGAAAAGTTCTTGCGTGGAATCTGCCGAATGGAATCGCTTCGTAAGAAGCCACCATTTTTCCCAGGACCCTTGTGCATTGATGCACTGACACTTGGCCTGGTTTTAGGAGGTTCCTGACTAGCTCGGATAACTCCCTGGCTTTCTCCTCCGGGAGAAACACCTTTTTCTGGACTGTGTCCAGAATCATCCCTAGGAACAGCAGACGCGTCGTCGGAATCAGCTGCGATTTTGGAATATTTAGAATCCACCCGTGCTGTCGTAGCACTACTTGAGATAGTGCTACTCCGACCTCTAACTGTTCCCTGGACCTTGCCCTTATCAGGAGATCGTCCAAGTAAGGGATAATTAAGACGCCTTTTCTTCGAAGAAGAATCATAATTTCGGCCATTACCTTGGTAAAGACCCGGGGTGCCGTGGACAATCCAAACGGCAGCGTCTGAACTGATAGTGACAGTTCTGTACCACAAACCTGAGGTACCCTTGGTGAGAAGGGCAAATTGGGACATGGAGGTAAGCATCCTTGATGTCCAGAGACACCATATAGTCCCCTTCTTCCAGGTTCGCTATCACTGCTCTGAGTGACTCCATCTTGAATTTGAACCTTTGTATGTAAGTGTTCAAGGATTTCAGATTTAAAATAGGTCTCACCGAGCCGTCCGGCTTCGGTACCACAAACAGCGTGGAATAATACCCCTTTCCCTGTTGTAGGAGGGGTACCTTGATTATCACCTGCTGGGAATACAGCTTGTGAATGGCTTCCAATACCGCCTCCCTGTCGGAGGGAGACGTTGGTAAAGCAGACTTCAGGAACCGGCGAGGGGGAGACGTCTCGAATTCCAATTTGTACCCCTGAGATACTACCTGCAGGATCCAGGGGTCCACTTGCGAGTGAGCCCACTGCGCGCTGAAATTCTTGAGACGACCCCCCACCGTATCTGAGTCCGCTTGTAAGGCCCCAGCGTCATGCTGAGGACTTGGCAGAAGCGGGGGAGGGCTTCTGTTCCTGGGAAGAGGCTGCCTGCTGCAGTCTTTTTCCCCTTCCTCTGCCCCGGGGCAGATATGAGTGGCCTTTTGCCCGCTTGCCCTTATGGGGACGAAAGGATTGAGCCTGAAAAGACGGTGTCTTTTTCTGCTGAGAGGTGACCTGGGGTAAAAAGGTGGATTTCCCAGCCGTTGCCGTGGCCACCAGGTCCGATAGACCGACCCCAAATAACTCCTCCCCTTTATACGGCAATACTTCCATATGCCGTTTGGAATCCGCATCACCTGACCACTGTCGCGTCCATAACCCTCTTCTGGCAGAAATGGACAGCGCACTTACTCTTGATGCCAGAGTGCAAATATCCCTCTGTGCATCTCGCATATATAGAAATGCATCCTTTAAATGCTCTATAGTCAATAATATACTGTCCCTGTCCAGGGTATCAATATTTTCAGTCAGGGAATCCGACCAAGCCACCCCAGCACTGCACATCCAGGCTGAGGCGATTGCTGGTCTCAGTATAACACCAGTATGTGTGTATATACTTTTTAGGATATTTTCCAGCTTTCTATCAGCTGGCTCCTTGAGGGCGGCCGTATCCGGAGACGGTAACGCCACTTGTTTTGATAAGCGTGTGAGCGCCTTATCTACCCTAGGGGGTGTTTCCCAACGCGCCCTAACCTCTGGCGGGAAAGGGTATAATGCCAATAATTTTTTAGAAATTAGCAGTTTTTTATCGGGGGAAACCCACGCTTCATCACACACCTCATTTAATTCATCTGATTCAGGAAAAACTACGGGTAGTTTTTTCACACCCCACATAATACCCTTTTTTGTGGTACTTGTAGTATCAGAAATGTTCAAAACCTCCTTCATTGCCGTGATCATGTAACGTGTGGCCCTACTGGAAAATACGTTTGTTTCCTCACCGTCGACACTGGAGTCAGTGTCCGTGTCTGGGTCTGTGTCGACCATCTGAGGTAACGGGCGCTTTAGAGCCCCTGACGGTGTTTGAGACGCCTGGACAGGTATTAACTGTTTTTCCGGCTGTCTCATGTCGTCAACAGTCTTTTGTAAAGTGCTGACGCTATCACGTAATTCCTTCCTTACGACCATCCAGTCAGGTGTCGACTCCCTAGGGGGTGACATCACTATTACCGGCAATTGCTCCGCCTCCATACCATTTTCCTCCTCATACATGTCGACACAACGTACCGACACACAGCACACACACAGGGAATGCTCTGATAGAGGACAGGACCCCACTAGCCCTTTGGGGAGACAGAGGGAGAGTTTGCCAGCACACACCAGAGCGCTATATATATATATATATATACAGGGATAACCTTATATAAGTGTTTTTCCCTTATATAGCTGCTGTATTATTAATCTGCCAAATTTAGTGCCCCCCCTCTCTTGTTTTACCCTGTTTCTGTAGTGCAGGACTGCAGGGGAGAGTCAGGGAGCTTCCCTCCAACGGAGCTGTGAGGGAAAATGGCGCTTGTGTGCTGAGGAGATAGGCTCCGCCCCCTTCTCGGCGGCCTTTCTCCCGCTTTTTTACGGAAAAACTGGCAGGGGTTAAATGCATCCATATAGCCCAGGAGCTATATGTGATGTATTTTTAGCCATCTAAGGTGTTTTTATTGCGTCTCAGGGCGCCCCCCCCCCCCCCCAGCGCCCTGCACCCTCAGTGACCGGAGTGTGAAGTGTGCTGAGAGCAATGGCGCACAGCTGCGGTGCTGTGCGCTACCTTATTGAAGACAGGACGTCTTCTGCCGCCGATTTCCCGGACCTCTTCAGTCTTCTGGCTCTGTAAGGGGGCCGGCGGCGCGGCTCTGGGACCCATCCATGGCTGGGCCTGTGATCGTCCCTCTGGAGCTAATGTCCAGTAGCCTAAGAAGCCCAATCCACTCTGCACGCAGGTGAGTTCGCTTCTTCTCCCCTTAGTCCCTCGGTGCAGTGAGCCTGTTGCCAGCAGGTCTCACTGAAAATAAAAAACCTAAAACTAAACTTTTCACTAAGCAGCTCAGGAGAGCCACCTAGTGTGCACCCTTCTCGTTCGGGCACAAAAATCTAACTGAGGCTTGGAGGAGGGTCATAGGGGGAGGAGCCAGTGCACACCAGGTAGTCCTAAAGCTTTTACTTTTGTGCCCAGTCTCCTGCGGAGCCGCTATTCCCCATGGTCCTTACGGAGTCCCCAGCATCCACTTAGGACGTTAGAGAAATACCCCGTCAGTATATCTTGTGATACAATCCTATATTATAGAAAAACCTGAAACACATAGCCCCCTCAGGTATAGCAATATAGGAATAGCACGCTGAGTGAAATACCCTGCAGTAAGGCAACCACGCAGCAGCTACATGCACACACACGTATATAGTCACAAGCGTACCATGCAGAAATTATGCACCATAAACTGCACTGGACTGGCAATACAAAGTACAGGTTGAGTATCCCTTATCCAAAATACTTGGGACCAGAGTATTTTGGATATCGGATTTTTCCGTATTTTGGAATAATTGCATACCATAATGAGATATCATGGCGATAGAACCTAAGTCTAAGCACAAAATGCATTAATGTTTAATATGCACCTTATACACACAGTCTGAAGGTCATTTTAGCCAATATTTTTAATAACTTTGTGCATTAAACAAAGTGTGTCTACATTCACACAATTCATTTATGTTTCATATACACCTTATATACACAGCCTGAAGGTAATTTAATACAATATTTTTAATAACTTTTTGTATTAAACAGAGTTTGTGTACATTGAGCCATCAGAAAACAAAGGTTTCACTATCACTCAAAAAGTTTCGTATTTCGGAATATTTGGATATGGGATACTCAACCTGTAATACTCAGTATGGCTATATGTGATAACAATAGATATAACAAACACAGTAAGCACTGGATGTATATCACAGGGTGTTTGTACCACACAACCCTGAATGTATGCACTCTTTCTTAACCAACACAGTCCCAGTGACAGGTAGAATACTCAAGTGTCCTGTAGGAAGCACAGCACTGGCAGTCAGGCGGTTCCACAGAGGAGGATATGCCCCAGCAATCCCAGGAACAGCAAGGCTCTATCTGTAATGGCTGCTGACCGGGAGTGAGGGAGAAGGAAGCAGCTCCAGGGCGGGAACACTGCATGAATGGCGCCCTGGGGCTGGGGGGAGGGGCCTCAGGTCTGGCATGCTCCCCCTGCTGGCATTCCCCCCGGGCATGCGGGCAGTAAAGAAAATGGGAGGGGGGGGAAGGGGTGGAATGGTACAACGTCCCCCCTGACCTGTGCCCATAAAGTATATCCCTGGTGGCTAGTGGAACATCAGCCCAGTAATCCGTGTCCACGCCAGCGCGCGCGCAGCCCTCCTCCTACGGCCGCGCTGGATCGCGGTGCACAGTGCGGCACAGAAACCCCTTACCTCCCCCTTGTCAGTGGCCTCGCGATGGGAGATGGCAGCTTGTGTGTGACTCACGTGAAGAGGGAAGAAACCGGCGCCTCCGCTGCAGTGACTCGGCAACCGCGGCGCGGATGTAAACAGCGCCGCTGGGGGTGATGGAGCTGCACGCAGGAAAGTCTATGAGACTTTGCCTGCAGCAGCCCTGTAAATCTTCATACATTTCTTCTGTCTTTCAGTCTGTAAATGAAGCTCGGAAAAGGCTGCATAGAGCAGCCCCTGTTAAGTGCCTGCATACTGCAAGGCACCAACTTACAAACTGAGCTCCTGTGCACGGAGGCGGAGTGATATAGGAGGCGGCGCTATGCATCTTGGGAAGAAGGTCAAAGCTTTGAGCCTGTTGGTGCCTCGGATCAAGATCCTACTCTACACACCGATGTTAATCCTTGTGGAGCCCAGTGTAACCCGCAGCAGAAATCTATTTACATGCATCAAGGATTATTTAATTTTTTAACTCACTTATTTCACTAGTTACATAAGAAAGTTTATTTTTTATTATTTCAATGGCAATCTGCCCTTGATCCCTTCTCCTTGTTATATACTTAGACCAGTAGAAAGAAGTGATATCATTCACTTTGCAATGATTGCCAATTACTATGGCGATTTACTTTTAATACATTTGGCACTTTAAAAAAAAAAAAAAAATTCTGTAAAAAGACGTAAAACAAACAAAAAAATTATTAGCGAAAATTTGTCGCGAATCCTCCAGACGCTCAATAAAAACTTACACCTCTCTGCAGTCCCAATTTTGGTCATACTGTAAAAATTCTTAGGGTGCAATTCAATTGTTTTGAGGCGTTGTATTGTCAGGATATCATGGAGGTTGAGAAGAAGTTGTGACTATGGAGTTTAAGGGGTATATGCAATTGCGGTCGAATTCCCGAAAATGTCGAAAAACGGGACATTTTCGCAAAAAAAAAAAATTCGACAATGCAATTCAGTACTTTTCGTCAAAAAAACGGACTTTCCAAATTCGACTTTTTGAAATTCGACATTTGTCAAATTCGACATTTCTGCAATGGTACAAATGCGGCAATTCGACAAAAGTATATTCAATTGAAGTTTGGAAATTCGACAACAGTGCTTTTAGACAGTAAATTCGTCATTTTCAATCTGCCATACTTTGGTGGCGGAATCTAATAAAAAAAATTTAAAACATGTTTTTTTGGTGTTTTTTTTATTGGTAATAGCATATCTATTTATATTAGAAGGGATTAGGTACTTGGTTTGTCTATTTTGGAGGCACAAGTATTATTTATATATTTTTTAAAATATTATTATTATTTTTTAATTTTTAAAAAAAATGGAAAGGTAAAAATCAGAAAAAAAATTGTGTGGGGTCCCCCCTCCTAAGCATAACCAGCCTCGGGCTCTTCGAGCCGGTCCTGGTTCTAAAAATCCGGGGGGGGGGAAATGACAGGGGATCCCCCGTATTTTTAAAACCAGCACCGGGCTCTGCGCCTGGTGCTGGTGCAAAAAATACTGAGGACAAAAAGAGTAGGGGTCCCCCGTATTTTTTACACCAGCATCGGGCTCCACTAGCTGGACAGATAATGCCACAGCCGGGGGTCACTTTTATACAGCGCCCTGCGGCCGTGGCATTAAATACCCAACTAGTCACCCCTGGCCGGGGTACCCTGGGGGAGTGGGGACCCCTTCAATCAAGGGGTCCCCCCCCAGCCACCCAAGGGCCAGGGGTGAAGCCCGAGGCTGTCCCCCCCATCCAAGGGCTGCGGATGGGGGGCTGATAGCCTTGAGAAAATTGAAAGAATATTGTTTTTTTCAGTAGTACTACAAGTCCCAGCAAGCCTCCCCCGCAAGCTGGTACTTGGAGAACCACAAGTACCAGCATGCGGGAGAAAAACTGGCCCGCTGGTACCTGTAGTTCTACTGGGAAAAAAATACCCAAATAAAAACAGGACACGCACACCTTGAAAGTACAACTTTATTACATACATGTCGACACACACACATACTTACCTATGTTGACACGATGTTCGGTCCACTTGTCCAAGTAGAATCCACGGTGTACCTGTGAGTAAAATTATACTCACCTCAATCCAGTGTCCGGATCTTTTAAAATAATCCTCGTACTTGGCAAAACAACAAAACGAACACCCGGACCAAACGGACTGAAAAGGGTCCCCATGTTTACACATGGGACCTCTTTCCCCGAATGCAGAGACCCCCCTCCCCGTGACTGCTGTCACAGAAAGGTCTCTTAAGCCAATCAGGAAGCGCTACTTCGTGGCACTCACCTGATTGCCAGCAGACGCGCATACAGCCAGACAGCGCATCGCACAGCTCCCTCCATTAGTTTCAATGGTGGGAACTTTGCGGTCAGCGGTGGGGTTACCCACGGTCAGCCGCTGACCGCGGGTGACCTCACCGCTGACCGCAAAGTTCCCACCATTGAATATAATGGAGAGGCTTTGCGATGCGCTGTCTGACAGCTCAGACGCGCATAGCCAATCAGCAGAGTGCCAGGACGTTGCGCTCGCTGATTGGCTGAAGAGACCTTTCTGTGACAAGAGTCACGGGGGGGTCTCTGCATTCGGGGAAAGAGGTCCCATGTGTAAACATGGGACCCCTTTCAGTCCGTTTGGTCCGGGTGTTCGTTTTGTTGTTTTGCCAAGTACGAGGATTATTTTAAAAGATCCGGACACTGGATTGAGGTGAGTATAATTTTATTCACAGGTACACGTGGATTCTACTTGGACAAGTGGACAGAGGTCGGCGTGTGAACATAGGTAAGTATGTGTGTCTGTCGACATGTGTGAAATAAAGTTGTACTCTCACGGTGTGCGTGTCCTGTTTTTATTTGGGTATTTTTTTTCCAGTAGAACTACAGGTACCAGCGGGACCATTTTTCTCCCGCATGCTGGTACTTGTGGTTCTCCAAGTACCAGCTTGCGGGGGAGGCTTGCTGGGACTTGTAGTACTACTGAAAAAAACAATATTCTTTCATTTTTCTCAAGGCTATCAGCCCCCCATCCGCAGCCCTTGGATGGGGGGGGACAGCCTCGGGCTTCACCCCTGGCCCTTGGGTGGCTGGGGGGGGACCCCTTGATTGAAGGGGTCCCCACTCCCCCAGGGTACCCCGGCCAGGGGTGACTAGTTGGATATTTAATGCCACGGCCGCAGGGCGCTGTATAAAAGTGACCCCCGGCTGTGGCATTATCTGTCCAGCTAGTGGAGCCCGATGCTGGTGTAAAAAATACGGGGGACCCCTGCTCTTTTTGTCCCCCGTATTTTTTGCACCAGCACCAGGCGCAGAGCCCGGTGCTGGTTTTAAAAATACGGGGGATCCCCTGTCATTTTTCCCCCCGGATTTTTAGAACCAGGACCGGCTCGAAGAGCCCGAGGCTGGTTATGCTTTGGAGGGGGGACCCCACGCAATTTTTTTTCGGGTTTTTTCCGTTTTTTAAAAATCGGATCAAAATCCGTCAAATCGGCCGTTTTTCGACAGCGGGACTGTCGAAACCGTTTTTTATTGAATATGTTGAATTCCAGCACCCACTTGCCGGAATTCGACGGTCGAGTTGTGTAGAAGTAAAAAACGGGCAAAAAATTGCCGCGATTCGCCGGTAATTGCATATACCCCTAAATGTGGGTGGATGTGGTTTGGGCAGATGATAGCCGGCCTCACTTTGGCCAGATTTTGGCCTTTTTTTTCGCCAAAAATAAGCTCTCTCATATAGCATATGACTATTCAGATTTATTCATGGCTAGCTACAAATACAAACGTGTACATCGATAATGTATCACTGTATTCTTAAATAGATATTGAACTGAAGCATTCTAAAACTACACAAATAAAAGAGGAAGTAAGTTGCTCCCAGGAACACCTACTGTATAGTACTCAGGTGTTTCACAGTCAGTTATAAAGTACAGTGAAATTCTAAACTTTACACATACCTATTTAATACATACTATGTATTACACCACCATAGTTATATAACAGGATGAAACATAGAACACATAAACTACATTTCCTATGCCCCTTATATATAGCTACTCACCTTGAGATGAAGCTTTTGCAATATGCGGGAAAGCAAACGGGGGAATTTGCCTGAATCCATTCCATTGATGATTAATACAGCTTGCTTAATGCTAGGGGAAACAAAGTTGGACCCTGTGAGTAAACAGCCACTATTTATAATTAATATATAGCAACAGCTGTGCATTACTGAGCTGAGAATATATATGTGTTTTCACTTTGCTACCCATGTCCTATTTTACTTGGCTGCAGCTGAATGCCATGTTAGGAGCAAGGTGGGTATCTGAGCAGGCAGACCTAATGCCCAGATTTGTACCGTATGGATTGCTTTATTCAGAAAAAGGTAGATAGGCTAATATAACAATAACTGTTGTCTTTTTTTAAACCTGTAGGGTCTATTTAAAAAAAAAACAGTTAGGGTATCTGAGAGACACTCAGCTGACCGTCACCACTGCCCGGCATCCATCACACCGCTTGCCCTGCCAGTATAGTGTAAAATAGCTTGTAACTGTAAATGTGACTTGTATATGACTCAGGCTTTCAGTTCCAGATTCAATTTAAAAAAAACGCAATATAGAAACTAAGGGGAAAAAAATAATACATTTTTCTCTTACGTCCTAGAGGATGCTGGGGACTCCGTAAGGACCATGGGGTATAGACGGGCTCAGCAGGAGATAGGGCACCTAAAAAGAACTTTGACTATGGGTGTGCACTGGCTCCTCCCTCTATGCCCCTCCTCCAGACCTCAGTTAGATCTTGTGCCCAGAGGAGAATGGGTGCACTGCAGAGAGCTCTCCAGAGTTTTCTGTGGAAAAAGAATTTTGTTAGGTTTTTTATTTTCAGGGAGTCCTGTTGGCTTGTTAAGTTGGGCACTGCTTCTAAGGCTACTGGACACCATTAGCTCCAGAGGGAGTCGGAACACAGGTCTCACCTGGGGTTCGTCCCGGAGCCGCGCCGCCGTCCTCCTCACAGATGCCGAAGATAGAAGCCGGGTGAGTATGAGAAGGCAAAGAAGACATCAGGCGGCAGAAGACATCATATCTTCATGAGGTAAGCGTGCAGCGGTAAGCTGCGCGCCATTGCTCCCAGTCCCCAGTCACACACACACAAGCAGGCACTGAAGGGTGCAGGGCGCGGGGGGGGGGGGGCGCCCTGGGCAGCGATATTCCTCATATTTGGCATTGATAAGCATGGATTAAATCTGGTAACCCTCGCCATTTTTTTATAGAAAGTTGATGGGACCGAAGCCCGCCGTCGGGTGGGCGGGGCTTGATCCTCAGCACTAACCAGCGCCAATTTTCTCCACAGAGACTGCATGAGGAAACGCTGGCTCCCTGTTCTCTCCCCTGCTGAGCTTCACAGGCTGGAAAAAAGAGGAGGGGGGCACTTTGGCGACGCAGTGAGTGGAGATTACAATTATATACATATAACAGCGCTATCTGGTCATATATTCCAGTGTTTTTAAGCGCTGGGTGTGTGCTGGCATACTCTATCTCTCTGTCTCTCCTAAGGGCCTGGTTGGGGCTTTGTCCCCTTATAGGTAACTCCCTGTGTGTGTGGGGTGTCGGTACGTGTGTGTCGACATGTCTGAGGCAGAAGACTTCTCCAAGGAGGAGGTGGAGCAAATGAGTGGTGTGTCCCCGTCGGTTGTGCCGACTCCAGATTGGATGGACATGTGGCATACGTTGCATGCAAGTGTGGCATCTTTACATAAAAGGCTTGATAAGGCTGGTTTAGGGGGGACATCAGGCGGTCAATCCTCAGATTGGACCGACTCACAGGGCCCGTCGGGGTCTCAAAAGCGTCCCTTAACACAAGACACTACTACCGACACGGATTCTGATTCCAGTGTCGACTATGACGAAGTAAAATTGCACCCTAGGGTGACTAAAACCATTCAGTGTATGATTGTGGCAATAAAGGATGTGTTGCATATTGTGGATGAACCCTCGGTCCCCGACACAAGGGTACACATGTTTAAAGGAAAAGAAACAGATTATTAATTTTCCCACATCGCATGAATTAAATGAGTTCTTTGGAAAAGCTTGGGAGACTCCGGATAAGAGACCGCAGATCCCCAAAAGAATTTTTATGGCATACCCTTTCCCTAAGCAGGACAGGGAGATTTGGGAATCACCCCCCACTGTGGACAAGGCCCTGACGCGCTTGTCCAAGAAAGTGGCGCTACCGTCTTCTGACACAGCGGCCCTTAAGGACCCTGCAGATCGCAGGCAAGAAACTACCTTAAAGGGTATTTATTCTCATACGGGTGCTGTGTTAAGACCGACGATTGCGTCGGCATGGGTGTGTAGCGCAATTGCAGGACAGATGAGCTGACAGATCAATTTGACACTATGGATAAGGATACTATATTCCTACCTCTAGCCCATATAAAAGACGCAGTCTTATTTATGAGGGATGCTCAAACGGACATTGGATTGCTAGCTTCTAGGGCCAATGCCATGTCTATCCCAGCGAGAAGATCCTTATGGACTCGCCAATGGACGGGTGATGCGGATTCCAAAAAACATATGGAAGTACTACCCTATAAGGGTGATGTATTGTTTGGGGATGGGCTGACGGACCTGGTTTCCACAGCTACAGCAGGTAAATCAAATTTTTTACCATATATTCCCCAACAGCAAAAGAAAGCAACACCCTATCAGATGCAGTCCTTTCGGTCGCACAAGTCCAAAAGAGGTCGGGGATCCTCTTTCCTCGCCAGAGGTAAGGGCAGAGCCAAGAGAGCACCTGCTTCGGCAGGTGCCCAGGAACAAAAGTCCTCCCCGGCTGCTCCAAAACCCACAGCATGACGCTGGGACTCCCCTGAGGGAGTCCGCACCGGTGGGGGCACGTCTTCGACTTTTCAGTCAGGTCTGGGTCAGTTCGGACCTGAATCCCTGGGTGTTGGAAATAGTTTCCCAGGGTTACAAATTGGAATTCGAGGAGGTGCCCCCGCGCCGATTTTTCAAATCGGCCCTACCAGCTTCCACATCGGAAAGGTATGTAGTGTTAGCTGCAATTCAAACGCTGTGTATACAGCAAGTGATAATCAAGGTTCCCCTGCACCAGCAGGGAAGAGGTTACTGTTCAACCCTATTTGTGGTCCCGAAACCGGACGGTACGGTCAGACCGATTTTGAATCTAAAATCCCTAAACCTGTACATAAAAAGATTCAAATTCAAAATGGAATCTCTCAGAGCAATAATAGCCAACATGGAGGAGGGGCAGTTTATGGTGTCTCTGGACATAAAGGATGCGTACCTTCATGTCCCCATATATGCCCCGCATCAGGAATACCTGAGATTCGCTGTACAGGATTGTCATTACCAATTTCAGACGTTGCCGTTTGGACTTTCCACGGCCCCGAGGATTTTCACCAAGATAATGGCGGAAATGATGGTGGTCCTGCGCAAGCATGGAGTCACAATTATCCCATACTTGGACGATCTCCTGATAAAAGCGAGATCAAGAGATAAATTGCTGAGCAGTGTGGCGCTCTCTCTGAGAGTGCTCCAGCAACACGGTTGGATTCTAAATCTACCGAAGTCACAGTTGATTCCGACAACTCGACTACCGTTCCTAGGTATGATACTGGATACGGAACAAATGAAGGTCTTCCTTCCAATAGAGAAAGCCCAAGACATCCAGAACATGGTCAGAGACCTGCTAAAACCGAAAAGGGTGTCAGTTCACCAATGCACTCGAGTTCTGGGTAAAATGGTGGCGGCCTACGAGGCCATTCCCTTCGGAAGGTTCCATGCAAGGACTTTTCAATGGGACCTTCTGGACAAGTAGTCCGGGACCCATCTGCATTTACATCGGAAAATAACTCTGTCCCCAGGAACCAGAGTGTCCCTCCTTTGGTGGTTGCAAAGTGCTCACCTGCTGGAGGGTCGCCGGTTCGGGATTCAGGACTGGATCCTGGTTACCACGGACGCGAGCCTCCGAGGATGTGGAGCGGTCACACAGGGAAAGACTTTTCAGGGTCTTTGGTCAGACCAGGAGTCCTGTCTACACATCAATGTCTTGGAACTCAGAGCCATTTACAACTGCCTTCGACAAGCACAGAGTTTTTTTCAAACCTTCAGGTTCTGATTTAATCAGACAATGTCACAGCAGTGGCTCATGTGAACCGCCAAGGCGGGACAAGAAGCAGAGTCGCGATGGCGGAAGCCACAAAGATCCTTCGCTGGGCGGAAAATCATGTAAGCGCTCTGTCGGCTGTCTTCATTCCGGGAGTGGACAACTGGGAAACAGACTTCCTCAGCAGACACGATCTCCATCCAGGAGAGTGGGGACTTCATCAAGAAGTCTTTGCAGACGTAACACGTCTTTGGGGAACACCTCAAATAGACATGATGGCATCACGCCTCAACAAAAAACTTCGGAGGTATTGCGCCAGGTCTCGGGACCCTCAGGCAGTAGCAGTAGACGCACTGGTAACACCGTGGGTGTTCGAATCGGTCTACGTGTTCCCTCCTCTTCCTCTCATCACGAAAGTGTTGAGGATCATAAGACGAAGAAGAGTACAGACGATACTCGTTGTCCCAGACTGCCCTCGAAGGGCTTGGTACTCGGAACTACAAGAGATGCTCACAGGAGACCCCTGGCCTCTTCCTCTGAGGGAAGACCTGTTGCAGCAGGGGCCCTGTGTATTTCAAGACTTACCGCGGTTACGTTTGACGGCATGGCAGTTGAACGCCGAATCCTAGCAAAAAAGGGGATTCCGGAAGAGGTCATCCCTACTTTAATAAAGGCTAGGAAGGAGGTGACGATAAAACATTATCACCGTATCTGGCGAAAGTATGTGTCTTGGTGTGAGACCAAGAATGCACCTACGGAAGATTTTCATTTGGGTCGTCTTCTCCACTTCCTACAGACAGGAGTGGATATGGGCCTGAAATTAGGCTCGGTTAAGGTACCGATTTCGGCCCGCTCGACTTTCTTTCAGAAGGAATTGGCTTCTCTTCCAGAAGTCCAGACGTTTGTAAAGGGAGTGCTGCAAATCCAGCCCCCTTTTGTGCCTCCAGTGGCACCATGGGACCTGAACGTGGAAGGTGGTAATGTTGTTGGCCTTAGCATCAGCAAGGCGAGTGTCAGAATTGGCGGCTCTATCACACAAGAGCCCCTACTTGATTTTTCATGTGGATCGAGCTGAATTGAGGACACGTCCGCAATTTTTGCCTAAAGTGGTTTCGTCGTTCCATATGAATCAACCTATAGTGGTGCCTGTGGCTACCGGTGACCTGGAGGATTCCAGATCCCTGGACGTAGTCAGGGCCTTAAAAATTTATGTAGCCAGGACGGCTAGAATTAGGAAAACAGAGGCTCTGTTTGTCCTGTATGCGGCCAATAAGATTGGCGCTCCTGCTTCAAAGCAGACTATTGCTCGCTGGATCTGTAATACGATTCAGCAGGCTCACTCTACGGCTGGATTGCCGGTACCAAATTCGGTTAAGGCCCATTCCACTAGGAAGGTGGGCTCTTCTTGGGCGGCTGCCCGAGGCGTCTCGGCTTTACAACTTTGCCGAGCGGCGACGTGGTCGGGGTCAAACACCTTTGCTTCTACAAGTTTGATACCCTGGCTGATGAGGACCTAGCGTTTGCTCAGTCGGTGCTGCAGAGTCGTCCGCACTCTCCCGCCCGATTGGATGCTTTGGTATAAACCCCATGGTCCTTACGGAGTCCCCAGCATCCTCTAGGACGTAAGAGAAAATAAGATTTTAAACCTACCGGTAAATCTATTTCTCCTAGTCCGTTGAGGATGCTGGGTGCCCGTCCCAGTGCGGAAACTCTGCAAGACTTGTATATAGTTGTTGCTTACATAAGGGTTATGTTACATTTGACATCGGTCTTGGACCGTTAATGTCGTTTGTTCATACTGTTAACTGGTTATGTATGTTCCAGGTTACATGGTATGATTGGTGTGGGCTGGTATGAATCTTGCCCTTGGATTGCTAAATCCTGCCTTGTATTGTCCATCTCCTCTGGGCACAGTTCTCTAACGGAGGTCTGGAGGAGGGGCATAGAGGGAGGATCCAATGCACACCCATAGTCAAAGTTCTTTTTAGGTGCCCTATCTCCAGCAGAGCCCGTCTATACCCCATGGTCCTTACGGTGTCCCCAGCATCCTCTACGGATTAGGAGAAAATAAGAATTTACTTACCGATAATTCTATTTCTCGTAGTCCGTAGTGGATGCTGGGGACTCCGTAAGGACCATGGGGAATAGCGGCTCCGCAGGAGACTGGGCACAAAAGTAAAAGCTTTAGGACTACCTGGTGTGCACTGGCTCCTCCCCCTATGACCCTCCTCCAAGCCTCAGTTAGGATACTGTGCCCGGACGAGCGTACACAATAAGGAAGGATTTTGAATCCCGGGTAAGACTCATACCAGCCACACCAATCATACCGTACAACCTGTGATCTGAACCCAGTTAACAGCATGATAACAGAGGAGCCTCTGAAAAGATGGCTCACAACAATAATAACCCGATTTTTTGGTAACAATAACTATGTACCAGTATTGCAGACAATCCGCACTTGGGATGGGCGCCCAGCATCCACTACGGACTACGAGAAATAGAATTATCGGTAAGTAAATTCTTATTTTCTCTAACGTCCTAAGTGGATGCTGGGGACTCCGTAAGGACCATGGGGATTATACCAAAGCTACCAAACGGGCGGGAGAGTGCGGATGACTCTGCAGCACCAAATGAGAGAACTCCAGGTCCTCCTCAGCCAGGGTATCAAATTTGTAGAATTTTACAAACGTATTTGCTCCTGACCAAGTAGCTGCTCGGCAAAGTTGTAAAGCCGAGACCCCTCGGGCAGCCGCCCAAGATGAGCCCACCTTCCTTGTGGAATGGGCTTTTACAGATTTTGGCTGTGCCAGGCCTGCCACAGAATGTGCAAGCTGAATTGTACTACAAATCCAACGAGCAATAGTCTGCTTAGAAGCAGGAGCACCCAGCTTGTTGGGTGCATACAGAATAAACAACGAGTCAGATTTTCTGACTCCAGCCGTCCTGGAAACCTATATTTCCAGGGCTCTGACAACGTCCAGCAACTTGGAGTCCTCCAAGTCCCTAGTAGCCGCAGGCACCACAATAGGTTGATTCAGGTGAAACGCTGAAAACCACCTTAGGGAGAAACTGAGGACAAGTCCTCAATTCCGCCCTGTCCGAATGGAAAATCAGATGAGGGCTTTTACAGGATAAAGCCGCCAATTCTGACACGCACCTGGCCCAGGCCAGGGCCAACAGCATGACCACTTTCCATGTGAGATATTTTAACTCCACATATTTAAGTGGTTCAAACCAATGTGACTTTTGGAACCCAAAAACTACATTTAGATCCCAAGGTGCCACTGGAGGCACAAAAGGAGGCTGTATATACAGTACCCCTTTCACAAACGTCTGAACTTCAGGGACTGAAGCTAGTTCTTTTTGGAAGAAAATTGACAGGGCCGAAATTTGAACCTTAATGGACCTCCATTTCAGGCCCATAGACACTCCTGTTTGCAGGAAATGTAGGAATCGACCTAGTTGAAAATTCCTCCGTCGGGCCCTTACTGGCCTCGCACCATGCAACATATTTTCGCCAAATGCGGTGATAATGTTTTGCGGTTATATCTTTCCTGGCTTTGATCAGGATAGGGATGACTTCATCCGGAATGCCTTTTTCCTTCAGGATCCGGCGTTCAACCGCCCTGCCGTTAAACGCAGCCGCGGTAAGTCTTGGAACAGACAGGGTCCTTGCTGGAGCAGGTCCCTTCTTAGAGGTAGAGGCCACGGATCCTCCGTGAGCATCTCTTGAAGTTCCGGTTACCAAGTCCTTCTTGGCCAATCCGGAGCCACGAATATAGTGCTTACTCCTCTCCATCTTATAATTCTCAGTACCTTGGTTATGAGAGGCAGAGGAGGGAACACATACACTGACTGGTACACCCACTGTGTTACCAGAGCGTCTACAGCTATTGCCTGAGGGTCCCTTGACCTGGCGCAATACTTGTCGAGTTTTATAAACATGTGGAAAACTTCTGGGTGAAGTCCCCACTCTCCCGGGTGGAGGTCGTCCACTCCCGGAATGAATACTGCTGACAGTGCTATCACATGATTTTCCGCCCAGCGAAGAATCCTTGCAGCTTCTGCCATTGCCCTTCTGCTTCTTGTGTCACCCTGTCTGTTTACGTGGGTGACTGCCGTGATGTTGTCCGAATGGATCAACTCCGGGTGACCTTGAAGCAGAGGTCTTGCTGAGCTTAGAGCATTGTAAATGGCCCTTAGCTTCAGGATATTTATGTGAAGTGATGTCTTCAGGCTTGACCATAAGCTCTGGAAATTCCTTCCCTGTGTGACTGCTCCCCAGCCTCGCAGGCTGGCATCCGTGGTCACCAGGACCCAGTCCTGAATGTGCGGCCCTCTAGAAGATGAGCACTCTGCAACCACCACAGGAGAGACACCCTTGTGCTTGGTGACAGGGTTATCCGCTGATGCATCTGAAGATGCGACCCGGACCATTTGTCCAGCAGGTCCCACTGGAAAGTTCTTGCGTGGAATCTGCCGCATGGGATTGCTTCATAGGAAGCCACCATTTTTCCCAGAACCATCTCATTGATGTACTGAGACTTGGCTCGGTTATAGGAGGTTCCCGACTAGCTCGGATAACTCCCTGACTTTCTCCTCCGGGAGAAACACCTTTTTCTGAACTGTGTCCAGGATCATCCCTAAGAACAGAAGACGAGTCGTCGGAATCAGCTGCGATTTTGGAATATTGAGAATTCAATCGTGCTGCCGCAACACTACCTGAGATAGTGCTACACCGACCTCCAACTGTTCCCTGGATCTTACCCTTATCAGGGAATCGTCCAAGTAAGGGATAACTAAAATTCCCTTCCTTCGAAGGAGTATCATCATTTCGGCCATTACCTTGGTAAAGACCCGGGGTGCCGTGGACCATCCATACGGCAGCGTCTGAAACTGATAGTGACAGTTCTGTACCATAAACCTGAGGTACCCTTGGTGAGAAGGGTAAATTTGGACATGAAGGTAAGCATCCTTGATGTCCCGAGACATCATGTAGTCCTCTTCTCCCAGGTTCGCAATCACTGCTCTGAGTGACTCAATCTTGAATTTGAACCTCTGTATGTAAGTGTTCAAAGATTTTAGATTTAGAATCGGTCTCACCGAGCCGTCCGGCTTCGGTACCACAACAGTGTGGAATAATACCCCGTTCCCTGTTGCAGGAGGGGTACCTTGATTATCACCTGCTGGGAATACAGCTTGTGAATGGCTTCCAAAACTGTCTCCCTGTCAGAAGGAGACATCGGTAAAGCCGACTTTAGGAAACGGCGAGGGGGAGACGTTTCGAATTCCAATTTGTACCCCTGAGATATCACCTGAAGGATCCAGGGGTCTACTTGCGAGTGAGCCCACTGCGCGCTGAAATTCATTGAGACGGGCCCCCACCGTGCCTGATTCTGCTTGTAAAGCCCCAGCGTCATACTGAGGGCTTGGCAGAGGCGGGAGAGGGTTTCTGTTCCTGGGAACTGGCTGATTTCTGCAGCCTTTTTCCTCTCCCTCTGTCACGGGGCAGAAATGAGGAACCTTTTGCCCGCTTGCCCACGAAAAGACTGCGCCTGATAATACGGCGTCTTCTCATGTTGAGAGGCGACCTGGGGTACAAACGTGGATTTCCCAGCTGTTGCCGTGGCCACCAGGTCTGAAAGACCGACCCCTAATAACTCCTCCCCTTAATAAGGCAATACTTCCAAATGCCGTTTGGAATCCGCATCACCTGACCACTGTCGTGTCCATAACCCTCTACTGGTAGAAATGGACAACGCACTTAGACTTGATGCCAGTCGGCAAATATTCCGCTGTGCATCACACATATATAGAAATGCATCTTTTAAATGCTCTATAGGCAATAATATACTGTCCCTATCTAGGGTATCAATATTTTCAGTCAGGGAATCCGACCACGCCAACCCAGCACTGCACATCCAGGCTGAGGCAATTGCTGGTCGCAGTATAACACCAGTATGTGTGTAAATACCTTTTAGGATGCCCTCCTGCTTTCTATCAGCAGGATCCTTAAGGGCGGCCATCTCAGGAGAGGGTAGAGCCCTTGTTCTTACAAGCGTGTGAGCGCTTTATCCACCCTAGGGGGTGTTTCCCAACGCACCCTAACCTCTGGCGGGAAAGGATATAATGCCAATAACATTTTAGAAATTATCAGTTGTTATCGGGGGAAAACCACGCATCATCACACACCTCATTTAATTTCTCAGATTCAGGAAAACTACAGGTAGTTTTTCCTCACCGAACATAATACCCCTTTTTGGTGGTACTCGTATTATCAGAAATGTGTAAAACATTTTTCATTGCCTCAATCATGTAACGTGTGGCCCTACTGGAAGTCACATTTGTCTCTTCACCGTCGACACTGGAGTCAGTATCCGTGTCGGCGTCTATATCTGCCATCTGAGGTGACGGGCGCTTTAGAGCCCCTGACGGCCTATGAGACGTCTGGACAGGCACAAGCTGAGTAGCCGGCTGTCTCATGTCAACCACTGTCTTTTATACAGAGCTGACACTGTTACGTAATTCCTTCCAACAGTTCATCCACTCAGGTGTCGACCCCCTAGGGGGTGACATCACTATTACAGGCAATCTGCTCCGTCTCCACATCATTTTTCTCCTCATACATGTCGACACAAACGTACCGACATACAGCACACACACAGGGAATGCTCTGATAGAGGACAGGACCCCACTAGCCCTTTGGGGAGACAGAGGGAGAGTTTGCCAGCACACACCAGAGCGCTATATATATACAGGGATAACCTTATATAAGTGTTTTTCCCCTTATAGCTGCTGTATCTTTAATACTGCGCGTAATTAGTGCCCCCCCCTCTCTTTTTTAACCCTTTCTGTAGTGTAGTGACTGCAGGGGAGAGCCAGGGAGCTTCCCTCCAACGGAGCTGTGAGGGAAAATGGCGCCAGTGTGCTGAGGAGATAGGTTCCGCCCCCTTATCGGCGGCCTTATCTCCCGTTTTTCTATGTATTTTGGCAGGGGTTAAATTCATCCATATAGCCCAGGAGCTATATGTGATGCATTTATTTATTTTTTGCCATCCAAGGTGTTTTATTGCGTCTCAGGGCGCCCCCCCCCAGCGCCCTGCACCCTCAGTGACCGGAGTGTGAAGTGTGCTGAGAGCAATGGCGCACAGCTGCAGTGCTGTGCGCTACCTTGTTGAAGACAGGACGTCTTCTGCCGCCGATTTTCCGGACCTCTTCTGTCTTCTGGCTCTGTAAGGGGGCCGGCGGCGCGGCTCTGGGACCCATCCATGGCTGGGCCTGTGATCGTCCCTCTGGAGCTAATGTCCAGTAGCCTAAGAAGCCCAATCCACCCTTCTCGTTCGGGCACAAAAATCTAACTGAGGCTTGGAGGAGGGTCATAGGGGGAGGAGCCAGTGCACACCAGGTAGTCCTAAAGCTTTTACTTTTGTGCCCAGTCTCCTGCGGAGCCGCTATTCCCCATGGTCCTTACGGAGTCCCCAGCATCCACTTAGGACGTTAGAGAAATAGATTTACCGGTAGGTTTAAAATCTTATTTATTTCACTAATAAAGGCATTTTTTTCCTGCGGTTTACGGCATCCTGTACTGACTGTCATACTTTACTACAGGGGAGGCGGTCAAGATCCCGCTGGACGGGATCCCGGCGGTCGAAATACCGACCAGCACAATCCCGACATATTCTCCCTCCGTGGGTGTCCACGACACCCATAGAGAGAGAATATAATAGTGTGCCGATCGTAGCGAGGCACCGTGCCCGCAGCGTGGCAAGCGAAGCGAGCCCGCAAGGGGCCGCGTTCCGCTCGCCACCCCTGTCGGGATTGTGTGGTCGGGATTCCGGCATCGGGATTTCGACCGCTGGGATCCCGTCCAGCGGGATTTAGTACTGATCCCTACTACAGGTCTGAACTGGAATTTCAGGATGATAGTGAGCAATGTGTTTACTTCCATGGTTCATTCTGTATGTGAAAATATTGATGCTACATGGACACAAGCAAATATGTAATAGTTTGCTTTAATATATATGTTTGGTAAAACATGTAATTCGGCACAGTCTCATTGTGCTTTTAACCATGGTCCCAGTGGGAATATAGAAAGGCATCTATTTGTACCTCACAGATAACATATAAGAGAATAAATAGCAATTACCTCAGGACATGCTTAAATTGACTTTTTTTTAATACTACGGTATCATTCCATATAAATTCTGATGAGCGGACGGTAAAAATGACAGCTCAGGCTCTAATTCGTGTTTGTACGCGCATGCTTAGCAAGTACAATTTTATAGGCTAGAGAACTGCTTATGTTAGTAAGTGAAGCTGCCGCCCTGAAATGAAGAAAAGGCCAGCGGAGCAATCGCAAACTCAATCACAACTGCGTACACATTCGCAGCCTGTATTCAAGAATGAGGAACACCGATTGTAAGGGTAGACCTATGGCTACGCGGACTGGCCACAGCTGTAGCGATGCTTGCGCCATGTTTCTCTATGTACATGAGCATAGCTGATGCAGATACACACCTCGAAAATAGCCACACACCTGTATTTTTGCCGCCACTCACATGTTAACTCCCCCAAATGGTCCTTTCCTGTCAATCATTCTGCGTATAAAATGTCAGAGCGAGCGCTAAGGTACCTTGGCGTGTGTGCAGTGTGATCGCAGCACATGCGCCGTCTGCTGATAATCATTTTATTGCGAAAACATCAGCATTGCATACAAACATGAATTAGGACCTCAGTCACATACACATTGGGAGAAAGGGTAAAGAGTGCAACAAAACAAAATGGTTCATTGTAGACGCATTATACTGATGTTTTCACCAATACGATGTATTGAGAAACACTGAGAATTTATAAATGTTGCACTAGATTTTTAGAAAGCGTTATTGTGAATGGAACCAGTAACTTTTACTCAACCAAGCGAGCTTTTCCTCTATCTATTAATGTGCACAAAAAAGCAGAATTGGAGTGAACAAGTTTTCTCTTAAAGATTTTAAAGTAATTTCATGAGACAGCTGAGCAGGGTCATCTCAGTACATCCTGTCTGATGCGTACCTTGATTATAGATGTCAAATTTAAATACCATTCTTTAAAAAAAACGATTCGCTTAAAAAACCAGGAGCGCGTTATTAACTGTAATATTGCATGCGTTATACAGATTACCAGGTACAGAACTGTACAGTTTAACACTGAAAAAAGAATCATTAGAAGGACATATCTTCACAACATGTATTTGTCCCTGAAAAGAAGGGGTGGTATTCAGTATGCCGGCTGTTGGGATCCCGGCGCTCAGTATACCGGCGTCGGAATCCCGACAACTGGCATACCGACAACTATTCTCCCTCTTGGGGGTCCACAACCACCCTGGAGGGAGAATAAATAAATTTGCGCTCGCGCAGCTGTCGGTATCCCGGCGCCGGTATGCTGCCCGCCGGGATCCCGGCCGCCGGCATACCATACTACACCCAAAAGAACTGCATGCTCACTCAACACTAGAATTATAGCCACTAGATGGGAGATCCAGATCAGAATTATACCTCCAGATAAACATCAATCTATAGAAATAAAATTACACTTGCTACATTATCACTGATTCTAAAGGGGGGTACACACGGATATATCCGTGCTTAATTTCTTAGCAATCTGACTAGATTGCTTAGAAATTGAGCACGGATCTTTCCGTGTTTATGCCCCATAGCGATAGCGATGCGCGGCGCCATCACCGGTACTAGATTGGCCTGTCTGTGCTAGATCGCTCAGCACATCTCCACGTGTGTACCCCCCCCCCCCCCCTTAAGTCCCAAAGCTTTATGAATACTTAATGTTTAATGTTAATATACTGCATTGCTCATTGCCACTTTCATTTTTTAAAGCTGGCACACACACTAGAGGTTCTCAAACACGGCCCTCAAGGTACCCCAACAGTCCAGGTTTTACGTTTATCCATGCTCGGCCACAGGTGACTTAGGGGGTAATTCAGACCTGATCGGAAATGTGCGTAAAAACGCACATCTACAAGCAAATTCTCTGACATGCAGGGGGAGGCCCAGCACAGGGCAAGTCCGCCCCACATGCCGGGTCCTAACCACCCGCACACATGCAAAAGCATCACACAGCGGCAGACAGCTACCCGCCACATTTTAGGTTGCAGCAGCTGCGTGACGTTACGCAGCCGCCGTAACCCGCCCCAGCATCGGTTCAGACACGCCTCCATTGTCCAGACCACGCCCCTTAAACAAGGCGCAGTTTATGACCTTGCACATGCACATACCGTTGTACGCGCATGCGTAGATGTACAAAACTTTTCGCACATCAGCGATGAGGTCTTAATTAGACCCATAATCAGTACCTCACTCAATTTGATGTAAACATCTGTGCTGAGCTTGAATATACCTAAAACATGGACCGTTGGAGTGCCTTGAGGGCAGCGCCTGAGAACCTCTGCCAGTCTACGATATACTAGACGTTGTAGCAATCTGCAACAGATCGAAACGATATCGTAAAACGTGTACTCCCAAATCACCACTTGATGTATTGGGTGGTAACATCGTCCCATTTGACGTGCTGCACATTAGATGGGACAGTGTCACTGCTTTAAACATGTAACGCTACTGTATATTGCATCGTCACATGGTGGAAAGTGTAGTGTGTACGCATAGAATATATCATTACATCGCATCTCCAGGTTAATAGGCCCTACACACTGGGCGATAATACTCAAAGATATGAACAATCTCGTTCATAAATTAACTAGATACCGTTCATATCTTTGAGTGTGGAGGCACCAGGGATGAACGATGCGCAGCCCCGCACTCGTTCATCGCTGATGCCCCGTCGGCTGTGCATGCAGGCCAATATGGACGATCACTCCCCCCGTCACCCGGCTCTATGGAGCCAGGTGACGGGGGGAGTGAAGAAACTTCCTTCATTAACATCGTGCCAGTGTGTACTGGCAATCCCCGCTGATGGGAATTCGTTCCGCTGCGTCGCTTCAGTGTGTACTCATCCTTACACTATCATTTCAGGCATGTACCCAGCTTTAGCTGCTGGACGGATGCAATGGTTAAATTGTACATTGTTGAAAGCATGTACAGTACAAGAGGTGCCTGAACACAATGAGAACATGCAATCAGCATGCGATTGTGCAGACTATCTCCCCCATTGCATAGTTAGCTGGTAATAATACATGGATAGCGGGGTTATTGTGCTGCAGGCATCTAGCTCCATGCAAAGTGGCGACAACGCTGCAACACCAACAGTGACAGTGTGATAGTGTGACAGCGGCCATAGCCGGCACCACCCCAGCCTCCACTACCTCGCACTCTCCTTCACAACCGCTGTCGCCATGGTGACTGGCTGCCCGCTACGTTGCTCTGTGCACCGATTCGCGCCGATAAAGCTTCACCCTACTGGTTAATAAGGGTCCGTCATGTGACAGCTAGTAGGCAGTCAGCTGATCGCACACTTCCTCGTTTTCTACGGTGGCCGCACGCTTCAAACAACGCGACGCGATTTTTTGTTTGTGTGTAAGTTCAGTATGCTGTTGTGAAAATTTAGGACCACTAAGGAGTATGCGGGGTCAAATAGATTTATTGAAATTTGCAATCTGTTTTATAGCAATTACATTATAGATACATTTTTAGATATATGCAATTATACTATCCAATTAAATTCTGTTCGTTACATACACTGTACCATGGGTGCAGAACATGAGGCTCTCCAGCTGTTGTACAACTAACTACACATCCCAGCATGCCCTGTCATAATTGTTTCATTCCCTAAAAGCAAAACTGTGGCGGTGCATGCTGGGATGTGTAGTTTCACGACATCTGAAGAGCCGCAGTTTGAGCACTTGACAATCAACCATTTGCTCCCAAAATCTAAAAAATGGACGAAAACTGTCCTTCACGCAAATTGGTTAAATCCATGATTTACTCAATTTGAATTAAAGATTTTGTCCATTTTCCAGTGTTTGGGAGCAAATGGTCGATTGTCAATTGCTCTCATCCATTACCAGATTATCATTCCAACCAGACAGATCTGGCAGAATAGTGTGTGCCTAGGTTTACCCAGTGACGTAACTACCGCAGCCACTGCGGAGGCACAGGGCTGCTGGAGCGCCCCCCGCTGATTCATTGCAGATTGACATGCGGACTAGCCGTCCACATGTTATTCTCCTAAATGTTCAGGGGTTAACCTGGTCCAGAATGGGGTGGAACTGCATTCCGCCTCTGCCGTCCTACCTAACCAGGCCACAGCACTGTGTGCAGGATGTACTATTGCTGGCAGATTAAAAGAGTCACACAGTGAGCTGCCCTCAATAGATGTGGCAAGTTGGCAGTGCTAAAACAGTGAATGCCTACCCCCGCCAAGCCTTCTCCAGTCCCCCTCTGGCCGTTGGCGGCATCATCTGGACATACGCAGTGATGTCATCATCGCGTGTCACTCTGCATCGGGTAGAGGAGCCAAGCCGCCAGCACGCTGAGAGAAGGGTTGCTGCTAGAGCCCCTTCACTGCATGCAAAACTGCCACGGACACCAAAAAGAGATGTCAATGCCAGCTTGCAAGTGGTGGAAGAGTTGCATGGGGAGAGCTGGTATACTTTCTATAAATATATTTCTCATACATCCTAGAGGATGCTGGGCTCCACTTCAGCACTATGGGGTATAGACGGAGGAGCCATGGGCACTTTAAGACTTTTTCAGAGTGTGAACTGGCTCCTCCCTCTATGCCCCTCCTTCAGACCTCAGTTTAGAAAATGTGCCCAGGCAGACTGGTCGCACTCTAGTGGAGCTCTACTGAGTTCTACTAAAAGACTTTGTTAGGTTTTTTTATTTTCAGGGAGACTGCTGGCAACAGTCTCCCTGCTTCGTGGGACTTAGGGGGAAGAAGTAGGAACCAACTTCCTGAATAGTTTCATAGCGCTGACAGGACACCATTAGCTCCTGAAGGGTACTGAACACTAGCTGCGGCTATGCACTCACTCCCACAGCACGCCGTCACCCCCCTAACAGAGCCAGAAGTCAGAAGACTGGTGAGTAATATTTCCGGAGATCTGCAAGAGGGACCTCCGGTCATCATGACGCCTCAAGGTACCGCGCAGCGGGCGGGAACGCTGCGCGAGCATGCTATCCATAACACAGCGCACAGCAGGGTGCAGGGCGCGGGTGGGGGAGCCCTGGGCAGCATGAAACCTACTCTTAAACTGGCAAAAGGTAGCATATGATGCCGTGGCACAGTCCTACACCCCCGCCAGTATAAAAAATTTGACGCTAAATTCTGAGGGGAAACGCGCCATTACAGGGGCCGGGTCTTCCTCCTCAGTCAGCCAGCACACTGCTCAGCGCCATTTTCTCCAAGCAAGCTGCAGGGGAAGAAATGCTGATCCTCCTCCACTTCTGAATCAAGTATCAGGGTGCATAAGGGGGGGCAGAGTGTCATTTTGGTGCTCAATTATACTATTTGGTATTGTAAAAGCGCTAAAGGTCTCTGTGGGCATTTTACATGACACAGGGATTTTAGTCATTGGCGCTGAGTTGTGAACTGGCAAGTCCTTTTCTGTGTCCTTCTGACAGATTTTACTGTGGGTCTGTCCCCTATAAGCCCCGGAGTGTCTGTGGTGTGTTTTGGCACGTGTGTGACATGTCTGAGGCAGGGAGCTCTTCCCCTGAGGGAGCCATTTTAGGGACACAGAGTTGTAATGTGGTGGCGCTGCCGGCGCACCATGAGCCTGAATGGGTGAAAGAATTACGTGATAGTGTGAATCATATCAGTAAGAGATTGGATAAGTCTGAGTCTCATGCAGAAACCTGGAGAAAATCCGTGGAAGATGTGATTTTTAATAGTTCTGCTCCTTTATCCCACAGGGGACCCCTCTGGGTCACATAAAAGGTAATTTGCACATATAGTACAAACTGATACCGACACGGACTCTGATTCCTATGTCGACACTAGTGATTCCAGGGGAATAGATCCTAAATTAGCAAAAAACATTCAATACATCATTGTTGCTATAAAGGAGCTAAACAGTCTCTTTGAGGGAGTCTGGGCAAACCCTGAAAAGAAACTTCAGATTCCTAAAAGAATTCAGGTAGTTTACCCTTTCCCTGCAGAGGACAGGAAAAGGTGGGAGTCACCACCCCCCGTTCTAGACAGTGCCCTGTCACGGTTAACAAAAAAGGTGATTCTCCCTGCGCCTGGGACGGCTTCACTAAAAGAACCGGCAGACCGCAAGTTAGAGACTACATTGAAATCTATTTATGTGGCAAATGGGACACCTCTCAGGCTTACCATTGCCTGTGCGTGGGTGAGTAGTGCTATTGAAAAGTGGTCAGAAAACTTGTAATCAGACATTGACACAATAGATAGAGACGAGATACTCCTAACACTAGGTCATATAAAAGACGCTGCTGCGTATATGCTAGAAGCCATGAAAGATATTGGCCTCTTGGGATCAAGAGCCGCTACCATGGCAATCTCAGCACGGAGGGCGTTGTGGATTCGCCAATGGAATGCTGACGCAGATTCCAAAAGAAATATGGAGGCTCTCCCGTACAAAGGTGAGGCCTTGTTTGGAGAGGGGCTGGATGCTTTAGTTTCTGCAGCTATAGCAGGTAAGTCGACATTCTTGCCTTATGCTCCTGCACCGGCGAAAAAGACACATCACTCTCAGATGCAGTTCTTTTGACCCAATAAATACAAAAAGGGTAAAGGTTACCCTTTCTTTGCGGGTAGAGGAAGGGGAAAAGGAAACAAGTCCAGTGTCTCCAGGATCACAGGAGCAGAAATCAACCTCTGTTCCTGCCAAATCTTCAGCATGACGCTGGGGCTCCCTTGCGGGAGTCCGCTCAGGTGGGGACACGTCTGAAACTCTTCAGTCACTTCTGGGTTCAATCTGGCCTGGACCCGTGGGTCGTACAAATAGTGTCCCAAGGGTACAAACTGGAGTTTCAAGACATTCCCCCATGACGATTTTTCAATCGGCCTTACCAGCTTCTATCCCGGACAGGGAAGTGGTAGAAGCAGCAATACAAAAATTGTGTCAGGATCAAGTCATTGTCCTGGTTCCCTTGTTACAACAAGGAGAAGGGTTTTATTCAAGCCTATTTGTAGTTCCGAAGCCGGACAGCTCGGTAAGACCGATTCTAAACCTGAAAAATCTGAACCTCTACCTGCAAAGGTTCAAGTTCAAGATGGAATCTCTGAGGGCAGTGATTTCCAGTCTGGAGGAGGGAGAAATTCATGGTGTCAGTGGACATAAAAGATGCCTACTTACATGTTCCCATTTATCCTCCGCATCAAGCTTATCTGAGATTCGCAGTGCAGGATTGTCATTACCAATTTTAGACGTTACTGTTCGGACTCTCCACGGCACCGAGGGTGTTCACCAAGGTGATGGCGGAGAGGATGGTCCTCCTTCGACAGCAAGGAGTCAATATAATTCCTTACCTGGACGATCTCCTGATAAAGGCAAGGTCCAGGGAAAGGTTGGTGCAGAACATTGCACTTTTCCTGACAGTTCTTCAACATCACGGTTGGATCATAAATTTTCCAAAGTCACAATTGGAACCGACAACAAGATTGTCCTTTCTGGGGATGATACTGGACACAGAAGTACAAAGGGTATTTCTTCCAGTAGAGAAGGCTCTGGAAATCCAGAGAATGGTCAAACAAATTCTGAAACCGACAAGAGTGTCGATTCATCAATGCATTCGGTTTTTGGGAAAGATGGTAGCGGCCTACGAGGCCATACAATTTGGCCGATTCCATGCCAGAGTTTTCCAGTGGGACCTATTGGACAAGTGGTCCGGATCCCATCTACACATGCATCAGAGGATAATCCTGTCATCCAAAGCCAGAATTTCGCTCCTGTGGTGGCTACACAGTTCTCACCTCCTAGAGGGACGCAGGTTCGGGATTCAAGACTGGATCCTGGTGACCACGGATGCAAGTCTCCGAGGCCGGGGAGCAGTCACGCAGGGGGAAAGCTTCCAAAGAAGATGGTCAAGTCAAGAAACTTGTCTACACATAAATGTTCTGGAATTGAGAGCCATTTACAACGGCCTTCTACAAGCGGTGCATCTTCTTCAAGATCAACCCGTACAGATCCAGGCGGACAATGTAACAGATCCAGCCGTACATAAACCGTCAGGGCGGAACGAAAAGCAGAGTGGCAATGGCAGAGGTGTCATAGATCCTCCTCTGAGCAGAAAGACATGCAAGAGCTCTGTCGGCAATTTTCATTCCGGGAGTGGACAACTGGGAAGCAGACTTCCTCAGCAGACACGATCTCCATCCAGGAGAATGGGGCCTCCACCAAGAAGTCTTCACAGAGGTGGCAAGTCTTTGGGGGAGTTCCTCAAGTAGACATGATGGCATCTCGTCTCAACAAGAAGCTTCAGAGATATTGTTCCAGGTCGAGAGACCCTCAAGCAATAGCAGTGGATGCACTAGTGACCCAGTTGGTGTTTCAGTCGGTATATGTCTTCCCTCCGCTTCCACTCATTCCGAAAGTTCTCAAACTCATAAGAAGAACAGGCGTTCGAGCGATCCTCATTGGCCCAGACTGGCCAAGGAGGGCTTGGTATCCAGATCTTCAAGAGTTGCTCATAGAAGATCCTTGACCTCTTCCTCTTTGCGAGGACCTGCTGCAGCAGGGGACGTGTGTGTATCAAGACTTACCGCGGCTACGTTTGATGGCATGGCTGTTGAGCGCCGGATCCTAGCCCGAAAGGGTATTCCCAAAGAAGTCATCCCCACTCTTATTCAGGCCAGGAAGGGAGTAATGTCTAAACATTACCACCGTATTTGGAGAAAATATGTGTCTTGGTGTGAAAACAAGAGGGCTCCAATGGAAGAGTTTCAGTTAGGACGTTTTCTCCATTTTCTCCAGGCGGGTGTGGATGCGGGCCTACGATTGGCTTCAATCAAGGTCCAGATTTCGTCCTTGTTCGTTTTCTTTCAGAAACAATTAGCCTCCTTTCCAGAAGTTCAGACATTCGTGAAAGGGGTTCTGCACATTCAACCTCCATTTGTGCCTCCTGTGGCACCATGGGACCTTAACGTGGTCTTGCATTTCCTTCAATCGGATTGGTTTGAAGTTTTGAACATCTACAGGAGATAGAGTTAAAGTTTCTCACTTGGAAAGTGGTCATGCTGTTGGCTTTGGCATCCGCAAGGCGGGTGTCTGAGTTGGGGGCCTTGTCTCACAAGAGCCCGTACTTGGTTTTCCATGAAGATAGGGCTCGTCAGCAATTTCTTCCAAAGGTGGTTTCTTCTTTCCATATAAACCAGCCTATTGCGGTGCCAGTGGCTACTGACACCTTCGCTACTTCAAAGTCTCTAGATGTGGTCAGGGCTTTGAGACTCTTATGTCGCAAGAACAGCTCGGATATGGAAAACAGAGGCTCTGTTTATCCTGTATGCTCCCAACAAGATTGGGTGTCCTGCTTCTAAGCTGACTATTGCGCGCTGGATCAGAGGTACGATTCAGCATGCTCATTCTACGGCAGGATTGCCGATACCGAATCCGGTGACTGCCCATTCTACTAGAAAGGTGGGCTCATCCTGGGCGGCTGCCCGGGGAGGGGGGGGTCTTGGCATTACAACTTTGCCGAGCAGCTACTTGGTCAGGGGCAAACACGTTTGCTAAGTTTTACAAGTTTGACATCTTGGCCGATGAGGACCTACAGTTTGGTCAATCGGTGCTGCAGAGTCATCAGCACTCTCCCGCCCGTACTGGAGCTTTAGTATAACCCCATGGTACTGAAGTGGACCCCAGCATCCTCTAGGACGTATGAGAAAACAGGATTTTAATACCTACCGGTAAATCCTTTTCTCCTAGTCCGTAGAGGATGCTGGGCACCCAGCCCAGTGCGTACTTTACCTGCAGTTGTTAATCTGTTAAAAATGTTTTCAGCACGGTTGCTGTAATATTCCTGCCCGTTGGCAGGTGTTTTGTTGAATGCCATGTGTGCGGCATGGTTGAAGTGTGAGCTGGTATGAATCTCACCGTTTTCTTAAAAAGTAAATCCTTTCCTCGAAATGTCTGTCTCCCTGGGCACAGTTCCTATACTGAGGTCCGGAGGAGGGGCATAGAGGGAGGAGCCAGTTCAAACTCTGAAAAAATCTTAAAGTGCCCATGGCTCCTGCGGAACCGTCTATACCCCATGGTACTGAAGTGGACCCCAGCATCCTCTACGGACTAGGAGAAAAGGATTTACCGGTAGGTATTAAAATCCTGTTTTCTGTTATCCCTGTATAATTTAAAATGACTCACTCTAACATACCAAGAGGCTAACATGCCACTGGCAACAAGCATTACCCCTTGGCAACAAGCAATACATACCCAGCGCATGAAGCCCATGGCAATCTTTACTTTTACAATGGCAATGGGAGGAAGGAGGGCGCCAGACACTTTTTTGGCTTGGGGGAGCACAATTTCTAGTTACGCCATACCTCCCAACTGTCCCGATTTTCGCGGGACAGTCCCATTTTTTTGTGGCTGTCCCACCCGCGGGTCGCAGTGTCCAGCAGTGTTGGGGGGGAGGGGGGGGGCAGTTGGTAGGCTCCTGCACTCGCTGCTCTGCTTAGCAGAGCAGCGGTGAATAGACGCTGTGCGCATGCGCAAAGCGTCTATTCAGTGGAGACAGAAAGAGAGGGTGCATGCCAGTGGCTCACAGAGAGCGCTGGGCATGCCCCCTCAGTGACGTAAATGGGGCGTGGCTCGCGATCGCGGGTCCTCCGTGAAGCCACGCCCCCTTTTCGGGAGCGTGCGCGACTTCGCCGCGCGTGTGTCCCTCTTCCAATGAGGGCAAAGTTGGGAGGTATGGTTACACCACTGGGTTTACCATACTATTCTCTTTAACTGGGACACTCATGAAACACAGGTTCTGTGGCTGGCTGACTTAAAGTCTGCATTTCACCTGGTTTCACTCAGCAACAGAACCTGTGGAATTCATGAGTGTCCCAGTTTAAAGGGATAGTGGGGCTGATTCAGAAATGGACTCAGATCGCTTATACGCAGTCAGATCTGCGTCCATCTCCTCACATGCTGGGGGCCACCCAGCACAGGGCAAGACCGCGCAGCATGGGTGACGGCCCACCTCCTGATGCGTCCGCAATTAGATTGTGGACGTATGAAACTAAGGTTGACTGTCTGGGCCATTTTTTTCATTGGAACAGTAACATCACGCAGCCACCCCGAAAACAGTCACGACCCGCCCCGATTTGGCCAACCCCAACGCTGCATTGCAATCACAGTGCAGACGCATCCTTCCTGGGAAATAATTTTACATGTTGACAACTATGCAGACATACAGGATGTCATTTCCAAAATGGAAAATCAGCTATGCAGCAACATGTGGACAGATTTGTGTACGTGCACCTAAAATTCCTCCAAGGCACAAAGATGTTGGCACTTGTGGAGAATGTACGTTTTCACCTTGAACATTGCACCATACTTGCCTACCTGGCCCTCTCCATGAGGGAGAAAATGCTCTGTTCCTGGACTTTCCTGGTAATGTATGATTGCCATAACCTGTGGTGAAACACCTTTCTTATCAATTAACTAGCTCACCACAGGTGATGGCAATCATACATTACCAGGAAAGTCCAGGAACATAGCATTTGCTCCCTCATGGAGAGGGTCAGGTAGGCAAGTATGCATTGCACTTTATAAATATTGCATTACTTTATTTATTGAATACATGGGGCCTGATGTAATGAAGTCCACACTGGCTGGAGGTGCAGGTTCCCAGACAAACTCGTGTTTTATTTAAAGCGGCAATTATTTACGAGGCATGGTTTTGCCCTGTAAATGATTGCTGTTTTAAAAAAACGTCAGAGTTCGGCCTTGAACCCGCACCGTCAGCCAACTCAGACTTCATTGCTGCTGGCCCATGAGCTCAAACTACTGTTGGAAGCAGTGCCGTAACTAGACATTTTAGCGATATGTGCAAGAAACGGCATCGGCGACCCCCCCCCCCCCTTAACATAAACCGGTGGCAGAGCGCGCAAAAAATAAATAGGGGCGTGGCTTCGCGGGAAAGGGGTGTGGCCACAAAATAATACCAATTCATATAATGGTGCACAGTAGTCTCCATTATTGAAATTACGCACACAGTGGCGCCACTACACCATTTATAGAGCCCTTTTCTCTGACGTCCTAGTGGATGCTGGGAACTCCGTAAGGACCATGGGGAATAGCGGCTCCGCAGGAGACTGGGCACAAAAGAAAAGCTTTAGGACTACCTGGTGTGCACTGGCTCCTCCCCCTATGACCCTCCTCCAAGCCTCAGTTAGATTTTTGTGCCCGACCGAGCTGGGTGCAATCTAGGGGGCTCTCCTGAGCTTCTTAGGAAAAGTTAGTTTTAGGTTTTTTATTTTCAGTGAGACCTGCTGGCAACAGGCTCACTGCATCGAGGGACTAAGGGGAGAAGAAGCGAACCTGCCTGCTTGCAGCCAGCTTGGGCTTCTTAGGCTACTGGACACCATTAGCTCCAGAGGGACCGAACACAGGCCCAGCCTCGGAGTCCGGTCCCAGAGCCGCGCCGCCGGCCCCCTTACAGAGCCAGAAGCAAGAAGGAGTCCGGAAAATCGGCGGCAGAAGACATCAGTCTTCACCAAGGTAGCGCACAGCACTGCAGCTGTGCGCCATTGCTCCTCATGCACACCACACGCTCCGGTCATTGATGGGTGCAGGGCGCTGGGGGGGGGGCGCCCTGAGCAGCAATATGAACACCTTGGCTGGCTAAAATACATCACATATAACCCCCAGGGCTATATGGATGTATATTAACCCCTGCCAGATTCCTGAAAAAAGCGGGAGAAAAGTCCGCCGAGAAGGGGGCGGAGCCTATCTCCTCAGCACACTGGCGCCATTTTCCCTCACAGCTCCGCTGGAAGGACGTCTCCCTGACTCTCCCCTGCAGTCCTGCACTACAGAAAAGGGTAAAACAAGAGGGGGGGGGGGGCACTAATTAGGCGCAGTATAATATAAACAGCAGCTATAAGGGGAAAAACACTCTATATAGTGTTATCCCAACATATATATAGCGCTCTGGTGTGTGCTGGCATACTCTCCCTCTGTCTCCCCAAAGGGCTAGTGGGGTCCTGTCCTCTATCAGAGCATTCCCTGTGTGTGTGCTGTGTGTTGGTACGACTGTGTCGACATGTATGAGGAGGAAAATGATGTGGAGGCGGAGCAATTGCCTATAATGGAGATGTCACCCCCTAGGGAGTCGACACCTGAGTGGATGGGCTTATGGAAGGATTTACGTGAAAGTGTCAGCTCTTTACAAAAGACGGTTGATGACATGAGACAGCCGGCTACTCAGCTTGTGCCTGTCCAGGCGTCTCAAAGACCATCAGGGGCTCTAAAACGCCCGCTACCTCAGATGGCAGATGCAGACGCCGACACGGATACTGACTCCAGTGTCGACGATGAAGAGTCGAATGTGACTTCCAGTAGGGCCACACGTTACATGATTGAGGCAATGAAAAATGTTTTACACATTTCTGATAGTACAAGTACCACTAAAAAGGGTATTATGTTTGGTGAGAAAAAACTACCTGTAGTTTTTCCTGCATCTGAGGAATTAAATGAAGTGTGTGATGAAGCGTGGGTTTCTCCCGATAAAAAACTGATAATTCCTAAAAGGTTATTGGCATCATACCCCTTCCCGCCAGAGGATAGGGCACGTTGGGAAACACCCCCTAGGGTGGATAAAGCGCTCACACGCTTGTCTAAACAGGTGGCACTACCGTCTCCTGATACGGCCGCCCTTAAGGAACCTGCTGACAGAAAGCAGGAGAATATCCTAAAATGTATATACACTCACACGGGTGTTATACTGCGACCAGCAATCACCTCAGCCTGGATGTGCAGTGCTGGGGTGGCTTGGTCGGATTCCCTGACTGAAAATATTGATACCCTGGATAGGGACAGTATATTACTGACTATAGAGCATTTAAAAGATGCATTTTTATATATGCGTGATGCACAGAGGGATATTTGCCGACTGGCATCAAGAGTAAGTGCGCTGTCCATATCTGCCAGAAGAGGGTTATGGACGCGGCAGTGGTCAGGTGATGCTGATTCCAAAAGGCATATGGAAGTATTGCCTTATAAAGGGGAGGAGTTATTTGGGGTCGGTCTATCGGACCTAGTGTCTACGGCAACTGCTGGGAAATCCACATTTTTACCCCAGGTAGCCTCTCAACATAAGAAGACGCCGTATTATCAGGCGCAGTCCTTTCGGCCCCATAAGGGCAAGCGGGCAAAAGGCTCCTCATTTCTGCCCCGTGGCAGAGGGAGAGGAAAAAGGCTGCAGCAAACAGCCAGTTCCCAGGAACAGAAGCCCTCTCCCGCTTCTGCCAAGTCCTCAGCATGACGCTGGGGCTCTACAAGCGGACTCAGGCACGGTGGGGGCCCGTCTCAAGAATTTCAGCGCGCAGTGGGCTCACTCACTAGTGGACCCCTGGATCCTTCAGGTGGTATCTCAGGGGTACAAATTGGAATTCGAGACGTCTCCCCCCCGCCGTTTCCTAAAGTCTGGCTTACCGACGTCTCCCTCCGACAGGGAGGCGGTATTGGAAGCCATTCACAAGCTGTATTCTCAGCAGGTGATAATCAAGGTACCCCTCCTGCAACAGGGAAAGGGGTATTATTCCACGCTGTTTGTGGTACCGAAGCCGGATGGCTCGGTGAGACCTATTTTAAATCTAAAATCTTTGAACACTTACATACAGAGGTTCAAATTCAAGATGGAGTCACTCAGAGCGGTGATCGCGAACCTGGAAGAAGGGGATTATATGGTGTCTCTGGACATCAAGGATGCTTACCTCCATGTCCCAATTTACCCTTCTCACCAAGGGTACCTCAGGTTTGTGGTACAGAACTGCCACTATCAGTTTCAGACGCTGCCGTTTGGATTGTCCACGGCGCCCCGGGTCTTTACCAAAGTAATGGCCGAAATGATGATACTCCTTCGAAGGAAAGGAGTTTTAATTATCCCTTACTTGGACGATCTCCTGATAAGGGCAAGATCCGAGGAACAGTTGGTAGTCGGAGTAGCACTATCTCAAGTAGTGCTGCGGCAGCACGGTTGGATTCTCAATATCCCAAAATCGCAGCTGATCCCGACGACACGTCTTCTATTCCTAGGGATGATCCTGGACACAGTCCAGAAAAAGGTGTTTCTCCCGGAAGAGAAAGCCAGAGAGTTATCCGAGCTAGTCAGAAACCTCCTAAAACCAGGCCAAGTATCAGTGCATCAGTGCACAAGGGTCCTGGGAAAAATGGTGGCTTCCTACGAAGCAATCCCATTCGGCAGATTCCACGCAAGAACATTCCAGTGGGACCTGCTGGACAAATGGTCCGGATCGCATCTTCAGATGCATCGGCGGATAACCCTGTCCCCAAGGACAAGAGTGTCTCTCCTGTGGTGGTTGCAGAGTGCTCATCTTCTAGAGGGCCGCAGATTCGGCATTCAGGACTGGGTCCTGGTGACCACGGATGCCAGCCTGCGAGGCTGGGGAGCAGTCACACAGGGAAGAAACTTCCAGGGCTTGTGGTCAAGCCCGGAGACATCACTTCACATAAATATCCTGGAGTTAAGAGCCATTTACAATGCTCTGAGCCAAGCAAGACCTCTGCTTCAAGGTCAGCCGGTGCTGATCCAGTCGGACAACATCACGGCAGTCGCCCACGTAAACAGACAGGGCGTCACAAGAAGCAGGAGGGCAATGGCAGAAGCTGCAAGGATTCTTCGCTGGGCGGAAAATCATGTGATAGCACTGTCAGCAGTGTTCATTCCGGGAGTGGACAACTGGGAAGCAGACTTCCTCAGCAGGCACGACCTCCACCCGGGAGAGTGGGGACTTCACCCGGAAGTCTTCCACATTAAACCGTAAATAAACCGTTTAGTAAACCGTTGGGAAAAACTAAAGGTGGACATGATGGCGTCCCGCCTCAACAAAAAACTGGACAGGTATTGCGCCAGGTCAAGGTACCCTCAAGCAATAGCGGTGGACGCTCTGGTAACACCGTGGGTGTACCAGTCAGTGTATGTGTTCCCTCCTCTGCCTCTCATACCCAAGGTGCTGAGGATTATACGGCGGGGAGGAGTAAGAACTATTCTCGTGGCTCCGGATTGGCCAAGAAGGACTTGGTACCCGGAACTTCAAGAAATGCTCACAGAGGACCCGTGGCCTCTACCTCTGAGAAGGGACCTGCTCCAGCAGGGACCCTGTCTGTTCCAAGACTTACCGCAGCTGCGTTTGACGGCATGGCGGTTGAACGCCGGATCCTAAAGGAAAAAGGCATTCCAGACGAAGTCATCCCTACTTTGATAAAAGCCAGAAAGGATGTAACCGCAAAGCATTATCACCGCATCTGGCGGAAATATGTTGCGTGGTGCGAGGCCAAAAAGGCCCCGACGGAGGAATTTCAACTGGGTCGATTCCTGCATTTCCTGCAAGCAGGAGTGTCTATGGGCCTAAAATTAGGATCCATTAAGGTCCAGATTTCGGCCCTGTCGATTTTCTTTCAGAGAGAACTGGCTTCAGTGCCTGAAGTCCAGACGTTTGTTAAGGGAGTGCTACATATACAGCCTCCTTTTGTGCCTCCAGTGGCACCCTGGGATCTGAATGTTGTTTTGGGTTTCCTAAAATCACATTGGTTTGAACCACTCAACACTGTGGACTTAAAATATCTCACATGGAAAGTGGTCATGCTGTTGGCCCTGGCTTCAGCCAGGCGTGTGTCAGAATTGGCGGCTTTATCCTGTAAAAGCCCTTACCTGATTTTTCATACGGACAGGGCAGAATTGAGGACTCGTCCTCAATTTCTCCCAAAGGTGGTTTCAGCGTTTCATCTGAACCAGCCTATTGTGGTACCTGCGGCTACTAAGGACTTGGAGGACTCCAAGTTGCTGGACGTTGTCAGGGCCCTGAAAATATATGTTTCCAGGACGGCTGGAGTCAGAAAATCTGACTCGCTATTTATCCTGTACGCACCCAACAAGCTGGGTGCTCCTGCTTCTAAGCAGACTATTGCTCGCTGGATTTGTAGTACAATTCAGCTTGCGCATTCTGTGGCAGGCCTGCCACAGCCAAAATCTGTAAAAGCCCACTCCACAAGGAAGGTGGGCTCATCTTGGGCGGCTGCCCGAGGGGTCTCGGCTTTACAACTTTGCCGAGCTGCTACTTGGTCAGGGTCAAATACTTTTGTGAAATTTTACAAATTTGACACTCTGGTCATCCGCACTCTCCCGCCCGTTTGGGAGCTTTGGTATAATCCCCATGGTCCTTACGGAGTTCCCAGCATCCACTAGGACGTCAGAGAAAATAAGAATTTACTTACCGATAATTCTATTTCTCGTAGTCCGTAGTGGATGCTGGGCGCCCATCCCAAGTGCGGATTATCTGCAATACTTGTACATAGTTATTGTTAACAAATCGGGTTATTGTTGTTGTGAGCCATCTATCCAGAGGCTCCTCTGTTATCATGCTGTTAACTGGGTTCATATCACAAGTTGTACGGTGTGATTGGTGTGGCTGGTATGAGTCTTACCCGGGATTCAAAATCCTTCCTTATTGTGTACGCTCGTCCGGGCACAGTATCCTGAGGCTTGGAGGAGGGTCATAGGGGGAGGAGCCAGTACACACCAGGTAGTCCTAAAGCTTTTCTTTTGTGCCCAGTCTCCTGCGGAGCCGCTATTCCCCATGGTCCTTACGGAGTTCCCAGCATCCACTACGGACTACGAGAAATAGAATTATCGTTAAGTAAATTCTTATTTTTTACACATTACGGCAGACAGCGTCCCCACTTTACACATTACGGCAGACAGTGTCCCCTTTTTTACACATTACGGCAGACAGAGCCCCCTTTTTACACATTACGGCAGACAGCGTCCCCTTTTTACACATTACGGCAGACAGCGTCCCCTTTTTACACATTACGGCAGACAGCGTCCCCTTTTACACATAACAGCAGACAGAGTCCCCCTTTTACACGTTACGGCAGGATAGGTCCCCTTTTATACATTATGGCAGGCAGAGTCCCCCTTTCTCTGACGTCCTAGTGGATGCTGGGAACTCCGTAAGGACCATGGGGAATAGCGGGCTCCGAAGGAGGCTGGGCACTCTAGAAAGATTTATGACTACCTGGTGTGCACTGGCTCCTCCCACTATGACCCTCCTCCAAGCCCCAGTTAGATTTTGTGCCCGGCCGAGGTTGGATGCACACTAGGGGCTCTCCTGAGCCCTTAGAAAGAAAGTATAGATTTAGGTTTTTTATTTTCAGTGAGACCTGCTGGCAACAGGCTCACTGCAGCGAGGGACTAAGGGGAGAAGAAGCGAACTCGCCTGCTTGCAGCCGGATTGGGCTTCTTAGGCTACTGGACACCATTAGCTCCAGAGGGATCGACCGCAGGCCCAGTCCTTGGTGTTCGGTCCCGGAGCCGCGCCGCCGTCCCCCTTACAGAGCCAGAAGCAAGAAGAGGTCCGGAAAAACGGCGGCAGAAGACATCAGTCTTCACCAAGGTAGCGCACAGCACTGCAGCTGTGCGCCATTGCTCCTCATACACACTTCATACTCCGGTCACTGAGGGTGCAGGGCGCTGGGGGGGGGCGCCCTGAGAAGCAATAATAACACCTTGGCTGGCAAAAATTCCACAATATATAGTCCCAGAGGCTATATATGTGGAAAATACCCCTGGGAGAATAGTCTGCGGAAAAGGGGCGGAGCTATCTCTCACAGCACACTGGCGCCATTTCTCCTTCACAGATCCGCTGGAAGGAAGCTCCCTGGCTCTCCCCTGCAGTCTACACTACAGAACAGGGTAAAAACAGAGAGGGGGGCACTAAATTTAGGCGCAGTATATAATATATAGAAAAAGCAGCTATAGGGGACATAACTCAGTTAGTCCCTGCATTATATAGCGCTCTGGTGTGTGCTGGCATACTCTCACTCTGTCCCCCCAAAGGGCTTTTGTGGGTCCTGTCCTCATTCGGAGCATTCCTTGTGTGTGTGCGGTGTGTCGGTACGGCTGTGTCGACATGTTTGATGAGGATAATGATGTGGAGGCGGAGCAGATGCCTTTAGAAGGGATGTCACCCCCTGCGGGGCAGACACCTGAGTGGATGAGCTTATGGAAAGTAATGAGTGCACGTATAGACTCCTTACATAAGAAAATTGACGACATGCCAAATGTGGGACAGCCGACTTCTCAGCTCGTGCCTGCCCAGGCGTCGCATGGGTCGTCAGGGGCTCTAAAACGCCCGCTACCGCAAGCAGACCCAGATGTCGACACTGATACTGACACCAGTGTCGACGACGATGAGTCTAACCTGATGCCCACTAAGGCCATTCACTGCATGATTGAGGCAATGAAAGAGGTGTTACACATTTCTGATATAACTACAGGTACCACTAAAAAGGGTATTATGTTTGGAGAGAAAAAACTACCCGTAGTTTTTCCCCCATCAGATGAATTAAATGAAGTGTGTGAAGAAGCGTGGGCTTTCCCGGATAAAAAATTGGTAATTCCTAAGAAGGTACTAATGGCGTTCCCTTTCCCGCCAGCGGATAGGTCACGTTGGGAAACACCCCCCAGGGTGGATAAAGCGCTCACACGTTTGTCTAAAAAGGTGGCACTACCGTCTCCGGATACGGCCGCCCTCAAGGAACCTGCTGATAGAAAGCAGGAGGCGATCCTGAAGTCTGTATATACACACTCAGGCATTATACTTAGGCCAGCTATTGCGTCAGCCTGGATGTGCAGTGCTGCCGCTGCGTGGTCAGATAAACTGTCAGAAAATATTGACACATTAGACAGAGACACGATCCTGTTAACCATAGACCATATAAAAGACTCAGTCTTATATATGAGAGATGCACAGAGGGAAATCTGCCGACTGGCATCTAAAGTAAGTGCATTGTCCATTTCTGCTAGGAGAGGCTTATGGACTCGCCAGTGGACAGGAGATGCAGATTCTAAAAAGCACATGGAAGTGTTGCCATATAAGGGTGAGGAATTATTTGGGGATGGTCTCTCGGACCTAGTTTCCACAGCAACGTCTGGGAAGTCAGCATTTTTACCCCATGTCCCCTCACAGCCTAAGAAGGCGCCGTTTTATCAGGTTCAGTCCTTTCGGACCCAGAAAAACAGGCGTGGAAAAGGCGGGTCCTTTCTGTCCAGAGGCAGAGGTAGGGGAAAAAGGCTGCAACAAACCGCAGGTTCCCAGGAGCAAAAATCCTCCCCCACTTCTTCTTCCAAGTCCGCCGCATGACGGTGGGGCTCCACAGGCGGAGCCAGGTACGGTGGGGGGTCGCCTCAAGAATTTCAGCGATCAGTGGGCTCGCTCACAGGTGGATCCCTGGATCCTGCAAATAGTATCTCAGGGGTACAAACTGGAATTCGAGGCGTCCCCACCCCACCGGTTCCTAAAATCTGCCTTGCCGATTGCTCCCTCAGACAGGGAGGCGGTGCTAGCGGCAATTCACAAGCTGTATTCCCAGCAGGTGATAATCAAGGTACCCCTACTTCAACAAGGCCGGAGTTATTATTCCACACTATTTGTGGTACCGAAACCGGACGGTTCGGTGAGACCCATTTTAAATTTAAAATCCTTGAACACGTACATAAAAAAATTCAAGTTCAAGATGGAATCGCTCAGGGCGTTTATTGCAAGCCTGGACGAGGGGGATTACATGGTATCCCTGGACATCAAGGATGCTTACTTGCATGTCCCCATTTACCATCCTCACCAGGAGTACCTCAGATTTGTGGTACAGGATTGCCATTACCAATTCCAGACGCTGCCGTTTGGCCTGTCCACGGCACCGAGGGTATTTACCAAGGTTATGACGGAAATGATGATACTCCTTCAAAAAAAGGGAGTTTTAATTATCCCGTACTTGGACGATCTCCTAATAAAAGCGAGGTCCAAGGAACAGTTGTTGGTGGGAGTAGCACTATCTCAGGAGGTGCTGCACCAGCACGGCTGGATTCTGAATATCCCAAAGTCACAGCTGGTTCCGACGACACGGCTACTGTTCCTGGGTATGATTCTGGATACAGTCCAGAAGAAAGTGTTTCTCCCGGAGGAGAAAGCCAGGGAGTTGTCATCTCTAGTCAGAGACCTCCTGAAACCAAAACAGGTATCAGTGCATCGCTGCACACGGGTCCTGGGAAAGATGGTGGCTTCTTACGAAGCAATTCCCTTCGGCAGGTTCCATGCCAGAATCTTTCAGTGGGACCTGTTGGACCAGTGGTCCGGATCGCATCTTCAGATGCATCGCTTAATAACCCTGTCTCCAAGAACCAGGGTGTCTCTACTGTGGTGGCTGCAGAGTGCCCATCTTCTAGAGGGCCGCAGGTTCGGCATACAGGACTGGGTCCTGGTGACCACGGATGCCAGCCTTCGAGGCTGGGGGGCAGTCATACAGGGAAGAAACTTCCAAGGACTATGGTCGAGTCAGGAGACTTCCCTTCACATAAATATTCTGGAACTAAGGGCCATCTACAATGCCCTTAGTCAAGCAAGATCCCTGCTCCTACACCAGCCGGTGCTGATCCAGTCAGACAACATCACGGCAGTCGCCCATGTAAATCGACAGGGCGGCACAAGAAGCAGGATGGCGATGGCAGAAGCCACAAGAATTCTCCGATGGGCGGAGAATCATGTACTAGCACTGTCAGCAGTGTTCATTCCGGGAGTGGACAACTGGGAAGCAGACTTCCTCAGCAGACACGACCTCCACCCGGGAGAGTGGGGACTTCACCCAGAAGTCTTCCAGATGCTGGTAAACCGTTGGGAAAAACCACAGGTGGACATGATGGCGTCCCGTCTCAACAAGAAGTTAAAAAGATATTGCGCCAGGTCAAGGGACCCTCAGGCGATAGCTGTGGACGCTCTAGTGACACCGTGGGTGTACCAGTCGGTTTATGTGTTCCCTCCTCTGCCTCTCATTCCAAAGGTATTGAGAATAATAAGAAAGCGAGGAGTAAACACAATTCTCGTGGTTCCGGATTGGCCAAGACGAGCGTGGTACCCGGAACTTCAAGAGATGCTCTCAGAGGACCCGTGGCCTCTACCGCTCAGACAGGACCTGATACAGCAGGGGCCCTGTCTGTTCCAAGACTTACCGCGGCTGCGTTTGACGGCATGGCGGTTGAACACCGGATCCTAAAGGAAAAGGGTATTCCGGAAGAAGTCATTCCTACGCTTATTAAGGCCAGGAAATATGTTACGGCAACGCATTATCACCGCATATGGCGGAAATATGTTGCATGGTGCGAGGCCAAAAAGGCCCCAACAGAGGAATTTCAACTAGGTCGATTTCTGCATTTCCTGCAAGCAGGAGTGGATATGGGCCTAAAACTAGGCTCCATTAAAGTACAGATCTCGGCTCTGTCGATTTTCTTTCAAAAAGAACTAGCTTCAGTACCTGAAGTTCAGACATTTGTGAAAGGAGTGCTGCATATTCAGCCCCCGTTTGTGCCTCCTGTGGCACCTTGGGATCTCAACGTGATGTTGAGTTTCTTAAAATCACATTGGTTTGAGCCACTAAAAACCGTGGATCTGAAATATCTCACGTGGAAAGTGGTCATGTTATTAGCCTTGGCTTCAGCCAGGCGAGTGTCAGAATTGGCGGCTTTATCATGTAAAAGCCCTTATCTGATTTTCCATATGGATAGGGCAGAGTTGAGGACTCGTCCCCAATTTCTCCCTAAGGTGGTGTCAGCGTTTCACCTGAACCAGCCTATTGTGGTGCCGGCGGCTACTAGTGAATTGGAGGACTCCAAGTTGCTAGACGTTGTCAGGGCCCTGAAAATATATGTTTCTAGGACGGCTGGAGTCAGAAAATCTGACTCGCTGTTTATCCTGTATGCACCCAACAAGCTGGGTGCTCCTGCTTCTAAGCAGTCTATTGCTCGCTGGATTTGTAGTACAATTCAGCTTGCACATTCTGTAAAATGTAAATGCCCATTCCACAAGGAAGGTGGGCTCATCTTGGGCGGCTGCCCGAGGGGTCTCGGCTTTACAACTTTGCCGAGCAGCTACTTGGTCAGGGGCAAACACGTTTGCAAAATTCTACAAATTTGATACCCTGGCTGAGGAGGACCTGGAGTTCTCTCATTCGGTGCTACAGAGTCATCCGCACTCTCCCGCCCGTTTGGGAGCTTTGGTATAATCCCCATGGTCCTTACGGAGTTCCCAGCATCCACTAGGACGTCAGAGAAAATAAGAATTTACTCACCGGTAATTCTATTTCTCGTAGTCCGTAGTGGATGCTGGGCGCCCATCCCAAGTGCGGATTGTCTGCAATACTTGTAAATAGTTATTGTTAACTAAAGGGTTATTGTTGAGCCATCTGTTGAGAGGCTCAGTTGTTTTTCATACTGTCAAACTGGATATAGTATCACGAGTTGTACGGTGTGATTGGTGTGGCTGGTAAGAGTCTTACCCGGGATTCTAAATCCTTCCTTATTATGTCAGCTCGTCCGGGCACAGTGTCCTAACTGAGGCTTGGAGGAGGGTCATAGTGGGAGGAGCCAGTGCACACCAGGTAGTCATAAATCTTTCTAGAGTGCCCAGCCTCCTTCGGAGCCCGCTATTCCCCATGGTCCTTACGGAGTTCCCAGCATCCACTACGGACTACGAGAAATAGAATTATCGTTAAGTAAATTCTTATTTTTTACACATTACGGCAGACAGCGTCCCCACTTTACACATTACGGCAGACAGTGTCCCCTTTTTTACACATTACGGCAGACAGAGCCCCCTTTTTACACATTACGGCAGACAGCGGTGAGTAAATTCTTATTTTAACACAGTACGGCAGGCAGATTCCCCCTTACACCCCCTCCCCCTACCCTTAGAGTGTTGTGTAATGTAGTGAAGTGTACTGTTGTGTAGTGTACTGTAGTGAAGTGTAGTGTGATATACTGTAGTGTAGTGTACTGTAGTGAAGTGTAGTGAAGTGTAGTGTAATATAGTGTAGTGTACTGTAGTATAGTGTAGTATAGCGTAGTGTAGTGTCTGTGTAGGCACTTACGTGATGTGTACGTTCTTCCAGCGCTGTTGCCGGCTCCTGACTCCTCCTGACAGACTGTCCACTTCACAGGCAGAGAACTCAACCGCAGCACTGCCGGGACTTCAGCAGCAGCGGCGGCTTAAGCTGAACACGGGCGGTGGCAGCTTCAGAGGGACACAAATGCGCGGGCGGCGGCTTAAGCGGGACACAGGCGGCGGCTTCAGCAGCAGGACACAGTCGGGCGGCAGCGGCTTCAGCGGGACGCAGGCGGCGCTGCCTAAAACAGTGAATCTGCGGCCGTGCGGGTGTGATGCTCGATGGTGTGCCCTCAGTGCATTTGCGCTGTGGGCAAGGCACCATCGGCACACACCTAGTTACGGCTCTGGTTGGAAGCACAATTAAAGCAGACTGCAGGAAATGATATAACTGGGTGCTGGAGCACTAATGGAGCAGGCCAGAGTGATATATGCTGTGTAGCAGATACTGAAGCAGATTTGCTGCTATACACTGAGGCTGGAACACAATGAGCCAGAATGCTGTGTAGCAAAACTGGAGCAAGAACTGAACCAGGAGTCAGGATACTGATCTTCTGAGAGAGATGTTTTACTTGCAAGTGTGTCAGAAGTTTCTGGTTTAAATAAAGCACTTTAGGCGCTGATCGGCTGGGTGGAACATGTGATTGAAGTTTGAGGGAAGCTGGTTGGCAGTGCAGGTCATGTGACCTAATTCAAGATGGTGGCACCATTGGTTCACGAGGAGAATGCCAGCCAAAATAACAGTGCCTAACGGGGAAACGGGGTCCTAGACTCTGGAATGTGACAGGCTGGTAGAAGCAAAATCGAGGGGGGTGGAGACAGTTTGGAGTCCATCAGAAATGGCACTACCTGCTCTGGGCTTTGTCTAATTGCACTGGGCCACCATAGTGTGGGGCTGATTTCACCATAATACTGCTGAATTCCTTAGGAAAATGTGTGTCCACTCCCTAGGGGAAAAAATAAGAATTTACTCACCGGTAATTCTATTTCTCGTAGTCTGTAGTGGATGCTGGGAACTCCGTAAGGACCATGGGGAATAGACGGGCTCCGCAGGAGACTGGGCACTCTAAAGAAAAGATTAGGTACTATCTGGTGTGCACTGGCTCCTCCCTCTATGCCCCTCCTCCAGACCTCAGTTAGGGAAACTGTGCCCGGAAGAGCTGACATTACAAGGAAAGGAAATTTTGAATCCAGGGTAAGACTCATACCAGCCACACCGTACAACTTGTGATACCTTACCCAGTTAACAGTATGAACAACAACTGAGCCTCACTCAACGGATGGCTCATAACAATAACCCTTAGTTAAGCAATAACTATATACACGTATTGCAGAAAATCCGCACTTGGGACGGGCGCCCAGCATCCACTACGGACTACGAGAAATAGAATTACCGGTGAGTAAATTCTTATTTTCTCTGACGTCCTAGTGGATGCTGGGAACTCCGTAAGGACCATGGGGATTATACCAAAGCTCCCAAACGGGCGGGAGAGTGCGGATGACTCTGCAGCACCGAATGAGCAAACACAAGGTCCTCCTCAGCCAGGGTATCAAACTTGTAGAACTTTGCAAATGTGTTTGAACCCGACCAAGTAGCCGCTCGGCAAAGCTGTAAAGCCGAGACCCCTCGGGCAGCCGCCCAAGAAGAGCCCACCTTCCTTGTGGAATGGGCTTTTACTGATTTTGGATGCGGCAATCCAGCCGCAGAATGAGCCTGCTGAATCGTGCTACAGATCCAGCGAGCAATAGTTTGCTTTGAAGCAGGAGCACCCAGCTTGTTGGGGGCATGCAAGATAAACAGCGAGTCAGTCTTCCTGACTCCAGCCGTTCTGGAAACATATATTTTCAAAGCCCTGACTACGTCCAGCAACTTGGAGTCCTCCAAGTCCCGAGTAGCCGCAGGCACCACAATAGGTTGGTTCAAATGAAACGAGGACACCACCTTTGGGAGAAATTGGGGACGAGTCCTCAATTCTGCCCTGTCCATATGGAAGATCAGATATGGGCTTTTACATGACAAAGCCGCCAATTCCGACACACGCCTAGCCGATGCTAAGGCCAACAGCATGACCACTTTCCACGTGAGATACTTCAGTTCCACGGTCTTAAGTGGCTCAAACCAGTGGGATTTCAGGAAATCCAACACAACGTTAAGATCCCAGGGTGCCACTGGTGGCACAAAAGGGGGCTGAATATGCAGCACTCCCTTAACAAATGTCTGAACCTCAGGCAGTGTAGCCAGTTCTTTTTGAAAGAAAATGGATAGGGCCGAAATCTGGATTTTTATGGACCCCAATTTTAGGCCCATAGTCACCCCTGACTGTAGGAAGTGCAGGAAACGACCCAGTTGGAATTCCTCTGTAGGGGCCTTCCTGGCCTCACACCAAGCAACATATTTTCACCATATACGGTGATAATGCTTTGCTGTCACGTCTTTCCTAGCCTTTATCAGCGTAGGAATAACTTCATCCAAAATGCCTTTTTCCGCTAGGATCCGGCGTTCAACCGCCATGCCGTCAAACGCAGCCGCGGTAAGTCTTGGAACAGACAGGGCCCTTGTTGCAGTAGGTCCTGTCTGAGAGGCAGAGGCCATGGGTCCTCTGTGCGCATTTCTTGCAGTACCGGGTACCAAGTCCTTCTTGGCCAGTCCAGAACAATGAGTATTGTTCTTATTCCTCTCTTTCTTACTATTCTCAGTACTTTTGGTATGAGAGGAAGAGGAGGAAACACATATACCGACTGGTACAACCACGGTGTCACTAGGGCGTCCACAGCTATCGCCTGAGGGTCCCTTGACCTGGCGCAATATCTTTTTAGCTTTTTGTTGAGGCGGGACGCCATCATGTCCACCTGTGGCAGTTCCCATCGGTTTGCAATCAGTTGGAAGACTTCTTGATGAAGTCCCCACTCTCCCGGGTGGAGGTCGTGTCTGCTGAGGAAGTCTGCTTCCCAGTTGTCCACTCCCGGAATGAACACTGCTGACAGTGCTTGCACGTGATTCTCCGCACATCGAAGAATCTTTGTGGCTTCCGCCATTGCCATCCTGCTTCTTGTGCCGCCCTGGCGGTTTACATGGGCGACCGCCGTGATGTTGTCTGACTGAATCAGCACTGGCCGGTTTCGAAGCAGGGGCTCTGCTTGACTCAGGGCGTTGTAAATGGCCCTTAATTCCAGTATATTTATGTGTAGAGAAGTCTCCAGACTTGACCACAGCCCTTGGAAGTTTCTTCCCTGAGTGACTGCCCCCCATCCTCGGAGGCTTGCATCCGTGGTCACCAGGACCCAGTCCTGTATGCCGAACCTGCGGCCCTCGAGAAGGTGAGCACTCTGCAGCCACCACAGAAGAGACACCCTGGCCCTTGGGGACAGGGTGATCAGCCGATGCATCTGAAGATGCGATCCGGACCACTTGTCCAACAGATCCCACTGAAAGATCCTCGCATGGAACCTGCCGAAGGGAATGGCTTCGTATGAAGCCACCATCTTTCCCAGGACTCGCGTGCAGCGATGCACCGATACCTGTTTTGGTTTCAGGAGGTCCCTGACCAGAGATGCTAATTCCTGGGCCTTCTCCACCGGGAGAAACACCTTCTTCTGTTCTGTGTCCAGAATCATGCCCAGGAAAAGCAGACGCGTCGTAGGAATCAGCTGCGACTTTGGAACATTCAGAATCCAGCCGTGCTGTTGCAACACTTCCTGAGAGAGTGCTACGCTGATCAACAACTGCTCCCTGGACCTCGCCTTTATGAGGAGATCGTCCAAGTACGGGATAATTATAACTCCCTTCTGCCGAAGGAGTAATATCATTTCGGCCATTACCTTGGTAAATATTCTCGGTGCCGTGGACAGGCCAAACGGCAACGTCTGGAACTGGTAATGACAGTCCTGTGCCACAAATCTGAGGTACTCCTGGTGAGGTGGGTAAATGGGGACATGCAAGTAAGCATCTTTGATGTCCAGCGACACCATAAAATCCCCCTCTTCCAGGCTTGCAATAACCGCTCTGAGCGATTCCATTTTGAACTTGAATTTCTTTATATAAGTGTTCAAGGATTTTAAATTCAGAATGGGTTTACCGAACCGTCCGGTTTCGGTACTACAAACATTGTGGAATAGTAACCCCTTCCCTGTTGAAGGAGGGGGACCCTGACAATCACTTGCTGGAGGTACAGCTTGTGAATTGCCGCCAGCACTACCTCCCTTTCCATGGGGGAAGCTGGCAAGGCTGATTTGAGTTAACGGCGGGGGGGAGTCGCTTCGAACTCCAGCTTGTATCCCTGAGATGCAATTTGTATAGCCCAGAGATCCACCTGTGAGCGAACCCACTGGCTGCTGAAGTTTCGGAGACGCGCCCCCACCGCACCTGGCTCCGCCTGTGGAGCCCCAACGTCATGCGGTGGACTTAGTGGAAGCAGGGGAGGACTTTTGTTCCTGGGAACTGGCTGCATGGTGCAGCTTCTTACCTCTACCCCTGCCTCTGGCAAGAAAGGATGCACCCCTGACCCTCTTGCCTTTTTGGGAACGAAAGGACTGCATTTGATAATACGGTGCTTTCTTAGGCTGTGAGGAAACCTGAGGCAAGAAAGTGGACTTTCCAGCTGTCGCTGTAGACATGAGGTCCGACAGACCGTCCCCAAACAATTCCTCACCCTTATAAGGCAAAACCTCCATGTGTTTTTTAGAATCAGCATCTCCTTTCCATTGCCGAGTCCATAAGACCCTCCTGACAGAAATGGACATAGCATTAATTCTAGAGCCCAGCAGGCAAATGTCCCTCTCAGCATCTCGCATATATAAGACAACGTCTTTGATATGGCCCAGGGCTAGCAAAACAGTATCTCTGTCGAGGGAATCTATGTCGTCTAACAGAGTATCTGTCCACGCTGCTACAGCACTACACATCCAGGCTGAAGCAATAGCAGGTCTCAGTAGAGTACCAGAGTGTGTATACACTGACTTCAGGATAGCTTCCTGCTTTCTATCCGCAGGCTCCTTTAGGGCGGCCGTATCCTGAGACGGCAGGGCCACCTTTTTAGATAAGCGTGTCAGCGCCTTGTCCACCCTAGGGGATGTTTCCCAAAGTAACCTGTCCGTTGGCGGGAAAGGGTACGCCATCAGTAACCTCTTAGAAATCACTAATTTCTTATCAGGGGAACTCCACGCTTCTTCACACAATTCATTTAATTCATCAGATGGGGGAAAAGTCACTGGCTGCTTTTTCTCCCCAAACATATAAACCCTCTTGGTATTAACCGGGTTACTCTCAGAAATGTGTAATACATCTTTCATTGCAATAATCATGTATCGGATAGCCTTGGTCATTTCTCTAACGTCCTAAGTGGATGCTGGGGACTCCGTCAGGACCATGGGGATTAGCGGCTCCGCAGGAGACAGGGCACAAAAAGTAAGCTTTTAGGATCACATGGTGTGTACTGGCTCCTCCCCCCATGACCCTCCTCCAAGCCTCAGTTAGGTTTTTGTGCCCGTCCGAGCAGGGTGCAATCTAGGTGGCTCTCCTAAAGAGCTGCTTAGAAAAAGTTTTTTAGGTTTTTTATTTTCAGTGAGTCCTGCTGGCAACAGGCTTACTGCATCGAGGGACTTAGGGGAGAGAATTTCAACTCACCTGCGTGCAGGATGGATTGGATTCTTAGGCTACTGGACACCATTAGCTCCAGAGGGAGTCGGAACACAGGTCTCACCCTGGGGTTCGTCCCGGAGCCGCGCCGCCGACCCCCCTTACAGATGCTGAAGATTGAAGGTCCGGAAACAGGCGGCAGAAGGCTCTTCAGTCTTCATGAAGGTAGCGCACAGCACTGCAGCTGTGCGCCATTGTTGTCACACACTTCACACCAGACGGTCACGGAGGGTGCAGGGCGCTGCTGGGGGCGCCCTGGGCAGCAATATATAATACCTTTTATGGCAAAAGAATACATCACATACAGCCATTAAGGCTATATGTATGTATTTAACCCATGCCAAATGTCTAAAACTCCGGGAGAAAAGCCCGCCGGAATAGGGGGCGGGGCTTATTCTCCTCAGCACACAGCGCCATTTTCCTGCTCAGCTCCGCTGTGAGGAAGGCTCCCAGGACTCTCCCCTGCACTGCACTACAGAAACAGGGTAAAACAGAGAGGGGGGGCATATTTTGGCGATATTTTTATATATTTAAGTGGCTATAAGGAACAACACTTATATAGGGTTGTTCCCATATATATTATAGCGCTTGGGTGTGTGCTGGCAAACTCTCCCTCTGTCTCCCCAAAGGGCTAGTGGGGTCCTGTCTTCGATAAGAGCATTCCCTGTGTGTCTGCTGTGTGTCGGTACGTGTGTGTCGACATGTATGAGGACGATGTTGGCGTGGAGGCAGAGCAATTGCCGATAATGGTGATGTCACCCCCCAGGGAGTCGACACCGGAATGGATGGCTTTGTTTATGGAATTACGTGATAATGTCAGCACATTACAAAAATCAGTTGACGACATGAGACGGCCGGCAAACCAGTTAGTACCTGCCCAGGCGTCTCAGACACCGTCAGGGGCTGTAAAGCGCCCTTTACCTCAGTCGGTCGACACAGACCCAGACACAGACACTGAATCTAGTGTCGACAGTGATGAAACAAACGTATTTTCAAGTAGGGCCACACGTTATATGATCACGGCAATGAAGGAGGCTTTGCATATCTCTGATACTACAAGTACCACAAAAAGGGGTATTATGTGGGGGGTGAAAAAACTACCTGTAGTTTTTCCTGAATCAGAGGAATTAAATGATGTATGTGATGAAGCGTGGGTTAACCCAGATAGAAAAATGCTAATTTCAAAAAAGTTATTAGCATTATACCCTTTCCCGCCAGAGGTTAGGGCGCGCTGGGAAACACCCCCTAGGGTGGATAAGGCGCTCACACGCTTATCAAAACAAGTGGCGTTACCGTCTCCTGATACGGCCGCCCTCAAGGATCCAGCTGATAGGAGGCTGGAAACTACCCTGAAAAGTATATACACTCATACTGGTGTTATACTGCGACCAGCCATCGCCTCAGCCTGGATGTGCAGTGCTGGGGTCGTCTGGTTGGATTCCCTGACTGAAAATATTGATACCCTGGATAGGGACAGTATTTTATTGACTATAGAGCAATTAAAGGATGCTTTCCTTTATATGCGAGATGCGCAGAGAGATATTTGCACTCTGGCATCGAGAGTAAATGCGATGTCCATATCTGCCAGAAGGAGTTTATGGACGCGACAGTGGTCAGGTGATGCGGATTCCAAACGACATATGGAAGTATTGCCGTATAAAGGGGAGGAATTATTTGGCGTCGGTCTATCGGATCTGGTGGCTACGGCAACTGCCGGAAAATCCACTTTTTTACCTCAGACCCCCTCCCAACAGAAAAAGACACCGTCTTTTCAGCCGCAGTCCTTTCGTTCCTATAAGAACAAGCGGACAAAAGGACAGTCATATCTGCCTCGGGGCAGAGGAAGGGGTAAGAGAGGGCAGCAAGCAGCCCCTGCCCAGGAACAGAAGCCCTCCCAGGGTTCTGCAAAGCCCTCAGCATGACGCTGGGGCCTTACAAGCGGACTCAGGAACGGTGGGGGGTCGACTCAAGAATTTCAGCGCACAGTGGGCTTGCTCACAGGTGGACCCCTGGATTCTACAGGTAGTATCTCAGGGTTACAGGTTGGAATTCGAGAAGTCTCCCCCTCGCCGGTTCCTAAAGTCTGCTTTGCCAACGTCTCCCTCGGACAGGGCGACGGTATTGGAAGCCATTCACAAGCTGTTTGCTCAGCAGGTGATAGTCAAGGTACCCCTCCTACAACAGGGAAAGGGGTATTACTCCACGCTATTTGTGGTACCGAAGCCGGACGGCTCGGTAAGACCTATTCTAAATCTCAAATCTTTGAACCTGTACATACAAAAATTCAAGTTCAAGATGGAGTCACTCAGAGCAGTGATAGCGAATCTGGAAGAAGGGGACTTTATGGTGTCCCTGGACATAAAGGACGCTTACCTGCATGTCCCAATTTGCCCTTCACATCAAGGGTACCTCAGGTTCGTGGTGCAAAACTGTCATTATCAGTTTCAGACGCTGCCGTTTGGATTGTCCACGGCACCTCGGGTCTTTACCAAGGTAATGGCCGAAATGATGATCCTTCTACGAAGAAGAGGCGTATTAATTATCCCTTACTTGGACGATCTCCTGATAAGGGCAAGATCCAGAGAACAGCTGGAAGACGGAGTAGCAATAACCCAACTAGTGCTGCAACAACACGGGTGGATTCTGAATTTTCCAAAATCTCAGTTGACCCCGACGACACGTCTGCTGTTCCTGGGAATGATTCTGGACACGGTTCAGAAAAAGGTGTTTCTTCCGGAGGAGAAAGCCAGGGAGTTATCCGAACTTGTCAGGAACCTCCTAAAACCAGGGACAGTGTCTGTGCATCAATGCACAAGAGTCCTGGGAAAGATGGTGGCTTCTTACGAAGCGATTCCATTCGGCAGATTCCACGCACGAACTTTTCAGTGGGATCTGCTGGACAAATGGTCCGGATCGCATCTGCAGATGCATCAGCGGATAACCTTATCGCCACGGACAAGGGTGTCTCTTCTGTGGTGGTTGCAGAGTGCTCATCTGTTAGAGGGCCGCAGATTCGGCATACAGGACTGGGTCCTGGTGACCACGGATGCCAGTCTGAGAGGCTGGGGAGCGGTCACACAAGGAAGAAACTTCCAGGGAGTATGGTCAAGCCTGGAGATGTCTCTTCACATAAATATACTGGAGCTAAGAGCGATTTACAATGCTCTAAGTCTGGCAAAACCCCTGCTTCAGGGTCAGCCGGTGTTGATCCAGTCGGACAACATCACGGCAGTCGCCCACGTAAACAGACAGGGCGGCACAAGAAGCAGGACAGCAATGGCAGAAGCTGCAAGGATTCTTCGCTGGGCGGAAGATCATGTGATAGCACTGTCAGCAGTATTCATTCCGGGAGTGGACAACTGGGAAGCAGACTTCCTCAGCAGACACGATCTACACCCGGAAGAGTGGGGACTTCATCCAGAAGTCTTCCACATGATTGTGAACCGTTGGGAAAAACCAATGGTGGATATGATGGCGTCCCGCCTCAACAAAAAACTGGACAGGTATTGCGCCAGGTCAAGAGATCCTCAGGCAATAGCTGTGGACGCTCTGGTAACACCGTGGGTGTTCCAGTCAGTGTATGTGTTCCCTCCTCTGCCTCTCATACCAAAAGTACTGAGAATTATACAGCAAAAGGGAGTAAGAACGATACTAGTGGCTCCGGATTGGCCAAGAAGAACTTGGTACCCGGAACTTCAAGAGATGCTCACGGAGGATCCGTGGCCTCTACCTCTAAGACGGGACCTGCTTCAGCAGGGACCGTGTCTATTCCAAGACTTACCGCGGCTGCGTTTGACGGCATGGCGGTTGAACGCCGAATTCTAAAGGAAAAAGGCATTCCGGAAGAGGTCATTCCTACACTGGTAAAGGCCAGGAAGGAGGTGACTGCACAACATTATCACCGCATTTGGAGGAAATATGTTGCGTGGTGTGAGGCCAGGAAGGCCCCCACGGAGGAATTTCAACTGGGTCGATTCCTACATTTCCTGCAAACAGGATTGTCTATGGGCCTCAAATTGGGGTCCATTAAGGTTCAAATTTCGGCCCTGTCGATTTTCTTCCAGAAAGAATTGGCTTCAGTTCCTGAAGTCCAGACTTTTGTAAAAGGAGTACTACATATACAGCCCCCGGTTGTGCCCCCAGTGGCACCGTGGGATCTTAATGTAGTCTTGGATTTTCTAAAATCCCATTGGTTTGAGCCGCTCAAATCGGTGGAGATGAAGTATCTTACATGGAAAGTAACCATGCTACTGGCCCTGGCTTCAGCCAGGAGAGTATCAGAATTGGCGGCTTTATCATATAAGAGCCCATATCTGATTTTCCATACGGACAGGGCAGAACTGCGGACGCGTCCTCATTTTCTGCCTAAGGTGGTGTCAGCGTTTCACCTGAACCAGCCTATTGTGGTGCCTGCGGCTACTAACGAGTTGGAGGATTCCAAGTTGTTGGACGTGGTCCGGGCATTGAAAATATATATTTCAAGAACGGCTGGAGTCAGAAAGTCTGACTCACTGCTTATATTGTATGCACCCAACAAGATGGGTGCTCCTGCTTCTAAGCAGACGATTGCTCGTTGGATTTGTAGCACAATTCAACTTGCACATTCTGTGGCAGGCTTGCCACAACCTAAATCTGTCAAGGCCCATTCCACAAGGAAAGTGGGCTCATCCTGGGCGGCTGCCCGGGGAGTCTCGGCATTACAACTCTGCCGAGCTGCTACTTGGTCAGGGGCAAACACGTTTGCAAAATTCTACAAATTTGATACCCTGGCTGAGGAGGACCTTGAGTTCTCTCATTCGGTGCTGCAGAGTCATCCGCACTCTCCCGCCCGTTTGGGAGCTTTGGTATAATCCCCATGGTCCTGACGGAGTCCCCAGCATCCACTTAGGACGTTAGAGAAAATAAGAATTTACTTACCGATAATTCTATTTCTCGTAGTCCGTAGTGGATGCTGGGCGCCCATCTCAAGTGCGGATTGTCTGCAATACTTGTACATAGTTATTGTTACAAAAAAATCGGGTTGTTATTTGTTGTGAGCCGTCTGTTCAGAGGCTCCTACGTTTGTCATACTGTTAACTGGGTTCAGATCACAAGTTATACGGTGTGATTGGTGTGGCTGGTATGAGTCTTACCCGGGGTTCAATATCCTTCCTTATTGTGTACGCTCGTCCGGGCACAGTACCTAACTGAGGCTTGGAGGAGGGTCATGGGGGGAGGAGCCAGTACACACCATGTGATCCTAAAAGCTTACTTTTTGTGCCCTGTCTCCTGCGGAGCCGCTAATCCCCATGGTCCTGACGGAGTCCCCAGCATCCACTACGGACTACGAGAAATAGAATTATCGGTAAGTAAATTCTTATTTTTAGACTGTAAATGTGCCTCATCATCGTCGACACTGGAGTCGGACTCCGTGTCGACACCTGTGTCAACCATCTGAGATAGAGGGCGTTTATGAGCCCCTGACGGTTTCTGAGTCGCCTGGGCAGGCGCGGGCTGAGACCCCGGCTGTCCCAAGGCTGCAGCGTCATCAAACCTTTTATGTAAGGAGTTTACATTGTCATTTAAGACCTTCCACATATCCATCCAATCAGGTGTCGGCCCCGACGGGGGCGATACCAAACTTATCTGCCCTTGCTCCGCCTCCACGTAACCTTCCTCATCAAACATGTCGACACAGCCATACCGACACACTGCACACACACAGGGAATGCTCAGACTGAGGACAGGACCCGACAAAGTCCTTTGGGGAGACAGAGAGAGAGTATGCCAGCACACACCACAGCGCTATATAACACAGGGATTTTCACTGCTAATAAGTGATATACCCAATAGCTGCTTTTTTTGTATTCTTTGCGCCTAAATTTATGTGCCCCCCCCTCTCTTTTTAACCCGTCTTGTACCTGGATACTGCAGGGGAGAGCCTGGGGAGCTGCTTCCAGCGGAGCTGTGAAGAAAAAATGGCGCTGGTGTGCTGAGGAAGAAGGCCCCGCCCCCTCAGTGGCGGGCTTCTGTCCCGCTTTCAGTGTAAAATAATGGCGGGGTTTTTTACATATATACAGTGCTAGACTGTATATATGTATTTTTATGCCAAAGGTACTTCAATTGCAGCCCAGGGCGCCCCCCCACCCAGCACCCTGCACCCTACAGTGACCGAAGTGTGTAAGTGTGCTGGGAGCAATGGCGCACAGCTGCGGTGCTGTGCGCTACCTTAATGAAGACAGGAGTCTTCAGCCGCCGATTTCATCGTCTTCTAGCTTCTGTTCTTCTGGCTCTGCAAGGGGGACGGCGGCGCGGCTCCGGGAAACAGACGATCGAGGACAGGTGCCTGTGTTCGAACCCTCTGGAGCTAATGGTGTCCAGTAGCCTAAGAAGCACAAGCTAGCTGCAAGCAGGTAGGTTTGCTTCTCTCCCCTTAGTCCCACATAGCAGTGAGTCTGTTGCCAGCAGAAGCTCACTGAAAATAAAAAACCTAATAAATACTTTCTTTACTAGTAAGCTCAGGAGAGCCCACTAGGAGCACCCAGCTCTGGCCGGGCACAGATTCTAACTGAGGTCTGGAGGAGGGGCATAGAGGAAGGAGCCAGTGCACACCAGATAGTACCTAATCTTTTCTTTAGAGTGCCCAGTCTCCTGCGGAGCCCGTCTATTCCCCATGGTCCTTACGGAGTTCCCAGCATCCACTAGGACGTCAGAGAAAAAACCCATGCTGACAGCACTAGAGCTCTTGTCACACCTCTGGCGGTATTCGTTCATCAGATTATAGAAAGCCACATTGTCGACATTCTGCCAATGTCGCCATTATGTCAATGTTGACATTGTGAATGCTGACATCCCGGCCATGTCAGCGTTCTGTCTACATTGAGATCATGATGACATTCTGGTATTGATGATCTAAATGTCACCATTGAATGTTGACATTTTATACCACACCCCACTAGGCAATAGGTGTGTGATGATAATCATAGTAGAAAATAGATTTATGTGGGGTTTTATGCTGGCAAACTACGGCCCCAGCAAGACCTGTCATGCCCAAATTTAATGTCTGCCAGGGCATGCTGGTACTTAGAGAACCCAAAAACATTCAGGGCTCGCTGAATGACACACATACACACACTGTAGATAAAGCATTTTACTGAAATAAATACTGCCTAACACTTTTCCTCTTTTTCCCATATTCTTCTCTCTCAGATCCAATGGAGGCTCCTCTTCTTTCCAAGTAGCATCAATGTCGTGGCTTGACAAAATAATAGTAAAAAAAAAAAACATAGGACAATGATAGACATGCTCCCATATGGAAGCAGCTATGCAAACAGCTTGATCTTACACTATGCAAAATCTGTTTAAAATCTCTGAAGCATCGCTGTGATTGGTCAGAGCAGGGAAAAGCCTCTCTAGTTAGTTAGGACAAGCAATATCCACATAGGTTTAAACCAATAAGAGAGACTTTTTCCCTGCTGTGTCCCATCAGAGTGAATGCATTCGATTCAGCAATATAAAAATCATTGTAGTTGTTGCCATGTCCAAACACTCTGGGCACCAGCCAATGATTTTCATACATGGTGGGACGACTCTCACGACTAGGTTGCGTTTTTGGAGGGATATTCTCTTTTTAGGAGGGATAGGGCTACCAAAAGGGGAGGAAGGGTATGTCTCTTTGTTAAACCATCTCTTAAACCATGCTTAATAGATATTATTTACGAGGGGACTGGATATAACGTGGAGTCGCTATGGGTTGAGATCACAAATGAGGGCACTGAAGCAAAGAAACTAGTCATTGGCACGTGCTACAAGCAACCGGATATTAGCATACATGAGGAGGAACAACTCTTACAGCAAATTGAAAAAGCAGCGGGAATGGAGGACATCCTAGTGTTAGGGGACTTTAACTATCCTGATATAAATTGGAGTAACGATTCGTGTGTAAAAACTAGGAGCAGCAGGTTTTTAAATACATTGAAGGATTAATTCTTGAATCAATTAGTCGAGGACCAAACTAGAGGTAAAATTATTCTGGACCTACTTATTACCAATAATGTGGACATTATATCAAACACTAAAGTTGGGGAGACCTTGGGAAACAGTGATCACTATATGATCACATCCAACATCAGTTTCAAGAAACATAGCTATAAGGGAGCAACCAAAACATTTAACTTTAGAAAAGCTAACTTCAATATGCTGAGACGGGCACTAAACGACATTGACTGGGAGGTTTTGTTTCATGGCAAGGACACATCGAAAATGTGGGATGCTTTAAAAGGGTTGCTTGAAAGCAATATTCACAAATTCATTACCATGAGCAGTAAACGCAGGAGTGCTAAACACAAACCAATGTGGCTTAATAAGGAGGTCAAGGAAGCAATGGCTAATAAAGGTGTGCTTTCAAAACATTTAAATCTAATGGAGGGGAGGAGACATTCCGGTATTACAAGGAATGCAATAAAAGATGCAAAAAAAGTAATAAGAGCATCTAAAATTGTAAACGAAAAGCAAATCGCTATAGAGAGTAAAACCAATCCTAAAAAGATATATAAAAATATAAACAGTAAGAAGGAGAACGTAAGCCCATTAAAAGATGAACTGGGAGCTTTGATAAACGATGACAAAATTAAAAGCGGAAATATTGAAAAAAAATTCCCTCAGTATTCACCAGGGAGGATGAGCCGATAACAGTAGTACATAACGATAGTGAAGGTAATGACTCTTGGCTTGATGCTTGTTTAAGTGAGGAAGTAGTCCTGGAGAGACAAAGCAACGTAAAGATTAATAAATCACCAGGCCCAGACGGTTTTCATCTGAGGGTTATTATGGAGCTTAGGTCACAGCTAGCAAAACCCCTATGCTTGATTTTCCATAGTTCAATTAGATCAGGCATGGTACCAAAGGATTGGCGTATAGCTGAGGTAGTGCCTTTATTTAAAAAGGGAACTAAAAATAATCCTAGAAACTATAGATTAGTTAGTTTAACCTCTATAGTGGGTGTGACGACGCTGCCGGCCAATTCCACAAATATGCCAAATTGAGAACTGCCACATGCGCCGTACGGGGTCACTTTTGACACTCGGGATTACTTAAATACTTTCAGCTGCCACCAGCAAAGACTTTTCAACATATTATGGACGTTGCAGGCGTCTTTAGCTTTACCTGTCACACACACACTGCAATACTTAGAAAAATAGGTAGGCGTGAGCCACACACAGGATTGGAGTTCATAAGAACAACAGAAATCAGAACTAAAATTAGGATTTTAATTTCAAGAATACTTCAGAGCTTTAGTTACAAAAAGGTTACAAAGATTATTAAGAATATTTTAAAAACACACACAGAATACAGCAATCTCAATAAATGAAAAGGAAATAAAAACTTACAGAAACCCTAATTCACTTACGCAAACGAATATTGGGTATTTCTGCCGTGTGGGACTTCACAGAATAACTCAGGTCATCTCCAGCATACTAGCTGTGTCCCCAAGAGATCCCAACTCCTATTTTCATGAGTGGGGCAGATATAGTCTCCCGCTTCATCAGGCCCCCTCCCTTGGGATTTTTAACCACTTCTGTGCTGGACTGTATCTACACCAGGTTTTACATACTTGGTGCTTGGCAACAGCCAAGGGGGGAGGTAAGGGGTGTACTGTATGAATCTCTTTCAAAGTGAGGTTTATGACAGTAGCCAGGAAACAGGATTCCTGGTCTGTTTACAGCCCCTCTGTTGACCCAACAAACAAATTGGCCTTATCAGCCCTCAATGTCCAGAGCTTGCAAATCTCTGCTTTTGATGTAGAAATGTCATCCCCCTTTACAATGGTCCAGTCAGGCACATGTCATCTCAACTTTATGGTCTGCAGATCTCTCCCAGCCTGGCCTACTGGGGTCAAATGCATGATATTGCCTGTCAGCCATGTTGTCACATCTCAGCTGAAAAGAATACAAAATTATATATATATATATATATATACAGTCACTTGAAAACATGATTGGTGATTATTCCTGCAGGTAATCACCACACCTTAGATCACATATAATTTGTGATCCTCCTTTCTGTATTTAAACGTGACAGTGGGTAAAACATTGGAAGGCATTTTGAGGGATAGCATAGAGCAGTGATGGCTAACCTTGACACTCCAGCTGTTGTTGAACTACACATCCCAGCATGCCCTGCTACAGTTTTGCTATTTGGCCATGCTAAAACTGATGCAGGGCATGCTAGTATGTGTAGTTCAACAACAGCTGGAGTGTCAAGGTTAGCCATCACTGGCATAGAGGATCACCTACAGGCTACTAAGTTTATTAGCAAAAGTCGGCATGGGTTTGTAAGGAACAGATCATGTCAAACCAACTTAATTAGCTTCTACGAAGAAGTCAGCGAGAATCTTGACCAGGGAAAAACAGTGGACGTGGTGTATTTAGATTTTGCAAAAGTCTTCGATACAGTGCCTCATAGGAGACTGATCAACAAAATAAGAATTTACTTACCGATAATTCTATTTCTCATAGTCCGTAGTGGATGCTGGGGACTCCGTAAGGACCATGGGGAATAGCGGCTCCGCAGGAGACTGGGCACATCTAAAGAAAGCTTTAGGACTATCTGGTGTGCACTGGCTCCTCCCCCTATGACCCTCCTCCAAACCTCAGTTAGGATACTGTGCCCGGACGAGCGTACACAATAAGGAAGGATTTTGAATCCCGGGTAAGACTCATACCAGCCACACCAATCACACCGTATAACCTGTGATCTGAACCCAGTTAACAGCATGATAACAGAGGAGCCTCTGAAAGATGGCTCACAACAATAATAACCCGATTTTTGTAACAATAACTATGTACAAGTATTGCAGACAATCCGCACTTGGGATGGGCGCCCAGCATCCACTACGGACTATGAGAAATAGAATTATCGGTAAGTAAATTCTTATTTTCTCTAACGTCCTAAGTGGATGCTGGGGACTCCGTAAGGACCATGGGGATTATACCAAAGCTCCCAAACGGGCGGGAGAGTGCGGATGACTCTGCAGCACCAAATGAGAGAACTCCAGGTCCTCCTCAGCCAGGATATCAATTTTGTATAATTTTACAAACGCATTTGCTCCTGACCAAGTAGCTGCTCGGCAAAGTTGTAAAGCCGAGACCCCTCGGGCAGCCGCCCAAGATGAGCCCACCTTCCTTGTGGAGTGGGCATTTACAGATTTTTGGCTGTGGCAGGCCTGCCACAGAATGTGCAAGCTGAATTGTACTACAAATCCAACGAGCAATAGTCTGCTTAGAAGCAGGAGCACCCAGCTTGTTGGGTGCATACAGGATAAACAGCGAGTCAGATTTCCTGACTCCAGCCCTCCTGGAAACATATATTTTCAGGGCCCTGACAACGTCTAGCAACTTGGAGTCCTCCAAGTCCCTAGTAGCCGCAGGCACCACAAATAGGTTGGTTCAGGTGAAACGCTGAAACCACCTTAGGGAGAAACTGAGGACGAGTCCTCAATTCCGCCCTGTCCGAATGGAACATCAGATAAGGGCTTTTTCAGGATAAAGCCGCCAATTCTGACACGCGCCTGGCCCAGGCCAGGGCCAACAGCATGACCACTTTCCATGTGAGATATTTTAACTCCACAGATTTAAGTGGTTCAAACCAATGTGACTTTTGGAACCCAAAACTACATTGAGATCCCAAAGTGCCACTGGAGGCACAAAAGGAGGCTGTATATGCAGTACCCCTTTTACAAACGTCTGAACTTCAGGGACTGAAGCTAGTTCTTTTTGGAAGAAAATTGACAGGGCCGAAATTTGAACCTTAATGGACCCCAATTTCAGGCCCATAGACACTCCTGTTTGCAGGAAATGTAGGAATCGACCCAGTTGAATTTCCACCGTCGGGCCTTACGGGCCTCGCACCACGCAACATATTTTCGCCAATTGCGGTGATAATGTTTTTGCGGTTACATCCTTCCTGGCTTTGATCAGGATAGGGATGACTTCATCCGGAATGCCTTTTTTCCTTCAGGATCCGGCGTTCAACCGCCATGCCGTCAAACGCAGCCGCGGTAAGTCTTGGAACAGACAGGGTCCTTGCTGGAGCAGGTCCCTTCTTAGAGGTAGAGGCCACGGATCCTCCGTGAGCATCTCTTGAAGTTCCGGTTACCAAATCCTTCTTGGCCAATCCGGAGCCACGAATATAGTGCTTACTCCTCTCCATCTTATCAATCTCAGTACCTTGGATATGAGAGGCAGAGGAGGGAACACATACCCTGACTGGTACACCCACGGTGTTACCAGAGCGTCTACAGCTATTGCCTGAGGGTCCCTGGACCTGGCGCAATACCTGTCGAGTTTTTCCCAACGGTTTATAATCATGTGGAAGACTTCTGGGTGAAGTCCCCACTCTCCCGGGTGGAGGTCGTGCTGAGGAAGTCTGCTTCCCAGTTGTCCACTCCCGGAATGAATACTGCTGACAGTGCTATCACATGATTTTCCGCCCAGCGAAGAATCCTTGCAGCTTCTGCCATTGCCCTCCTGCTTCTTGTGCCACCCTGTCTGTTTACGTGGGTGACTGCCGTGATGTTGTCCGACTGGATCAACACCGGCTGACCTTAAAGCAGAGGTCTTGCTAAGCTTAGAGCATTGTAAATGTCCCTTAGCTTCAGGATATTTATGTGAAGTGATGTCTCCAGGCTTGACCATAAGTCCTGGATATTCCTTCCCTGTGTGACTGCTCCCCAGCCTCGCAGGCTGGCATCCGTGGTTACCAGGACCCAGTCCTGAATGCCGAATCTGCGGCCCTCTAGAAGATGAGCACTCTGCAACCACCACAGGAGGGACACCCTTGTCCTTGGTGACAGGGTTATCCACTGATGCATCTGAAGATGCGACCCGGACCATTTGTCCAGCAGGTCCCACTGGAAAGTTCTTGCGTGGAATCTGCCGAATGGGATTGCTTCGTAGGAAGCCACCATTTTACCCAGAACCCTTGTGCATTGATGCACTGAGACTTGGCTCGGTTTTAGGAGGTTCCTGACTAGCTCGGATAACTCCCTGGCTTTCTCCTCCGGGAGAAACACCTTTTTCTGGACTGTGTCCAGGATCATCCCTAGGAACAGAAGACAAGTCGTCGGAACCAGCTGCGATTTTGGAATATTGAGAATCCAACCGTGCTGCAGCAACACTACCTGAGATAGTGCTACACCGACCTCCAACTGTTCCCTGGATCTTACCCTTATCAGGGAATCGTCCAAGTAAGGGATAACTAAAATTCCCTTCCTTTGAAGGAATATCATCATTTCGGCCATTACCTTGGTAAAGACCCGGGGTGCCGTGGACCATCCATACGGCAGCGTCTGAACTGATAGTGACAGTTCTGTACCATAAACCTGAGGTACCCTTGGTGAGAAGGGTAAATTTTTACATGAAGGTAAGCATCCTTGATGTCCCGAGACATCATGTAGTCCCCTTCTTCCAGGTTCGCAATCACTGCTCTGAGTGACTCAATCTTGAATTTGAACCTCTGTATGTAAGTGTTCAAAGATTTTAGATTTAGAATCGGTCTCACCGAGCCGTCCGGCTTCGGTACCACAACAGTGTGGAATAATACCCCGTTCCCTGTTGCAGGAGGGGTATCTTGATTATCACCTGCTGGGAATACAGCTTGTGAATGGCTTCCAAAACTGTCTCCCTGTCAGAAGGAGACATCGGTAAAGCCGACTTTAGGAAACGGCGAGGGGGAGACGTCTCGAATTCTAATTTGTACCCCTGAGATATCACCTGAAGGATCCAGGGGTCTACTTGCGAGTGAGCCCACTGCGCGCTGAAATTCATTGAGACGGGCCCCCCACCGTGCCTGATTCTGCTTGTAAAGCCCCAGCGTATACTGAGGGCTTGGCAGAGGCGGGAGAGGGTTTCTGTTCCTGGGAACTGGCTGATTTCTGCAGCCTTTTTCCTCTCCCTCTGTCACGGGGCAGAAATGAGGAACCTTTTGCCCGCTTATCCATGAAAAGACTGCGCCTGATAATACGGCGTCTTCTCATGTTGAGAGGCGACCTGGGGTACAAACGTGGATTTCCCAGCTGTTGCCGTGGCCACCAGGTCTGAAAGACCGACCCCAAATAACTCCTCCCCTTAATAAGGCAATACTTCCAAATGCCGTTTGGAATACGCATCACCTGACCACTGACGTGTCCATAACCCTCTACTGGTAGAAATGGACAACGCACTTAGACTTGATGCCAGTCGGCAAATATTCCGCTGTGCATCACGCATATATAGAAATGCATCTTTCAAATGCTCTATAGGCAAAAATATACTGTCCCTATCTAGGGTATCAATATTTTCAGTCAGGGAATCCGACCACGCCAACCCAGCACTGCACATCCAGGCTGAGGCGATTGCTGGTCGCAGTATAACACCAGTATGTGTGTAAATACATTTTAGGATACCCTCCTGCTTTCTATCAGCAGAATCCTTAAGGGCGGCCATCTCAGGAGAGGATAGAACCCTTACAAGCGTGTGAGCGCTTTATCCACCCTAGGGGGTATTTCCCAACGCACCCTAACCTCTGGCGGGAAAGGATATAATGCCAATAACATTTTAGAAATTATCAGTTGTTATCGGGGGAAACCCACGCATCATCACACACCTCATTTAATTTCTCAGATTCAGGAAAACTACAGGTAGTTTTTCCTCACCGAACATAATACCCCTTTTTGGTGGTACTCGTATTATCAGAAATGTGTAAAACATTTTTCATTGCCTCAATCATGTAACGTGTGGCCCTACTGGAAGTCACATTTGTCTCTTCACCGTCGACACTGGAGTCAGTATCCGTGTCGGCGTCTATATCTGCCATCTGAGGTAACGGGCGCTTTAGAGCCCCTGACGGCCTATGAGACGTCTGGACAGGCACAAGCTGAGTAGCCGGCTGTCTCATGTCAACCACTGTCTTTTATACAGAGCTGACACTGTCACGTAATTTCTTCCAACAGTTCATCCACTCAGGTGTCGACCCCCTAGGGGGTGACATCACTATTACAGGCAATCTGCTCCGTCTCCACATCATTTTTCTCCTCATACATGTCGACACAAAAGTACCGACATACAGCACACACACAGGGAATGCTCTGATAGAGGACAGGACCCCACTAGCCCTTTGGGGAGACAGAGGGAGAGTTTGCCAGCACACACCAGAGCGCTATATATATACAGGGATAACCTTATATAAGTGTTTTTCCCCTTATAGCTGCTGTATAGTTAATACTGCGCCTAATTTGTGCCCCCCTCTCTTTTTTAACCCTTTCTGTAGTGTAGTGACTGCAGGGGAGAGCCAGGGAGCTTCCCTCCAACGGAGCTGTGAGGGAAAATGGCGCCAGTGTGCTGAGGAGATAGGCTCCGCCCCCTTATCGGCGGCCTTATCACCCGTTTTTTTATGTATTTTGGCAGGGGTTAAATGCATCCATATAGCCCAGGAGCTATATGTGATGCATTTTTTGCCATCCAAGGTGTTTATTATTGCGTCTCAGGGCGCCCCCCCCAGCGCCCTGCACCCTCAGTGACCGGAGTGTGAAGTGTGCTGAGAGCAATGGCGCACAGCTGCAGTGCTGTGCCCTACCTTGTTTTTAGACAGGACGTCTTCTGCCGCCGATTTTCCGGACCTCTTCTGCCTTCTGGCTCTGTAAGGGGGCCGGCGGCGCGGCTCTGGGACCCATCCAAGCTGGGCCTGTGATCGTCCCTCTGGAGCTAATGTCCAGTAGCCTAAGAAGCCCAATCCACTCTGCACGCAGGTGAGTTCGCTTCTTCTCCCCTTAGTCCCTCGATGCAGTGAGCCTGTTGCCAGCAGGTCTCACTGAAAATAAAAAACCTAAACTAAAACTTTCACTAAGAAGCTCAGGAGAGCCCCTAGTGTGCACCCTTCTCGTTCGGGCACAGAGATCTAACTGAGGCTTGGAGGAGGGTCATAGGGGGAGGAGCCAGTGCACACCAGATAGTCCTAAAGCTTTCTTTAGATGTGCCCAGTCTCCTGCGGAGCCGCTATTCCCCATGGTCCTTTCGGAGTCCCCAGCATCCACTTAGGACGTTAGAGAAATTAAGAGTACTTGGCCTAGGATATACTATTTGCACATGGATAAGTAATTGACTGGATAACAGAGTACAACGAGTAGTGGTCAATGGGATGTTCTCCAGCTGGGCACCAGTAGTCAGTGGAATACCACAAGGCGCCGTTCTTGGCCCCCTGCTGTTCACTATACTTATCAATGATCTAGGAATAGGCCTGGAAAGCACAGTGTCAATCTTTGCAGATGATACTAAACTGTGTAAGGCAATTAATTCAGAAGGCGATGTGGTGTCTCTGCAGAATGACTTACTTAAACTGGAAACCTGGACGTCTAAATGGAAAATGAGGTTCAATATATAAAAATGAAAAGTTATGCATTTTGGGACAAAAAACACACTTGCATCCTACACTCTAGATGGGGAAAATATGGGGGTAACTATGGTGAAAAAAGATTTGGGGGTGCTCATAGATAATATGCTTAATAACAGTACACAATGTCAAATTGCAGCAAAGAAGGCAAGTGAAGTGCTTGCGTGCATTAAACGGGACATTGAGACAAGGGACGAGGATATAATCCTGCCGCTGTACAAATCATTGGTATGTCTGCACCTGGAATATTGTGTTCAGTTCTGGGCACCGTATTATAAAAAAGATATCGGGGAACTAAAAAGAGTTCAACGAAGAGCTACTAAATTGATTAAAGGGTTAGAGTCGCTGGAGCACAAGGAAAGGCTTACTAGGTTAAATATGTATACACTAGAAAAGAGGCGACTAATGGGCCCTACTCACTGGCCGACCCGCCGCCGAGCTGCCCGACGGCGGATACTGCCGACGAGCGACCCGGCGGCGGGGGGGCAGTGACGGGGGGAGTGAAGTTTCTTCACTCCCCCCGTCACGCGGCTGCATTGAAGTGCAGGCAAATATGGACGAGATCGTCCATATTGGCCTGCATGCACAGCCGACGGGAGACCAGCGATGAACGAGCGCGGGGCCGCGCATCGTTCATCGCTGGAGTCTCCACACTGAAAGATATGAACGAGTTCTCGTTCATATCTTTCAAAAAATCGGCCAGTGTGTAGGGCCTATAAGAGGAGACATTATTAATATCTTCAAATATGTAAAGGGTCATTACAAGGAGCTAGCAGCGGATTTGTTTATTAAAAGAACTCTGTATAGGACACGTGGGCACTCACTGAGGCTAGAGGAGAGAAAATTTCGTACACAACGTAGGAAAGGGTTCTTCACCGTAAGGGCAATAAAGATTTGGAACTCCCTGCCGGAGAAGGTAATAATAGCAGACTTTGTAAAGGCATTTAAAAATGGATTGGACAAATTTCTAACTGGAAAATTTATCCAGGGCTATAGCATTTAATATATTGACATTACATTATCAGGGAGTGGTAAGAATCATAGCTGTCAATTGGTACTAAACCATTACTTCAGTAGGCGCATTATAATATGAATAGATTAATGCAGAATACAGGTTGAACCCAATGGGCATTTTGCCTCTTTTTAACCTCACTGACTATGTAACTATGTAACATAAATGGTTTCAAAGGAATATCTCCTGAAAGAAAATCAGTCAATGACTAAGAAATACAAACATGTAAATATGTTCATGTCTTTAAAGTGTAAAATACTCTGAGGTTTCACTACATTATACTGCTACTCCTTAAAAGGCTGAAACAGCCACCAAACCCTAAACTGAATATTACCTTCTGCTTTGCCTGTCTAATGGGGATCCGTTCAATTTGCCGGCTGTCGGGATCCCAGCGGTCAGGATACCGACGCCGGAATCCCGACAGCAGACGAGAAGCAGTTAACATACCGCCAGTCGGGATCCCGGCGATCATAATACAGATGCCGGAATCCCGACAAGTAGTAAATGACGCTGCCAGAATTCCTGGCAACACAGGCTATTCTCCCTCTATGGGTGTCCACGACAGCGCGAGCCCGCAAGAGGCTTTCTGGTGCTTGCCCTGCTGCCAGCATACTGGTGGCCAGGATACCGCTGTCGGTATACTGACGGCCGGCATCCCGGCCGCCGGTATATCATACTGAATACCAGACAACAATGTCGCCAGACGGAATCCTGTCAAAACAGGACTATTCCCACTCGTGGGTGTCCATGACACCCATAGAGTGAGTATTTAATCCTGTGGCGAACGCAGCGAGCCACCAAGCCCACAAGGGGACTCTTTGCGCTCGCCCCGCTGCTGGCATTCAGGCGGGCGAGATGCCGTTGTCGGGATATGGACAACTGGCATCCCGCCCGCCGGTAAATCATATTGATTCCATTTAATGGGGCACTCTTTTTTGCCAAGGAACAGAGAAATGAATGGCAAAGCTCAAGACTGGGCTAAAGACTTGCCACAATGGAACAGAAAGGACCTGTGGGAATTGTTGTTTTCTTGTATTTTTATTTATATTGTGTACTTTCTGTATCCTGCCTCTATAGCCAGATCATTGTGGATATAATTTTAATAGGCAACCAGATAAACTGTCATGCCGGGAACACATTACCAAAGTGGAAGGAGGTTTAAAGTCAGCTGCTGCTCTTTGTTCAAAATTTATATTGTGATAATAATTGAGGGTAGTGGATGAGTGTAATCTTCCTCCACCATCCTCAAAAATGTCTTTATACTGGGGTTAGCCGATGGAGGATCAAAATCACTGGGTTTCTCAATACAGAATTTGTTACTTGTCGTGCTGGATACTACTGTATCTCTGAAAAACTCTCTGAGCCACAGCTTGCGGCCCATTTATACATATCGACCTGAAAATCAAACTCAACACATTTAAATGTTGGCACAAACATTCCGTAAAAGTACAGATAGAAACACTTTACTATATAGTACTAGTCGTCACCCTAAATCCCTTAAAAATGGTCTTCCCATCTCACAATTTCTTTGTGTCATGCGGAATAATACTCAGAGTGACTTGGCTAAAATTCAATAATAGCTACAGACAAAGCATTTAAAAGTGTGAAAAAAAAAGCCGCTAATTTCTTTTGCAAGAGGACCTAATTTAAAACAAGTACTGATGCAGCCCACAAAAAATAAGATTTTACTCACCGGTAAATCTATTTCTCGTAGTCCGTAGTGGATGCTGGGTACTCCGTAAGGACCATGGGGAATAGACGGGCTCCGCAGGAGACTGGGCACTCTTTAAAGAAAGATTAGGTACTATATCTGGTGTGCACTGGCTCCTCCCTCTATGCCCCTCCTCCAGACCTCAGTTAGGGAAACTGTGCCCGGAAGAGCTGACACTACAAGGAAAGGATTTGGAAACCAGGGTAAGACTCATACCAGCCACACCAATCACACCGTACAACTCGTGATAACTATACCCAGTTAACAGTATGAAGAACAACTGAGCCTCACTGAACAGATGGCTCATAACAATAACCCTTTAGTAAAGCAATAACTATATACAAGTATTGCAGACAATCCGCACTTGGGACGGGCTCCCAGCATCCACTACGGACTACGAGAAATAGATTTACCGGTGAGTAAAATCTTATTTTCTCTGACGTCCTAGTGGATGCTGGGTACTCCGTAAGGACCATGGGGATTATACCAAAGCTCCCAAACGGGCGGGAGAGTGCGGATGACTCTGCAGCACCGAATGAGCAAACTCAAGGTCCTCCTCAGCCAGGGTATCAAACTTGTAGAATTTTGCAAACGTGTTTGATCCCGACCAGGTAGCAGCTCGGCAAAGTTGTAAAGCCGAGACCCCTCGGGCAGCCGCCCAAGAAGAGCCCACCTTCCTCGTGGAATGGGCTTTTACTGATTTAGGATGCGGCAGTCCAGCCGCAGAATGTGCAAGTTGAATCGTGTAACAGATCCAGCGAGCAATAGTCTGCTTAGAAGCAGGAGCACCCAGCTTGTTGGGTGCATGCAGGATAAACAGCGAGTCAGTCTTTCTGACTCTAGCCATCCTGGAAACAGAGATTTTCAGGGCCCGGACTACGTCCAGCAACTTGGAAGCCTCCAAGTCCCGAGTAGCCGCAGGCACCACAATAGGTTGGTTCAAATGAAACGCTGATACCACCTTAGGGAGAAATTGGGGACGAGTCCTCAATTCTGCCCTGTCCATATGGATGATCAGATAGGGGCTTTTACAGGACAAAGCCGCCAATTCTGACACCCGCCTAGCCGAAGCCAAGGCCAAAAGCATGACCACTTTCCACGTGAGATATTTCAACTCCACGGTCTGAAGTGGCTCAAGCCAATGTGATTTTAGGAAATCCAACACAACGTTGAGATCCCAAGGTGCCACTGGGGGCACAAAAGGGGGCTGAATATGCAGCACTCCCTTAACAAACGTCTGAACTTCAGGCAGTGAAGCCAGTTCTTTTTGAAAAAAAATAGACAGGGCCGAAATCTGGACTTTAATGGATCCCAATTTTAGGCCCATAGTCACTCCTGACTGTAGGAAGTGCAGAAATCGACCCAGCTGAAATTCTTCTGTGGGGGCCTTCATAGCCTCACACCAAGCAACATATTTTCGCCATATGCGGTGATAATGTTTTGCCGTCACATCCTTCCTAGCTTTTATCAGCGTAGGAATTACTTCAACCGGAATGCCCTTTTCCATCAGGATCCGGCGTTCAACCGCCATGCCATCAAACGCAGCCGCGGTAAGTCTTGGAACAGACAGGGCCCCTGCTGTAGCAGGTCCTGTCTGAGAGGCAGAGGCCAAGGGTCCTCTGAGATCATTTCTTGTAGTTCCGGGTACCAAGTCCTTCTTGGCCAATCCGGAACGATGAGTACAGTTCTTACTCCTCTCTTTCTTATTATCCTCAGCACCTTTGGTATGAGAGGAAGAGGAGGGAACACATAAACCGACTGGTACACCCACGGTGTCACTAGAGCGTCCACAGCTATCGCCTGAGGGTCCCTTGACCTGGCGCAATATCTTTTTAGCTTTTTGTTGAGGCGGGACGCCATCATGTCCACCTGTGGCCTTTCCCAACGATTTACAATCAGCTGGAAGACTTCTGGATGAAGTCCCCACTCTCCCGGGTGGAAGTCGTGCCTGCTGAGGAAGTCTGCTTCCCAGTTGTCCACTCCCGGAATGAACACTGCTGACAGTGCTATCACGTGATTTTCCGCCCATCGGAGAATCCTTGTGGCTTCTGCCATCGCCATCCTGCTTCTGGTGCCGCCCTGTCGGTTTACATGGGCGACTGCCGTGATGTTGTCTGACTGAATCAGCACCGGCAGGTTTTGAAGCAGGGGTCTTGCCTGACTTAGGGCATTGTAAATGGCCCTTAGTTCCAGAATATTTATGTGTAGGGAAGCCTCCTGACTCGACCATTGTCCTTGGAAGTTTCTTCCCTGAGTGACTGCCCTCCAACCTCGGAGGCTTGCATCCGTGGTCACCAGGACCCAGTCCTGTATGCCGAATCTGCGGCCCTCGAGAAGATGAGCACTCTGCAGCCACCACAGCAGAGACACCCTGGCCCTCGGGGACAGGGTGATCAGCCGATGCATCTGAAGATGCGATCCGGAACCACTTGTCTAACAGATCCCACTGAAAGATCCTTGCATGGAACCTGCCGAATGGAATTGCCTCGTAAGAAGCTACCATCTTTCCCAGGACTCGCGTGCAGTGATGCACCGACACCTGTTTTGTTTTTAGGAGGTCTCTGACCAGAGATGACAACTCCTTGGCCTTCTCCTCCGGGAGAAACACCTTCTTCTGTTCTGTGTCCAGAATCATACCCAGGAACAGCAGACGCGTCGTAGGAACCAGCTGCGACTTTGGAATATTCAGAATCCAGCCGTGCTGTTGTAGCACTTCCTGAGATAGTGCTACTCCGACCAACAACTGCTCCCTGGACCTCGCCTTTATAAGGAGATCGTCCAAGTACGGGATAATTATAACTCCCTTCTTTCGAAGGAGTATCATCATTTCGGCCATTACTTTGGTAAATACCCTCGGTGCCGTGGACAGACCAAACGGCAACGTCTGGAATTGGTAATGGCAGTCATGTACCACAAAACGGAGGTACACTGGTGAGGTGGGTAAATGGGGACATGTAGGTAAGCATCCTTGATGTCCAGTGATACCATGTAATCCCCCTCCTCCAGGCTTGCAATAACCGCCCTGAGCGATTCCATTTTGAACTTGAACTTCCTTATATAAGTGTTCAAGGATTTCAAATTTAGAATGGGTCTCACCGAACCGTCTGGTTTCAGTACCACAAACATTGTGGAATAGTAACCCCGTCCCTGTTGAAGGAGGGGAACTTTTATAATCACCTGCTGGAGGTACAGCTTGTGAATTGCCGCCAGCACTACCTCCCTGTCCTGGGGAGTAGCTGGCAAGGCTGATTTGAGGTAACGGCGAGGGGGAGACGTCTCGAATTCCAGCTTGTATCCCTGAGATACCACTTGTAGAACCCAGGGATCCACCTGTGAGCGAACCCACCGGTCGCTGAAGCTCCGGAGACGGGCCCCCACCGCACCTGGCTCCACCAGTGGAGCCCCAGCGTCATGCGGTGGATTTAGTGGAAGCAGGGGTGGATTTTTGTTCTTGGGAACTGGCTGTATGGTGCAGCTTTTTCCCTCTACCCCTGCCTCTGGGCAGAAAGGACGCGCCTTTAACCCGCTTGCCTTTCTGGGGCCGAAAGGACTGTACCTGATAATACGGTGCTTTCTTAGGCTGTGAGGGAACCTGAGGTAAAAATGTCGACTTCCCAGCTGTTGCTGTGGAAACGAGGTCCGAGAGACCATCCCCAAATAATTCCTCACCCTTGTAAGGCAAAACCTCCATGTGCCTTTTAGAATTCGAATCACCTGTCCACTGCCGAGTCCATAATACTCTTCTGGCAGAAATGGACATTGCATTAATTCTAGATGCCAGCCGGCAAATATCCCTCTGTGCATCTCTCATATATAAGACTACGTCTTTAATATGCTCTATGGTTAGCAAAATCGTATCCCTGTCGATGGTATCAATATTTTCAGACAGGGTATCGGACCAAGCTGCTGCAGCACTACACATCCAAGCTGAAGCAATTGCAGGTCTCAGTATAGTACCTGAGTGTGTATATACAGACTTCAGGATAGCCTCCTGCTTTCTATCTGCAGGCTCCTTTAAGGCGGCCGTATCCTGAGACGGCAGTGCCACCTTTTTTGACAAGCGTGTGAGCGCTTTATCCACCCTCGGGGATGTCTCCCAACGTAACCTGTCCTCTGGCGGGAAAGGGTACGCCATCAGTAACTTTTTAGAAATCACTAGTTTCTTATCGGGGGAAGCCCACGCTTCTTCACACACTTCATTCAACTCATCTGATGGGGGAAAAACCACTGGTTGCTTTTTCTCCCCAAACATAATACCCTTTTTAGTGGTACCTGGGTTAATGTCAGAAATGTGCAACACATTTTTTATTGCCGTAATCATGCAACGGATGGCCCTAGTGGAATGTACATTAGTCTCGTCCTCGTCGACACTGGAGTCAGACTCTGTGTCGACATCTGTGTCTGCCATCTGAGGTAGCGGGCGTTTTTGAGCCCCTGATAGCCTTTGAGACGCCTGGGCAGGCACTGGCTGAGAAGCCGGCTGTCCCACAGCTGTTATGTCATCGAACCTTTTATGCAAGGAGTTGACACTGTCGTGTAAAACCTTCCATTTATCCATCCACTCTGGTGTCGACCCCGCAGGGGGTGACATCACATTTATCGGCACCTGCTCCGCCTCCACATAAGCCTCCTCATCAAACATGTCGACACAGCCGTACCGACACACCGCACACACACAGGGAATGCTCTGACTGAGGACAGGACCCCACAAAGTCCTTTGGGGAGACAGAGAGAGAGTATGCCAGTTCACACCACAGCGCTATATAATCAGGGATTTACACTAACACAAAGTGATTTTCCCTATAGCAGCTATACAATACAGTTTGCGCCTAAATTTAGTGCCCCCCCTCTCTTTTTTACCCTTTGAGCCTGGAAACTGCAGGGGAGAGCCTGGGGAGCTGTCTTCCAGCGGAGCTGTGAAGAGGAAATGGCGCCAGTGTGCTGAGGGAGATAGCCCCGCCCCCTTCTCGGCGGACTTCTCCCGCTCTTTATATTTATATTATGGCGGGGGATTTTTGTACATATATAGTTTATTAGACTATATTATGTGCTGTTCGCCATGTAAGGTACTCTAATTGCAGCCCAGGGCGCCCCCCCCCCCCCCCAGCGACCTGCACCCAACAGTGACCGGAGTATGTGGTGTGCATAGGGAGCAATGGCGCACAGCTGCAGTGCTGTGCGCTACCTTAATGAAGACCGGAGTCTTCAGCCGCAGATTTCCAGGACGTTCTTCTTGCTTCTGGCTCTGCAAGGGGGACGGCGGCGCGGCTCCGGGACCGGACGACCGAGGCTGGGCCTGTGTTCGATCCCTCTGGAGCTAATGGTGTCCAGTAGCCTAGAAGCCCAAGCTAGCTGCAAGCAGGTAGGTTCGCTTCTCTCCCCTAAGTCCCTCGTAGCAGTGAGTCTGTTGCCAGCAGATCTCACTGAAAATAAAAAACCTAATAAATACTTTCTTTACTAGAAGCTCAGGAGAGCCCCTAGTGTGCAACCAGCTCGAGCCGGGCACAGATTCTAACTGAGGTCTGGAGGAGGGGCATAGAGGGAGGAGCCAGTGCACACCAGATATAGTACCTAATCTTTCTTTAAAGAGTGCCCAGTCTCCTGCGGAGCCCGTCTATTCCCCATGGTCCTTACGGAGTACCCAGCATCCACTAGGAAGTCAGAGAAAACTTCTATAGTAAACCTTCTCGTTCTTGGCTGAGTACTAAGAAGCCAGGCTGTTTTCATTGTTTGGGATGCACAACGTGCAATAGTATGCTCACTGGAAAATGTTACTCGCATCCACATACAGAAAAGAAAATCCCCATAAGGCATCATGTCACATGTACGACGGATCACGTAATTTACATTCTGTTGTGTCCTTGTGGACTTTATTACTTGTCAGGCTCCAGAGCCTGTGCTCCCGCGAGTTACCGTCCCGTTGGTTGGCACGGCAGCGGCGGCAGGGAGCTGCTGGCGGTGGGTCCTCCTGGATGGATGTGCGGCTGCCAAGGGCCAAGGGTCTGGAGAGCCGGGCGCTGCGGCGGGGATCGCTGCGGTGAGATACTCTAGTGGTGACACAGTATAGTGTGTCAGAGACAGAAGCTGGCTAAAGCTGTGTGCTAACAGCTAAGTATGTCTTCCGTGCTGGGGGCAGCCATATTGGAGACAGAGTATTACCAATGAAGTTCCCAATCTGTGTCCAGCCAGTTCTCCCTTTACAAAAGGGGGCTGGCTCAGAGGAAGAGTGCCAGTGCTTCAAGTTACCTCCTTGTGAAAGGTTCTCCAGCTCTGTGCTCCCAGGTTACTTCTGGTTCCCTGGTCCTGGTTGCTCTCATCCATCAGTTACCTAAACGCTGCTGCAGTCCTGCTGTCTAAGTCCGTTGCCACTCGTAGAAGCGCTCACGGGGTCCCAGGTCGTAGAGGAGCTCCAGGTGCTAACGGCGGTTCCCGCAGACGTCTTCATTTCTTCAAAGTTCAAGTTCTTCAGCCTCGTCTTTCAATCACAAACCACAGTCTTCATTTCTTCAAAGTCCAAGTTCCTCAGCCTCGTCTTTCAATTACAAACCACAGTCTTCATTTCTTCAAAGTTCAAGTTCTTCAGCCTCGTCTCTTAATCATAAAACACAGTCTTCAGTTCTTCTTTACCGGAGTTCTTCAGCTTCACTCTTCAAAGTCATTTAACCATAGACTCTAATTCTTCCAATTTCTTCTATTTCTCCAATATTCATGTACAGCCTGATTATTCATTAAAACTACAGTTATCTTCCTACGAAGTCCTACTTTTCTGTATGCCCTCCGGCCAACGTTAACACTTAGTTTGGCTTCCACCCCATGAGGAGGAATTACATTCAGCCACCTCGTTTACTCTCCTCACAGGTAGCTGTCCCTTCAGCCAAAACTCGGTTGTCAGAACCCCAACTTATGCCGAGCGTGACATGCCTTATATGATGACAATTTGTTATTGTATGTTTGTGCCAAAGGTTGCCATTGTTGCTTTGTTATATGTTGATTGCTATTATTGCTATTACATTATTATTATTATTATTATTGGATTTTGCACTTGGCACTTTAAAAGTCGTCAGCAGGATGTTCAGGAGGGGCAGATATCAACAAGCACCAATATTGATATAAGCCTTCATTTTAATTTGGCAGTTATGACATGTTATAGTACAGGTGTGCTGACTTTAAACCTCCTTCCACTTTGGTAATGTGTTCCCGGCACGACAGTTTGTCTGGTTGTCTATTAATATTATATTCAAAATTATCTGGGAGGCTATAGAGGCAGGATACTTGCCGGGCTATGGAGTGTGGGTGATAACCTTTCACCCGTGCAAGAGGCAATCCTGATTATGCTCTCAGTAGTTTATATATGTATAAATAAGTAGAGTGACACTGTGCTAGCTAGTATGATCTTGGAGATACAAACATATGTGACAGTGTGTTCCTGGACAAGGCCGGTAACCATGGTAATTTCCCTGGTAACATTCACATCCAGATGATGCTTTGGCACGTCAACCGCATATTTCCGGCATTCCTCTCCTGGTGGAATACAGACCACTTCCTGCAGCAGATGTGTTTGCTCCAATGGCGCTCTGAGACATTGCGCATGCGCAGGCCGGTGGAACGCACGCGGCTGTGGATAGGATGGTGGGTCGGCGCAGCTGTTTGCTATAAGTATTGTATTATTAAGCATTTATATGTGGTAGTTGGTGGACTGCTCTCAGTTGGCTCCTGTTAGTGGAAGGTGAAAGGGATGTGATGCTGTGGTCTTAAACGGTCATTTACTGACCGAGGTCGACAGACTGATAAGTGACCATTATTCCTTCTATACATGTATTATTTCAGTTTTGTCTGAGGCACCATGGGTGCTACAGTGGATTTGCCTATATTTGGATGTGATATTTGAGCCTTTACCACTTTAACGTGTTTTTACAGTGCCCTATCTGGATGAAAATAAAAATAAGATTTTAAACCTACCGGTAAATCTTTTTCTCCTAGTCCGTAGAGGATGCTGGGGACACCGTAAGGACCATGGGGTATAGATGGGCTCCGCAGGAGACATGGGCACTCTAAAGAACTTTAGATGGGTGTGCACTGGCTCCTCCCTCTATGCCCCTCCTCCAGACCTCAGTTAAAGAACTGTGCCCAGAGGAGACGGACAGTACGAGGAAAGGATTTTTGTTAATCTAAGGGCAAGATTCATACCAGCCCACACCATCCACACAGTATAACATGGAATATACGCAACCAGTTAACAGTATGAACAAAACAGCATCAGCCAAAGACTGATCTTAACTGTAACATAACCCTTATGTAAGCAATAACTATATACAAGCCTTGCAGAAATATGTCCGCACTGGGACGGGCGCCCAGCATCCTCTACGGACTAGGAGAAAAAGATTTACCGGTAGGTTTAAAATCTTATTTTCTCTTACGTCCTAGAGGATGCTGGGGACACCGTAAGGACCATGGGGATTATACCAAAGCTCCAGACCGGGCGGGAGAGTGCGGATGACTCTGCAGCACCGATTGAGCAAACACGAGGTCCTCATCAGCCAGGGTATCAAACTTGTAGAATTTAGCAAAGTGTTTGAACCCGACCAAGTAGCTGCTCGGCACAGCTGTAATGCCGAGGCGCCTCGGGCAGCGGCCCAAGAAGAGCCCACCTTCCTAGTGGAATGGGCCTTTACCGAATTTGGTAACGGCAATCCAGCCGTAGAATGAGCCTGCTGAATCGTGTTACAGACCCAGCGAGCAATAGTCTGCTTAGAAGCAGGAGCGCCAACCTTGTTGGTTGCATACAGGACAAACAGTGCCTCTGTTTTCCTAACCCAAGCCGTCCTGGCTACATACATTTTTAAGGCCCTGACTACATCAAGGGACTTGGAATCCTCCAAGTCACCCGTAGCCACAGGTACCACAATAGGTTGGTTCATATGAAACGATGAAACCACCTTAGGCAAAAATTGAGGACGAGTCCTCAACTCCGCTCTATCCACATGGAGAATCAGATAGGGGATTTTGTGAGATAAAGCCGCCAATTCGGACACCCGCCTTGCAGATGCCAAGGCCAACAACATGACCACCTTCCAAGTGAGAAATTTTAATTTCACCATTTGAAGAGGTTCAAACCAGTGAGATTTTAGGAACTGTAACACCACGTTAAGGTCCCATGGTGCCACTGGGGGCACAAAAGGAGGCTGGATGTGCAGCACACCCTTTACAAAAGTCTGGACTTCTGGAAGAGAAGCCAATTCCTTCTGAAAGAAAATTGATAGGGCCGAAATCTGTACCTTAATGGTGCCTAACTTTAGGCCCATATCCACTCCTGTCTGTAGAAAGTGGAGAAAACGGCCCAGATGGAAATCTTCCGTAGGAGCATTCTTGGCTTCACATCAAGATACATACTTCCTCCAGATACGGTGATAATGTTTCGCCGTCACCTCCTTCCTAGCCTATATTAGAGTAGGGATGACTTCCTCTGGAATACCTTTCCCAGCTAGGATTTGGTGTTCAACCACCATGCCGTCAAACGTAACCGCGGTAAATCTTGGAACACGCAGGGCCCCTGCTGCAACAGGTCCTCCCTGAGAGGAAGTGGCCACGGATCTTCTGTGAGCATTTCCTGAAGATCTGAATACCAGGCCCTTCTAGGCCAATCTAGAACAATGAGTATTGTCTGCACTCTTTTTCGTCTTATGATTCTCAATATTTTTGAGATGAGCGGAAGAGGAGGAAACACATAGACCGACTGAAACACCCATGGCGTCACCAGGGCGTCCACCGCTACTGTCTGAGGGTCCTTTGACCTGGCACAATACCTCCGAAGCTTCTTGTTGAGGTGAGACGCCATCATGTCTATTTGAGGAAGTCCCCAATGACTTGTTATCTCTGCAAAAACTTCTTGATGAAGTCCCCACTCTCCTGGATGGAGATCGTGTCTGCTGATTAAGTCTACTTCCCAGTTGTCCACTCCCGGAATGAAGACAGCTGACAGAGCGCTTAAGTGATTTGCCGCCCAGCGAAGAATCCTGGTGGCTTCCGCCATTGCCACTCTGCTCCTTGTCCCACCTTGGCGGTTTACATGAGCCACGGCTGTGACGTTGTCTGATTGAATCAGAACCGGTAGGTCGCGATGAAGATTATCCGCTCGTCGTAGGCCGTTGTATATGGCCCTCAACTCCAGTACGTTGATGTGTAGACAAGCCTCCTGGCTTGACCAGAGTCCCTGAAAATTTCTTCCTTGTGTGACTGCTCCCCATCCTCGGAGGCTCGCATCCGTGGTCATCAGAACCCAGTCTTGAATACCGAACCTGTGACCCTCGAGAAGGTGAGCACTCTGCAGCCACCACAGGAGAGAGACCCTGGCCTGGGGGACAGGCTTATTTTCTGGTGCATTTGTAGATGGGACCCCGACCACTTGTCCAGAAGGTCCCACTGAAATGTCCTCGCATGGAACCTGCCGAAGGGGATGGCCTCGTAGGCCGCCACCATTTTTCCCAGTACTCGAGTGCATTGATGGACTGACACTCTTTTTGGTTTTAGCAGGTCCCTGACCATGTTCTGGAGTTCCTGGGCTTTTTCCACTGGGAGAAAAACCCTCTACTGTTCCGTGTCCAGAATCATGCCTAAGAAAGATAGTCGTTGGAATCAACTGTGACTTTGGTAGATTTAGAATCCAGCCGTGCTGCTGCAGCACTCTCAGCAATTGATCTCTCGATCTCGCTTTTATCAGGAGATCGTCCAAGTACGGGATAATTGTGACTCCCTGCCTGCGCAGGAGCACCATCATTTCCGCCATTACCTTGGTGAAAATCCTCGGGGCCGTGGAAAGCCCAAACGGCAACGTCTGAAACTGGTAATGACAGTCCTGTACAGCGAATCTCAGGTACGCCTGATGAGGAGGATATATGGGGACATGAAGGTATGCATCCTTTATGTCGAGTGACACCATAAAATCCCCCCCTTCCAGGCTGGAGATAACTGCCCGGAGCGATTCCATCTTGCATTTGAACTTTTTTAAGTACAGGTTTAGGGATTTTAGATTCAGCATGGGTCTGACTGAGCCATCCGGTTTCGGGACCACAAACAGGGTTGAATAGTACCCTTTCCCCTGTTGGACCAGGGGAACCTTGATAATCACTTGCTGTTGACACAGCTTTTGAATTGCAGCTAAAACTATTTCCCTCTCTGGGGGAGAAGCTGGCAAAGCCGACTTGAAAAATCGGTGAGGAGGCACCTCTTCGAATTCCAGTTTGTAGCCTTGGGATATAATTTACATCGCCCAAGGATCCACGTCTGACAGAACCCAGACCTGGCTGAAGAGTCGAAGACGTGCCCCCACCGGCGCGGACTCCCTCAGTGGAGCCCCAGCGTCATGCAGTGGATTTAGTAGAAGCCAGGGAGGACTTCTGCTCCTGGGAACTAGCCGTAGTAGGCATTCTTTTCCCTCTACCCTTACCTCTGGCGAGGAAGGAAGAGCCCCGACCTCTTCTGGACTTATGCGACCGAAAGGACTGTATCTGATATTGTGGTGTTTTCTTTTGCTGTGGGGGAACATAGGGCAAAAAAGATATACCCGCGGTAGCCATGGAAACCAGGTCCGCGAGACCCTCCCCAAATAAGACCTTACCCTTGTAAGGTAAAACTTCCATATTTCTCTTTGAGTCGCCATCACCCGTCCATTGGCGGGTCCACAGGGCTCGCCTAGCAGAAATAGCCATGGCGTTGGCTCTTGAACCTAACAGCCCAACGTCTCTCGCAGTGTCTCTCATATATAAGGCTGCGTCTTTAATGTGACCCAAGGTCAATAAAATGCTCTTCCTATCTAGGGTGTCAATGTCAGATGACAAGTTATCTGCCCATGCTGCTACTGCGCTACATACCCATGCCGACGCTACTGCCGGTCTGAGCAAGGCACCCGTATGTGTATAAATTGATTTTAAGGTAGTTCCCTGTCTGCGATCAGCAGGATCCTTGAGGGCTGCCGTGTCCGGAGATGGTAGCGCCACCTTTTTGGACAAGCGCGTTAAAGCCTTGTCCACCCTGGGCGAGGATTCCCCCCGTAACCTGTCCTGCGCTGGGAAAGGTTACGCCATAAGAATTCTCTTGGGAATCTGCAGTTTCTTGTTTGGAGTCTCCCAAGCCTTTTCAAATAAAGCGTTCAGCTCATGAGACGGGGGAAAGGTTACCTCAGGTTTCTTTTCCTTAAACATGCATACCCTCATGTCAGGGACAGAGGGGTCATCTGTGATATGCAAAACATCTTTTATAGCAATAATCATATAATGAATACTTTTGGCTACCCTTGGGTGTAACCTCGCATCATCATAGTCGACACTGGAGTCAGAATCCGTGTCGGTATCAGTGTCTGCTACGTGGGAAAGGGGACGTTTCTGAGACCCTGAAGGGCCCTGTGACACAGCCAAAGCCATGGATTGACTGCCTGTTACTTCCCTGGACTCTGCTTTGTCCAATCTCTTATGTAATAAAGACACATTTGCATTTAATACATTCCACATATCCAACTAATCAGGTGTCAGCTTCGCCGACGGAGACACCACAATCATCTGCTCAACCTCCTCCTTAGATGAGCCTTCCGCTTCAGACATGCCGACACACACGTACCAACACCCCCACACACTCAGGGATATATATCTATATGGAGACAGTCCCCCAATCAGCCAGCACACACCCAGCGCCACCGGACTCTGGAATAAAATCCCAGTCAGTACAGCGCTTTTATATATATATATATATATATATATAATAATACACTCACTGTGCCAAATAAATGTGTCCCCCCCCCCTCTTTTGTGCCCTCTGTACATGTGTTCAGCAGGGGAGAGTCCGGGGAGCCAGCTTCTCTGCAGCGCGCTGTGGAGAAAATGGCGCTGGTTAGTGCTGGAGGATCAAGCTCCGCCCCCTCAACGACGGGCTTCGGTCCCGCTCAAATATTTATACTGGCGGGGGTTTCTGTAATATACTGCCTCCGCAGTATATATATATCTATGCCAGTGTCCCTAGAAGTTTATAATTGCTGCCCAGGGCGCCCCCCCCTGCGCCCTGCACCCATACAGTGCCGTCAGTGTGTGTGAATGTGGGAGCAATGGCACACAGCGTTACCACTGCGCGGTACCTCAGTGAATATCAGAAGTCTTCTGCCGCCTTTGAAGTCTTCTTTCTTCTTATAGTCACCCGGCTTCTATCTTCCGGCTCTGTGAGGAGGACGGCGGCGCGGCTCCGGGACGAACAACGAGGGTGAGACCTGTGTTCCGACCCTCTGAAGCTAATGGTGTCCAGTAGCCTAAGAAGCAGAGCCTATCATTTAAGTAGGTCTGCTTCTCTCCCCTCAGTCCCACGATGCAGGGAGCCTGTTGCCAGTAGTGCTCCCTGAAAATAAAAAACCTAACAAAAGTCTTTTTCAGAGAAACTCAGTAGAGCTCCCCTGCAGTGCATCCAGTCTCCTCTGGGCACAGGATCTAACTGAGGTCTGGAGGAGGGGCATAGAGGGAGGAGCCAGTGCACACCTGCGGAGCCCGTCTATACCCCATGGTCCTTACGGTGTCCCCAGCATCCTCTAGGACGTAAGAGAAAGTAAATTGTTTGTTTATAGTTTTGAGTGTTCTTTTTCTACAAAATTTGGTTTTCCTGGACCAAAGTGGAACAGACTTAAGGGAAGCACCGCTTATGATGAAATGTGGGAGAGTGCAGATGTGTACAAATACACATATATATATTTGCTGGGGAGACCCAAAAAGGTTGAAAAAAAACTAGGAAGGCCTACAAACGAGAGTTCTGAACTGGGTACACCACAGTCAGCAAAACATCCTGTCCAGCACACTCTGGATTTTATTGTGTTTATATATACACTGTATGTGTATATATATATATATATATATATATATACACTGCTCAAAAATATAAAGGGAACACTTAAACAACACAATGTAACTCCAAGTCAATCACACTTCTGTGAAATCAAACTGTCCACTTAGGAAGCAACACTGATTGACAATCAATTTCACATGCCGTTGTGCAAATGGAATAGACAACAGGTGGAAATTATAGGCAATTAGCAAGACACCCCCAATAAAGGAGTTGTTCTGCAGGTGGTGACCACAGACCACTTCTCAGCTCCTATGCTTTCTGGCTGATGTTTTGGTCACTTTTGAAAGCTGGCGGTGCTTTCACTCTAGTGGTAGCATCAGACGGAATCTACAGCTCAGGTAGTGCAGCTCATCCAGGATGGCACATCAATGCGAGCTGTGGCAAGAAGGTTTGCTGTGTCTGTCAGCGTAGTGTCCAGAGCATGGAGGCGCTACCAGGAGACAGGCCAGTACATCAGGAGATGTGGAGGAGGCCGTAGGACGGCAACAACCCAGCAGCAGGACCGCTACCTCCGCCTTTGTGCAAGGAGGAACAGGAGGAGCACTGCCAGAGCCCTGCAAATTGACCTCCAGCAAGCCACAAATGTGCATGTGTCTACTCAAACGATCAGAAACAGACTCCATGAGGGTGGTATGAGGGCCCGACGCCCACCCTGCAGGACATTTGGTATTTGCCAGAGAACACCAAGATTGGCAAATTCGCCACTGGCGCCCTGTGCTCTTCACAGATGAAAGCAGATTCTCACTGAGCACGTGACAGAGTCTGGAGACGCCAAAGAGAATGTTCTGCTGCCTGCAACATCCTCCAGCATGACCGGTTTGGCAGTGGGTCAGTAATGGTGTGGGGTGGCATTTCTTTGGGGGGCCGCACAGCCCGCCAGAGGTAGCCTGACTACCATTAGGTACCGAGAAGAGATCCTCAGACCCCTTTGAGACCATATGCTGGTGCGGTTGGCCCTGGGTTCCTCCTAATGCAAGACAATGCTAGACCTCATGTGGCTGGAGTGTGTCAGCAGTTCCTGCAAGACAAAGGCATTGATGCTATGGACTGGCCCGCCCGTTCCCCAGACCTGAATCCAATTGAGTACATCTGGGACATCATGTCTCGCTCCATCCACCAACGCCACGTTGCACCACAGACTGTCCAGGAGTTGGTGGATGATTTAGTCCAGGTCTGGGAGGAGATCCCTAAGGAGACCATCCGCCACTTCATCAGGAGCATGCCCAGGCGTTGTAGGGAGGTCATACAGGCACGTGGAGGCCACACACACTACTGAGCCTCATTTTGACTTGTTTTAAGGACATTATATCAAAGTTGGATCAGCCTGTAGTGTGGTTTTCCACTTTAATTTTGAGTGACTCCAAATCCAGACCTCCATGGGTTAATAAATTTGATTTCCATTGATAATTTTTGTGTGATTTTGTTGTCAGCACATTCAACTATGTAAAGAACAAAGTATTTAATAAGAATTCATTCAGATCTAGGATGTGTTATTTTAGTGTTCCCTTTATTTTTTTGAGCAGTGTATGTATATAATAAGATTTTACTCACCGGTAAATCTATTTCTCGTAGTCCGTAGTGGATGCTGGGGACTCCGTAAGGACCATGGGGAATAGACGGCTCCGCAGGAGACTGGGCACATCTAAAGAAAGATTTAGGACTATCTGGTGTGCACTGGCTCCTCCCCTATGACCCTCCTCCAAGCCTCAGTTAGGAACTGTGCCCGGAAGAGCTGACACAATAAGGAAGGATTTTGAATCCCGGGTAAGACTCATACCAGCCACACCAATCACACCATATAACACGTGATAGGAACCCCGGTTAACAGTATGATAACAATTGGAGCCTCTGAAGAGATGGCTCACAACAAAACCCGATTTTTGTAACAATAACTATGTACAAGTATTGCAGACAATCCGCACTTGGGATGGGCGCCCAGCATCCACTACGGACTACGAAAAATAGATTTACTGGTGAGTAAAATCTTATTTTCTCTGACGTCCTAGTGGATGCTGGGGACTCCGTAAGGACCATGGGGATTATACCAAAGCTCCCAAACGGGCGGGAGAGTGCGGATGACTCTGCAGCACCGAATGAGAGAACTCCAGGTCCTCCTCAGCCAGGGAATCAAATTTGTAGAATTTAGCAAACGTGTTTGCCCCTGACCAAGTAGCTGCTCGGCAAAGTTGTAAAGCCGAGACCCCTCGGGCAGCCGCCCAAGATGAGCCCACCTTCCTTGTGGAATGGGCTTTTATTGATTTAGGCTGCGGTAATCCTACCGCAGAATGCGCCAGCTGAATAGTGCTACAAATCCAGCGCGCAATAGACTGCTTAGAAGCAGGAGCACCCAGCTTGTTGGGTGCATACAGGATAAACAGCGAGTCAGTTTTTCTGACTCCAGCCGTCCTGGAAACATAAATTTTCAGGGCCCTGACTACGTCCAGCAACTTGGAATCCTCCAAGTCCCTAGTAGCCGCAGGCACCACAATAGGTTGGTTCAAGTGAAAAGCTGAGACCACCTTCGGGAGAAACTGAGGACGAGTCCTCAATTCTGCCCTATCCACCTGGAAAATCAGATAAGGGCTTTTTCAAGACAAAGCCGCCAAATCTGAAACTCGCCTGGCCGAAGCCAGGGCCAACAGTATGACCACTTTCCACGTGAGATATTTTAATTCCACAGTCTTAAGTGGTTCGAACCAATGTGATTTCAGGAATGCCAAAACCACATTGAGATCCCAAGGTGCCACTGGGGGCACAAAAGGAGGCTGAACATGCAGAACTCCTTTGACAAAAGTCTGAACTTCAGGCAGTGAAGCCAGTTCTTTCTGGAAGAAAATCGACAGAGCCGAAATCTGGACCTTGATGGACCCCAATTTGAGGCCCAACGTCACCCCTGCTTGCAGGAAGTGTAGGAATCGACCCAGTTGAAATTCCTCCTTCGGGGCCTTCATGGCCTCACACCAAGCAACATATTTCCGCCAAATGTGGTAATAATGTCTTGCGGTGACATCCTTCCTGGCTTTGATCAGGGTAGGGATGACTTCCTCCGGAATACCCTTTTCCTTTAGGATCCGGTGTTCAACCGCCATGCCGTCAAACGCAGCCGCGGTAAGTCTTGGAACAGACAGGGTCCCTGCTGCAGCAGGTCTTGTCTGAGCGGCAGAGGCCAAGGGTCCTCTGCCAGCATTTCTTGAAGTTCCGGGTACCAAGCTCTTCTTGGCCAATCCGGAACCATGAGTATGGTTTTCACTCCTCGCATTCTTATTATTCTCAGCACCCTGGGTATGAGAGGTAGAGGAGGAAACACATAAACCGACTGGTACACCCACGGTGTCACTAGAGCGTCCACAGCGATCGCCTGAGGGTCCCTTGACCTGGCACAATATCTTTTCAACTTTTTGTTGAGGCGGGACGCCATCATGTCCACCCGTGGTCATTCCCAACGGTTTACCCGCATTTGGAAAACTTCTGGAAGAAGTCCCCATTCTCCCGGGTGTAGGTCGCCCATCGGAGAATCCTTGTGGCTTCTGCCATCGCCATCCTGCTTCTTGTGCCGCCCTGTCTGTTTACATGGGCGACCGCCGTGATGTTGTCTGAATGGATCAGTACCGGCTGGTTCTGAAGCAGGGGCCTTGCTTGGCTTAGGGCATTGTAAATGGCCCTTAGCTCCAGAATAATGTGAAGCGAAATCTCCTTGGAAATTTCTTCCCTGTGTGACTGCACCCCAGCCCCGAAGGCTGGCCTCCGTGGTCACCAGGACCCAGTCCTGTATTCCGAATCTGCGGCCCTCTAGTAGATGAGCCCTCTGCAGCCACCACAGCAGCGACACCCTGTTTCTTGCCGACAGGGTTATCCGCTGTTGTATCTGTAGATGGGACCCGGACCATTTGTCCCACAGGTCCCACTGGAACGTCCTTGCGTGGAACCTTCCGAATGGAATTATGCTTCGTACGAAGCTACCATTTTTTCCAGGACTCGTGTGCTTCCACTGTAAGAAACACTCTTTTCTGGTCTGTGTCCAGAATCATTCCCAGGAACAGAAGACGTGTCGTCGGGACCAGCTGTGACTTTGGAATATTGAGAATCCAGTCGTGCTGTTGTAGCACTTCCCGAGAGAGTGCTACCCCTACTACCAACTGTTCTTTGGACCTCGCCTTTATCAGGAGATCGTCCAAGTACGGGATAATAAAAACTTCCTTCTTGCGAAGGAGTATCATCATTTCGGCCGTTACCTTGGTAAAGACCTTCGGTGCCGTGGACAACTCCAACGGCAGCGTCTGGAACTGATAGCGACAGTCCTGTACCACACATCTGAGGTACTCCTGGTGAGGAGGGTAAATGGGGACATGCAGGTACGCATCCTTGATGTCCAGGGAGACCCTGTAATCCCCCTCGTCCAGGCTCGTAATAACCGCCCTGAGCGATTCCATCTCGAACTTGAATCTTCTGATATAAAAGTTCAAGTATTTTAATTTTAAGATGGGTCTCACCGAACCGTTCTGTTTCGGTACCACAACCATTGTGGAATAGTAACCCCTTCCTTGCTGAAGGAGGGGCACCTTGACAATCACTTGTTGTGATTATAGTGTTGAATAGCCACCAACACCGCCTCCCTGGCAGAGGGGGGTGCCGGTAAGGCAGATTTTAGGAAACGGCGGGGGGAAGAACGTCTCGAACTCCAGCCTGTACCCCTGAGATACTACTTGAAGGACCCAGGGATCCATGTGAGAGAGCCCACTGGGCGCTGAAATTTCTGAGACGGGCCCCCACCGTACCCGGGTCCGCCTGAGCAGCCCCAGCGTCATGCTGTGGACTTACCGGACGCAGGGAGGACTTCTGCTCTTGGGAACTAGCTGTGCGCTGCAGCTTTTTCCTCTACCTTTGCCTCTCGGCAGAAAGGATGAGCCTCTAGCCCTCTTGCTTTTCTGGGGCCGAAAGGACTGTACTTGATGATACGGTGCTTTCCTTTGTTGTGGGGTAGCCTGTGGCAAAAAAGTCGATTTCCCAGCAGTAGCTGTGGAAACGAGGTCTGAAAGACCATCCCCAAACAGTTTTACCCCCTTATAGGGCAAAACTTCCATGTGCCGATTCGAGTCGGCATCGCCTGACCATTGCCGAGTCCATAACCCCCGTCTGGCGGCAATGGACCTAGCGCTTATTTTTGATGCCAGCCGGCAAATATCCCTCTGTGCATCACGCATGTATAAGACCACGTCTTTTATATGCTCTATTGTCAGCAAAATATTGTTCCTATCCATAGTTATTTTCCGACAGGGAATCTGACCACGCAGCGGAAGCACTGCACATCCATGCCGAAGCAATGGCTGGTCGCAATATAATGCCCGAGTGTGTGACTATATCTTTCAGGGTAACCCCCTGCTTTTTATCAGCAGGTTCCTTCAGGGCGGCCGTATCCGGAGACGGTAGTGCCACCTTTTCTGATAAGCGTGTAAGCGCTGTATCTACCCTATGGGGTGTTTCCCAACGTGACCTATCCTCTGGCGGGAAAGGGTACGCTGCCAATAACCGTTTAGAAATTATCAATTTCTTACCGGGGGAAGACCACGCTTCCTCACACACCTCATTTAATTTCTCAGATGCAGGAAAAACTACTGGTAGTTTTCCGTCACCAAACATAATACCCTTTTATGTGGTACCTGGGGTATTATCATAAATGTGTAATACATTTTTCATTGCCTCAATCATGTAACGGGTGGACCTATTTGGAGGGTACACTAGTCTCATCGTCGTCGACACTGGAGTCGGTATCCGTGTCGATATCTGTTTCTGCCATCTGAGGTAGCGGGCGTTTTTAGAGCCCCCATGACATTTGAGACGCTGGAACAGGCACAAGCTGAGTAGCCGGCTGTTCTGTGTCGTCGACCTTTTGTGTAAGGAGTTGACACTTTCACGTAATCCTTCCATAAGTCCAACCACACCGGTGTCGATCCCGCAGGGGGTGACATCACATTTACAGGCATTCGCTCCGCCTCCACATCATTATCCTCCTCATACATGTCGACACAGCCGTACCGACACACAGCATACACACAGGGAATGCTCTGACAGAGGACAGGACCCCACAAAGCCCTTTGGGGAGACAGAGGGAGAGTATGCCAGCACACACCAGGGCGCTATATATCACAGGGATATCACATATAAAGAGTGTTTTCCCTTATAGCTGCCTACATATATTGTATACTGCGACTAAATTGTGCCCCCCTCTCTTTTTAACCCTTTCTGTAGTGTATTGACTGCAGGGGAGAGCCAGGGAGCTTCCCTCCAACGGAGCTGTGAGGGAAAAATGGCGCCAGTGTGCTGAAGGAGATAGCTCCGCCCCTTTTTCGCGGACTTTCACCCGCATTTTTATGGATTCTGGCAGGGGTTAAAAGCACCTATATAGCCTCTGGGGCTATATATGGTGCCAGTTTGCCAGCCAAGGTGTCAGTATTGCTGCTCAGGGCGCCCCCCCCCCAGCGCCCTGCACCCATCAGTGACCGGAGTGTGAGGTGTGCATGAGGAGCAATGGCGCACAGCTGCAGTGCTGTGCGCTACCTTGGAGAAGACAGAAGTCTTCAGCCGCCGATTTTCCGGACCACCTTCTTGCTTCTGGCTCTGTAAGGGGGACGGCGGCGCGGCTCCGGGAACGGACGACGAGGTCGGGTCCTGTGTTCGATCCCTCTGGAGCTAATGGTGTCCAGTAGCCTAAGAAGCCCAAGCTACCACCACTTAGGTAGGTTCGCTTCTTCTCCCCTTAGTCCCTCGATGCAGTGAGCCTGTTGCCAGCAGGTCTCACTGAAAATAAAAAACCTAACAAACACTTTCTTCCTAGGAGCTCAGGAGAGCCCCTAGTGTGCATCCAGCTCAGCCGGGCACAGAAATCTAACTGAGGCTTGGAGGAGGGTCATAGGGGGAGGAGCCAGTGCACACCAGATAGTCCTAAATCTTTCTTTAGATGTGCCCAGTCTCCTGCGGAGCCGTCTATTCCCCATGGTCCTTACGGAGTCCCCAGCATCCACTAGGACGTCAGAGAAATAAATATATATATATATATATATATATATATACATACATATATATATATATATATATATATACATATATATACACACACACACACACACACACACACTGGTCACTGGGGCATAGAGGAGACATACTGTACACACTGGTGGCTGAGGGGGAGCATGAGACATCCACACATATGACTGGGGGAGACAGACAGGTGTACTGTAGAGGTGCTGAGACAGGAAGAACAGAGGGAAGGAAGAGAAGCACAGCTCTGGACAGGTGGAATCACACTTACTGCGTGGCCAACTGTATGTCTTCAGTTGAGGAGGGTGGGGAGAGGGGGCATTCGGATGATAGGTCGACAGTGAAAAGGTTGACAAGCAATATGTCGCCTCCAAATGGTTGACATGCATATGTCAACTTGGTCAAAAGGTCAACATGGTCAAAATGTCGACACATGAAAAGGTTGAAATAATGTTTAACTAAAAAAAAAACATTTCATTTTCAGGACTTTTTCATACTTTACTATCCACGTGGACTGCAACTGGAGTGAGAAACCTTACCTGAAGCCACGAGCCATGCAAAGAGACAAAGTGCACCAATTGCTGGTCCACATGCTGACATTTTGACACTAAAAAACATAAAAAACTTATGTTTACCTTTTCATGTGTCGACTATTTCCATGTCTACCGTGTGCATGTCAACCATTTGGTGTTGACCTAGACATTGATCCATAATCGGGAGAGGGCCCTAAGCGAGCACGTCTACCGCCTTGTGGTTAATCCGGCCCTGCATGTGGGACGTACAGTATGCGAGTGTGACATTTACAGCTCTAAGGGAGCCTCGATGTCCCAATGTTGCTAGGATATTACAGGTGTGACAGTAATCTATAACATTATCTTGGATTTTTTAGTTTTGCATAGTATTAAAAAAAAAAAAAAAGTCAGCAGTGTTACTTTAAAATAAATACACGCAGAATAACAGATTAGAAATATTAACAAATAGTTTTATTACAAAATGCACACTTCAATGATGCAATATGCTGCAGACCCCGAAAACCCTACATTTGGAAACTTAGGGGTAAATGTAATACGGTGCCAAAAGCTGGAAGTGCGGCACTCCTGGTTTTGCCTTGTAAAATATTGCTGCTTTAAAAATACAGGCATTCTCGAACGGAGTTCCACACTTCCGGCTTCTCGCTCTCTATTAAAATGACCCCCTAAACTTTGTTAATACAAAATATAAAAGTAGTAAGAAGAGGACAAAAAAATACATAAAAACAAATATAGTTCTTACAAATACATTTGTCCTTAGTGACATACAGTACTAGTTTAAGTAATATTTCAAACGCAAAGTTAAAACATACTCCGTAATAAATAAGCAGCGTTATTTGTATACTGACAGTGCTGTTCAAGTGCTGGTTTACATACATGTATTTTAAGAGTCCTATATGTGCGACTTCTAAGTTATCCAGGAAACTAATGGAAAGATAAAAGTAATGACCATAGATAGTGGGCCCCAAGTGGAGTAGTCTTGTACTATTACATTCTGGTCCTGACTGAGGTGGGAGTAAAGCAAAAAAGAACAAGTAATTGTTTACCTGGACAAATCATGTTGCAATGCAGCCCACAAATGCTGGAGAGCTTCATTTACACTGCAACTTAGATCTGAATCTGAACATCTCTCTCCAAAATCTAAATTTCTCTGCACATTTTAAATCTGCCCCACCTGCTGTGCAACGTGGTTATGCCAAGGGGCACAGTAATGTTGGGCATACACTTGTCAGATAAAATGTCTGTCAGACCGACAGACATTTCATCTGACAAGCTGTAACCATCAGATTTCATGGACATACACTGTGAGATATCTGCACTCCTTCACAGGGGAGGAAACATTTCCCAGTTCCTCCTCTCTAAAGGGCGACCAATTATCAAATCTTTCGGACAAGCTGGACGATTTCAGCATGTCTGACAGACCGATAATTAGTGGTCGCTTACATCAATCCACAGTACAATTATCCGATCCGTCGATAATTATATAGTGTAAGCCCAGAATGACTTGCTCTTCTTTTGCTTTACTTCTAATGTACCTCAGAATCAGGTCCTTTGTGTTCTTTGGTAACACATTGATAAAACCAATCTTAGGAAACATGAAACCTGGAACTAACTAGTAATGTGCAGTTTACGTTAGGTCACAAACGTTGGTGTTTGCTGGGCATTTTTACTGCATTTAAAATGCATAATGCATGTACAGTGCAGATGTTTTTAGAAGTGCAAAAAAATCAGCATTTTATGATGGATACGGATGTAAGCTGTTATATTGTTCAAGCCAAACTTATTTTTATATGTTTATATGAGTTTAGATTGAAACACATATAAAATCATTCCTCAAAACTCTCCTTATTTATGAAGGTTCATCCTGAATCTCAAAAGGGGTGGGGCCTACATAAAGGAGGTGGGCATTTACACAAAGTGAGTGTTCTGAGGTAGATCTGGGCTGATCGGAGAAAGGCTTATATTGTCTTGGTTCTGCATGACAGAATGTTGTGAGGTATGCAGATTCGTAACACCACTGTATCTGTAGTGTAGGAACTCAGAAATTGCTGCCATCTTCTGATAGTATCACTAGAGCAATGCCTATCCAGCTCCTCCAGTCTTTCTGACTTTACTTCACATACTGTAACTGGCTGTGCTAGAATTACATTTCCAAGGACTCTCTGAGGCAAATCTATGCAGTCAACATGTCAAGCCATCTATATCTATGTATATACCTATACATGACATGACGAAGGGACATGATCAGACTACTATTCTATTGCATCATAGACAAAACTTTCTAGGGAGGAAATTCCTAAACCTGCTTCCTCCCATTATGGGTGGACAGAGTAAGCAGTTAGGGTATCAGAACAAAACCACTCATGGTCCAATCCTCCCATGGTGCATATTATTAATCCTGATGCTACCCCAATTTACAATGGCAACACTCTCAAATATGTCCTGTTCAGATCAAGGTAATTCCTGGCCCTATCATCCATGAGATCTAACTCATGCCAATCACCTAGAAATAGCATCTGAGCCTACTTCTCTGATTCCACTTCTGCATAATACACAATTGAAATTCACAAAGACTTTTACTAAGAAACTCAGGCAACTGCATTAATCGGGAACATAAAATGGCAGCTTGCTTATGATGTCGCCGGCCTCTGTCTGTATCCTGTCGTAGACCCACTTCCGGTTGCAGCGACACTCAGGGCCACACTTCTTGGAGCTGCACTTAGGACAGGGATAGAAACACCCGTGGCAGCTCTCCTCCAGGCAGTCACACAAATCCTGGTTGTTACACAGGAGCTTACCATGCTTGTCATATTTCTTTAGAGAAACCCTACGAAACACATTACAGTTTGAAATACACAACATAATATATTGCAGATCATTCCACTAACCATATGCTCATTAATATAACAGAAAATATATATTATTGCAGAAAGAAAGCATTTTTATAGTTATTTCTCCTACCGTATGACTTTCAGGAAATATCAAAGATGGACCATGCACTTGCACTAAACATTCCTAATAACAAAAGCCTTGTGCAGAAAAGATGAGAGACGTGTATATGGGTCATAGTTCTGGAATACAGAAGTGCAGATACAGGGCCTGATTTAGAGGTGACCACTAACAATGTCGTCTTCTTACGCAGCGGATCTGAGAGAATAAGCAAATGTCGCAGCCGCCATCTATTGTACACAGACACACACCGCTGGCTTCTCAGATCTGCTGCTTGCGTACAAAGACACTGGGCGCACATCAGTTGCACCATTGGACCTGTCGCAAGTAAGACACCATGGCTAGAACCACTCCCCTGTTACCTCCCCCAAACGTTCACAGCCTGTCAGTCATCCTGTGTCTTAATCCACATTACCAGTACCATTGCAAACAAGCATCGGCTATGCGTCCTCTGAATCAGACCTATAGAGATGACTGACTCTTCTGTGGTTTTGTTCAATTTTAAACAAAATAATTTTTTTTCATTTAAAAAGATGAGAATATATTTTTAGAATGTAATATTGCTCAATTGTTTGATGCTATTTCGTTTAATTTGTTTACAGGATTTGTACTTCAAAAATATATATACTATGCTTTTAATACTGAGGGGTCTATTCATGAAGCAGTGAAAAGTGTGGAGAAGTGAGCCAGTGGAGAAGCTCCGTACAATTGTATAGTATACAAATTATAAATATTACTTTAATGCTGATTTGTTGCCATGGGCAACTTCTCCACTGGCTCACTTTTCCACTCCTTTCACTGTTTCATTATTTTATCAGCGTGACTTCAGTAATTGAATAGTTTCAAATTCCTTATTGTGTTGTTCAGCCTCTATTTAAGTCAGCAGCTGTGTACTCCCAGCCACTGCTGATCCAGGGTGTGTGAAAGTGGGTCATAGAAATCCAATTTAATTTACTTATGATTAAAAAAAAAAAAATAGGAATTTAATACCTACCGGTAATTCCTTTTCTCCTAGCCCATAGTGGATACTGGGGTCTTGTACTTTAGTACCATGGGTATAGATCAGGTCCACTGGAGCCTAACACTTTAAAAACTTTTAGTGTGTGTATGTGTGTGCTGGCTCTTCCCCTCTATGCCCCGCCTACCAGACTCAATCTAGGAAAACTGTGCCTGAGGAGACGGACATAACATGAGAGAAGAAAAAAACAACAGTGGTGAGGAAACAAGCCAACAAACAACCATGAATGAAAGGGGGTCGCTAACCCGGACAGAGGGTAGCAACACCAACCTGAACGGGATAGCAAGGCTATCCCAACAACATAAGGGACGCAACACCGGTCCAACCAAATACTTACACAGGTAAGCAGGAACAAAGCACTGAGGCGGGCGCCCAGTATCCACTACGGACAAGGAGAAAAGGAATTACCGGCAGGTATTAAATTCCTATTTTCTCTTACGTCCTAGTGGATACTGGTGTCTTGTACTTTAGTACCATGGGGAAGTCCCAAAGCTCCCAAACGGATGGGAGAGTGCTGAGACCCCTGTAAAACCGACTGACTAAACTGAAGGTCATCCTTGGCCAAGGTATTGAACCCACAGAATTTGACAAACGTGTTCGAACCAGACCAAGTTGCAGCTCGGCACAATTGTAGTGCCGAAACCCCCCGGGCAGCTGCCCAGGAAGACCCCACCGACCTCGTCAAGTGGGCCTGAATATACTTTGGCGGCTCTGCAAGGGCAGAGCCGCCAAAGTATAGGCCTGTTGAATGGTCAACCAGAGCCAACGAGCAATAGACTGCTTAGAAGCTGGCCGACCAATCTTGGAGGCATCATAAAGGACAAACAGCGAGTCAGATTTCCAATGACAGGCCGCCCTTTTGACATAAATCTTCAGAGCCCTGACTGCATCCAAGGACTCAGGACCAATGGAAGCGTCAGACAACACCGAAACCACAATAGGCTGATTCACATGAAAGTCTGACACCACATTCGGCAAACTGAGGACGGGTCCTAAGTTCCGCATGTCTTCATGAAGAGGCCTTATCCTGTAAGAGTCCTTATTTGATTTTTCATTCAGAGACACGCCTGGCTGACGCCAATGCCAACAACATTACCGTCTTACAGGTAAGAAATTTTAACTCCATCCTATGTAAGGGTTCAAACCAATCCGATTGAAGAAAGACAGAAACACATTGAGATCCCACGGAACCGTGGGAGGTACGAAGGGCGGTTGCATAAGAAGAACTCCTTTTAGGAAAGTTTGTACTTCCAGCAACATGGCAAGTTGTTTCTGAAAGAAAAGAGAGATCACCGAAATCTGGACTTTGATGGAGCCCAAACGAAGGCCCATATCCACTCCCGCTTGCAGGAAAAGTAGAAAACGACCAATTCTAAATTCCACGGGAGAAACCTTTCTACTTTCACACCAGAAAACATACTTTTCCAGATACGATGATACTGTTTAGACGTAACCATCTTCCTGGCCTGGACCATGGTGGAAATAACCCGAGAAGAAAGACATTTCCTTGCTAAAATCTCCCTCTCAACTTCCAAGCTGTCAAACGTAGCTGCTGTAAGTCTGGATAGATGAACGGACCTTGCTGAAGAAGATCGTCTTGGAGTGGCAGAGGCCAGGGATCCTCCAGAGCCATGGCCAGGAGGTCCGAGTACCATGCCCGTCGAGGCCAATCCGGGGCAATTAGAATTGCCAGAACACTTTCCCTTCTTAACCTTTTTAGCTCCCTTGGGATCAGCGGTAGAGGAGGGAACAGATACACAAACTGGTACGTCCACGGTGTCTACTGCTACAGCTTGCGGATCCCTCATTCTGGAACAGTAACGGCATAGCTTCTTGTTTAGATGAGAAGCCATCAGATCTATCTGCGGACAGCCCCACTGGTGGATTAACTGTTGAAACACCTGGGGATATAGGCCCCATTTCCGTGCATGGAGGTCGTGCCTGCTGAGGAAGTCTGCTTCCCAGTTGTCCACTTCTGGAATGAATATGGCTGAGATGGCCCTTGCGTTGGCCTCCACCCAGAGGAGGATTTTTGACACCTCTCGCATCGCCACTCTGCTTCTTGTTTCCCCTTGTCGGTTTATGTACACCACCGCCGTGGCGTTGTCCGATTGAACCTGGATCGCCTGACCATTCAGGAGATGGGAGGCTTGTAGAAGAGCATTGTAAACTGCCCTGGGTTCTAGGATGTTTATCGGTAAAGTTGATTCCTGAACTGCCCACAACCCATGGAACTGGGTCCCCTTTGTCACCGCTCCCCAACTCCGTAGGCTGGCATCCGTTGTCAGTAGAATCCCCGAGTGGATATTGAAACATCTGCCCTCTACCAGGTGAGGAATCTGAAGCCACCATAATAGAGAAATCTGGTCTTTCGGAGATAGGGTCACTTCCTGAGGCATATGCAGGTGAGAACCCGACCACTTGTCCAGCAGATCCAGTTGAAATGGCTGGGCATGAAACCTGCCATATTGGATTGCCTCGTAAGCAGCCACCATCTTGCCCAGTAATCTGATGCAAAGATGAATAGACACCCAGCGAGAACTGTGTACTGAGCGGACCATAGCCTGCATAACCGAGGCCTTGTCCATCGGGAGAAGCACCTTCTGAGATACCGTGTCCAGTATCATTCTCAAGAACTGAAGACGCTGGGTCAGTTCCAGGTGAGATTTCTGGAAATTCAGGATCCACCCATGATCCGTGAGTAGGCGGGTAGTCAGATTGATGCTGTGTAGCAGACGTTCCATGGACACAGCCTTTATTAGGAGATCGTCTAATTAAGGGACTATGTTTACACACGTTGCAGCATCATCTCCGCCATGACCTTGGTGAAGACCCTCGGAGCTGTGGATAATCCGAAGGGTAAGGCCTAAAACTGGAAATGGTCATCCTATATGGCGAACCTGAGGTAAGCCTGATGAGGGGGCCACATGGGAATGTGAAGGTAAGCATCCTTGACATCCAGAGACACCAGGAACTCCCCCTCCTCCTGAGCGGACACCACCGCCCTCAAGAACTCCATCTTGAATTTGAGAGACTTCAGATTCAAGATGGGGCGCACCGAACCGTCTGGTTTGCGAACGACAGAAAGACTGGAGTAAAAACCCCTGTTGCTTAACGTGGGAGGCACAGGAACTACCACCCCTGTCTGCAACAGTTTTTGAATAGCCTCTTGCAAGGTAACTTTTGCTGCGGGTAAAGCTGGTAAGCCCGAACTGAAAAACCTTTGAGGAGGTAGTGTTTGGAATTCCAGCCGGTATCCATGGGAAATGAGGTCTCTCACCCAAGGATCCCGGCAGGACTTCGCCCCCACACATGGGCGAAGTGTTGAAGGCGAGCACCTACCTGAAAGTCGCCTTGCCGCTGCGGCCAACCGTCACGTGGAGGGTTTGGCGGCAGGGGATCCGGTGGTCTGGTCCAGGGAAACAGAAGGTGCAGGTTTACGGGACTTACGACGAGGTCCTCTGGAAGTGGTGGAGATCCCTCGGCCCCTGCCTCTGAACCTTGCCACACAAAAGGACTGCAAGGAGGGTCCGGTGTAAGAACGTCTAGCAGGTGGCGCAGTCGACGGCAGATAGATAGACTTACCCACCGTTGCTTGGGAGATCCACTTATTCAATTTGTCTCCAAACAAGGCATCACCTGTAAAGGGAAGATTTTCTACACCCTTTTTGGAATCAATGTCCACCGCCCATTGACGTAACCACAGAGTTCTGTGCGCTGAGACCGCCATAGCAGTATTGTGGCCATTAATCTTACACAACTCCTTTATAGCCTCGCTCATAAAATTTGCAGCATCCTGTAAATGTTGCAGCAGGGTAACTACCTCATCCCGGGATAGAGTCTAACGTAAAACATCAATAACATTATCAGACCACTTTACCACAGCCCTGGAGATCCACCCGCAAACAACTGTGGGGCGCTGTTCTGCGCCTGCTGCCATATATGAGCGTTGTCTCAATTTTACAGACAGCAGGCTCCTTCAGGAAAACAGCCCCAGGGACAGTGTAATGAGCCACGGCTGTGGCTCATTTCCATTTTGCATTTTGGTTATGTATTTTATGTTATACTTCTGTTTATGTTCCCCGTGGGTGTCATGGGGTGCTCGGATCTCACCCTTAAGGAGAGGATACTGTTATGAACCACAGGTAGTGGTTCATTCCTATTTTATGTTTATAAGTTGTCTTGCAGGCCAGGATTTCCCGTTGCTCTGTTTAAGAATACTCTTGTTTGCTGCCGGTGGTGAGTCTGTGTAATTGCAGCTTGTTCCCATGTGTTCAGCCTCACCTGGCTGCTAATTGCATCTTGTCAGTTTGGAGTCATGCAACAGGGCAGCTGCATGACATAATTAATTAGGCCTCTCTGTTATATGCTGGCTGAGTGCAATTCACAGACGCTGGTGATATTTCTAGGTTTCCAGTCTTCCAGAGTGCTTGAGTTGTGAGCTTGTTCCTGCCAGTTCCTGAGCTCCTGTCTAGCAGTGTCTGTCTAGCTGCTTCCTGTGTCGATTCCTGTGTCAGTCCCTGTGTCGATTCCTGTGTCTGATCCCGTGTCCTGCCGTGAAGCATTCCTGTCCAGAAGTCCTGTGGCTTTGCCTATGCCTGGTCGAGTTTCTGGCTTCTTGGTGTCCACCGGTCTGTCGTTTTGAAATTCTGCCTGTCCTCCAGTTCTGAGAGTCTGTGTCGGCAGCATTGGGGGTTCCTGTCCGTTTGCCAGTATTGGTACCGGTTCCGTGAGTAGCGGCTCTGCCGCGTCCTTCGGCCTTGGCCGCTGTATTCCTTGGTTATATCTGTCATTGGTGTTTTGCAGAGGGTTCTGCTTATGCTGTCACCGCCGATACACAAAAGTATTGTGTCGGCGTGTGGACAGCATTTCCTTTGTTGTTCTTTTCCTTGGGCGGCAAGCCGCACATACATTTAGTTTTAGGCTAGTCAGTAGCCCCTGGCTTTGGTTGTTTCAGTTAGAGGGCCCCTTGTTATTACCCTGTCTCAGTTCACTCTTTGTCTCTCCTTAAGACCTGAGGGGGCATCGGAGTTGGGCAGACTTAATCCGCCCTTCAAACGCGGCTGCCATGGGCCCAAGAAACCATAGTCTCGCAAGAGTGAATTGACAGCACGGGTAAAACAACGGAGGTAGGGTGCCAGGGGCTATTCCCATTCCGTTTCCCTTTCCCAGCATTACGTCCTGGTGCTCTGGACTCTCTTTATAACATCTCCCTTGTTCTGAGCACCAGGAACCTAACATTATCACCAGCCATACCACAAAAAAGAAATAAAACTTTTTTCTTTTTTGGCCCAGTCCAGTGTCTAGTTTAGAATCCAGTCCTGTCTAGAATTCAGTGTGCAGAATCCAGTCCGGTGTTTAGAATCCAGTCCGGTGTTTAGAATCCAGTTCGGTGTTTAAAAATCCAGTCCGGTATTTTAAAAAAAGAAGAAAGAAAAAAAAAGAAAAAAATCCAGTCTTGTTTTGTCTAGTTTAAAAATTCAGTCTTGCCTTGTCTAGTCTTGCCTTGTCTAGTCTTGCCTTGTCTTGTCTAGTTTTAAATCCTCCTATGTCTACTATGCAAGCCCTGCAGGCATCTCTCTCAGCCCTGAACTCTGCTTTCAGTGCTTTGAAACCTGAGCGACTAGAAGTTTTGCAGCAATCCTTAAAGCAACTGCAAAACCTTCTGACTAAAATCTTGCTCATCTTGCCAGAAGTCGTTGAGAGTACATCTATCTCTAAAGAGACTCTTGTTCACAGTATGGTGACAAGAGAATCCTCTGGTTTAATTGAAGAGAAAAGGTTTAAAAGTTTTCTGCGGCCCAGGCTCTCAGAAGAGGAGCGTCTGTGTCGCAGAAACTTAAACTTATGCCTATATTGTGGGGGTTTAGGCCACTATCTGCAGACCTGTGAGTCAAGCCAAGCCAAGCCAAAGTGTGGTGACAAGTCTTGCCCTCTGGCCAAGTTGAGTCAGGATACAAGACCTACTCCTGTCTCTACTGTGGCAGAGGTACTTGTCACACAACCCACACTAAAAAGCTCTCTGTCCTATAATTGGGGTCCTTGGGCAAGGGAGCCCCATTATAGATTCAGGAATCAAAAGAGAATGTTTCTCTCCTCTCTTGATTTTCCTGTTCTAGCAGAGTTGCACACCCCTGGAGTGGTGCCCGATGCCCAGGGTCCTGGAGTGGTGCCCGATGCCCAGGGTCCTGGAGTGGTGCCCATTGCCCAGAGTCCTGGAGTGGTGCCCGTTGCCCAGGGTCCTGGAGTGGTGCCTGTTGCCCAGGGTCCTGGAGTGGTGCCCGTTGCCCAGGGTCCTGGAGTGGTGCCCATTGCCCAGGGTCCTGGAGTGGTGCCCATTGCCCAGGGTCCTGGAGTGGTACCCGATGCCCAGAGTGCTGGAGCGGTACCCGATGCCCAGAGTGCTGGATCGGTACCCGATGCCGAGTGCTGGATCGGTACCCGATGCCCAGAGTGCTGGAGCGGTACCCGATGCCCAGAGTGCTGGAGCGGTACCCGATGCTCTAGCTTATAGAGGGACATCAAATATTATAGCTCAGGTTTCCATACCAGAAGGGGTCTCAGAAGCTACCCCAGGTAGGGACTTGAAAAGCGCAACCCCAGAAAGGGTATCTAAAACCATAGTTCTAGAAGGGAACTCGAGAAGCAAAACCCCAGAAGGGATCTTTGAAGTAATATCCCCAAGTGGGGTCTCGAGAGACGCAGCCTCAAAGAAGGGTCTAGAGGTCGCTTCCCCAGGAAAGAACTTAAGAGGCATAGCATTTGTGGAGGTTCTGAAGGTTATAGCTTCAGCAAAAGTCCCGGAAGTCATAGTCCCGGGAGAAGTATCGATAATTATCGACTCAGAGAGGGAGGCCAATGGCTCAGTCCCAGTGAGGGAAGCCGATGGCTCGGTCCCAGTGAGGGAGGCCGATGGCTCGGTCCCAGTGGGGGAGGCCGACGGCTCGGTCCCAGTAAAAGAATCCGAGGTGCTGACCCCAGTGGGGTTCCCAGAGGCCACTGTCCTAGCGGGGTTCCCGGAGGCCACTGCCCCAGCGGGGTTCTCGGAGGCCACTGCCCCAGCGGGGTTCCCGGAGGCCACTGCCCCAGCGGGGTTCCCGGAGGCCACTGCCCCAGCGGGGTTCCCGAAGGCCACTGCCCCGGGTGGGGTTCAGAAAGTCACTGCCCCGGGTGGGGTTCAGAAAGTCACTGCCCCAGGTGGGGTTAATAAAGTCTCAGCCTCGAGTAAGGTCAATAGTGACCAGGTCCTAGCAAAGCACTCTAGTCAGTCAGATGGGAATGAAGCAGATCCTGACTCTGTTGATATCTCAACATCTATAATCTTTGATGGGGACTTAGTCCAATTTCTGGCGCTTTACAAACACTATTACATCATTATGTTGTCTAGACCATTTCTGGGCATCACTTCAGAGAACCTTGTGCTCTATCTGATTTATTCTTTTAGAGGAGAGCCTTTTGAGTGGGCGACCAGCCTAATGAAAGCTGAAGATCCCATTCTTCAGGATCCCCCAGCATTCAGTGATGCAGTTATTAAAAGATATGGTTCCAAAGAAATTGGTTCAGGTTCCTCTAGGTCACTCATCTTATCTGCTGAGAGTTCACCGTATACTGTAGACTCGGTACAAGAGTCTCAGCCTGTTGTTTTGACTGCAGGATGTGCTTTTCTGTCTTCTTCTAATAGTAGTACTTTGCCTGAAAGTTCAGCTCCCAAGGGTAAGAGACCTATCTCTGATTTGAACGCAGCCTTGCTGGGTGGTACCATCAGTTCAGACAATGTTTGGGGAATTACCTTGGTCAGACCTAAAGAGCTTTGTAAAAAGAAGAAGAAGAAAAAGAAATAATTTTTGACTCTTGCCTTGATATAAAAAAAAAAATTTTTTTCCTTGTCTTGTGTCCAGTGGCCACCGTCAAGGGGAGGGCACTGTTACAAGCTGTTGTTACAGCTTGTTTCTGTTTTCTTGTCTGTTAGACCAGTGTGTCAGGTTTTTTTTTTGTATCTCTTGTGTTGGATAGTCTGAATATTGGGGTCCTTTGACCCCTCCTCAAGGGGGAGGGGTAATGTTATGAGCCACGGCTGCGGCTCATTTCCATTTTGCATTTTGGTTATGTATTTTATGTTATACTTCTGTTTATGTTCCCCGTGGGTGTCATGGGGTGCTCGGATCTCACCCTTAAGGAGAGGATACTGTTATGAACCACAGGTAGTGGTTCATTCCTATTTTATGTTTATAAGTTGTCTTGCAGGCCAGGATTTCCCGTTGCTCTGTTTAAGAATACTCTTGTTTGCTGCCGGTGGTGAGTCTGTGTAATTGCAGCTTGTTCCCATGTGTTCAGCCTCACCTGGCTGCTAATTGCATCTTGCCAGTTTGGAGTCATGCAACAGGGTAGCTGCATGACATAATTAATTAGGCCTCTCTGTTATATGCTGGCTGAGTGCAATTCACAGACGCTGGTGATATTTCTAGGTTTCCAGTCTTCCAGAGTGCTTGAGTTCTGAGCTTGTTCCTGCAAGTTCCTGAGCTCCTGTCTAGCAGTGTCTGTCTAGCTGCTTCCTGTGTCGATTCCTGTGTCAGTCCCTGTGTCGATTCCTGTGTCTGATCCCGTGTCCTGCCGTGAAACATTCCTGTCAAGAAGTCCTGTGGCTTTGCCTATGCCTGGTCGAGTTTCTGGCTTCTTGGTGTCCACCGGTCTGTCGTTTGGGATTCTGCCTGTCCTCCAGTTCTGAGAGTCTGTGTCGGCAGCATTGGGGGTTCCTGTCCGTTTGCCAGTATTGGTACCGGTTCCGTGAGTAGCGGCTCTGCCGCGTCCGTCGGCCTTGGCCGCTGTATTCCTTGGTTATATCTGTCACTGGTGTTTTGCAGAGGGTTCTGCTTATGCTGTCACCGCTGATACACAAAAGTATTGTGTCGGCGTGTGGACAGCATTTCCTTTGTTGTTCTTTTCCTTGGGCGGCAAGCCGCACATACATTTAGTTTTAGGCTAGTCAGTAGCCCCTGGCTTTGGTTGTTTCAGTTAGAGGGCCCCTTGTTATTACCCTGTCTCAGTTCACTCTTTGTCTCTCCTTAAGACCTGAGGGGGCATCAGAGTTGGGCAGACTTAATCCGCCCTTCAAACGCGGCTGCCATGGGCCCAAGAAACCATAGTCTCGCAAGAGTGAATTGACAGCACGGGTAAAACAACGGAGGTAGGGTGCCAGGGGCTATTCCCATTCCGTTTCCCTTTCCCAGCATTACGTCCTGGTGCTCTGGACTCTCTTTATAACATCTCCCTTGTTCTGAGCACCAGGAACCTAACAGACAGGCAGTACCAATTTCTTAGTCTGGATACAGAGGTATCGACTGACGGTGGGGTTTCCCAGACCTTCCTATCCTCACCTGGGAGAGGAAAGGTAGATAAAAACCTCTGAGGAATTATTAATTTTTTATCAGGGTTTCCTCTTTAGACAGTGGAAAAGTAGTTGAACTCTTGGGTCTTACATTAAAGTATAACTCCTCATCTGGTTCCGCCTCCGGGTCCGGTATGTGAAGGACCTCCCTTATAGCAAAAATGAGAGCCTCCACTTCAGGGGACAGAGAACTGTCCTCATCCATATCATCAGCATCCACATCTGGCTGATCAGAATCAGAATCGGACTGGAAAACCTGTGGCAGTGAGCGTTTGTGTGAAGCTATTAGAGGGGGCTTCTAAGCCTTCTTTGAATCTGCTGCTTTAGCGACACAATCAATTGAGTGCTTTAACACCTGTCTCTCCCTTTTAGCTGCAGCTAGTTCAGAATTTACATTGTGAATCATGACCTTAAAGCTGTCCAACCAGTCAGGTGCCTGTGAGCTGGGCCCCTGAGGAGACAAGGAACATTGCTCACACATGAGAGACCCCGCTGAAGATGGGGTAGAATTACAAGCAGCACACATAACCAAGTCTTCAGACATTATACAGTAAACTACAGCGCAGCCCTTAGCCTAACACCCCACACAGACCCTAGAGAGCCCTTTGGAGTGACACAGAGAAGCGGACCCAGCACACAGAACACAGCAGCAAATGTATAAATAAGTGTATGTAATATCAGTGCAGCGGCGCTACCGGTGGCGTGCTCCCCCTGTCTATGATCCTCTGGTACCAGATCAGACAGTCTGTAACAGCGTGGGTACTGAAGGAGCAGCTTGCATGCAGTCTTGTTGTCCGCAGCAACAGGAAATGGCGCCTTCCTGCCGCTGGTCCGGCTCCGGGAAGCCCTGCCCCCTGTAATGTCCCACACAAGATTATACTGGCCACGAGTGTAAAAACACCTCAGAAATGTCCATTAACAGTCTACACAAAGCCTTATATGACAGTGAGCACTGCGGGGCAATAGCCCTTAGTCAGTTACGTCCGCAGCGGGCACCGCAGCTCCGGGCCCGTGACCGCCACTGACATGCCGCCAAACTGCATCGGGGACCCGCTAACCGGGACCCCGGTGTAACACTCACCGCACCTGGTCTTCGGCATCTGTTAGAACAGGGGTCAGGGAACTTTTTTACCTTCTACCCCAAAATATATTTAGATACGCCGACGTTACCCCCTTGATTTGAAAGGAAGGAAATCATATATTATTGTGCATATATATTGGTTATCACTGTTGATATGGCATTTCTGAGATACTGTGTATGTCTACATATATATATATATATATATATATATATATATAAATGTTTTTCTCTGACGTCCTAAGTGGATGCTGGGGACTCCGTCAGGACCATGGGGAATAGCGGCTCCGCAGGAGACAGGGCACAAAATTAAAAGTTTGACCACTAGGTGGTGTGCACTGGCTCCTCCCCCTATGACCCTCCTCCAAGCCTCAGTTAGATTTTTGTGCCCGGCCGAGAAGGGTGCAATCTAGGTGGCTCTCCTAAAGAGTTGCTTAGAATAAAAGTTTGTTAGGTTTTTTTTATTTTCAGTGAGTCCTGCTGGCAACAGGCTCACTGCAACGCGGGACTAAGGGGAGAAGAAGCGAACTCACCTGCGTGCAGGATGGATTGGGCTTCTTAGGCTACTGGACACTAGCTCCAGAGGGACGATCACAGGTACAGCCTGGATGGGTCACCGGAGCCGCGCCGCCGTCCCCCTTACAGATGCTGAAGTGAGAAGAGGTCCAGAAATCGGCGGCTGAAGACTTTCCAGTCTTCTTAAGGTAGCGCACAGCACTGCAGCTGTGCGCCATTGCTCTCAGCACACTTCACACCGCGGTCACTGAGGGTGCAGGGCGCTGGGGGGGGGGGCGCCCTGGGCAGCAATGAGATTACCTATACTGGCTAAAAATACATCACATATAGCCCCTGGGCTATATGGATGTATTTAACCCCTGCCAGGATTTCAGAAAAACCCGGGAGAAGAGCCCACCGAAAAGGGGGCGGGGCCTATCTCCTCAGCACACAGCGCCATTTTTCCCACACAGCTCCGCTGGTAGGAAGGCTCCCAAGCTCTCCCCTGCACTGCACTACAGAAACAGGGTAAAATCAGAGAGGGGGGGCACTTATTTGGCGATATTCATAATATTTAAGCTGCTATAAGGGGAACACACTTTTTTAAGGTTGTCCCTATATATTTATAGCGCTTGGGTGTGTGCTGGCAAACTCTCCCTCTGTCTCCCCAAAGGGCTAGTGGGGTCCTGTCTTCTATCAGAGCATTCCCTGTGTGTCTGCTGTGTGTCGGTACGTGTGTGTCGACATGTATGAGGACGATGTTGGTGTGGAGGCGGAGCAATTGCCTGTAGTGGTGATGTCACCCCCTAGGGAGTCGACACCGGAATGGATGGCTTTGTTTATGGAATTACGTGATAATGTCAGCACGCTGCAGAAGTCGGTTGACGACATGAGACGGCCGGCAAACCAATTAGTACCTGTCCAGGCGTCTCAGACACCGTCAGGGGCTTTAAAACGCCCATTACCTCAGTCGGTCGATACGGACACCGACACGGACACTGACTCCAGTGTCGACGGTGAAGAAATAAACGTATTTTCCAGTAGGGCCACTCGTTACATGATCACGGCAATGAAGGAGGCTTTACATATTTCTGATACTGCAAGTACCACAAAAAGGGGTATTATGTGGGGTGTGAAAAAACTACCTGTAGTTTTTCCTGAATCAGATGAATTGAATGAAGTGTGTGATGAAGCGTGGGTTAACCCCGATAAAAAACTGCTAATTTCAAAGAAGTTATTGGCATTATACCCTTTCCCGCCAGAGGTTAGGGCGCGCTGGGAAACACCCCCTAGGGTAGATAAGGCGCTCACACGCTTATCAAAACAAGTGGCGTTACCGTCCCCAGAAACGGCCGCCCTCAAAGACCCAGCTGATAGGAGGCTGGAAAATACCCTAAAAAGTATATACACACATACTGGTGTTATACTGCGACCAGCTATCGCATCAGCATGGGTGTGCAGTGCTGGGGTGGCTTGGTCGGAGTCACTGACTGAAAATATTGATACCCTGGATAGGGACAGTATTTTATTGACTATAGAGCATTTAAAGGATGCATTCCTTTATATGCGAGATGCACGGAGGGATATTTGCACTCTGGCATCAAGAGTAAGTGCGCTGTCCATCTCTGCCAGAAGAAGTTTATGGACGCGACAGTGGTCAGGTGATGCGGATTCCAAGCGGCATATGGAAGTATTGCCGTATAAAGGGGAGGAGTTATTTGGGGTCGGTCTATCGGACTTGGTGGCCACGGCAACAGCCGGAAAATCCACCTTTTTACCTCAGGTTACCTCCCAGCAGAAAAAGACACCGTCTTTTCAGCCGCAGCCTTTTCGTTCCCATAAGAACAAGCGGGCAAAAGGGCATTCATATCTGCCCCGAGGCAAAGGAAAGGGTAAGAGACTGCAGCAAGCAGCTCCCTCTCAGGAGAAGAAGCCCTCCCCCGCTTCTGCAAAGTCCTCAGCATGACGCTGGGGCCTTACAAGCGGACTCAGGTGCGGTGGGGGGTCGCCTCAAGAATTTCAGCGCGCAGTGGGCTCACTCGCAAGTGGACCCCTGGATCCTGCAGGTAGTATCTCAGGGTTACAGGTTGGAATTCGAGACGTCTCCCCCTCGCCGGTTCCTGAAGTCTGCTTTACCAACGTCTCCCTCCGACAGGGAGACGGTATTGGAAGCCATTCACAAGCTGTATTCTCAGCAGGTGATAGTCAAGGTACCCCTTCTACAACAAGGAAAGGGGTATTATTCCACGCTGTTTGTGGTACCGAAGCCGGACGGCTCGGTAAGACCTATTCTAAATCTGAAGGCTTTGAACATGTACATACAAAAGTTCAAGTTCAAGATGGAGTCACTCAGAGCAGTGATAGCGAATCTGGAAGAAGGGGACTTTATGGTGTCCTTGGACATCAAGGATGCTTACCTCCATGTCCCAATTTGCCCTTCACACCAAGGGTACCTCAGGTTCGTGGTGCAAAACTGTCATTATCAGTTTCAGACGCTGCCGTTTGGATTGTCCACGGCACCCCGGGTCTTTACCAAGGTAATGGCCGAAATGATGATTCTTCTTCGAAGAAAAGGCGTATTAATTATCCCTTACTTGGACGATCTCCTGATAAGGGCAAGATCCAGAGAACAGTTAGAGGCCGGTGTAGCACTAACCCAAGTAGTGCTGCAACAGCACGGGTGGATTCTAAATTTTCCAAAATCCCAGCTAAGCCCGACGACACGTCTGCTGTTCCTAGGGATGATTCTGGACACTGTTCAGAAAAAGGTGTTTCTTCCGGAGGAGAAAGCCAGGGAGTTATCCGAACTTGTCAGGAACCTCCTAAAACCAGGAAAAGTGTCTGTGCATCATTGCACAAGAGTCCTGGGAAAAATGGTGGCTTCTTACGAAGCGATTCCATTCGGCAGATTCCATGCACGAATTTTTCAGTGGGATCTTCTGGACAAATGGTCCGGATCGCATCTGCAGATGCATCAGCGGATAACCTTGTCTCCGAGGACAAGGGTGTCTCTTCTGTGGTGGTTGCAGAGTGCTCATCTGTTAGAGGGCCGCAGATTCGGAATACAGGACTGGGTCCTGGTGACCACAGATGCCAGTCTGAGAGGCTGGGGAGCAGTCACACAGGGAAGAAACTTCCAGGGCGTGTGGTCAAGCTTGGAGGCGTCTCTTCACATAAATATACTGGAGCTAAGAGCGATCTACAATGCTCTAAGCCTGGCAAAACCTCTGCTTCAGGGTCAGCCGGTGTTAATCCAGTCGGACAACATTACGGCAGTCGCCCACGTAAACAGACAGGGCGGCACAAGAAGAAGGGGGGCGATGGCAGAAGCTGCGAGGATTCTTCGCTGGGCGGAAAATCATGTGATAGCACTGTCAGCAGTGTTCATTCCGGGAGTGGACAACTGGGAAGCAGACTTCCTCAGCAGACACGACCTTCACCCGGGAGAGTGGGGACTTCATCCAGAAGTCTTCCACATGCTTACGATCCGTTGGGAAAAACCAATGGTGGACATGATGGCGTCACGCCTCAACAAAAAACTGGACAGGTATTGCGCCAGGTCAAGAGATCCTCAGGCAATAGCTGTGGACGCCCTGGTAACACCATGGGTGTTCCGGTCAGTGTATGTGTTCCCTCCTCTGCCTCTCATACCCAAGGTACTGAGAATTATACGGCAAAGGGGAGTAAGAACGATACTCGTGGCTCCGGATTGGCCAAGAAGGACTTGGTACCCGGAACTTCAGGAGATGCTCACGGAAGATCCGTGGCCCCTACCTCTAAGAAGGGACCTGCTTCAGCAGGGTCCTTGTCTATTCCAAGACTTACCGCGGCTGCGTTTGACGGCATGGCGGTTGAACGCCGGATCCTGAAGGAAAAAGGCATTCCGGAAGAAGTCATTCCTACCCTGATTAAAGCCAGGAAGGAAGTGACCGCACAGCATTATCACCGCATTTGGAGAAAATATGTTGCGTGGTGTGAGGCCAGGAGGGCCCCGACGGAGGAATTTCAACTCGGTCGATTCCTACATTTCCTGCAAACAGGATTGTCTATGGGCCTCAAATTGGGGTCCATTAAGGTTCAAATATCGGCCCTGTCGATTTTCTTCCAGAAAGAATTGGCTTCAGTTCCTGAAGTCCAAACTTTTGTCAAAGGAGTACTACATATACAGCCCCCGGTTGTGCCTCCAGTGGCACCGTGGGATCTCAATGTAGTTTTGGAATTCTTCAAATCCCATTGGTTTGAGCCACTTAAATCGGTGGATTTGAAATATCTTACATGGAAAGTGACCATGCTACTGGCCCTGGCTTCGGCCAGGAGAGTGTCAGAGTTGGCGGCTTTATGGTACAAAAGCCCATATCTGATTTTCCATTCGGACAGGGCAGAACTGCGGACGCGTCCTCATTTTCTCCCTAAGGTGGTATCAGCGTTTCACCTGAACCAACCTATTGTGGTGCCTGCGGCTTCTAGCGGCTTGGAGGACTCCAAGTTGTTGGACGTTGTCAGAGCCTTAAAAATATATATTTCAAGGACGGCTGGAGTCAGAAAGTCTGACTCGCTGTTTATACTGTATGCACCCAACAAGCTGGGTGCTCCTGCGTCTAAGCAGACGATTGCTCGTTGGATTTGTAGCACAATTCAACTTGCGCATTCTGTGGCAGGCCTGCCACAGCCAAAATCTGTAAATGCCCACTCCACAAGGAAGGTGGGCTCATCTTGGGCGGCTGCCCGAGGGGTCTCGGCATTACAACTCTGCCGAGCAGCTACGTGGTCAGGGGAGAACACGTTTGTAAAATTCTACAAATTTGATACCCTGGCTAAGGAGGACCTGGAGTTCTCTCATTCGGTGCTGCAGAGTCATCCGCACTCTCCCGCCCGTTTGGGAGCTTTGGTATAATCCCCATGGTCCTGACGGAGTCCCCAGCATCCACTTAGGACGTCAGAGAAAATAAGAATTTACTTACCGATAATTCTATTTCTCATAGTCCGTAGTGGATGCTGGGCGCCCATCCCAAGTGCGGATTGTCTGCAATACTTGTACATAGTTATTGTTACAAAAATCGGGTTATTATTGTTGGAAGCCATCGTTTCAGAGGCTCCTCTGTTATCATGCTGTTAACTGGGTTCAGATCACAAGTTGTACAGGGTGATTGGTGTGGCTGGTATGAGTCTTACCCGGGATTCAAAATCCTTCCTTATTGTGTACGCTCGTCCGGGCACAGTATCCTAACTGAGGCTTGGAGGAGGGTCATAGGGGGAGGAGCCAGTGCACACCACCTAGTGGTCAAACTTTTAATTTTGTGCCCTGTCTCCTGCGGAGCCGCTATTCCCCATGGTCCTGACGGAGTCCCCAGCATCCACTACGGACTACGAGAAATAGAATTATCGGTAAGTAAATTCTTATTTTTTTATTTTTGCAAATTATTTTTTGGCAACGAATGGGTTAATTGCCAGTTTCTCTCCAAAACACCAGAATGAATGTAAGAAAGATGGAAGGGGAAGGACACGACTTTTAGGAGACAGATGGTCACATCCTTACATCAGTAATGTCAGTGGGAATTTCCCACTGTTATGTGGGCCACTGTCTGATCCTGTGGAACTACGTCAGCGGTCAGCCACAGAACACTTCAAGCTCTGTGTGTGGGTTGGCGGGCCGCGGGCGGGAGGACAGGACAGCGCAGGAGGACGGGCAGGCATGAGGGAGCGCGGTGTGACGTCAGCACGTCACACCACGGCCAGGAACACAGCACAGGGCGGCCAGGAGAACAGCGCAGGGTGGGCAGGAGGGAGCGCGGTGTGACTACCGGTAATTCCTTTTCTCCTAGCCCATAGTGGATACTGGGGTCTTGTACTTTAGTACCATGGGTATAGATCAGGTCCACTGGAGCCTAACACTTTAAAAACTTTTAGTGTGTGTATGTGTGTGCTGGCTCTTCCCCTCTATGCCCCGCCTACCAGACTCAATCTAGGAAAACTGTGCCTGAGGAGACGGACATAACATGAGAGAAGAAAAAAACAACAGTGGTGAGGAAACAAGCCAACAAACAACCATGAATGAAAGGGGGTCGCTAACCCGGACAGAGGGTAGCAACACCAACCTGAACGGGATAGCAAGGCTATCCCAACAACATAAGGGACGCAACACCGGTCCAACCAAATACTTACACAGGTAAGCAGGAACAAAGCACTGAGGCGGGCGCCCAGTATCCACTACGGACAAGGAGAAAAGGAATTACCGGCAGGTATTAAATTCCTATTTTCTCTTACGTCCTAGTGGATACTGGTGTCTTGTACTTTAGTACCATGGGGAAGTCCCAAAGCTCCCAAACGGATGGGAGAGTGCTGAGACCCCTGTAAAACCGACTGACTAAACTGAAGGTCATCCTTGGCCAAGGTATTGAACCCACAGAATTTGACAAACGTGTTCGAACCAGACCAAGTTGCAGCTCGGCACAATTGTAGTGCCGAAACCCACCGGGCAGCTGCCCAGGAAGACCCCACCGACCTCGTCAAGTGGGCCTGAATATACTTTGGCGGCTCTGCAAGGGCAGAGCCGCCAAAGTATAGGCCTGTTGAATGGTCAACCTGAGCCAACGAGCAATAGACTGCTTAGAAGCTGGCCGACCAATCTTGGAGGCATCATAAAGGACAAACAGCGAGTCAGATTTCCAATGACAGGCCGCCCTTTTGACATAAATCTTCAGAGCCCTGACTGCATCCAAGGACTCAGGACCAATGGAAGCGTCAGACAACACCGAAACCACAATAGGCTGATTCACATGAAAGTCTGACACCACATTCGGCAAACTGAGGACGGGTCCTAAGTTCCGCATGTCTTCATGAAGAGGCCTTATCCTGTAAGAGTCCTTATTTGATTTTTCATTCAGAGACACGCCTGGCTGACGCCAATGCCAACAACATTACCGTCTTACAGGTAAGAAATTTTAACTCCATCCTATGTAAGGGTTCAAACCAATCCGATTGAAGAAAGACAGAAACACATTGAGATCCCACGGAACCGTGGGAGGTACGAAGGGCGGTTGCATAAGAAGAACTCCTTTTAGGAAAGTTTGTACTTCCAGCAACATGGCAAGTTGTTTCTGAAAGAAAAGAGAGATCACCGAAATCTGGACTTTGATGGAGCCCAAACGAAGGCCCATATCCACTCCCGCTTGCAGGAAAAGTAGAAAACGACCAATTCTAAATTCCACGGGAGAAACCTTTCTACTTTCACACCAGAAAACATACTTTTCCAGATACGATGATACTGTTTAGACGTAACCATCTTCCTGGCCTGGACCATGGTGGAAATAACCCGAGAAGAAAGACATTTCCTTGCTAAAATCTCCCTCTCAACTTCCAAGCTGTCAAACGTAGCTGCTGTAAGTCTGGATAGATGAACGGACCTTGCTGAAGAAGATCGTCTTGGAGTGGCAGAGGCCAGGGATCCTCCAGAGCCATGGCCAGGAGGTCCGAGTACCATGCCCGTCGAGGCCAATCCGGGGCAATTAGAATTGCCAGAACACTTTCCCTTCTTAACCTTTTTAGCTCCCTTGGGATCAGCGGTAGAGGAGGGAACAGATACACAAACTGGTACGTCCACGGTGTCTACTGCTACAGCTTGCGGATCCCTCATTCTGGAACAGTAACGGCATAGCTTCTTGTTTAGATGAGAAGCCATCAGATCTATCTGCGGACAGCCCCACTGGTGGATTAACTGTTGAAACACCTGGGGATATAGGCCCCATTTCCGTGCATGGAGGTCGTGCCTGCTGAGGAAGTCTGCTTCCCAGTTGTCCACTTCTGGAATGAATATGGCTGAGATGGCCCTTGCGTTGGCCTCCACCCAGAGGAGGATTTTTGACACCTCTCGCATCGCCACTCTGCTTCTTGTTTCCCCTTGTCGGTTTATGTACACCACCGCCGTGGCGTTGTCTGATTGAACCTGGATCGCCTGACCATTCAGGAGATGGGAGGCTTGTAGAAGAGCATTGTAAACTGCCCTGGGTTCTAGGATGTTTATCGGTAAAGTTGATTCCTGAACTGACCACAACCCATGGAACTGGGTCCCCTTTGTCACCGCTCCCCAACTCCGTAGGCTGGCATCCGTTGTCAGTAGAATCCCCGAGTGGATATTGAAACATCTGCCCTCTACCAGGTGAGGAATCTGAAGCCACCATAATAGAGAAATCTGGTCTTTCGGAGATAGGGTCACTTCCTGAGGCATATGCAGGTGAGAACCCGACCACTTGTCCAGCAGATCCAGTTGAAATGGCTGGGCATGAAACCTGCCATATTGGATTGCCTCGTAAGCAGCCACCATCTTGCCCAGTAATCTGATGCAAAGATGAATAGACACCCAGCGAGAACTGTGTACTGAGCGGACCATAGCCTGCATAACCGAGGCCTTGTCCATCGGGAGAAGCACCTTCTGAGATACCGTGTCCAGTATCATTCTCAAGAACTGAAGACGCTGGGTCAGTTCCAGGTGAGATTTCTGGAAATTCAGGATCCACCCATGATCCGTGAGTAGGCGGGTAGTCAGATTGATGCTGTGTAGCAGACGTTCCATGGACACAGCCTTTATTAGGAGATCGTCTAATTAAGGGACTATGTTTACACACGTTGCAGCATCATCTCCGCCATGACCTTGGTGAAGACCCTCGGAGCTGTGGATAATCCGAAGGGTAAGGCCTAAAACTGGAAATGGTCATCCTATATGGCGAACCTGAGGTAAGCCTGATGAGGGGGCCACATGGGAATGTGAAGGTAAGCATCCTTGACATCCAGAGACACCAGGAACTCCCCCTCCTCCAGAGCGGACACCACCGCCCTCAAGAACTCCATCTTGAATTTGAGAGACTTCAGATTCAAGATGGGGCGCACCGAACCGTCTGGTTTGCGAACGACAGAAAGACTGGAGTAAAAACCCCTGTTGCTTAACGTGGGAGGCACAGGAACTACCACCCCTGTCTGCAACAGTTTTTGAATAGCCTCTTGCAAGGTAACTTTTGCTGCGGGTAAAGCTGGTAAGCCCGAACTGAAAAACCTTTGAGGAGGTAGTGTTTGGAATTCCAGCCGGTATCCATGGGAAATGAGGTCTCTCACCCAAGGATCCCGGCAGGACTTCGCCCCCACACATGGGCGAAGTGTTGAAGGCGAGCACCTACCTGAAAGTCGCCTTGCCGCTGCGGCCAACCGTCACGTGGAGGGTTTGGCGGCAGGGGATCCGGTGGTCTGGTCCAGGGAAACAGAAGGTGCAGGTTTACGGGACTTACCACGAGGTCCTCTGGAAGTGGTGGAGATCCCTCGGCCCCTGCCTCTGAACCTTGCCACACAAAAGGACTGCAAGGAGGGTCCGGTGTAAGAACGTCTAGCAGGTGGCGCAGTCGACGGCAGATAGATAGACTTACCCACCGTTGCTTGGGAGATCCACTTATTCAATTTGTCTCCAAACAAGGCATCACCTGTAAAGGGAAGATTTTCTACACCCTTTTTGGAATCAATGTCCGCCGCCCATTGACGTAACCACAGAGTTCTGTGCGCTGAGACCGCCATAGCAGTATTGTGGCCATTAATCTTACACAACTCCTTTATAGCCTCGCTCATAAAATTTGCAGCATCCTGTAAATGTTGCAGCAGGGTAACTACCTCATCCCGGGATAGAGTCTAACGTAAAACATCAATAACATTATCAGACCACTTTACCACAGCCCTGGAGATCCACCCGCAAACAACTGTGGGGCGCTGTTCTGCGCCTGCTGCCATATATGAGCGTTGTCTCAATTTTACAGACAGCAGGCTCCTTCAGGAAAACAGCCCCAGGGACAGTGTAATGAGCCACGGCTGTGGCTCATTTCCATTTTGCATTTTGGTTATGTATTTTATGTTATACTTCTGTTTATGTTCCCCGTGGGTGTCATGGGGTGCTCGGATCTCACCCTTAAGGAGAGGATACTGTTATGAACCACAGGTAGTGGTTCATTCCTATTTTATGTTTATAAGTTGTCTTGCAGGCCAGGATTTCCCGTTGCTCTGTTTAAGAATACTCTTGTTTGCTGCCGGTGGTGAGTCTGTGTAATTGCAGCTTGTTCCCATGTGTTCAGCCTCACCTGGCTGCTAATTGCATCTTGTCAGTTTGGAGTCATGCAACAGGGCAGCTGCATGACATAATTAATTAGGCCTCTCTGTTATATGCTGGCTGAGTGCAATTCACAGACGCTGGTGATATTTCTAGGTTTCCAGTCTTCCAGAGTGCTTGAGTTGTGAGCTTGTTCCTGCCAGTTCCTGAGCTCCTGTCTAGCAGTGTCTGTCTAGCTGCTTCCTGTGTCGATTCCTGTGTCAGTCCCTGTGTCGATTCCTGTGTCTGATCCCGTGTCCTGCCGTGAAGCATTCCTGTCCAGAAGTCCTGTGGCTTTGCCTATGCCTGGTCGAGTTTCTGGCTTCTTGGTGTCCACCGGTCTGTCGTTTTGAAATTCTGCCTGTCCTCCAGTTCTGAGAGTCTGTGTCGGCAGCATTGGGGGTTCCTGTCCGTTTGCCAGTATTGGTACCGGTTCCGTGAGTAGCGGCTCTGCCGCGTCCTTCGGCCTTGGCCGCTGTATTCCTTGGTTATATCTGTCATTGGTGTTTTGCAGAGGGTTCTGCTTATGCTGTCACCGCCGATACACAAAAGTATTGTGTCGGCGTGTGGACAGCATTTCCTTTGTTGTTCTTTTCCTTGGGCGGCAAGCCGCACATACATTTAGTTTTAGGCTAGTCAGTAGCCCCTGGCTTTGGTTGTTTCAGTTAGAGGGCCCCTTGTTATTACCCTGTCTCAGTTCACTCTTTGTCTCTCCTTAAGACCTGAGGGGGCATCGGAGTTGGGCAGACTTAATCCGCCCTTCAAACGCGGCTGCCATGGGCCCAAGAAACCATAGTCTCGCAAGAGTGAATTGACAGCACGGGTAAAACAACGGAGGTAGGGTGCCAGGGGCTATTCCCATTCCGTTTCCCTTTCCCAGCATTACGTCCTGGTGCTCTGGACTCTCTTTATAACATCTCCCTTGTTCTGAGCACCAGGAACCTAACATTATCACCAGCCATACCACAAAAAAGAAATAAAACTTTTTTCTTTTTTGGCCCAGTCCAGTGTCTAGTTTAGAATCCAGTCCTGTCTAGAATTCAGTGTGCAGAATCCAGTCCGGTGTTTAGAATCCAGTCCGGTGTTTAGAATCCAGTTCGGTGTTTAAAAATCCAGTCCGGTATTTTAAAAAAAGAAGAAAGAAAAAAAAAAGAAAAAAATCCAGTCTTGTTTTGTCTAGTTTAAAAATTCAGTCTTGCCTTGTCTAGTCTTGCCTTGTCTAGTCTTGCCTTGTCTTGTCTAGTTTTAAATCCTCCTATGTCTACTATGCAAGCCCTGCAGGCATCTCTCTCAGCCCTGAACTCTGCTTTCAGTGCTTTGAAACCTGAGCGACTAGAAGTTTTGCAGCAATCCTTAAAGCAACTGCAAAACCTTCTGACTAAAATCTTGCTCATCTTGCCAGAAGTCGTTGAGAGTACATCTATCTCTAAAGAGACTCTTGTTCACAGTATGGTGACAAGAGAATCCTCTGGTTTAATTGAAGAGAAAAGGTTTAAAAGTTTTCTGCGGCCCAGGCTCTCAGAAGAGGAGCGTCTGTGTCGCAGAAACTTAAACTTATGCCTATATTGTGGGGGTTTAGGCCACTATCTGCAGACCTGTGAGTCAAGCCAAGCCAAGCCAAAGTGTGGTGACAAGTCTTGCCCTCTGGCCAAGTTGAGTCAGGATACAAGACCTACTCCTGTCTCTACTGTGGCAGAGGTACTTGTCACACAACCCACACTAAAAAGCTCTCTGTCCTATAATTGGGGTCCTTGGGCAAGGGAGCCCCATTATAGATTCAGGAATCAAAAGAGAATGTTTCTCTCCTCTCTTGATTTTCCTGTTCTAGCAGAGTTGCACACCCCTGGAGTGGTGCCCGATGCCCAGGGTCCTGGAGTGGTGCCCGATGCCCAGGGTCCTGGAGTGGTGCCCATTGCCCAGAGTCCTGGAGTGGTGCCCGTTGCCCAGGGTCCTGGAGTGGTGCCTGTTGCCCAGGGTCCTGGAGTGGTGCCCGTTGCCCAGGGTCCTGGAGTGGTGCCCATTGCCCAGGGTCCTGGAGTGGTGCCCGTTGCCCAGGGTCCTGGAGTGGTACCCGATGCCCAGAGTGCTGGAGCGGTACCCGATGCCCAGAGTGCTGGATCGGTACCCGATGCCGAGTGCTGGATCGGTACCCGATGCCCAGAGTGCTGGAGCGGTACCCGATGCCCAGAGTGCTGGAGCGGTACCCGATGCCCAGAGTGCTGGAGCGGTACCCGATGCTCTAGCTTATAGAGGGACATCAAATATTATAGCTCAGGTTTCCATACCAGAAGGGGTCTCAGAAGCTACCCCAGGTAGGGACTTGAAAAGCGCAACCCCAGAAAGGGTATCTAAAACCATAGTTCTAGAAGGGAACTCGAGAAGCAAAACCCCAGAAGGGATCTTTGAAGTAATATCCCCAAGTGGGGTCTCGAGAGACGCAGCCTCAAAGAAGGGTCTAGAGGTCGCTTCCCCAGGAAAGAACTTAAGAGGCATAGCATTTGTGGAGGTTCTGAAGGTTATAGCTTCAGCAAAAGTCCCGGAAGTCATAGTCCCGGGAGAAGTATCGATAATTATCGACTCAGAGAGGGAGGCCAATGGCTCAGTCCCAGTGAGGGAAGCCGATGGCTCGGTCCCAGTGAGGGAGGCCGATGGCTCGGTCCCAGTGGGGGAGGCCGACGGCTCGGTCCCAGTAAAAGAATCCGAGGTGCTGACCCCAGCGGGGTTCCCAGAGGCCACTGTCCTAGCGGGGTTCCCGGAGGCCACTGCCCCAGCGGGGTTCTCGGAGGCCACTGCCCCAGCGGGGTTCCCGGAGGCCACTGCCCCAGCGGGGTTCCCGGAGGCCACTGCCCCAGCGGGGTTCCCGAAGGCCACTGCCCCGGGTGGGGTTCAGAAAGTCACTGCCCCGGGTGGGGTTCAGAAAGTCACTGCCCCGGGTGGGGTTCAGAAAGTCACTGCCCCAGGTGGGGTTAATAAAGTCTCAGCCTCGAGTAAGGTCAATAGTGACCAGGTCCTAGCAAAGCACTCTAGTCAGTCAGATGGGAATGAAGCAGATCCTGACTCTGTTGATATCTCAACATCTATAATCTTTGATGGGGACTTAGTCCAATTTCTGGCGCTTTACAAACACTATTACATCATTATGTTGTCTAGACCATTTCTGGGCATCACTTCAGAGAACCTTGTGCTCTATCTGATTTATTCTTTTAGAGGAGAGCCTTTTGAGTGGGCGACCAGCCTAATGAAAGCTGAAGATCCCATTCTTCAGGATCCCCCAGCATTCAGTGATGCAGTTATTAAAAGATATGGTTCCAAAGAAATTGGTTCAGGTTCCTCTAGGTCACTCATCTTATCTGCTGAGAGTTCACCGTATACTGTAGACTCGGTACAAGAGTCTCAGCCTGTTGTTTTGACTGCAGGATGTGCTTTTCTGTCTTCTTCTAATAGTAGTACTTTGCCTGAAAGTTCAGCTCCCAAGGGTAAGAGACCTATCTCTGATTTGAACGCAGCCTTGCTGGGTGGTACCATCAGTTCAGACAATGTTTGGGGAATTACCTTGGTCAGACCTAAAGAGCTTTGTAAAAAGAAGAAGAAGAAAAAGAAATAATTTTTGACTCTTGCCTTGATATAAAAAAAATTTTTTTTTTCCTTGTCTTGTGTCCAGTGGCCACCGTCAAGGGGAGGGCACTGTTACAAGCTGTTGTTACAGCTTGTTTCTGTTTTCTTGTCTGTTAGACCAGTGTGTCAGGTTTTTTTTTTGTATCTCTTGTGTTGGATAGTCTGAATATTGGGGTCCTTTGACCCCTCCTCAAGGGGGAGGGGTAATGTTATGAGCCACGGCTGTGGCTCATTTCCATTTTGCATTTTGGTTATGTATTTTATGTTATACTTCTGTTTATGTTCCCCGTGGGTGTCATGGGGTGCTCGGATCTCACCCTTAAGGAGAGGATACTGTTATGAACCACAGGTAGTGGTTCATTCCTATTTTATGTTTATAAGTTGTCTTGCAGGCCAGGATTTCCCGTTGCTCTGTTTAAGAATACTCTTGTTTGCTGCCGGTGGTGAGTCTGTGTAATTGCAGCTTGTTCCCATGTGTTCAGCCTCACCTGGCTGCTAATTGCATCTTGCCAGTTTGGAGTCATGCAACAGGGTAGCTGCATGACATAATTAATTAGGCCTCTCTGTTATATGCTGGCTGAGTGCAATTCACAGACGCTGGTGATATTTCTAGGTTTCCAGTCTTCCAGAGTGCTTGAGTTCTGAGCTTGTTCCTGCAAGTTCCTGAGCTCCTGTCTAGCAGTGTCTGTCTAGCTGCTTCCTGTGTCGATTCCTGTGTCAGTCCCTGTGTCGATTCCTGTGTCTGATCCCGTGTCCTGCCGTGAAACATTCCTGTCAAGAAGTCCTGTGGCTTTGCCTATGCCTGGTCGAGTTTCTGGCTTCTTGGTGTCCACCGGTCTGTCGTTTGGGATTCTGCCTGTCCTCCAGTTCTGAGAGTCTGTGTCGGCAGCATTGGGGGTTCCTGTCCGTTTGCCAGTATTGGTACCGGTTCCGTGAGTAGCGGCTCTGCCGCGTCCGTCGGCCTTGGCCGCTGTATTCCTTGGTTATATCTGTCACTGGTGTTTTGCAGAGGGTTCTGCTTATGCTGTCACCGCCGATACACAAAAGTATTGTGTCGGCGTGTGGACAGCATTTCCTTTGTTGTTCTTTTCCTTGGGCGGCAAGCCGCACATACATTTAGTTTTAGGCTAGTCAGTAGCCCCTGGCTTTGGTTGTTTCAGTTAGAGGGCCCCTTGTTATTACCCTGTCTCAGTTCACTCTTTGTCTCTCCTTAAGACCTGAGGGGGCATCGGAGTTGGGCAGACTTAATCCGCCCTTCAAACGCGGCTGCCATGGGCCCAAGAAACCATAGTCTCGCAAGAGTGAATTGACAGCACGGGTAAAACAACGGAGGTAGGGTGCCAGGGGCTATTCCCATTCCGTTTCCCTTTCCCAGCATTACGTCCTGGTGCTCTGGACTCTCTTTATAACATCTCCCTTGTTCTGAGCACCAGGAACCTAACAGACAGGCAGTACCAATTTCTTAGTCTGGATACAGAGGTATCGACTGACGGTGGGGTTTCCCAGACCTTCCTATCCTCACCTGGGAGAGGAAAGGTAGATAAAAACCTCTGAGGAATTATTAATTTTTTATCAGGGTTTCCTCTTTAGACAGTGGAAAAGTAGTTGAACTCTTGGGTCTTACATTAAAGTATAACTCCTCATCTGGTTCCGCCTCCGGGTCCGGTATGTGAAGGACCTCCCTTATAGCAAAAATGAGAGCCTCCACTTCAGGGGACAGAGAACTGTCCTCATCCATATCATCAGCATCCACATCTGGCTGATCAGAATCAGAATCGGACTGGAAAACCTGTGGCAGTGAGCGTTTGTGTGAAGCTATTAGAGGGGCTTCTAAGCCTTCTTTGAATCTGCTGCTTTAGCGACACAATCAATTGAGTGCTTTAACACCTGTCTCTCCCTTTTAGCTGCAGCTAGTTCAGAATTTACATTGTGAATCATGACCTTAAAGCTGTCCAACCAGTCAGGTGCCTGTGAGCTGGGCCCCTGAGGAGACAAGGAACATTGCTCACACATGAGAGACCCCGCTGAAGATGGGGTAGAATTACAAGCAGCACACATAACCAAGTCTTCAGACATTATACAGTAAACTACAGCGCAGCCCTTAGCCTAACACCCCACACAGACCCTAGAGAGCCCTTTGGAGTGACACAGAGAAGCGGACCCAGCACACAGAACACAGCAGCAAATGTATAAATAAGTGTATGTAATATCAGTGCAGCGGCGCTACCGGTGGCGTGCTCCCCCTGTCTATGATCCTCTGGTACCAGATCAGACAGTCTGTAACAGCGTGGGTACTGAAGGAGCAGCTTGCATGCAGTCTTGTTGTCCGCAGCAACAGGAAATGGCGCCTTCCTGCCGCTGGTCCGGCTCCGGGAAGCCCTGCCCCCTGTAATGTCCCACACAAGATTATACTGGCCACGAGTGTAAAAACACCTCAGAAATGTCCATTAACAGTCTACACAAAGCCTTATATGACAGTGAGCACTGCGGGGCAATAGCCCTTAGTCAGTTACGTCCGCAGCGGGCACCGCAGCTCCGGGCCCGTGACCGCCGCTGACATGCCGCCAAACTGCATCGGGGACCCGCTAACCGGGACCCCGATGTAACACTCACCGCACCTGGTCTTCGGCATCTGTTAGAACAGGGGTCAGGGAACTTTTTTACCTTCTACCCCAAAATATATTTAGATACGCCGACGTTACCCCCTTGATTTGAAAGGAAGGAAATCATATATTATTGTGCATATATATTGGTTATCACTGTTGATATGGCATTTCTGAGATACTGTGTATGTCTACATATATATATATATATATATATATATATAAATGTTTTTCTCTGACGTCCTAAGTGGATGCTGGGGACTCCGTCAGGACCATGGGGAATAGCGGCTCCGCAGGAGACAGGGCACAAAATTAAAAGTTTGACCACTAGGTGGTGTGCACTGGCTCCTCCCCCTATGACCCTCCTCCAAGCCTCAGTTAGATTTTTGTGCCCGGCCGAGAAGGGTGCAATCTAGGTGGCTCTCCTAAAGAGTTGCTTAGAATAAAAGTTTGTTAGGTTTTTTTTATTTTCAGTGAGTCCTGCTGGCAACAGGCTCACTGCAACGCGGGACTAAGGGGAGAAGAAGCGAACTCACCTGCGTGCAGGATGGATTGGGCTTCTTAGGCTACTGGACACTAGCTCCAGAGGGACGATCACAGGTACAGCCTGGATGGGTCACCGGAGCCGCGCCGCCGTCCCCCTTACAGATGCTGAAGTGAGAAGAGGTCCAGAAATCGGCGGCTGAAGACTTTCCAGTCTTCTTAAGGTAGCGCACAGCACTGCAGCTGTGCGCCATTGCTCTCAGCACACTTCACACCGCGGTCACTGAGGGTGCAGGGCGCTGGGGGGGGGGCGCCCTGGGCAGCAATGAGATTACCTATACTGGCTAAAAATACATCACATATAGCCCCTGGGCTATATGGATGTATTTAACCCCTGCCAGGATTTCAGAAAAACCCGGGAGAAGAGCCCGCCGAAAAGGGGGCGGGGCCTATCTCCTCAGCACACAGCGCCATTTTTCCCACACAGCTCCGCTGGTAGGAAGGCTCCCAAGCTCTCCCCTGCACTGCACTACAGAAACAGGGTAAAATCAGAGAGGGGGGGCACTTATTTGGCGATATTCATAATATTTAAGCTGCTATAAGGGGAACACACTTTTTTAAGGTTGTCCCTATATATTTATAGCGCTTGGGTGTGTGCTGGCAAACTCTCCCTCTGTCTCCCCAAAGGGCTAGTGGGGTCCTGTCTTCTATCAGAGCATTCCCTGTGTGTCTGCTGTGTGTCGGTACGTGTGTGTCGACATGTATGAGGACGATGTTGGTGTGGAGGCGGAGCAATTGCCTGTAGTGGTGATGTCACCCCCTAGGGAGTCGACACCGGAATGGATGGCTTTGTTTATGGAATTACGTGATAATGTCAGCACGCTGCAGAAGTCGGTTGACGACATGAGACGGCCGGCAAACCAATTAGTACCTGTCCAGGCGTCTCAGACACCGTCAGGGGCTTTAAAACGCCCATTACCTCAGTCGGTCGATACGGACACCGACACGGACACTGACTCCAGTGTCGACGGTGAAGAAATAAACGTATTTTCCAGTAGGGCCACTCGTTACATGATCACGGCAATGAAGGAGGCTTTACATATTTCTGATACTGCAAGTACCACAAAAAGGGGTATTATGTGGGGTGTGAAAAAACTACCTGTAGTTTTTCCTGAATCAGATGAATTGAATGAAGTGTGTGATGAAGCGTGGGTTAACCCCGATAAAAAACTGCTAATTTCAAAGAAGTTATTGGCATTATACCCTTTCCCGCCAGAGGTTAGGGCGCGCTGGGAAACACCCCCTAGGGTAGATAAGGCGCTCACACGCTTATCAAAACAAGTGGCGTTACCGTCCCCAGAAACGGCCGCCCTCAAAGACCCAGCTGATAGGAGGCTGGAAAATACCCTAAAAAGTATATACACACATACTGGTGTTATACTGCGACCAGCTATCGCATCAGCATGGATGTGCAGTGCTGGGGTGGCTTGGTCGGAGTCACTGACTGAAAATATTGATACCCTGGATAGGGACAGTATTTTATTGACTATAGAGCATTTAAAGGATGCATTCCTTTATATGCGAGATGCACGGAGGGATATTTGCACTCTGGCATCAAGAGTAAGTGCGCTGTCCATCTCTGCCAGAAGAAGTTTATGGACGCGACAGTGGTCAGGTGATGCGGATTCCAAGCGGCATATGGAAGTATTGCCGTATAAAGGGGAGGAGTTATTTGGGGTCGGTCTATCGGACTTGGTGGCCACGGCAACAGCCGGAAAATCCACCTTTTTACCTCAGGTTACCTCCCAGCAGAAAAAGACACCGTCTTTTCAGCCGCAGCCTTTTCGTTCCCATAAGACCAAGCGGGCAAAAGGGCATTCATATCTGCCCCGAGGCAAAGGAAAGGGTAAGAGACTGCAGCAAGCAGCTCCCTCTCAGGAGAAGAAGCCCTCCCCCGCTTCTGCAAAGTCCTCAGCATGACGCTGGGGCCTTACAAGCGGACTCAGGTGCGGTGGGGGGTCGCCTCAAGAATTTCAGCGCGCAGTGGGCTCACTCGCAAGTGGACCCCTGGATCCTGCAGGTAGTATCTCAGGGTTACAGGTTGGAATTCGAGACGTCTCCCCCTCGCCGGTTCCTGAAGTCTGCTTTACCAACGTCTCCCTCCGACAGGGAGACGGTATTGGAAGCCATTCACAAGCTGTATTCTCAGCAGGTGATAGTCAAGGTACCCCTTCTACAACAAGGAAAGGGGTATTATTCCACGCTGTTTGTGGTACCGAAGCCGGACGGCTCGGTAAGACCTATTCTAAATCTGAAGGCTTTGAACATGTACATACAAAAGTTCAAGTTCAAGATGGAGTCACTCAGAGCAGTGATAGCGAATCTGGAAGAAGGGGACTTTATGGTGTCCTTGGACATCAAGGATGCTTACCTCCATGTCCCAATTTGCCCTTCACACCAAGGGTACCTCAGGTTCGTGGTGCAAAACTGTCATTATCAGTTTCAGACGCTGCCATTTGGATTGTCCACGGCACCCCGGGTCTTTACCAAGGTAATGGCCGAAATGATGATTCTTCTTCGAAGAAAAGGCGTATTAATTATCCCTTACTTGGACGATCTCCTGATAAGGGCAAGATCCAGAGAACAGTTAGAGGCCGGTGTAGCACTAACCCAAGTAGTGCTGCAACAGCACGGGTGGATTCTAAATTTTCCAAAATCCCAGCTAAGCCCGACGACACGTCTGCTGTTCCTAGGGATGATTCTGGACACTGTTCAGAAAAAGGTGTTTCTTCCGGAGGAGAAAGCCAGGGAGTTATCCGAACTTGTCAGGAACCTCCTAAAACCAGGAAAAGTGTCTGTGCATCATTGCACAAGAGTCCTGGGAAAAATGGTGGCTTCTTACGAAGCGATTCCATTCGGCAGATTCCATGCACGAATTTTTCAGTGGGATCTGCTGGACAAATGGTCCGGATCGCATCTGCAGATGCATCAGCGGATAACCTTGTCTCCGAGGACAAGGGTGTCTCTTCTGTGGTGGTTGCAGAGTGCTCATCTGTTAGAGGGCCGCAGATTCGGAATACAGGACTGGGTCCTGGTGACCACAGATGCCAGTCTGAGAGGCTGGGGAGCAGTCACACAGGGAAGAAACTTCCAGGGCGTGTGGTCAAGCCTGGAGATGTCTCTTCACATAAATATACTGGAGCTAAGAGCGATCTACAATGCTCTAAGCCTGGCAAAACCTCTGCTTCAGGGTCAGCCGGTGTTAATCCAGTCGGACAACATTACGGCAGTCGCCCACGTAAACAGACAGGGCGGCACAAGAAGAAGGGGGGCGATGGCAGAAGCTGCGAGGATTCTTCGCTGGGCGGAAAATCATGTGATAGCACTGTCAGCAGTGTTCATTCCGGGAGTGGACAACTGGGAAGCAGACTTCCTCAGCAGACACGACCTTCACCCGGGAGAGTGGGGACTTCATCCAGAAGTCTTCCACATGCTTACGATCCGTTGGGAAAAACCAATGGTGGACATGATGGCGTCACGCCTCAACAAAAAACTGGACAGGTATTGCGCCAGGTCAAGAGATCCTCAGGCAATAGCTGTGGACGCCCTGGTAACACCATGGGTGTTCCGGTCAGTGTATGTGTTCCCTCCTCTGCCTCTCATACCCAAGGTACTGAGAATTATACGGCAAAGGGGAGTAAGAACGATACTCGTGGCTCCGGATTGGCCAAGAAGGACTTGGTACCCGGAACTTCAGGAGATGCTCACGGAAGATCCGTGGCCCCTACCTCTAAGAAGGGACCTGCTTCAGCAGGGTCCTTGTCTATTCCAAGACTTACCGCGGCTGCGTTTGACGGCATGGCGGTTGAACGCCGGATCCTGAAGGAAAAAGGCATTCCGGAAGAAGTCATTCCTACCCTGATTAAAGCCAGGAAGGAAGTGACCGCACAGCATTATCACCGCATTTGGAGAAAATATGTTGCGTGGTGTGAGGCCAGGAGGGCCCCGACGGAGGAATTTCAACTCGGTCGATTCCTACATTTCCTGCAAACAGGATTGTCTATGGGCCTCAAATTGGGGTCCATTAAGGTTCAAATATCGGCCCTGTCGATTTTCTTCCAGAAAGAATTGGCTTCAGTTCCTGAAGTCCAAACTTTTGTCAAAGGAGTACTACATATACAGCCCCCGGTTGTGCCTCCAGTGGCACCGTGGGATCTCAATGTAGTTTTGGAATTCTTCAAATCCCATTGGTTTGAGCCACTTAAATCGGTGGATTTGAAATATCTTACATGGAAAGTGACCATGCTACTGGCCCTGGCTTCGGCCAGGAGAGTGTCAGAGTTGGCGGCTTTATGGTACAAAAGCCCATATCTGATTTTCCATTCGGACAGGGCAGAACTGCGGACGCGTCCTCATTTTCTCCCTAAGGTGGTATCAGCGTTTCACCTGAACCAACCTATTGTGGTGCCTGCGGCTTCTAGCGGCTTGGAGGACTCCAAGTTGTTGGACGTTGTCAGAGCCTTAAAAATATATATTTCAAGGACGGCTGGAGTCAGAAAGTCTGACTCGCTGTTTATACTGTATGCACCCAACAAGCTGGGTGCTCCTGCGTCTAAGCAGACGATTGCTCGTTGGATTTGTAGCACAATTCAACTTGCGCATTCTGTGGCAGGCCTGCCACAGCCAAAATCTGTAAATGCCCACTCCACAAGGAAGGTGGGCTCATCTTGGGCGGCTGCCCGAGGGGTCTCGGCATTACAACTCTGCCGAGCAGCTACGTGGTCAGGGGAGAACACGTTTGTAAAATTCTACAAATTTGATACCCTGGCTAAGGAGGACCTGGAGTTCTCTCATTCGGTGCTGCAGAGTCATCCGCACTCTCCCGCCCGTTTGGGAGCTTTGGTATAATCCCCATGGTCCTGACGGAGTCCCCAGCATCCACTTAGGACGTCAGAGAAAATAAGAAGTGGTCATGCTGTTGGCTATGGCCTGGGCCAGGCGCGTGTCAGAATTGGTGGCTTTATCCTGTAAAAGCCCTTATCTGAGTTTCCATTCGGACAGGGCGGAATTGAGGACTCGTCCTCAGTTTCTCCCTAAGGTGGTTTCAGCGTTCACCTGAACCAAACCTATTGTGGTGCCTGCGGCTACTAGGGACTTGGGGGACTCCAAGTTGCTAGACGTTGTCAGGACCCGGAAAATATATGTTTCCAGGACGGCTTGAGTCAGGAAATCTGACTTGCTGTTTATCCTGTATGCACCCAACTAGCTGGGTGCTCCTGCTTCTAAGCAGACTATTGCTCGTTGGATTTGTAGTACAATTCAGCTTGCACATTCTGTGGCAGGCCTGCCACAGCCAAAAATCTGTAAATGCCCACTCCACAAGGAAGGTGGGCTCATCTTGGGCAGCTGCCAAGGGGTCTCGGCTTTACAACTTTGCCGAGCAGTTACTTGGTCAGGAGCAAATACGTTTGTAAAATTCTACAAATTTGATACCCTGGCTGAGGAGGACCGGGAGTTCTCTCATTGGGTGCTGCAGAGTCATCTGCACTCTCCCGCCCGTTTTGGGAGCTTTGGTATAATCCCCATGGTCCTTACGGAGTTCCCAGCATCCACTAGGACGTCAGAGAAAATAAGAATTTACTTACCGATAATTCTATTTCTCGTAGTCCGTAGTGGATGCTGGGCGCCCATCCCAAGTGCGGATTGTCTGCAATACTTGTACATAGTTATTGTTACAAAAATCGGGTTATTATTGTTGGAAGCCATCGTTTCAGAGGCTCCTCTGTTATCATGCTGTTAACTGGGTTCAGATCACAAGTTGTACAGGGTGATTGGTGTGGCTGGTATGAGTCTTACCCGGGATTCAAAATCCTTCCTTATTGTGTACGCTCGTCCGGGCACAGTATCCTAACTGAGGCTTGGAGGAGGGTCATAGGGGGAGGAGCCAGTGCACACCACCTAGTGGTCAAACTTTTAATTTTGTGCCCTGTCTCCTGCGGAGCCGCTATTCCCCATGGTCCTGACGGAGTCCCCAGCATCCACTACGGACTACGAGAAATAGAATTATCGGTAAGTAAATTCTTATTTTTTTATTTTTGCAAATTATTTTTTGGCAACGAATGGGTTAATTGCCAGTTTCTCTCCAAAACACCAGAATGAATGTAAGAAAGATGGAAGGGGAAGGACACGACTTTTAGGAGACAGATGGTCACATCCTTACATCAGTAATGTCAGTGGGAATTTCCCACTGTTATGTGGGCCACTGTCTGATCCTGTGGAACTACGTCAGCGGTCAGCCACAGAACACTTCAAGCTCTGTGTGTGGGTTGGCGGGCCGCGGGCGGGAGGACAGGACAGCGCAGGAGGACGGGCAGGCATGAGGGAGCGCGGTGTGACGTCAGCACGTCACACCACGGCCAGGAACACAGCACAGGGCGGCCAGGAGAACAGCGCAGGGTGGGCAGGAGGGAGCGCGGTGTGACGTCAGTACGTCACATCGCGAGCCGGCCGATGCTGGACGGGGCTGTGTCTCAGCAGCGTGACCATCCATTACCCCCAGGAATTTAATTTTTACCCCATTTGGGGTAATTTACCCCTATTCCCTGACCACTGTGTTAGAAGGTGGCGGCTACCTGCTGGCGTGGGCAGACATACTGACGATGAGTGATCAACACCTCAGGAGCTCAGTATCCTGTCAGCTGGGATTACGAACCATTAACCCTCAGGAGGTTGGTTTGGTCCCCCCTCTAATTCCCATGAAGCAGGTAGTCTGTCTGCCAAGCAGAGCTACCTGAAAATAATAAACTAAAATAGGATTTTAATACCTACCGGTAAATCCTTTTCTTCTAGTCCGTAGAGGATGCTGGGGTCCACTTCAGTACCATGGGGTATAGACAGTTCCGCAGGAGCCATGGGCACTCTAAGACTTTTCAAAGGGTGTGAACTGGCTCCTCCCTCCATGCCCCTCCTCCTGACCTCAGATATAGGAACTGTGCCCAGGGAGACGGACATTTCGAGGAAAAGATTTACTTTTATACTAATGGTGAGATTCATACCAGCTCACACCTCAACCATGCCGCACAACATGGCATTCAACATAACACACGCCAACAGGCATGAACCATTTGCAGCAACATGCTGAAAACAATTGTAACACAACTTGTGTAACTATAAGAACAAACTGCAGGTAAAGTACGCACTGGGTCGGGTGCTCAGCATCCTCTACGGACTAGGAGAAAAGAATTTACCGGTAGGTATTAAAATCCTATTTTCTCATACGTCCTAGAGGATGCTGAGGTACACTTCAGTACCATGGGATTATACCAAAGCTCCAGTACGAGCGGGAGAGTGCGGATGACCCTGCAGCACCGATTGACCAAACTTGAGGTGTCAAACTTGTAAAATTTAGCAAACGTGTTTGACCCTGACCAAGTAGCCGCTCGACAAAGGGTTAAAGCCGAGACACCCCGGGCAGCCGCCCAGGAGGAGCCTACCTTTCTAGTAGAATGGGCATTTACTGATTTCGGTACCAGTAATCCTGCCGTGGAATGAGCGTGCTGAATCGTCCCTCTGATCCAGCGCGCAATAGTCTGCTTAGAAGCAGGACACCCAATCTTGTTGGGAGCATACAGGACAAACAGAGCCTCTGTTTTCCTTATCTGAGCTGATCTTGCGACATAAATCTTCAAAGCTCTAACCACATCTAGAGACTTTGACTAGGTGAAAGTGTCAGTAGCCACTGGAACCACAACTGGTTGGTTTATGTGGAAAGACGAAACCACCTTTGGAAGAAATTGTTGATGAGTTCTTAACTCTGCCCTATCTTCATGGAAGATCAGGTAAGGGCTCTTGTGAGACAAGGCCCCCAACTCAGACACCCGCCTTGCGGATGCCAAGGCCAAAAGCATCACCACTTTCCAAGTTAGAAACTTCAACTCTATCTCCTGTAGAGTTTCAAACCAACTCGATTGAAAGAACTGCAACACCACATTAAGGTCCCATGGTGCCACAGGAGGCACAAATGGAGGCTGGATGTGCAGAACCTCTTTCACGAATGTCTGAACTTCTGGAAGGGAGGCCAATTGTTTTTGAAAGAAAATTGATAAGGCTGAAATCTGGACCTTGATTGAACCCAACCTAAGGCCCGCATCCACACTAGCCTGCAGAAAATGGAGAAAACGCCCTAACTCAAACTCCTCCGTAGGAGCTTTCTTGGATTCACACCAAGACACATATTTTCTCCAAATACGGTGGTAATGTTTAGTCGTTACTCCTTTCCTGGCCTGAATAAGAGTGTGGATGACTTCATTGGGAATACCCTTTCGGGCTAGGATCCAGCGCTCAACAGCCATGCCGTCAAACGTAGCCGCGGTAAGTCTTGATACACGCACGGCCCCTGCTGTAGCAGGTCCTCGCGAGGAGGAAGAGGCAGAGGATCTATAAGCAACTCCTGAAGATCTGGATACCAAGCCCTCCTTGGCCAGTCTGGGGCAATGAAGATTGCTCGAACCCTTGTTCTTCTTATGATTTTGAGAACTTTTGGAATCAGTGGAAGTGGAGGGAAGACATATACCGACCGAAACACCCACTGGGTCACCAGTGCATCCACTGCTATTGCTTGAGGGTCTCTCGACCTGGAACAATATCTCTGAAGCTTCTTGTTGAGACGAGATGCCATCATGTCTACTTGAGGAACTCCCCAAAGACTTGTCACCTCTGCGAAGACTTCTTGGTGGAGGCCCCACTCTCCTGGATGGAGATCGTGTCTGCTGAGGAAGTATGCTTCCCAGTTGTCCACTCCCGGAATAAATATTGCAGACAGAGCATGTTTTTCTGCCCAGAGGAGAATCTTCGTCACTTCTGCCATCGCTACTCTGCTTTTCGTTCCCCCTTGCCTGTTTATGTACGCGACTGCTGTTACATTGTCCGACTGGATCTGTACGGGATGATCTTGAAGAAGATGTACCGCTTGTAGAAGGCCACTGTAAATGGCTCAATTCCAGAACGTTTATGTGAAAGCAGGCTTCCTGACTTTACCATTTTCCTTGGAAGCTTTCCCCTTGTGTGACAGCTTCCCAGCCTCGGAGACTGGCATCCGTGGTTACTAGGACCCAGTCGTAAATCCCAAACCTGCGTCCCACTAGTAGGTGAGAACTGTGTAGCCACCACAGGAGCGAAATCCTGGCTTTGGGAGACAGGATTATCTTCCGGTGCATGTGTAGGTGGGATCCGGACCACTTGTCCAACAGGTCCCACTGGACTACTCTGGCATGAAATCGGCCAAACTGTATGGCCTCGTAGGCCGCTACCATTTTCCCCAACAACCGAATGCATTGATGGATCGACACGCTTGTTGGTTTCAATATTTGCTTGACCATTTTCTGGATTTCCAGAGCCTTTTCCACTGGAAGAAATACTTTCTGTACCTCTGTGTCCAGTATCATCCCCAAAAAGGACAATCTTGTCGTCGGATCCAACTGCGACTTTGGAAAATTCATGATCCAACCGTGTTGTTGGAGTATGGACAGGGAGAGTGCGATGTTCTGCAACAACTGTTCCCTGGATCTCGCTTTTATCAGGAGATCGTCCAGATAAGGAATTATACTGACTCCTTTTTGACGAAGGAGGACCATCATCTCCGCCATCACCTTGGTGAATACCCTCGGTGCCGTGGAGAGTCCGAACGGCAACGTCTGGAACTGGTAATTGCAATCCTGTACTGCGAATCTCAGATAAGCTTGGTGAGGAGGATAAATGGGAACATGCAAGTAAGCATCCTTTATGTCTACTGACACCATGAAGTCCCCCTCCTCCAGACTGGAAATCACTGCCCTCAGGGATTCCATCTTGAACTTGAACCTTTTTAGGTAGAGATTCAGATTTTTTTAGGTTTAAAATCGGTCTGACCGAGCCGTCCGGCTTCGGAACTACGAAGAGGCTTGAATAAAAACCTTCTCCTTGCTGTAACAAGGGTACCAGGACAATGACCTGATCCTGACATAATTTTTGAATTGCCGTTGTTACTGCCTCTCTTTCTGGAAGACAAACTGGCAAGGTCGATTTGAAAAATCGGCATGGAGGGACGTCTTGAAACTCCAGTCTGTACCCATGGGACACTATTTGTAAGACCCATGAGTCCAGGCCAGATTGAATCCATATCTGACTGAAAAGCCTCAGACGTGCCCCCACCCAAGCGGATTCCAGCAAGGGAGCCCCAGCGTCATACTGTAGATTTGGCAGAAGCAGGGGTTGACTTCTGCTCCTAGAATCCTGGAGACGCTGCGGATTTCTTTCCTTTTCCCCTTCCCCTACCTGCAAAGAAGGGGGAACCTTTGGCCTTTTTGTATTTGTTGGGCCAAAAGGACTGCATGTGAGAGTGATGTGTCTTTTTCACCGATGCAGGAGCATAAGGCAAGAATGTCAACTTACCTGCGGTAGCCGCCGAGACTAACGCATCCAGCCCATCACCAAGGCCTCACCTTTATACGGGAGAGCCTCCATATTTATCTTGGAATCTACATCAGCATTCCACTGGCGAATCTACAATGCCCTCCGAGCCGATACTGCCATGGTAGCGGCTTTTGAACCCAAGAATCCAATATCCTTCATAGCTTCCAGCATGTAAGCGGCAGCGTCTTTGATATGACCTAACGTTAGGAGTATCTCGTTTCTATCAATCGTGTCAATTTCCGATGACAAGTTATCTGACCATTTTTCGATAGCACGACTCACCCACGCACGAGCAATGGTGGGCCTGAGCAGCGTACCATTGGCCACATAAATAGATTTTAACGTAGTCTCCATTTTACGGTCTGCCGGCTCCTTTAGTGAAGCCGTCCCAGGTGCAGGGAGAATCACCTTTTTTGTTAACCTTGACAGCGCACTGTCTAACACCGGGGGTGACTCCCATCTCTTCCTGTCCTCTAACAGGAAAGGATAAGCAATCTGAATCCTTTTGGGGATATGAAATTTCTTTTCAGGATTCACCCAAACTCCCTCAAAAAGGGTATTTAGCTCGTGGGAAGGAGGGAAAGTAACCTTACTTTTCTTTTCCTTATAGAAATAAGCCTTCTCCTGAGGTACAGCAGGTACTTCCGTAACTTCTAAGACCTCCTTTATAGCAACAATCATATATTGTATGCTTTTTGCCAATTTAGGATCTATCCCCCTCGAATCACTATCGTCGACACAGGAATCCGAGTCTGTGTCGGTATCCATATTTACAATGTTTGCAAATGGTCTCTTATGTGACCCAGAGGGGTCACCTGCGGATGAGAAAGCAGAACCCTGAAAAATCACATCTTCCACTGATTTTCTCCAGCATTCTGCCTGAGACTGAGACTTATCTAATCTCCTACTGATATGATTCACACTACCACGTATTTCTTTCACCCATTCAGGTTTGTGGTGTGCCGGCAGCGCCACCACATTACAACTCTGTGTCCCTAAAATGGCTCCCTCAGGGGAAGAACTCCCTGCCTCAGACATGTCACACATGTGCACAAACACACCACAGACACTCTGGGACTTATAGGGGACAGACCCACAGTAAAATCTGTCAGAAGGACACAGATAGGAGTAGCCAGTTCACAAACCCAGCGCCAGTAACACAATGCCTGTGAAACATAAAATGCCCATTGACATGCAGCGCTTTTTAATATGTAAATACACAATATAAAGCACCAAATTCACTGCGCCCCCCCGTTTTGCACCCTGATACTTGTATTCAGTAGTGGAGGAGGACCAGCGTTGTCTCTGCAGCCTGAGGAGAGAGAGAAAATGGTGCTGAGCAGTGTGCTGGCTGACTGAGGAGGAAGCTCCGCCCCCACAATGGCGCGTTTCTCCTCTGAGACTTTTACACAATATTTATACTGGCAGGGGTAGGGCTGTGCCTGAGCATCTTATGCCCCCTTTTAGCCAGTTTTATAAGGTTTCATGCTGCCCAGGGCCCTAACCCACCCCCGGCGCCCTCCACCCTGTAGTGCCTGTGTTGTGTGGGCAGTATGGCGCGCTGCGCTCCCGCCAGCCGCGCGGTACCTTTAGCTGTCACTTTCTTGATTGAAGATCTATCTTCTAACACTCACCTGTCTTCTGACTTCTGGCTCTGCGAGGGTGGTGACGGCATGCTGTGGGAGTGAGCATCTAGGCACAGCTAGCGTTCAGTACCCTTCAGGAGCTAATGGTGTCCTGTCAGCCAGAAGCAGAGCCATGAAACTATTCAGAAAGTTGGTTCCTACTTCTGCCCCCTCAGTCCCACGAAACAGGGAGACTGTTGCCAGCAGTCCTCCCTGAAAATAAAAAAACCTAACATAAGTCTTTTCAGAGAAACTCAGTAGAGCTCCCCTGGAGTGCATCCAGTCTGCCTGGGCACATTTCTAAAACTGAGGTCTGGAGGAGGGGCATAGAGGGAGGAGCCAGTTCACACCCTTTGAAAAGTCTTAGAGTGCCCATGGCTCCTGCGGAACCGTCTATACCCCATGGTACTGAAGTGGACCCCAGCATCCTCTAGGACGTATGAGAAATTTAATTTAAAAGAAAAATCTGTGGAGCTCCAGAAAAGTGCACCCAGCTCCTTGGGCACATTTTTCTAAACTGAGTCTGGTAGGAGGGGCATAGAGGGGAGGAGACAACACACACATACACACACTAAAAGTTTTTAAAGTGCCAGGCTCCAGTGGACCCGATCTATACCCATGGTACTAAAGTACAAGACCTCAGTATCCACTAGGACGTAGGAGAAATTGGTGAATCTATATCAAAATTGCCATACTGACTTGCAAATCCTGACATGACCGGGGATGGATGTACCTGGAGCAGCTCCTGATTCCTTACACTCCAGCTAACTTACTTCCATCTGCAGATTGAGGACTACGGACCTGATTCAAAAGACGCAGCTGCATTGTCCACTGTGTATTCGGACGCAGTGGATCTGAGAAAATATGGGATTTGTACAGTGGCGCCCACTGACAGCATTTCTGATCCGCTGCTTGCGTGCCAGGATGCACCACTGGTCGCAACATCGGATCCCCGAGCCTCCGTACGATTGCAAGTAAGCTGCCGGAGCCTGTATAACTGCACACTAAGATCCAGTCGCAAGCTGAGCCATGTCCACGAAATGGTTGACACACTTTTCACACCTTTGTTTGACTCACCACACTCCCCATCCATTACCTCCCATAAACAATCACTGACTGTCAATCGAGCAGCATACAAATTCACGTTGCGACCACCTTTGTAAGACCATTGAGATGCAGACGCACTGCGACTCAGATGCATCAGTAAAACAATAATCTATCAAATACGCAAACATCAGCACTGAGAACACTTTGCGTCCACCTCTTAATCAAACCCTATAAGCAGTACCTAGAATCTTCTGTACATTTGGGGGTAGAGCTTTTATCGTTGCGGCTTTGGACAAAGCTGGAAGACATGCTGACCAGGAATATGTAAATGACACTAGTGGCTCCGACCAGTAACACAGCAGAGCAATTTTGTGCAGTGGGCCGGCCCTGCCCCTGAACATGTGACATTGTGACACTCCGGGCAGCTCTGCACAGTGTTGAAGTGGAAATTTTGAAGTGGGGGTATGGAAATTTTAGGGGGGGCTTTACTTAGGCAGGCCCAAGGCCTGAGCCCCCCTGATATTTCCATACTCACACTTCAAAATACTGACACAGTGACCTGGTCTTAATGCCCAGAGTCACTTAGCAGACACATGCCTGAGGCCTGTCATCACCAATGGGCCTAGTGCCCAACAACCCTGATGATGTTCTAAGTAGGGTAAATAATTGAAGGTGGCCAAAGCCACCTACCATGGCGATGGGAGCGGTTGCGGTAGGGAGCTTTGTTTAGCTCTTTTCCTCTACACCACTGCAGGGTTAGGCACTAGAGGGGTTAGGATTAAGCACTGGGAAGGGGGGGAATGGGGTTAGCTCTAGCCGACACCACTCGAGGGATAGCCCTAGCAACACCCCTGGAGGGTTAGGGTTACAGTAGGAGAAGATAAATATACTTACCCCCTACAATGTCGGGCTCTTCAGTGTCGGGATGCCACGGTTGGTCATGTAACTGTTGGCATCCTGAATGCCGGTATTTCACACCGAAGCCCTTATTTATAGTTGACAATCTGTATGTGATTAGATTGAAAAACCTTTATCTGAAAGAATGTATGATAATTTAAGAACCTGTATGACAATTAGACTATAACTGAATCTGCCACATTCCTGCTCATGGCAACAAATATCTATAGAAGACTATTGTGCCCTTGGTGTAAAAACCCAACCCCCTGCGCACTTACCTGGTGTGTATTGGGAGGGTAAATGTTGATACCAAGCTGCATATCTGAGAAGTCGGCAGTGGGTGTCTGTTTACATGAGAAGTCTCCTGCCGCTTTTGCATTTTATCACACAGCAGCTATATACAAAGACGCAGCAGCGGCGACATTTGCATCCACATCTGGATCAGGCCCTTAGTGTGACTTTCATGACCTACTGTCTACAAATCTAGAAATTAGGTCTTCATATTTAGGTGTAATCAATTGTAGTGCACTGCTGAGTGGTACTGAGTGAGGAGTGATGTCATCTGCTAATGGGCGGAACCTACTTTGTGACTACATGAGGACAAGCAAACAGACCAACAGATCAAGTAAGCACGATGGCTGCTGGTCTGTACATAATAACGGCTAGCACATGGTACTACATTCCTTACTTGCTGGCAGGGTAGTAGCCATTCATCTGAGACATGTAGGCCTTCTTCTTTTGTTTTCGAGTTTCAGGATTGAAATCTGCAACCTGGGGCCCAGGATTTTGAAAGGCCAAACATTTCAACTGCCGCTCAATTTGCTGCCAAAAAGGGTAAAATAAGGAGATTTATGGTAAGAACTTACCTTTGTTAAATCTCTTTCTGCGAGGTACACTGGATTCCACAGGGAATAACATTGGGGTGTAGAGTTGGATCTTGATCCGAGGCAGCAAGAGGCTAAAGCTTTGACTGTTCCCAGGATGCCTTGCACTGCCTCTTCTATAACCCCGCCTCCAGACACTGGAGCTCAGTTTTGTTAACCAGTCCAATGCAGTAGCAGGTAAAAGAGACGATAACAGTTAGTAGCCACAGCGAACCACATTCTCACGACAGGAGAAGGTACCAGCGGCTAATGCCATACAAACCCAAAGAAGCTAAATGTGTCAGGGTGGGCGCCCTGTGGAATCCAATGTACCTCGCAGAAAGAGATTTAACAAAGGTAAGTTCTTACCATAAATCTCCTTTTCTGCAGTGGGGTACACTGGTATTCCACAGGGAATAACATCGGGATGTCCTAAAGCAGTTCCACATGGGAGGGGACGCACTGTAATGGGCACAAGAACCCGGCGTCCAAAGGAAGCATCCTGGGAGGTGGAAGTATCAAAGGCATAGAACCTAATGAACGTGTTAACTGAGGACCACATAGCCGCCTTGCACAATTGTTCTAGGGACGCGACGCGGCAGGCCGCCCAAGAAGGTCCAACAGACCCGAGTAGAATGGGCCTTGATAGTAGCAGGAGCTGGAAGTCCAGACTGTACATAAACTTGTGCAATCACTATTCTAATCCATCTGGTCAAGGTCTGCTCATTCGCAGGCCAGCCACGTTTGTGAAAACCAAAAAGGACAAAGAGAGAATCAGATCTCCAAAGGGAGGCAGTTCTCGTCACATAGATACGGAAAACCCGTACCACATCCAAAGATCGTTCTTTGGAGGACAAATCAGAAGAGATAAAGGCAGGAACCACAATCTCTTGGTTAAGTTGAAGAGATGACATCACCTTAGGTACATAACAAGGGCGAGTTCTAAGAACCGCACGGTCACGGTGAAAAATCAGAAAGGGAGACCTACAGGATAAGGCACCCAGATCTAAAACCCGTCTAGCAGAGGCAATAGCCAGCAAAAGTAAGACCTTAAACGTAATCCATATAAGGTCCACAGACTCAAGAGGTTCAAACGGAGACTCTTGTAGGGCATCCAGAACATCTGACAAATCCCAAGGAGCCACAGGAGGAACATTGGGAGGTTGAATCTGTAAAACACCCTGAGTGAAGGTATGAATGACAGGCAGAGTCGCAAGTTTCTCTGAAACCACACCGACAAGGCTGAAACATGAACCTTGAGGGAGGCCAGACGAAGGCCTGAGTCCAGGCCCTTTTGCCGAAACACCAGTAGTTTGGCAGCACTAAACTTGCATGCATCAAAATTCTTAGCCGCACACCAGGTGAAGTAAGAATTCCAGACATTATAATAAATCCGAGCCAAAGCCAGTTTACGGGCTTTCAACATCGTTTCAATGACCGCCTCAGAAAAACCTCTGGCCCTCAGAGCTGAAGCTTCAAGAGCCACGCTGTCAAAGCCAGTCGGGCCAAATCCTGGTAAACACAGGGGCCCTGAACGAGGAGGTCTGAGCGTTGAGGAAGTAGAAGGGTACGCTCTGTCGAGAGACCCTGAAGGTCTGAGAACCAATGCAGTCTGGGCCACGCTGGAGCGATCAGAAGTAGGAATCCTCCTTCTTGCTTGAACTTCCTTATTACCCTGGGCAGGAGTGACACTGGAGGGAACACGTACAGCAGCCGAAAGTTCCATGGAATTGCCAGGGCATCCACGAACGCTGCTTGAGGATCCCTTGTCCTTGCTCCGAAGACCGGAACCTTGTGATTGTGTCGAGACGCCATCAGGTCTACATCTGGTAGGCCCCACTTGTCCACTAGGAGTTGAAATACTTCTGGATGAAGGCTAAACTCTCCGGCGTGTACGTCCTAATGACTGAGGAAGTCCGCTTTCCAGTTGAGGACCCCCGGAATGAACACTGCCGATATGGCTGGCAGATGGCGTTCCGCCCATTGAAGAATCTTTGACACTTCCAACATCGCCATGCAGCTTCGAGTGCCGCCTAAATGATTTCTGTATGCCACCATGGTGGTGTTGTCCGACTGTACTTAAACAGGCCTGTTCTGTACCAAAGGCAGGGCCAGTTTCAAAGCATTGAACACTGCCCACAATTCCAGAATATTTATCGGGAGGAGAGATTCTTTCCTGGTCCACCGACCGTGAAAAGAGTGTTGCTTCAACATCGCGCCCCAACCCTGCAGACTGGCATCCGTCGTTAGGAGGACCCAGTTGGAGATCCAGAAGGGATGACCCCATCTCAATTGTTGGTCCTGTAACCACCAGCTCAGTGACAGACGAACTTCCGGAGTCAAGGAAATCATGTGAGACCTGATCCGGTGAGGCAGGCCGTCCCATTTGGCAAGGATTAGCTTCTGCAGAGGGCGAGAGTGAACTTGAGCGTACTCTACCATGTCGAAAGCCAACACCATGAGGCCTAGTACTTGCATAACCGAGTGTATCGATACTCGCGGACAAGAAAATAGGATTTTAATACCTACCGGTAAATCCTTTTCTCCTAGTCCGTAGAGGATGCTGGGGACTCCAAAAGGACCATGGGGTATAGACGGGATCCGCAGGAGACATGGGCACACTATAAGACTTTGAATGGGTGTGAACTGGCTCCTCCCTCTATGCCCCTCCTCCAGACCTCAGTTATAGGAACTGTGCCCAGGGAGACTGACATTTCGCGGAAAAGTATTTCTGTTACACTAAGGGTGAGATACATACCAGCTCACACCACAAACACACCGTACAACTGGATTAGCAGGAATACCAGATAACAGTATGAACGAAAAACAGCAACAAGCTGAACATAACCGATACACAACCTTCGTGTAACCGAAAACAACAACTAACAATATAACTGCAAGTAACAGTCCGCACTGGGATGGGCGCCCAGCATCCTCTACGGACTAGGAGAAAAGGATTTACCGGTAGGTATTAAAGTCCTATTTTCTCTTACGTCCTAGACGATGCTGGGGACTCCAAAAGGACCATGGGGTCTATACCAAAGCTCCAGACCGGGCGGGATAGTGCGGACGACTCTGCAGCACCGATTGAGCACACATGAGGTCCTCATCAGCCAGGGTATCAAACTTGTAGAACATAGCAAAAGTGTTTGAACCCAACCACGTAGCCGCTCGGCAAAGTTGAAGTGCCGAGACCCCTCGGGCAGCCGCCCAAGATGAGCCCACCTTCCTGGTAGAATGGGCCTTTACTGACTTCAGCAACGGCAATTCAGCCGTAGAATGAGCGTGCTGAATCGTATTACAAATCCAGCGTGCAATAGTCTGCTTGGAAGCAGGATTTCCAATCTTGTTGGAAGCGTACAGGACAAACAGAGCCTCCGTTTTCCTAACAAGAGCCGTTCTGGCGACATAAATTTTCAAAGCTCTTACGACATCGAGAGATTTTGGCACCGTCACGGCATCCGTAGCCACAGGCACCACAATAGGTTGATTTATATGAAACAAAGAAACCACCTTCGGCAGAAATTGTTGACGAGTTCTCAATTCCGCTCTATCCACATGGAAAATCAAATATGGGCTCTTGTGAGACAAAGCCACCAATTCCGACACTCGTCTGGCAGACGCCAAGGCCAAAAGCATGACCACTTTCCAAGTGAGAAATTTCAACTCAACCTTTCGCAAAGGTTCAAACCAGTGAGACATAAGAAATTGTAACACCACGTCAAGATCCCACGGTGCCACGGGTGGCACAAACGGAGGATGGATATGCAGCACTCCCTTCACGAAAGTCTGAACTTCAGGAAGGGCGGCCAATTCTTTCTGAAAGAAAATAGATAAAGCCGAAATCTGCACTTTGATGGAACCCAATTTCAGGCCTGCATCCACGCCTGCCTGCAAAAAATGGAGGAAACGACCCAGCTGAAACTCCTCCATAGGAGCTTTCTTGGCTTTACACCACGACACGTATTTTCTCCAAATATGGTGATAATGCTTCGCCGTGACCTCCTTTCTAGCCTTAAGGAGAGTGGGGATGACTTCCCCGGGAATACCCTTTCGAGCTAGGATTTGGCGTTCAACCTCCACGCTGTCAAACGCAGCCGCGGTAAGTCTTGAAATACGCATGGTCCCTGCAGTAACAGGTCCTCCCTGAGAGGAAGTGGCCAAGGATCTTCTATGAGCAATTCCTGAAGATCCGGATACCAGGCCCTCCGTGGCCAATCTGGAACGACGAGTACTGCCGGAACCCTTGTTCATCTTATGATCCTCAACACTTCTGGAATGAGAGGAAGTGGAGGGAACACATATACCGACTGAAACACCCACGGAGTCACCAGGGCGTCCACTGCACTGGCCTGGGGGTCCCTTGACCTGGAACAATACCTCGGAAGCTTCTTGTTGAGGCGAGACGCCATCATGTCTATTTGAGGGATTCCCCAACGCCTTGTCACTTGTGCAAATACCTCTTGATGAAGAGCCCACTCTCCTGGATGGAGATCGTACCTGCTGAGGAAGTGTGCTTCCCAGTTGTCAACGCCCGGAAGGAAGACTGCTGACAGAGCACTCACGTGCTTTTCCGCCCAGCGGAGAACTCTTGTGGCCTCCGCCATCGCCCGCTTTGCTCTTTGTTCCTCCCCGGCGGTTTACGTACGCCACCTCTGTTACGTTGTCCGACTGAATCAGGACAGGTAGACCTCGAAGAAGGTGTTCCGCTTGCTGAAGGCCGTTGTAAATGGCTCTTAACTCCAGAACGTTTGACCATTTTCCCTGGAAACTTTGTCCTTGTGTGACTGCTCCCCAGCCTCGGAGACTTGCATCCGTGGTCAGCAGGACCCAATCTTCGATCCCGAACCTGCGTCCCTCTAGAAGGTGAGAACTTTGCAGCCACCACAGGAGAGAAATTCTGGTCCTGGAAGATAGACTTATTTTCCGGTGCATGAGTAGGTGAGACCCGGACCATTTGTCCAGCAGGTACCACTGAAACACCCAGGCCTGAAACCTGCCAAACGGAATGGCTTCGTAAGCCGCAACCATCTTCCCTAGCACTCGAGTGCATTGATGAATCGACACTCTTACTGGATTCAGAATCTCCTTGACCATGCATTGGATTTCCAGAGCTTTTTCCGCCGGACGAAACACTCTCTGCCGTTCCGTGTCCAGGATCATGCCCAAGAAAGGCAGCCGAGTTGTCGGAATCAACTGAGACTTTGGCAAATTTAGAATCCAACCATGATGTTGCAGAATTGTCAGGGAAAGTTCCACATTTCTTAGCAGCTGCTCCTCCGATCTCGCCTTTATCAGGAGATCGTCCAAGTACGGGATAATTGTGACACCCTGCTTGCGTAGGAGTACCATCATTTCCGCCATCACTTTGGTGAAGACCCCCGGGGCCGGGGAAAGCCCAAACAGCAACATCTGAAATTGGTAATGATAATCCTGCACCGCAAATCTCAGGAAAGCTTGATGTGGAGGATATATCGGGACGTGTAAGTAGGCATCTTTTATGTCGACTGATGCCATAAAATCCCCCCCTTCTAGACTGGAGATCACTGCTCGAAGAGATTCCATCTTGAACTTGAAAGTTTTTAAATACAGATTGAGGGATTTTAAGTTCAGGATCGGTCTGACCGAGCCGTCCGGCTTTGGCACGACAAAGACGCTTGAATAAAACCCTTCTCCCCGTTGGGACGGGGGTACCGGGACAATGACACACTGGAGACACAGCTTTTGTATCGCAGCCTTCACTACTTCCCTTTCTGGGATAGAAACTGGCAAGGCTGATTTGAAAAATCGGTGGGGGGCCACCTCCTGAAACTCCAGTTTGTACCCTTGGGACACTATGTCTAACACCCAAGGATCTAGGCCCGAGTGAAACCAGACCTGACTGAAGAGTCGGAGACGCGCCCCCGCCGGCACGGACTCCCGTAGGGGAACCCCAGCGTCATGCGGTGGACTTGGCAGAGGCCAGGGAGGACTTTTGGTCCTGGGAGCCTGACACAACAGGCGACCTTTTTTCCCTTCCTCTACCTTTTGAAGCAAGAAAGGATGAGCCTCTTCCTTTTCTGTATTTAGTAGGCCGAAAGGACTGCATCTGATAATGGGGTGCCTTTTTCTGTTGTGCTGGAACATAAGGAAGAAAAGATGACTTACCCGCTGTAGCGGTAGACACCAGGTCAGCGAGGCCGTCACCAAACAAGACACTACCTTTATAAGGGAGAGCTTCCATAGCTTTCTTGGAGTCGGCATCAGCATTCCATTGATGAATCCACAGCGCTCTCCTGGCCGAGACTGCCATGGCATTGGCCATTGATCCCAAGAGGCCAATATCCCTCGCTGCATCCTTTAGGTAAGCTGCAGCATCCCTGATATAACCGAGAGTCAAAAGAATGTTATCCCTATCCAGGGTATCCATGTCAGATGCCAGATTATCAGCCCACTTAGCAATAGCACTACTCACCCATGCCGACGCCACGGCAGGTCTGAGGAGTGCACCCGTAGTGACATAAATGGCCTTTAATGTCGTTTCCTGCTTACGATCCGCAGGATCCTTGAAGGCAGCAGTTTCGGGAGACGGAAGCGCCACCTTCTTGGACAGCCGGGACAGGGCCTTGTCCACATTGGGAGATGACTCCCACTTTTCCCTGTCGTCAGAGGGGAAAGGATATGCCATAAAAATTCTCTTGGGAATCTGCCACCTTTTGTCAGGCGATTCCCAAGCTTTTTCACAAAGAGCGTTCAGTTCATGAGAGGGGGGAAACGTCACCTCAGGGTTTTTCCCCTTATATAAACAAACCCTTGTATCTGGAACAGCAGGCACTTCAGAAATATGTAAAACATCTTTAATTGCCACAATCATGTACTGAATACTCTTGACCACTTTTGGATGTAAACTGGCCTCACTAAAGTCGACACTGGAATCAGAGTCCGTGGGGTAAATTTACTAAGATTCGTGTTTTCCCGTTTGAGGTCAAAGTTCAATCACGAATGACATCGAAAGTGTAAATATGCAACTTTTTGAATTGATTACGACTAATTTACTAAGCTGCCGTATTCTGCATTTTCGGGTTTTCCGATGTCGATGTCATTCGTTTTTTTTGGCAGTGTTTTACGTGAGTGACTTGTAAAACACTGCCGACTTTAATACAATGAATCTCGGCCGGATCTGAGAGATCCGTGCTGGGCTTCATTGTGCACTTTGTTTAACAAAAAAAATAAAGTTTAAATGTAAAAAAAAAAATGCGTGAGGTCCTCCCTCCTAAGGCAAACCAGCCTCGGGCTCTTTGAGCCGATCCTGGTTGCAGAAATATGGGAAAAAAATGGACAGGGGTTCCCCCATATTTAAGCAACCAGCATCGGGCTCTGCGCCTGGTCCTGGTTCCAAAAATACGGGGGACAAAAAGAGTAGGGGTCCCCCGTATTTTTGAAACCAGCACCGGGCTCCACTAGCTGGACAGATAATGCCACAGCCGGGGGTCACTTTTATACAGTGCCTTGCGGCCGTGGCATCAAATATCCAACTAGTCACCCCTGGCCGGGGTACCCTGGGGGAGTGGGGACCCCTTCAATCAAGGGGTCGTCCCCCCCAGCCACCCAAGGGCCAGGGGTGAAGCCCGAGGCTGTCCACTCGATCCAATAGGCTGCGGAAGGGGGGCTGATAACCTTTGTGAAAAGTGATTGATATTGTTTTTAGTAGCAGTACTACAAGGCCCAGCAAGCCTCCCCCGCAAGCTGGTACTTGGAGAACCACAAGTACCAGCATGCGGCGGAAAAACGGGCCCGCTGGTACCTGTAGTACTACTACTAAAAAAATACCCCAATAAAGACAACACACACACACCTTGAAAGTATAACTTTAATACATCCATCCACACCTCCATATACACATACTTACCTTATGTTCCCACGCAGGTCGGTCCTCTTCTCCAGTAGAATCCATGGTGTACCTGTAGAAAAAATTATACTCACATAATCCAGTGTTTTCGGCTCCTCGGTAAATCCTTTTGTAATCCACGTACTTGAAAAAATTAAAAAACGGATACCCGACCACGAACTGAAAGGGGACCCATGTTTTCACATGGGTCCCCTTTCCCCGAATGCCAGAAACCCACTCTGACTGATATCTAAGTGGGTTTCTTCAGCCAATCAGGGAGCGCTACGTTGTGACACCCTCCTGATCGGCTGTGTGCTCCTGTACTGTCTGACAGGCGGCACACGGCAGTGTTACAATGTAGCGCCTATGCGCTCCATTGTAACCAATGGTGGGAACTTTCAGGTCAGCGGTTGACCGAAAGTGACCTCACCGCTGACCACAAAGTTCCCACCATTAGTTACAATGGAGCGCATAGGCGCTACATTGTAACACTGCCGTGTGCCGCCTGTCATACAGTACAGAAGCACACAGCCGATCAGGAGGGTGTCACAACGTAGCGCTCCCTGATTGGCTGAAGAAACCCACTTAGACATCAGTCAGAGTGGGTTTCTGGCATTCGGGGAAAGGGGGCCCATGTGAAAACATGGGTCCCCTTTCAGTTCGTGGTCGGGTATCCGTTTTTTTATTTCTCTAACGTCCTAGTGGATGCTGGGAACTCCGTAAGGACCATGGGGAATAGCGGGCTCCGAAGGAGGCTGGGCACTCTAGAAAGATCTTAGACTACCTGGTGTGCACTGGCTCCTCCCACTATGACCCTCCTCCAAGCCTCAGTTAGATTTTCGTGCCCGGCCGAGGTTGGATGCACACTAGGGGCTCTCCTGAGCTCTTAGAAAGTTATAGTCTTAGAATTTGTTATTTTCAGTGAGACCTGCTGGCAACAGGCTCACTGCAGCGAGGGACTAAGGGGAGAAGAAGCGAACTCGCCTGCTTGCAGCCGGATTGGGCTTCTTAGGCTACTGGACACCATTCGCTCCAGAGGGATCGACCGCAGGCCCAGCCTTGATGTTCGGTCCCGGAGCCGCGCCGCCGTCCCCCTTACAGAGCCAGAAGCAAGAAGATGGTCCGGAAAATCGGCGGCATGAAGACTCTGTCTTCACCAAGGTAGCGCACAGCACTGCAGCTGTGCGCCATTGCTCCTCTCACACACTTCACACTCCGGTCACTGAGGGTGCAGGGCGCTGGGGGGGGCGCCCTGAGGCAGCAATAAAAACACCTTGGCTGGCTAAAATACCTCAATATATGGCCCCAGGGGCTATATATGAGGTAAATACCCCTGCCAGAATTCCATAAAAAACGGGAGAATAGGCCGCAAAAAAGGGGCGGAGCCTATCTCCTCAGCACACTGGCGCCATTTTTCCCTCACAGCTCGGCTGGAGGGAAGCTCCCTGGCTCTTCCCTGCAATTCTACAGTACAGTAAGAGGGAAAAGAGAGGGGGGGCATTAAAATTGGCACTGTATACAGTATATTATATAAAAGCTATTAGGGACATAACTCAGTTAGTCCCTGTATATATATAGCGCTCTGGTGTGTGCTGGCATACTCTTACTCTGTCCCCCCAAAGGGCTTTTGTGGGTCCTGTCCTCGTTTAGAGCATTCCCTGTGTGTCTGCGGTGTGTCGGTACGGCTGTGTCGACATGTTGAATGAGGAGGCTTATATGGTGACAGAACAGAGGCCGATATATGTGATGTCGCCCCCTGTGGGGCCGACACCAGAGTGGATGGATAGGTGAAAGGTATTAACCGACAGTGTCAACTCCTTACATAAAAGGGTGGATGACGTAACAGCTGTGGGACAGCCGGCTTCGCAGTCCGCGCCTGCCCAGGCGTCTCAAAGGCCATCAGGGGCTCAAAAACGCCCGCTCTCTCAGATGGCAGACACAGATGTCGACACGGAGTCTGACTCCAGTGTCGACAAGGTGGAGACATATACACAATCCACTAGGAACATCCGTGACGTGATCCCGGCAATAAAAAATGTGTTATACATTTCTGACTTTAACCCAAGCACCTCTAAAAATGGGTTTTAGGTTTGGGGAGAAAAAACAGGCAGTGTTTTGTTCCCCCATCAGATGAATAAATGAAGTGTGTGTAAGCGTGGGTTCCCCCGTTAAGAAACTGGTAATTTATAAAAAGTTACTGATGGCGTACCCTTTCCCGCCAGGTGGATAAGTTACGCTGGGAGATATCCCCTAGGGTGGATAAGGCGCTCACACGTTTGTCAAAAAAGGTGGCACTGCCGTCTTAGGATACGGCCACTTTAATAGGTACCTGTTGATAAAAAACAGGAGGCTATCCTGAAGTCTGTATTTACACACTCAGGTACTAGACTGAGACCTGCAGATAGTGCTGCTGCAGCGTGGTCGGTGACCCTGTCAAACAGGGATACTAGTTGGCAAACATAAAAACATATTAAAGACGTCGTCTTATATATGGGGGATGCACAGAGGGATATTTTTGCCGGCTGGCATCCAAAATAAATGTAATGTCCATTCTGTCAGGAGGGTATTAGAGACCTGTCACTGGACAGGTGATGCTGACTTAAAAAGCGCATAGAGAGCCTTATAAGGGTGAGGAATTATTTGGGGATGGTCTCTGGGACCTCGTATCCACAGCAACTGCTGGGAAGAAATAATTTTACCTCAGGTTTCCTCACAGACAAAGGTACAGTCCTTTCGGCTTCAGAAAAGCAAGCGGGTCAAATGGCGCTTCCTTTCTGTACAGAGACAAGGGTAGAGGGAAAAAAGCTGCACCAGTCAGCCTGTTCCCAGAATCAAGATTCTTCCCCCGCCTCCTGTGAGGCCACACCATGACGCGGGTGCTCCACAGGTGTAGCCAGGTACGGTGGGGGGCCGTCTCAAAAATTTCAGCAATTAGTGGGCTCGCTCACAGGTGGATCCCTGTTTCTTTCAAGTAGTATTTCAGGGGTACAAGCTGGAATTCGAGATGTCTCCCCCCAGCCGTTTCCTAAAATATGCCTTGCTGACAACTCCCTCAGGCAGGGAGGCTGTGCTAGAGGCAATTAATAAGCGGTATTCCCAGCAGGTAATACTCAAGGTGCCCCTACTTCAACAAGGACGGGGTTACTATTCCACACGGGTTGGGGTACCGAAACCGCATGGTTCGGTGTGACCCATTTTATATTTAAAATCCTTGAACACAAAAATTCAAGTTCAAGATGGAATCGCTCAGGGCGGTTATTCCAAGTCTGGACGAGGGGGATTACATGGTATCCTGGGACATCAAGGATGCTTACCTGCATGTCCCCATTTACCATCCTCGCCAGGAGTACCTCAGATTTGTGGTACAGGATTACCATTACCAAGTCCAGACACTGCCGTTTGGACTGTACATGGCACCGAGGGTGTTTTATCAAGGTAATGGCCGAAATGTTGATACTCCTTCAAAAAAAGGGAGTTGTAATTATCCCGTACTTGGACAATCTCGTTATAAGGGCGAAGTCCAAGGAGCAGTTGGTAGTCGGGGTAGCACTATTTTGGAAAGTGCTACAACAGCATGGTTGGATTCTAAACAGTCCAAAGTCACAGCTGGTTCCTATGACACGTCTACTGTTCCTGGGGATGGTTCTGGACATAAACCAGAAATAGTGTTTCTCCCGGAGGAGAAAGCCAAGGAGTTGTCATCTCTAGTCAGAGACCTCCTGAAGCCAAAATAGGTAGCGGTGCATCATTGCACGCGAGTCCTGGGAAAAATGGTAGCTTCCTACGAAGCAATCCCATTAGGCAGGTTCCATACAAGAACTTTTCAGAGGGACCTGTTGGACAAGTGGTCCGGATCGCATCTTCCGATGCATAGGCTGATAACCCTGTCTCCAAGGACCAGGGTATCTCTACTGTGGTGGCTGCAGAGTGCCCATCTTCAAGAGGGCCGCAAGTTCGGCATACAGGACTAGGTCCTAGTGTCCATGGATTCCAGCCTTTGAGGCTGGGAGGCAGTCACACAGGGAAGAAATTTCCAGGGACTTTGGTCAAGTCAGGTTATTTCCCTACACATAAATATTCTGGACCTGAGGGCCATTTACAATGCCCTGAGGCCGGCAAGGCCTCTGCTTCAAAACCAGCCGGTACTGATCCAATCAGACAACATCACGGCAGTCGCCCATGTAAACAACAGGGCGGCACAAGAAGCAGGATGGCGATGGCAGAAGCCACAAGGATTCTCCGATAGGCGGAAAATCATGTGTTAGCACTGTCAGCAGTGTTCATTCCCGGAGTGGACAACTGGGAAGCAGATCTTCTCAACAGACACGACCTCCACCCGGGAGAATGGGGACTTCCTCCAGAAGTCTTCCAATAGGATTGTACACCATTGGGAAAGGCCACAGGTGGACATGATGGCGTCCCGCCTCAACAAAAAGCTATAAAAGATATTGCACCGGGTCAAGGGACCCTCAGGCGATAGCTATGGACGCTCTGGTAACACCGTGGGTGTACCAGTCGGTTTATGTGTTCTCCCCTCTGCCTCTCATACCAAAGGTACTGAGAATAATAAGAAGGCGAGGAGTAAGAACGATACTCGTGGATGGCCAAGAAGAGCTTGGTACCCAGAACTTCAAGAATTTATATCAGAGGACCCATGGCCTCTGCCACTCAAACAGGACCTGCGGCAGCAGGGGTCCTGTCTGTTCCAAGACTTACCGCGGCTGCGTTTGTCGGCATGGCGGTTGAACGCCGGATCCTGAAGGAAAAGGGCATTCCGGAGGAAGTCATTCCTACACTTACTAAAGCCAGGAAAGAGGTTACAGCAACTCATTATCACCGCATATGGCGAAAATATGTTGCATGGTGTGAGGCCGAAAGGGCCCCAACAGAGGAATTTCAACTAGGTCGATTTCTGCATTTCCTGCAAGCAGGAGTGACTATGGGCCTTAAATTGGGTTCCATTAAGGTACAGATCTCGGCTCTGTCGATTTTCTTTCAAAAAGAACTAGCTTCAGTACCTGAAGTTCAGACATTTATAAAAGGAGTGCTGTAGAGTCAGCCCCCGTTTGTGCCTCCTGTGGCACCTTGGGATCTCAACGTGGTGTTGAGTTTCTTAAAATCACATTGGTTTGAACCACTAAAAACCGTGGATCTGAAATATCTCACGTGGAAGGTGGTTATGTTATTGGCCTTGGCTTCTGCCAGGCGAGTATCAAAGTTGGCGGCTTTGTCTTGTAAAAGCCCTTATTTGATTTTCCATATGGATAGGGCAGAATTGAGGACTCGTCCCCAGTTTCTCCCAAAGGTGGTGTCAGCGTTTCACCTGAACCAGCCTATTGTGGTGCCTAGGCTACTAGGGACTTGGAGGACTCCAAGTTGCTAGACGTTGTCAGGGCACTGAAAATATATGTTTCCAGAACGGCTAGAGTCAGAAAATCTGACTCGCTGTTTATCCTATATGCACCCAACAAGCTGGGTGCTCCTGCTTCTAAGCAGACTATTGCTCGTTGGATTTGTAGTACAATTCAGCTTGCACATACTGTGGCAGGCCTGCCACAGCCAAAATCTGTCAATGCCCATTCCACAAGGAAGGTGGGCTCATCTTGGGCGGCTGCCCGAGAGGTCTCGGCTTTACAACTTTGCCGAGCAGCTACTTGGTCAGGGGCAAACACGTTTGCAAAAATTATACAAATTTGATACCCTGGCTGAGGAGGACCTGGAGTTCTCTCATTCAGTGCTGCAGAGTCATCCGCACTCTCCCGCCCGTTTGGGAGCTTTGGTATAATCCCCATGGTCCTTACGGAGTTCCCAGCATCCACTAGGACGTTAGAGAAAATAAGAATTTACTCATCGATAATTCTATTTCTCGTAGTCCGTAGTGGATGCTGGGCGCCCATCCCAAGTGCGGTTTATCTGCAATACTTGTACATAGTTATGGTTAACTAAATCGGGTTATTGTCGAGCCATCTGTTGAGAGGCTCTATTGTTTCATACTGTTAACTGTGTTTCATATCACGAGTTGTACGGTGTGATTGGTGTGGCTGGTATGAGTCTTACCCGGGATTCAAAATCCTTCCTTATTGTGTACGCTCGTCCGGGCACAGTACCTAACTGAGGCTTGGAGGAGGGTCATAGTGGGAGGAGCCAGTGCACACCAGGTAGTCTAAGATCTTTCTAGAGTGCCCAGCCTCCTTCGGAGCCCGCTATTCCCCATGGTCCTTACGGAGTTCCCAGCATCCACTACGGACTACGAGAAATAGAATTATCGGTGAGTAAATTCTTATTTTTTTTCAAGTACGTGGATTACAAAAGGATTTACCGAGGAGCCGAAAACACTGGATTATGTGAGTATAATTTTTTCTACAGGTACACAATGGATTCTACTGGAGAAGAGGACCGACCTGCGTGGGAACATAAGGTAAGTATGTGTATATGGAGGTGTGGATGGATGTATTAAAGTTATACTTTCAAGGTGTGTGTGTGTTGTCTTTATTGGGGTATTTTTTTAGTAGTAGTACTACAGGTACCAGCGGGCCCGTTTTTCCGCCGCATGCTGGTACTTGTGGTTCTCCAAGTACCAGATTGCGGGGGAGGCTTGCTGGGCCTTGTAGTACTGCTACTAAAAACAATATCAATCACTTTTCACAAAGGCTATCAGCCCCCCATCCGCAGCCTATTGGATGGGGGGACAGCCTCGGGCTTCACCCCTGGCCCTTGGGTGGCTGGGGGGGGGGACCCCTTGATTGAAGGGGTCCCCACTCCCCCAGGGTACCCCGGCCAGGGGTGACTAGTTGGATATTTGATGCCACGGCCGCAAGGCACTGTATAAAAGTGACCCCGGCTGTGGCATTATCTGTCCAGCTAGTGGAGCCCGGTGCTGGTTTCAAAAATACGGGGGACTCCTACTCTTTTTGTCCCCAGTATTTTTGGAACCAGGACCAGGCGCAGAGCCCGATGCTGGTTGCTTAAATATGGGGGAACCCCTGTCCATTTTTTTCCCATATTTCTGCAACCAGGATCGGCTCAAAGAGCCCGAGGCTGGTTTGCCTTAGGAGGAGGGACCCCACGCAATTTTTTTTCAGAAAATTTATAACATTTCCCCCCGTTCCCACTGAAAAACATGCACGGATCTCATGGATCCGTGCATGCCTATACAAACACGGGATAAAAAAGCAGATCTGTTTTTTTTTAGCACTTTTTCACGATTTGTATTTTATCACGGCAGTGTTTGGCTATTGTCGGCAGTGTTTGTGTTTTGCACTTTTTAGTAAATTCCCGATTTCTAGCAAATTGCAGGCGTATTTGACCGATGGTGTATTGATTCGTGATTTTTTCCTAGGACTTCCAAAATATTACGAATGCCCTCATCACTGCCGTGATTTTTGCTTAGTAAATTACCGAGATGACACTTTGATGAAAAAACGGCATCTCGGTCAAAATCGGGACCTTAGTAAATATACCCCCGTGTCGGTATCAGAATCCGCCATCTGGGTAAATGAACGTTTTTTTGACCCTGAGGGGCCTGTACCTGGGATAAGGCTTCCTCCATGGATTTTCTCCATGTTTGTGTTTAAATAGCACCAAATGACTGTGCCCCCCCCCCCCCCCCACCCCATTTTGCTCCCTGTACTTGCTAAGGAGAGTGGAGGTCAGAGCCAGCGTCTCTGCAATGTCTGTGAAGAGAGAAAATGGCGCTGGTAAGCTGTGAGGGCTAAGCCACGCCCCCTCCCAGGACGCTGTAGCCCCGCTCAATTTCAAATATTTATATTGGCGGGGGTCTTATATTTAGTGCCTAGGCACTTATATATGCTCTTTTGCCAGTTTATATATCTCCAGTAACTTGCTGCCCAGGGCGCCCCCCCTGCGCCCTGCACCCTGTGAGTGCCGTTGGTATATGTGTGGGAGCATGGGGCGCAGCGCGACCGCTGCGCTGTACCTCCGTTACTGAAGTCTTCTGCCGTCACTGAAGTCTTCTTGCTTCTGTATACTCACCCGGCTTCTTTCTTCTGGCTTCTGTGAGGGGGATGACGCCACGGCTCCAGGAACAAGCAGCTAGGCGCACCAAGTGATCGAACCTTCTGGAGCTAATGGTGTCCAGCAGCCTAAGAAGCAGAGCCTTTAACTCAGAAGAAGTAGGTCTGACTTCTCTCCCCTCACTCCCACGATGCAGGGAGCCTGTAGCCAGCAGGTCTCCCTGAAAATAAAAAACCTAACATAAAGTCTTTTCAGAGAAACTCAGGAGAGCTCCCTTAATGTGTGTCCAGTCTCTCTGGGCACAGAATCTAACTGAGGTCTGGAGGAGGGGCATAGAGGGAGGAGCCAGTTCACACCCATTCAAAGTCCTATAGTGTGCCCATGTCTCCTGCGGACCCCGTCTAAACCCCATGGTCCTTTTGGAGTCCCCAGCATCCTCTAGGACGTAAGAGAAAGGAAGTATCTTATCCTGTCCTCAAACTTCAGGACCTTCTCTCAGGACAAGAACAACCGTTGGTTATGTGTGTCCAGTAATGCCCCCAGGTGCACCATGCTCTAAGCAGGGACCAGTAAGGATTTCTTCCAGTTGATGAGCCACCCGTGGGCTTGCAAGAATTGGACCGTCAGTTCCAGATGACGGAGGATAACCTCTGGGGAGTTCGCCAGGAGCAACAAGTCGTCCAGATACGGCAGGATCCTGATACCCTGACAGCAGAGCAGAGCCGTCATAACCGTCATGACCTTGGTGAGGATTTGCGGAGCCGCGGTCAATCCAAAAGGCAAGGCCTGGAATTGATAATGTAGGTTGACAATAGCAAACCGCAGGTATTGCTGATGTGATATGGCAATAGGTATATGTAGCTAAGCACCCTGTATGTCCAGGGAAACCATATAGACCATGGGCTCCAAGGCCAGAACAATAGAGCGAAGAGTTTCCATACAGAACTTGGAAACCTTCACAAACTTGTTCAGAGACTTGAGGTTCAGAATGGGCCGGGAGGAACCGTTCGGTTTCGGAACTAGGAACAGTGTTGAATAGTACCCCCTGCCTCTCTGAGCCAGAGGCACCGGCACTACCACTCCTGAGTCCAGGAGGGATCGTACCACCAAATGGAGAGTTTTTGCTTTTACCGGATCTAAAGGGATATTTGTCAAGCAAAACTGGCGAGCGGGACGCTTCTTGAAAGAGAGTGATGTATCCGTGACGACTTCCCTTACCCAGGCATCTGAAGAGGTCTGTAACCATACCTGATCAAACCGTAGAAGTCGGCCTATCACCCTGGGGTCCCCCAGAGGGAGGCCCACCGCGTCATGCAGCAGGCTTGTCTGGTTTGGAAGCAGGCTGACAGGCAGCCCAGGAACGTTTAGGTTTGGGCTTAGAGGTTTTGGAAGTGCGAGCCTGTTTCGGGTACACCTGACCCTTTGCTTTACTTGGACATCGAAATGAACGAAAGGTGGTACTCAGCCTTCTGAACCGAAGGATTAGTACTCAGCAAACATGCAGTTTTAGCAGACGCTAAGTCAGCAACAATCTGTGCAGATCTTCCCCAAACAGGATGTCTCCCTTAAAGTGGATAACCTCCAAAGTCTTTTTAGAGTCCAGATCCCCAGACCAGGACCGCAATCACAGAATCCGACGGGCCAAAATGGACGTAGTAGACACATTGGCCGCTAGGACACCGGCATCCGAGGCCGCCTCTTGTATATAATGAGAGGCTGTGATAAGATATGAAAGACACTGTCTGGCATAATCAGAAAAACTAGAAGGTACTGTAGCTCAGCTTCAACTGATTGAACCCAGGCTTCAATAGCCTTCACGGCCCAAAAGGCCACTATAGTGGGTCTATGCACAGCAAATGCAAAGGATGTAAATACACTTCAAGCAACCCTCCACACGCTGATCCGTCGGTTCCTTCAGAGAAGCGACGTAGTGACAGGCAGAGTAAAGGACACCACCAGACTTGCGACATGTGAGTCCACCGGCGGCGGTGTTTCCGAATTTTTACATAACTCTGCAGCGAGGGGATAATGAGCTAGCATCTTCTTAGACAGGGAGAATTTCCTTCCTGGGAGTATTCCTGACGTATGTCAACTAAATGGTCAGAATGGGGCAAAACTAATTTAGTGACCTTCTGACGTTTGAACTTATCGGGTTTCTTAGACGTATCTGGAGGTTCAGATTCATCATGAATCTGAAGAATCAGTTTGATAGCCTCCAAGAGGTCAAGAACATCCACTAGTGAAATAGAGTCCCCATCAGACTCATCTGCATTAGCGTCTGAGGGATCAGTGTATACGCCATCTTCATCGGATGAAGTACGGGTATCTGTAACATGCGTGGATTGTGAGGAAGTAATGGCCTGCTTAGATGACCCTTTGGTCCTAGGAGGGCGAGGGTTAGGTTTTTGTTCAACTAAAAACTGTTTTAATTGCTGTAACTGAGTTGACAGATTATCTGCCCATGGCGGATGAATTGCAGGGACAATAAGTGGCTGTAATGGCACAGGAGGTTCCACAGGGGGCATAAGTCTTGTTACTAGTGTAGTCAGCAAATTAGAAAAAAACAGGCCAGGGTGGGTTTTGGTGTGTCACCGGCGCTGCAGGCTGACTGTGGGGTACTGAACCCCCGGTACCTGGACCCTCAGTTGGAATATTTTCCTTAGGTGCATCCGCGGCGTCAGCACTGCAAGACGCAGGATCAGCCACAGATCTCCTGCCCTGTGTAGCAGACATTATGTGTGAATGTAGCCTTAGGGCGTAACAGTACAATACAGCCAGACACAGTACCTGACAAAAAACCCCTATGTAGTGTGACTGCAAATGCAGAGCACAAACAGAGGATTTAAGGGGTATATGGTGACTGAAATACACAGAGAAAAATACCACGGTAGTATATCCTGTGAAACACTCTACATATATAGGACCCTGATGCACTTAGCCCCCTTCAGGGTACAGAATATAGGGATAGCAATACAGTATGTGTGAGATACACGGAATAGGAACCACACAGCAGCTATTGGCACACACAGTCACATGTACAATGCAGAAATGATTACAACAACAATAAAACTGCACTGGACTAGCAACACTAAGTAGAGCTATATATGTATACAGATAGAACAGTGCACAGAAAATACTGGATGTATATCACAGGGTACTTGTACTGAAATATCCCTGTAGTAATGCACTTTTTCTTAACTAACACTGTCTAAACGACATGTAGAATACTTAAGTGTCCTGTAAATGCACAGCTCTGATGAGACAGGCGGCTTTACAGAGGAGACAATGCCCAGCAGTCCCAGAATCAGCGCAGCTCCGTGTAATGGCACCCAAACGCTGACAGGGAGGTAGGGAGAGAGAGAGATGCAGCTCCAGAGCGGGAACATTTGCAGTAAATGGCGCCTGGGGCTGGGGGAGTGGCTACAGGTCAGAGCCTTATCCCCTCTGCTGGACTTCACCACCAGGTACTGCGGGGCCTATATCAAACGGATTTTAGTAAATCCAACCCGTGCCCCTTGCCCTGGTGGATATAGTGGGGTCCCTGCACGGCGACAGTGTCCATGTCAGCAGCGCGGTCTGTCTCCAGAGACCGTGCTGGATCGCGATTTCGGTGGGACCCTCTTACCTCCTCCCTGAACTTGCGGCCACGCGATCCCGGAGAGCAGTGGCGGTTGTGTGCCTGATGAAGCCGGAGCGCCTCTGCTGTAAGTACCCGGCAACCAGGGCGCGGGAGTATACAGCGCCGCTGGGGGAGGTGAGGGAGCCGCAGCATGATATGTCAGGCTGACATATAGCACTTCTAAGTGCCTGTGCTGCGGTCCTTGAAGTCTTCTTTCTTCAGAAAAGCTCTTTCCAGGGCTGCCTAGCGCAGCACCTCCCTGTTAGCTGCCTGCACTGCAGGCACCAATTTACAAACTGAGCTCCAGTGCCTGGAGGCGGGGTTATAGAGGAGGCGGTGCAAGGCATCCTGGGAACAGTCAAAGCTTTAGCCTGTTGGTGCCTTGGATCAAGATTCAACTCTTCACCCCAATGTTATTCCCTGTGGAATACTAGTGGACCCCGCTGCAGAAATTATAAATACCGAAAAGGTCCAATCAGTATGGTATTAAAATACTTTCATATGCTATTAAAGGAGCAATGTGGAGTGGTCTGAGACAGTAAATGGTGATCTCATAACACTTGCATATATTCATCACGTTTACCCCTATATTCGGCTGTGCACTGCATCCCATATTGGGCTTAGTCAGACGTGAAGTGGCTGTTTTCATGTGATCCTGTGGAAGCCATATGTACTACCTTATGCTATTGCAAGTTTCCAAAGGGCTAAGGTGATGCGCTGTTGGGCTAATGCAAGGATCCGTGCAACTTCAAAAAGGAAGTCGCTCCACTATTGTTTTTCCATTCACAGCCCCTTACTACAGTATATGCAAGAGATCCATCTGAAACAGGCTTCCCTGTTCCAAATGCATGACTCAGAATAGCGTGGAACACTAGCTACACAACACTCCATAGATACTACAACATGACAGAACAGTTCCATGAGGTCAGGTGGTTGCCTATTCACCTGAAACACCCATTTCACATACAGAGATAGCTGCCCAAGATCTGTTCAACTCAGAATCTAGGTGGACATTCCTACCCGATCGCACGCTGCAGTTTATCGTAGCGATCGGGTCAGAACTGCGCATGCGCCGGCTGAGCTACGATCGCCTCTGCCTGACTGACAGGCAGAGGCGGACGCTGGGCAGGGGCGGCGGCGTTTGGCTGACGTTTCGTGGGCGCGTCTGGACAACGCAGGCGTGGCCGGACCGTGCAGGGGGGCGAGCCGCAGCGGCTGCGTGACATCACACGCAGCCGCTGCGGGCCGGGGAGCGACGAGTAGCTCCCGGCCAGCACGCTAAAGCTGCGCTGGCCGGGAGCTACTCCTAAAGTGCAAAAGCATCGCCGCTGTGCGATGCTTTTGCACTTCTGCGGGGGAAGGGCCGGCACTGACATGCGGGGCGGGATAGCCCTGTCCTGGGCGCCCCCCCCGCAAGTCTATTGTCATGATCGTAGTCCTGCATTATTTTGCAGGGCTACGATCAACTCGGAATGATTCCCCTTGTTCATTAAGATAAGGGATTGCATACTAGTTATATTTTAATCTATTGTAGTTTATAGTAATTCAGAGAATCATAGTTTCCAGTAACCAGCAATTCTACCTGTGTTATTATTTGTGATTGTGATAAATTAGCATTTTACACAAGGTATAAGCCAAACCTACATACTCTTATATTCATTGATCCTTTAAAAATAGGATTTTAATTACCTAACGGTAAATCCTTTTCTTGTAGTCCCTAAGGAATATTGGGGAGACTTAGGCCCTCATTCCGAGTTGTTCGCTCGCTAGCTGCTTTTAGCAGCCGTGCAAACGCTAAGCCGCCGCCCTCTGAGAGTGTATCTTAGCTTAGCAGAAGTGCGAACGAAAGGATCACACAGCGGCTACAAAATAATTTTGTGCAGTTTCAGAGTAGCTGCAGACCTACTCAGCGCTTGCGATCACTGCAGACTATTTAGTTCCTGTTTTGACGTCACGAACACGCCCTGCGTTCGGCCAGCCACGCCTCCATTTCCCCAGCCACACCTGCATTTTTATCTGGCACGCCTGCGTTTTTCCGTACACTCCCTGAAAACGGTCAGTTGACACCCAGAAACACCCACTTCCTGTCAATCACTCTGCGGTCAGCAGTGTGACTGAAAAGCTTCGCTAGACTTTGTGTGAAACTACATTGTTCGTTGTAAAAGTACGACGCGCGTGCGCATTGTGCCGCATACGCATGCGCAGAAGTGCCGATTTTTTGCCTGATCGCTGCGTTGTGAACGAAAGCAGTTAGCGATCAACTCGGAATGACCACCTTAGTACAATGGGGTAAAGACGGGGTCCAAAGGAGCCGATGCACTTTAAATTTGTTCACTGGCTGTGCTGGCTCCTCCCCTCTATGACCCCTCCCACATGCAGTTATAGGTAAAAATAAGATTTTACTTACCGATAAATCTATTTCTTGGAGTCCGTAGTGGATGCTGGGGTTCCTGAAAGGACCATGGGGAATAGCGGCTCCGCAGGAGACAGGGCACAAAAAGTAAAGCTTTTCCAGATCAGGTGGTGTGCACTGGCTCCTCCCCCTATGACCCTCCTCCAGACTCCAGTTAGGTACTGTGCCCGGACGAGCGTACACAATAAGGGAGGATTTTGAATCCCGGGTAAGACTCATACCAGCCACACCAATCACACCGTACAACTTGTGATCTAAACCCAGTTAACAGTATGATAACAGCGGAGCCTCTGAAAGATGGCTTCCTTCAACAATAACCCGAATTAGTTAACAATAACTATGTACAATTATTGCAGATAATCCGCACTTGGGATGGGCGCCCAGCATCCACTACGGACTCCGAGAAATAGATTTATCGGTAAGTAAAATCTTATTTTCTCTATCGTCCTAGTGGATGCTGGGGTTCCTGAAAGGACCATGGGGATTATACCAAAGCTCCCAAACGGGCGGGAGAGTGCGGATGACTCTGCAGCACCGAATGAGAGAACTCCAGGTCCTCCTTAGCCAGAGTATCAAATTTGTAAAATTTTACAAACGTGTTCTCCCCTGACCACGTAGCTGCTCGGCAAAGTTGTAATGCCGAGACCCCTCGGGCAGCCGCCCAAGATGAGCCCACCTTCCTTGTGGAGTGGGCCTTTACAGATTTAGGCTGTGGCAGGCCTGCCACAGAATGTGCAAGTTGGATTGTGCTACAGATCCAACGAGCAATCGTCTGCTTAGACGCAGGAGCACCCATCTTGTTGGGTGCATACAATATAAACAACGAGTCAGATTTTCTGACTCCAGCTGTCCTTGCAATATATATTTTTAATGCTCTGACAACGTCCAGTAACTTGGAGTCCTCCAAGTCACTTGTAGCCGCAGGCACTACAATAGGCTGGTTCAGATGAAATGCTGACACCACCTTAGGGAGAAAATGCGGACGAGTCCGCAGTTCTGCCCTGTCCGAATGGAAAATCAGATATGGGCTTTTGTAAGATAAAGCTGCCAGTTCTGACACTCTCCTGGCCGAAGCCAGGGCTAGAAGCATGGTCACTTTCCATGTGAGATATTTCAAATCCACCTTCTTTAGTGGTTCAAACCAATGAGATTTTAGAAAGTCCAAAACCACATTGAGATCCCACGGTGCCACTGGAGGCACCACAGGAGGCTGTATATGTAGCACTCCCTTAACAAAGGTCTGGACTTCAGGGACTGAAGCCAATTCTTTTTGAAAGAAAATCGACAGGGCCGAAATTTGAACCTTAATAGATCCCAATTTGAGACCCATAGACAATCCTGATTGCAGGAAATGTAGGAATCGACCCAGTTGAAATTCCTCCGTCGGAGCACTCCGATCTTCGCACCACGCAACATATTTTCGCCAAATTCGGTGATAATGTTGCACGGTTACTTCCTTCCTTGCTTTAATCAAAGTAGGAATGACTTCTTCCGGCATGCCTTTTTCCTTTAGGATCCGGCGTTCAACCGCCATGCCGTCAAACGCAGCCGCGGTAAGTCTTGAAACAGACAGGGACCCTGCTGAAGCAAGTCCCTCCTTAGAGGTAGAGGCCACGGATCTTCCGTGATCATCTCTTGAAGTTCCGGGTACCAAGTCCTTCTTGGCCAATCCGGAACCACTAGTATCGTCCTTACGCCTCTTTGCCGTATAATTCTCAATACTTTTGGTATGAGAGGCAGAGGAGGAAACACATACACCGACTGGTACACCCAAGGCGTTACCAGCGCGTCCACAGCTATTGCCTGCGGATCTCTTGACCTGGCGCAATACCTGTCCAGTTTTTTGTTGAGGCGAGACGCCATCATGTCCACCATTGGTCTTTCCCAACGGGTTACCAGCAAGTGGAAGACTTCTGGATGAAGTCCCCACTCTCCCGGGTGAAGATCGTGTCTGCTGAGGAAGTCTGCTTCCCAGTTGTCCACTCCCGGGATGAACACTGCTGACAGTGCTATCACATGATTCTCTGCCCAGTGAAGAATCCTTGCAGCTTCTGCCATTGCACTCCTGCTTCTTGTGCCGCCCTGTCTGTTCACATGGGCGACTGCCGTGATGTTGTCCGACTGGATCAACACCGGTTTTCCCTGAAGCAGAGGTTCTGCCTGGCTTAGAGCATTGTATATTGCTCTTAGTTCCAGAATGTTTATGTGAAGAGACGTTTCCAGGCTCGTCCATACTCCCTGGAAGTTTCTTCCTTGTGTGACTGCTCCCCAGCCTCTCAGGCTGGCGTCCGTGGTCACCAGGATCCAATCCTGTATGCCGAATCTGCGGCCCTCCAATAGATGAGCACTCTGCAACCACCACAGAAGATACACCCTTGTCCTTGGAGACAGGGTTATCCGCAGGTGCATCTGAAGATGCGACCCTGACCATTTGTCCAACAGATCCCTTTGGAAAATTCTTGCGTGGAATCTGCCGAATGGAATTGCTTCGTAAGAAGCCACCATTTTTCCCAGGACTCTTGTGCATTGATGTACAGACACCTTTCCTGGTTTTAGGAGGTTCCTGACAAGCTCGGATAACTCCTTGGCTTTTTCCTCCGGGAGAAAAACCTTTTTCTGAACCGTGTCCAGAATCATCCCTAGGAACAGCAGACGAGTTGTCGGCATTAACTGGGATTTTGGAATATTCAGAATCCACCCGTGCTGTTTTAGCACTTCTTGCGACAGTGCTAATCCCATCTCTAGCTGTTCTCTGGACCTTGCCCTTATTAGGAGATCGTCCAAGTATGGGATAATTAATATGCCTTTTCTTCGAAGAAGAATCATCATCTCGGCCATTACCTTTGTAAAGACCCGAGGTGCCGTGGACAATCCGAACGGCAGCGTCTGAAACTGATAGTGACAGTTTTGTACAACGAACCTGAGGTACCCCTGGTGTGAGGGGTAAATTGGAACGTGGAGATACGCATCCTTGATGTCCAAGGATACCATAAAGTCCCCCTCTTCCAGGTTCGCTATCACTGCTCTGAGTGACTCCATCTTGAACTTGAACTTCTTTATGTACAGGTTCAAGGACTTCAGATTTAGAATAGGCCTTACCGAGCCATCCGGCTTCGGTACCACAAAAAGAGTGGAATAATACCCCTTCCCTTGTTGTAGAAGAGGTACCTTGACTATCACCTGCTGAGAGTACAGCTTGTGAATGGCTTCCAAAACCGTCTCCCTTTCGGAGGGGGACGTTGGTAAAGCAGACTTCAGGAAACGGCGAGGTGGATCTGTCTCTAATTCCAACCTGTACCCCTGAGATATTATCTGCAGGATCCAGGGATCTACCTGCGAGTGAGCCCACTGCGCGCTGTAATTTTTGAGACGACCACCCACCGTCCCCGAGTCCGCTTGAGAAGCCCCAGCGTCATGCTGAGGCTTTTGTAGAAGCCGGGGAAGGCTTCTGTTCCTGGGAAGGAGCTGCCTGTTGCTGTCTCTTCCCTCGACCTCTGCCTCGTGGCAGATATGAATAGCCCTTTGCTCTCTTATTTTTAAAGGAACGAAAGGGCTGCGGTTGAAAAGTCGGTGCCTTTTTCTGTTGGGGAGTGACTTGAGGTAGAAAGGTGGATTTCCCGGCTGTAGCCGTGGCCACCAAATCTGATAGACCGACTCCAAATAACTCCTCCCCTTTATACGGCAAAACTTCCATATGTCGTTTTGAATCCGCATCGCCTGTCCACTGTCGCGTCCATAAAGCTCTTCTGGCCGAAATGGACATAGCACTTACCCGTGATGCCAGTGTGCAGATATCCCTCTGTGCATCACGCATATAAAGAAATGCATCCTTTATTTGTTCTAACGACAGTAAAATATTGTCCCTGTCCAGGGTATCAATATTTTCAATCAGGGACTCTGACCAAACTACCCCAGCACTGCACATCCAGGCAGTCGCTATAGCTGGTCGTAGTATAACACCTGCATGTGTGTATATACTTTTTTGGATATTTTCCATCCTCCTATCTGATGGATCTTTAAGTGCGGCCGTCTCAGGAGAGGGTAACGCCACTTGTTTAGATAAGCGTGTTAGCGCCTTGTCCACCCTAGGAGGTGTTTCCCAGCGCTCCCTAACCTCTGGCGGGAAAGGGTATAATGCCAATAATTTCTTTGAAATTATCAGCTTTTTATCAGGGGCAACCCACGCTTCATTACACACGTCATTTAATTCTTCTGATTCAGGAAAAACTATAGGTAGTTTTTTCACACCCCACATAATACCCTGTTTAGTGGTACCTGTAGTATCAGCTAAATGTAACGCCTCCTTTATTGCCAAAATCATATAACGTATGGCCCTACTGGAAAATACGGTTGATTCGTCACCGTCACCACTGGAGTCAGTGCCTGTGTCTGGGTCTGTGTCGACCGACTGAGGCAAAGGGCGTTTCACAGCCCCTGACGGTGTTTGAGTCGCCTGGACAGGCACTAATTGATTGTCCGGCCGTCTCATGTCGTCAAACGACTGCTTTAGCGTGTTGACACTATCCCGTAGTTCCATAAATAAAGGCATCCATTCTGGTGTCGACTCCCTAGGGGGTGACATCCTCATATTTGGCAATTGCTCCGCCTCCACACCAATATCGTCCTCATACATGTCGACACACACGTACCGACACACAGCAGACACACAGGGAATGCTCCTAACGAAGACAGGACCCACTAGCCCTTTGGGGAGACAGAGGGAGAGTTTGCCAGCACACACCAAAAGCGCTATATATAACAGGGATAGCCTTATAATAAGTGCTCCCTTATAGCTGCTTTATATATATCAAAATATCGCCATAAATTTGCCCCCCCTCTCTGTTTTACCCTGTTTCTGTAGTGCAGTGCAGGGGAGAGACCTGGGAGCCGTCCTGACCAGCGGAGCTGTGAGAGGAAATGGCGCCGTGTGCTGAGGAGATAGGCCCCGCCCCTTTTCCGGCGGGCTCGTCTCCCGCTATTTAGTGAATCCAGGCAGGGGTTAAATATCTCCATATAGCCTCTGGGGGCTATATGTGAGGTATTTTTAGCCTTTATATAGGTTACATTTGCCTCCCAGGGCGCCCCCCCCCCAGCGCCCTGCACCCTCAGTGACTGCGTGTGAAGTGTGCTGAGAGGAAAATGGCGCACAGCTGCAGTGCTGTGCGCTACCTTTAGAAGACTGCAGGAGTCTTCAGCCGCCGATTCTGGACCTCTTCTGACTTCAGCATCTGCAAGGGGGCCGGCGGCGCGGCTCCGGTGACCATCCAGGCTGTACCTGTGATCGTCCCTCTGGAGCTGATGTCCAGTAGCCAAGAAGCCAATCCATCCTGCACGCAGGTGAGTTCACTTCTTCTCCCCTCAGTCCCTCGTTGCAGTGATCCTGTTGCCAGCAGGACTCACTGTAAAATAAAAAACCTAAGCTAAACTTTTTCTAAGCAGCTCTTTAGGAGAGCCACCTAGATTGCACCCTTCTCGGCCGGGCACAAAAATCTAACTGGAGTCTGGAGGAGGGTCATAGGGGGAGGAGCCAGTGCACACCACCTGATCTGGAAAAGCTTTACTTTTTGTGCCCTGTCTCCTGCGGAGCCGCTATTCCCCATGGTCCTTTCAGGAACCCCAGCATCCACTAGGACGATAGAGAAACAGTGGTGGTCATTCCCAGTTGTTCGCTCGCTAGCAGTTTTTAGCAGCCGTGCAAACGCTAAGCCGCCGCCCACTGGGAGTGTATTTTCGCTTAGCAGAAGTGCGAACGAAAGGATCGCAGAGCAGCTACAAAATAATTTTGTGCAGTTTCAGAGTAGCTTCAGGCCTACTCAGTGCTTGCGATCACTTCAGACTGTTCAGTTCCTGTTTTGACGTCACGAACACGCCCTGCGTTCGCCCATCCACACCTGCGTTTTTCCTGGCACGCCTGCGTTTTTTCGAACACTCCCTGAAAACGGTCAGTTGACACCCAGAAACGCCCTCTTCCTGTAAATCACTCTGCGGCTGCCTGTGCGACTGAAAAGCTTCGCTAGACCTTGTGTGAAACTACATCGTTCGTAGTAATAGTACGACGCGCGTGCGCACTGCGCCGCATACGCATGCGCAGAAGTGCCTTTTTTTGTCTCATCGCTGCGCAGCGAACGAAAGCAGCTAGCGAACAACTCGGAATGACCCCCAGTGCCTAAAGGAGAAAGGACATGTGAGAGAAGGAACAGAACAACGAGTGGTGAGATTTATCCACCAGCACACCACTACATACTGTACAACAACCAGATACACCACATACAACACCCAGCAATGGCTGGTAACAACAACAGCAACAGCTGAACCGGTAACAATATAAAAGAGAACCTGCAGAAAAGTCAACGTACTGAGGCGGGCGCCCAATGGGGATCATTCCGAGTTGTTCGCTCGCTAGCAGTTTTTAGCAGCCGTGCAAACGCATTGTCGCCGCCCACTGGGGAGTGTATTTTAGCTTTGCAGAAGTGCGAATGCCTGTGCAGCAGAGCGCCTACAAAATCGTTTTGTGCAAAACAAGAGTAGCCCTGTAGTTACTCTTCGTGTGCGTTGATTCTAAAGATGGAGGGACAGCTTTTGGCGACACACCCGCCCAGTGGATGCCCAGCCACGCCTGCATTTTTTCTGCCATGCCTGCGTCTTTCTAAGCACTCTCTGAAAACGGTCAGTTGCCATCCAGAAACGCCCTCTTTCTGTCAATCTCCTTGCGGCCGGCCGTGCAATTGGAATCGTCGCTAGAACCAGTGCAAAACCACAATGGACTTTGTACCTGTACGACGCGTGTGCGCATTGCGGAGCATACGCATGCGCAGATTAGCCGTTTTTTTCATTGATCGCTACGCAGCAAACAACGGCAGCTAGCGATCAACTTGGAATGTCACGCAGCTGCTGCGACCCGCCCCCCGTGCGGTCCGGCCACACATGCGTTGGCCGGACCGCGTGCACGCATGCGTTGGCCGGACCGTGCCCACAAAACGGCGGCCGCCGTGCCACCTCCTCCCACCCAGCGACCACCTCTGCCTGTGAATCAGGCAGAGGTGATCGCTAGGCAACAACAGCCGTCCGCTGTCAGCCATGCGCCGGCACAGTGCTGATCTGATCGCTGCAAAGAACTGCGGAGACGGCTGCAGCACTGCCTGCCCAAACTGGGATTCCTCTTTGGCCAGGGTATCAAACTCGTGTTCTTCCCCGACCAGGTAGCAGCTCGGCATAGTTGCAAGGCCGAGACTCCAAGGGCAGCCGCCTCACAAGAGCCCACTGATCTTGTACAGTAGGCCTTCAGAGACCTCGGAACAAGTAAGGCTGCCGACACATAGGCCTGTTGGATAGTACACCTAAGCCAACGAGCAATGGACTGCTTTGATGCAGGGCAACCATTTTTCTGCTCATCGGAGTCCGTCTTTCTGATCCGAGCCGTTCGCTTGACATAGATCTTCAAGGCTCGCACAGCATCCAATGCCTCCGGAGGAGCAGAAGTGCCAGAACTGGACAGAACCACAATAGGCTGATTCAAGTGGAATGCAGAGACAACCTTCGGTAGGAACTGCTGCCTAGTTGTGAGCTCGCTCTGTCCTCGTAAAAGACCAAGTAGGGACTTTTACACGATAAGGCTCCCAATTCTGAGACACGTCTAGCAGAAGCCAGGGCCAGTAACATCACCGTTTTCCACGTGATATACTTGTCTTCTGCCGTCATCAGAGGTTCAAACTGTAGAAATTTCAACACCACACTCAAATCCCAGGGTGCCGTAGGTGGCACAAAAGGAGGTTGTATGTGAAGCACCCCTTGCAAGAAGGTCTGAACTTCTAACCACACTGCCAATTTCTTCTGAAAGAAAATAGAGAGAGCTGAAATCTGGACCTTAACGGAACCCAGACGTAAGCCCTTATCCAAACCAGCCTGCAGGAAACGTAAAAAACGTCCCAAGTGGAACTCTGCAGGCGGATACATGCGTTTCTCGCATCAAGAGACATATCTTCTCCAGATATGATAGTGTTTTGTCCTCACAGATTTCCGGGCCTGAACCATGGTAGCAATAACCTTCTTGGAAAGGCCCCTGTGAGCTAGGATGTTCCGCTCAACCTACATGCCGTTAAACGAAGTCGCCGTAAGTCCGGGTAGACGAATGGCCCTTGTTGAAGAAGATCTCTTCTTAGTGGCAGAGGCCAAGGGTCTTCGACAGACATGTCAAGAAGATCCGTGTACGACGCCCTCCGAGGCCAATCCGGGGCAATCAGAATTGCCTGGACTCCCAGATTTCTGACTCGCTTGAGCACCCTTGGAAGCAACGGAAACGGAGGAAACAGGCAGACCAGCCGGTAAGGCCAAGGCGACGTCAGTGCATCTACTGCCCCCGCCTGAGGGACCCTGGTTCGTGAGCAATACCAGTGAAGCTTGTTGAGTCGAGAAACCATCATGTCTATTTGTGGGCAGAAATTGTAAAATGATGAAAAACAGGCGCTCTCTAAAGTATTAAAACTTTAAAAGATGATGCAAATACACTCCAATCATTGTGGATTCCTCCAGATCAGTGCACCGGTGTTAACACAGGGTTGAAAAGACACTTACATAAAAGTTCAACCTCGCGTTCCTATAAAGGTATCTTTGAACCGTGCTGGATGAAATCAATCCTATCACAGATAATGGTCACACAGAATGACACTTACATTTGAATTCAGTCCCGAATGCACTGAAAGGTATCTTTCAAACGACCCTCATACGTGTTGGACAAGAAGCAGCCAAACCGATGTGTATAAAAAATACACTGGTTTTATTCATAAAATGAAACAAACATGAAAACTGCAGCAACAACGTCCCGTAAAAGGTAGGTGTTCGTCACAGCATGGATAACTTCAACGCGTTTCAAGTATTCTCTCCCCTTTGTCAAGAAGTGCTGTGAGGGTCCTGGCATTCCTGGATTTATCCTAAGGTGTTATTGATCACATGACAGACTTAACCAATCCTGGATAAAGTCCAATCTCCTAAAAATATGTAGCACCTGATGCATCTATACACACATCCTAACGCTACAGAATCCAAACTGAAGCATATTACATAAAAACAGATATCACAACAATACATAAAAAAATGCATACATGAATAAAAATACACGTATTTCATGAGCACTGCACAGAACTTCGGTCACCCGAAGTATTCACCCGATAGCAAAGCGGTCATGCAAACTCCATTTATTCATGAAACACAACTTAAATAATTAATTGTAATCGTGTATGCGGACAAAACCATGCACGGGCTAGAATATCTAATATTAAACCGGGGGAATTAATCGACCCGATGTTTAAATAAAAAAAAGTCACTATAATAACGGCCGCACAAAATGTCCTGAAGTAAGTGATCTAATCAGGCGTGTGGATTATCTTAAACACACCTTGGTTGCTATTTGTGGGCAGCCCCACCCGTTGATGATCTGCTGAAACACCTGATGGTGGAGCCCCCCACTCCCACGGGTGGAGAACATGACGGCTTAGGAAGTCCGCTTCCCAGTTGTCCACTCCCGGAATGAAGATTGCTGACATTGCTCTTGCATTTCTTTCCGCCCAGAGGAGTATCTTTGACACCTTTCGCATGCAGGCTCTGTTTTTTGTCCCTCCTTACTGACTGATGTACGCCACTGCTGTGGCGTTGTCCGACTGTACTTGGATCGCGTGATCCCTAAGCAGAGGAGAGGCCTGAAGCAGAGCATTGTAGATCGCCCGAAGTTCCAGAATGTTAATCGAAAGGAGGGCTTTGTGGGCTGACCACCTGCCCTGGAAATGAGCCCCTTGGGTGACAGCTCTCCATCCTCTCAGACTCGCATCCGTCGTGAGGAGGATCCAGTCCTGAAAACTCCGGCCCTCCAGGAGTTTGAACGACTGCAGCCACCATAGGAGGGAAATCCTGGCCTGAGGTGACAACCGTATCATCCGGTGCATCTGTAGATGTGATCCAGACCACTTGCTCAGGAGATCCAATTGAAATGTTCTGGCATGGAACCTCCCATATTGGATCGCCTCGTATAATGCAACCATCTTCCCCAAAAATCTTATGCAAAGACGGATGGATACTCGAGCAGGTCGGAGCATCATACGGACCATCTCCTGAAGTGTTCTCGCTTTGTCCTCCAGGAGGAACAGCTTCTGGGCCACAGTATCCAGTAACATCCCCAGGAACAGGAGCCGCTGAATTGGCTCCAGGTGGGACTTCTGTAAATTGAGAATCCACCCATGGTGTGACAGAGGTTGGATAGTGTGGTCGATATAGAGCAATAAAAGCTCCCTGGATCTTGCTTTTATCAGGAGATCGTCCAGGTAAGGGACAACATTGACCCCTTAGATCCGTAGCTGGAACATCATCTCCGCCATTACCTTTGTGAATACCCTCGGAGCTGTGGACAGGCTGAAGGGCAGTGCCTGGAACTGGTAGTGATCGTCCAGTAGGGCAAACCTCAGATAAGCCTGATGAGGTGGCCAAATTGGAATATGAAGGTAGGCGTCCTTGATATCCAAGGAAACCATGAATTCCTGTAATTCCAGGCCCGCAATCACTGCTCTCAAGGTTTCCATTTTGAACTTGAAAACCTTCAGGTAAGGGTTCAAGGACTTTAGATTCAAAATGGGTCAAAATGGGTCTTACTGAACCGTCCGGCTCCGGTACCACAAACAGGTTGGAATAATAACCCTTTCCTCGTTGTGGTATTGGTACTGGAACAATGACGTGGGACTGGACCAACTTTTGGATGGCCTGTTGCAACGTAACTTGCGTATCCTCCAAAGCTGGTAAGCTTGATTTGAAAAATCGTCAGGGAGGAGCACCGTCGAACTCCAGCTTGTAGCCCTGAGAAATGAGGTCCTTGACCCAGGTATCCTGGCAGGAAAACTCCCAGACGCGGCTAAAGTGATGCAGTTGAGCTCCCACCTCGAGATCCCCTCAGAGTGGGTGGGCACCGTCATGCTGAGGACTTAGTGGAAGCAGAACTGGTGCTCTGTTCCTGAGAACCGGTGTTTGCAGGTCTTCTTGTCTTACCTCTGGTGTCTCTAACCGCATTGGTGGCACCTCTGGCCCTAGATCGAAATCTGTTAGACCGAAAGGACTGAACAGACGGCCATGGGTAGGAACGCCTAGCCGGCGGGGCCCCAGAGGGGACAAACGTGGATTTCCCTGCAGTGACTTTGGAAATCCACGTATCCAACTCAACACCAAAGAGTCATTCCCCAGAAAAGGGGAGAGATTCCACACTGCGCTTGGATTCTGCATCCGCTATCCACTGACGCAACCACAAGGCCCTGCGTGCCGACACTGCCATGGCAAAAGTCCTAGCATTAATATTGCCCATCTCCATGAGCAAGTCACACAAGACGCGTGCAGTGTTCTGAATGTGCTTCAGGAGAGTCACTGTAGTGACCAGAGGCATATCCCCGGAGAGGCCCTCCTGAATTTGAGAAGCCCACGTGTGAATGGCATGGGTCATCCAGCAACCCGCTATGACTGGCCTTTGTGATACCCCTGCTGCCGTGTACATAGACATTGTGTAAGCTCTTTTTTCCTGTCCCCAAGGTCCTTTATGGTAAAGGAGCCCGGGGCAGACAGCACCGCCTTATTGACAGTCGAGAGACTGGTACGTTAACTCCTGGGGGTTCTTCCCAGAATTTCCTACCTTCAGGAGCAAATGGGAAAGTGTGCAAAAAATAAGATTTTACTCACCGGTAAATCTATTTCTCGTAGTCCGTAGTGGATGCTGGGGACTCCGTAAGGACCATGGGGAATAGATGGCTCCGCAGGAGACTGGGCACATCGAAAGAAAGATTTAGGACTATCTGGTGTGCACTGGCTCCTCCCCCTATGACCCTCCTCCAAGCCTCAGTTAGGAACTGTGCCCGGAAGAGCTGACACAATATGGAAGGATTTTGAATCCCGGGTAAGACTCATACCAGCCACACCAATCACACCATATAACACGTGATAGGAACCCCGGTTAACAGTATGATAACAATTGGAGCCTCTGAAGAGATGGCTCACAACAAAACCCGATTTTTGTAACAATAACTATGTACAAGTATTGCAGACAATCCGCACTTGGGATGGGCGCCCAGCATCCACTACGGACTACGAGAAATAGATTTACCGGTGAGTAAAATCTTATTTTCTCTGACGTCCTAGTGGATGCTGGGGACTCCGTAAGGACCATGGGGATTATACCAAAGCTCCCAAACGGGCGGGAGAGTGCGGATGACTCTGCAGCACCGAATGAGAGAACTCCAGGTCCTCCTCAGCCAGGGAATCAAATTTGTAGAATTTAGCAAACGTGTTTGCCCCTGACCAAGTAGCTGCTCGGCAAAGTTGTAAAGCCGAGACCCCTCGGGCAGCCGCCCAAGATGAGCCCACCTTCCTTGTGGAATGGGCTTTTATTGATTTAGGCTGCGGTAATCCTACCGCAGAATGCGCCAGCTGAATAGTGCTACAAATCCAGCGCGCAATAGACTGCTTAGAAGCAGGAGCACCCAGCTTGTTGGGTGCATACAGGATAAACAGCGAGTCAGTTTTTCTGACTCCAGCCGTCCTGGAAACATAAATTTTCAGGGCCCTGACTACGTCCAGCAACTTGGAATCCTCCAAGTCCCTAGTAGCCGCAGGCACCACAATAGGTTGGTTCAAGTGAAAAGCTGAGACCACCTTCGGGAGAAACTGAGGACGAGTCCTCAATTCTGCCCTATCCATCTGGAAAATCAGATAAGGGCTTTTTCAAGACAAAGCCGCCAAATCTGAAACCCGCCTGGCCGAAGCCAGGGCCAACAGTATGACCACTTTCCACGTGAGATAATTTAATTCCACAGTCTTAAGTGGTTCGAACCAATGTGATTTCAGGGATGCCAAAACCACATTGAGATCCCAAGGTGCCACTGGGGGCACAAAAGGAGGCTGAATATGCAGAACTCCTTTGACAAAAGTCTGAACTTCAGGCAGTGAAGCCAGTTCTTTCTGGAAGAAAATCAACAGAGCCGAAATCTGGACCTTGATGGACCCCAATTTGAGGCCCAACGTCACCCCTGCTTGCCGGAAGTGTAGGAATCGACCCAGTTGAAATTCCTCCTTCGGGGCCTTCATGGCCTCACACCAAGCAACATATTTCCGCCAAATGTGGTAATAATGTCTTGCGGTGACATCCTTCCTGGCTTTGATCAGGGTAGGGATGACTTCCTCCGGAATACCCTTTTCCTTTAGGATCCGGTGTTCAACCGCCATGCCGTCAAACGCAGCCGCGGTAAGTCTTGGAACAGACAGGGTCCCTGCTGCAGCAGGTCTTGTCTGAGCGGCAGAGGCTAAGGGTCCTCTGCCAGCATCTCTTGAAGTTCCGGGTACCAAGCTCTTCTTGGCCAATCCGGAACCATGAGTATGGTTTTCACTCCTCGCATTCTTATTATTCTCAGCACCCTGGGTATGAGAGGTAGAGGAGGAAACACATAAACCGACTGGTACACCCACGGTGTCACTAGAGCGTCCACAGCGATCGCCTGAGGGTCCCTTGACCTGGCACAATATCTTTTCAACTTTTTGTTGAGGCGGGACGCCATCATGTCCACCCGTGGTCATTCCCAACGGTTTACCCGCATTTGGAAAACTTCTGGAAGAAGTCCCCATTCTCCCGGGTGTAGGGCGCCCATCGGAGAATCCTTGTGGCTTCTGCCATCGCCATCCTGCTTCTTGTGCCGCCCTGTCTGTTTACATGGGCGACCGCCGTGATGTTGTCTGAACGGATCAGTACCGGCTGGTTTTGAAGCAGGGGCCTTGCTTGGCTTAGGGCATTGTAAATGGCCCTTAGCTCCAGAATAATTATGTGAAGCGAAATCTCCTTGGAAATTTCTTCCCTGTGTGACTGCACCCCAGCCCCGAAGGCTGGCCTCCGTGGTCACCAGGACCCAGTCCTGTATTCCGAATCTGCGGCCCTCTAGTAGATGAGCCCTCTGCAGCCACCACAGCAGCGACACCCTGTTTCTTGCCGACAGGGTTATCCGCTGTTGTATCTGTAGATGGGACCCGGACCATTTGTCCCACAGGTCCCACTGGAACGTCCTTGCGTGGAACCTTCCGAATGGAATTATGCTTCGTACGAAGCTACCATTTTTTCCAGGACTCGTGTGCTTCCACTGTAAGAAACACTCTTTTCTGGTCTGTGTCCAGAATCATTCCCAGGAACAGAAGACGTGTCGTCGGGACCAGCTGTGACTTTGGAATATTGAGAATCCAGTCGTGCTGTTGTAGCACTTCCCGAGAGAGTGCTACCCCTACTACCAACTGTTCTTTGGACCTCGCCTTTATCAGGAGATCGTCCAAGTACGGGATAATAAAAACTTCCTTCTTGCGAAGGAGTATCATCATTTCGGCCGTTACCTTGGTAAAGACCTTCGGTGCCGTGGACAACTCCAACGGCAGCGTCTGGAACTGATAGTGACAGTCCTGTACCACACATCTGAGGTACTCCTGGTGAGGAGGGTAAATGGGGACATGCAGGTACGCATCCTTGATGTCCAGGGAGACCCTGTAATCCCCCTCGTCCAGGCTCGTAATAACCGCCCTGAGCGATTCCATCTCGAACTTGAATCTTCTGATATAAAAGTTCAAGTATTTTAATTTTAAGATGGGTCTCACCGAACCGTTCTGTTTCGGTACCACAACCATTGTGGAATAGTAACCCCTTCCTTGCTGAAGGAGGGGCACCTTGACAATCACTTGTTGTGATTATAGTGTTGAATAGCCACCAACACCGCCTCCCTGGCAGAGGGAGGTGCCGGTAAGGCAGATTTTAGGAAACGGCGGGGGGAAGAACGTCTCGAACTCCAGCCTGTACCCCTGAGATACTACTTGAAGGACCCAGGGATCTATGTGAGAGAGCCCACTGGGCGCTGAAATTTCTGAGACGGGCCCCCACCGTACCCGGGTCCGCCTGAGCAGCCCCAGCGTCATGCTGTGGACTTACCGGACGCAGGGAGGACTTCTGCTCTTGGGAACTAGCTGTGCGCTGCAGCTTTTTCCTCTACCTTTGCCTCTCGGCAGAAAGGATGAGCCTCTAGCCCTCTTGCTTTTCTGGGGCCGAAAGGACTGTACTTGATGATACGGTGCTTTCCTTTGTTGTGGGGTAGCCTGTGGCAAAAAAGTCGATTTCCCAGCAGTAGCTGTGGAAACGAGGTCTGAAAGACCATCCCCAAACAGTTTTACCCCCTTATAGGGCAAAACTTCCATGTGCCGATTCGAGTCGGCATCGCCTGACCATTGCCGAGTCCATAACCCCCGTCTGGCGGCAATGGACCTAGCGCTTATTTTTGATGCCAGCCGGCAAATATCCCTCTGTGCATCACGCATGTATAAGACCACGTCTTTTATATGCTCTATTGTCAGCAAAATATTGTCCCTATCCATAGTTATTTTCCGACAGGGAATCTGACCACGCAGCAGGAGCACTGCACATCCATGCCGAAGCAATGGCTGGTCGCAATATAATGCCCGAGTGTGTGACTATATCTTTCAGGGTAACCCCCTGCTTTTTATCAGCAGCTTCCTTCAGGGCGGCCGGAGACGGTAGTGCCACCTTTTCTGATAAGCGTGTAAGCGCTGTATCTACCCTATGGGGTGTTTCCCAACGTGACCTATCCTCTGGCGGGAAAGGGTACGCTGCCAATAACCGTTTAGAAATTATCAATTTCTTACCGGGGGAAGACCACGCTTCCTCACACACCTCATTTAATTTCTCAGATGCCGGAAAACTACTGGTAGTTTTCTGTCACCAAACATAATACCCTTTTATGTGGTACCTGGGGTATTATCATAAATGTGTAATACATTTTTTATTGCCTCAATCATGTAACGGGTGGACCTATTTGGAGGGTACACTAGTCTCATCGTCGTCGACACTGGAGTCGGTATCCGTGTCGACATCTGTTTCTGCCATCTGAGGTAGCGGGCGTTTTTAGAGCCCCCCATGACATTTGAGACGCTGAAACAGGCACAAGCTGAGTAGCCGGCTGTTCTGTGTCGTCGACCTTTTGTGTAAGGAGTTGACACTTTCACGTAATCCTTCCATAAGTCCAACCACACCTGTGTCGATCCCGCAGGGGGTGACATCACATTTACAGGCATTCGCTCCGCCTCCACATCATTATCCTCCTCATACATGTCGACACAGCCGTACCGACACACAGCATACACACAGGGAATGCTCTGACAGAGGACAGGACCCCACAAAGCCCTTTGGGGAGACAGAGGGAGAGTATGCCAGCACACACCAGGGCGCTATATATCACAGGGATATCACATATAAAGAGTGTTTTCCCTTATAGCTGCCTATATATATTGTATACTGCGCCTAAATTGTGCCCCCCCTCTCTTTTTAACCCTTTCTGTAGTGTATTGACTGCAGGGGAGAGCCAGGGAGCTTCCCTCCAACGGAGCTGTGAGGGAAAAATGGCGCCAGTGTGCTGAAGGAGATAGCTCCGCCCCTTTTTCGCGGACTTTCTCCCGCATTTTTATGGATTCTGGCAGGGGTTAAAAAGCACCTATATAGCCTCTGGGGCTATATATGGTGCCAGTTTGCCAGCCAAGGTGTCAGTATTGCTGCTCAGGGCGCCCCCCCCAGCGCCCTGCACCCATCAGTGACCGGAGTGTGAGGTGTGCATGAGGAGCAATGGCGCACAGCTGCAGTGCTGTGCGCTACCTTGGAGAAGACAGAAGTCTTCAGCCGCTGATTTTCCGGACCACCTTCTTGCTTCTGGCTCTGTAAGGGGGACGGCGGCGCGGCTCCGGGAACGGACGACGAGGTCGGGTCCTGTGTTCGATCCCTCTGGAGCTAATGGTGTCCAGTAGCCTAAGAAGCCCAAGCTACCACCACTTAGGTAGGTTCGCTTCTTCTCCCCTTAGTCCCTCGATGCAGTGAGCCTGTTGCCAGCAGGTCTCACTGAAAATAAAAAACCTAACAAACACTTTCTTCCTAGGAGCTCAGGAGAGCCCCTAGTGTGCATCCAGCTCAGCCGGGCATAGAAATCTAACTGAGGCTTGGAGGAGGGTCATAGGGGGAGGAGCCAGTGCACACCAGATAGTCCTAAATCTTTCTTTAGATGTGCCCAGTCTCCTGCGGAGCCGTCTATTCCCCATGGTCCTTACGGAGTCCCCAGCATCCACTAGGACGTCAGAGAAATCTTTTTGACAATTGGTATTTCTTGTCTGGATTTTTCCAGGCTAACTTAAATAGGTCATCTAAGTCTGCAGAATCAGGAAAGGTGACATTAGGCTTGTTTTGTGTAAAGAAAAACGACTGCTGTGACGCAGCGTCCTCTAGAGGGAGCTTTAACACGTACCGTATAGCCAGAATGAAGGGTTCAATACCCTGAGCAGAAGCGGAATCCCCACTAACGGAATCCAAGTCATCCCCATCTTCCTGTATATCCTCATCTGGATCAGATAGTAAGGCAGGTAAACCCCCGCTTTTGTGGTCCTGAGTTAGAGAGGGGGTCTGTGTAACATTTGCCCTAGCAGCTGTCTGCAACAGCCTGTTGTAGTAGCTGAGTTTTCTGAACATTAGCAGTGAGTTGTGATGACATATCAGACGTCATATTCTTAAGGGCCCCTAGCCAGGATTGCTCTTGACCCTCTCCCCCAGCCCCCTCACTGAGTTGTGAAGATTGGTTGCATTGTTCATATGAAACAATCAGATGATAAGGGAGAGAATCTGGTGAGGCACACACTGCATAGTTTTTGTTTACCCATGTTCACAGTAAATTTACAATGACATACACATACACACAGACAGTAAAACTTATCAAGCCTGCCCTTACTGTATGCGAGAGAGAGACATACAGAGAGAAGATCAGCACACGCACACCCCAGCTACTCAGCCCCAGTGAGGCTGTCAGCTTATTATATCACAGTGAAACACTAATGATTTCTGTCCTGCATAGTACACAGATTGTGTACAATAGCGGCTCTCCCCCTTGTACACCATGTACCAGTTTTCCAGCGTTTTCTGAATGTCAGGAGCAGCTGTGTGTGCCTGCTGGTGTAGTAAACAGAGGAAGGCACCAAAATGCCGCTGGTCCCGCTCTGAGGTAGCTCCGACTCCCCAATGGCGCCGAAGCTACAAAGTTTATTTATACTGGCAATGTCTCCTTAAGTGCTTAAAAACATCACACAAGTGGTAGTTTAAGCCACCGCTAGCAACTGTACACAGGGGGCTCTAGCGGGCCCCCCCAGGAGGGTCCCGTATGCCATGCCCACGTTCAGCCGCACCTTGAACCGGGGGACCCCTAGCGGGGCCCACGGTTTGTACTCACCACTGTCGTCACCTTAAGGCATCTCTTAGGGGTGTGCGGAGTGCTGTGATTGCGACAGCTAAAGCGCACTCCCCCACTAAACAAACAACCTCTCAGGACGGTGGTCCTGAAGCGGGGAAGAGGCTCTGACACCTCGCAAGTCTGGTGACCATCCCCGCCCTAACTCCCACGGCGCAGGTATGCTGTTGCCCAAACAGCATAGAAAAAATAATAAAAATGTAAAAGAAACTGAAGAAAACTCTCTCTTTTGCGACATATCATGGCCTGGTTACTATCTGTGTCTGGGAGAAAATATCCTTGCCTCCCTGCTGTGGTGTGAAAGGAGGAAGTATCAGTGGAACCAGACCTACTTCCTGCTGCTGCACTACAAGAAGGTAACATCAGGGCCTGTGGTAATCCTATGAACACACCAATGATTACAAAAAATAAGAATTTACTTACCGATAATTCTATTTCTCATAGTCCGTAGTGGATGCTGGGAACTCCGTAAGGACCATGGGGAATAGCGGCTCCGCAGGAGACTGGGCACAAAAGTAAAAGCTTTCTGACTAGCTGGTGTGCACTGGCTCCTCCCCCTATGACCCTCCTCCAAGTCTCAGTTAGGATACTGTGCCCGGACGAGCGTACATAATAAGGAAGGATCTTGAATCCCGGGTAAGACTCATACCAGCCACACCAATCACACCGTACAACTTGTGATCTGAACCCAGTTAACAGTATGATAAACGTAGGAGCCTCTGAAAAGATGGCTCACAACAATAAACAACCCGATTTTTGTAACAATAACTATATACAAGTATTGCAGACAATCCGCACTTGGGATGGGCGCCCAGCATCCACTACGGACTATGAGAAATAGAATTATCGGTAAGTAAATTCTTATTTTCTCTGACGGTCTAGTGGATGCTGGGAACTCCGTAAGGACCATGGGGATTATACCAAAGCTCCCAAACGGGCGGGAGAGTGCGGATGACTCTGCAGCACCGAATGAGAGAACTCCAGGTCCTCCTCAGCCAGGGTATCAAATTTGTAGAATTTAGCAAACGTGTTTGCCCCTGACCAAGTAGCAGCTCGGCAAAGTTGTAAAGCCGAGACCCCTCGGGCAGCCGCCCAAGATGAGCCCACTTTCCTTGTGGAATGGGCTTTTACAGATTTTGGCTGTGGCAGGCCTGCCACAGAATGTGCAAGCTGAATTGTACTACAAATCCAACGAGCAATCGTCTGCTTAGAAGCAGGAGCACCCAGCTTGTTGGGTGCATACAGGATAAACAGCGAGTCAGATTTTCTGACTCCAGCCGTCCTGGAAACATATACTTTCAGGGCCCTGACTACGTCCAGCAACTTGGAGTCCTCCAAGTCCCTAGTAGCCGCAGGCACCACAATAGGCTGGTTTATGTGAAACGCTGAAACCACCTTAGGGAGAAATTGAGGGCGAGTCCTCAGTTCTGCCCTGTCTGAATGAAAAATTAGGTAAGTGCTTTTATATGACAAAGCCGCCAATTCTGAGACACGCCTGGCTGAAGCCAGGGCTAACAGCATGACCACTTTCCATGTGAGATATTTCAATTCCACAGTGGTGAGTGGTTCAAACCAATGTGATTTTAGGAGACTCAACACTACATTGAGATCCCAAGGTGCCACTGGAGGCACAAAAGGAGGCTGTATATGCAGTACCCCTTTGACAAACGTCTGAACTTCAGGCACTGAAGCCAGTTCTTTTTGGAAGAAGATCGACAGGGCCGAAATTTGAACCTTAATGGACCCTAATTTTAGGCCCATAGATAGTCCTGTTTGCAGGAAATGCAGGAAACGACCCAGTTGAAATTCCTCTGTAGGGGCCTTCCTGGCCTCACACCACGCAACATATTTTCGCCAAATGCGGTGATAATGTTTTGCGGTTACATCCTTCCTGGCCTTGACCAGGGTAGGGATGACTTCATCTGGAATGCCTTTTTCCTTCAGGATCCGGCGTTCAACCTCCATGCCGTCAAACGCAGCCGCGGTAAGTCTTGGAACAGACAAGGTCCCTGCTGGAGCAGGTCCTTCCTTAGAGGTAGAGGCCACGGGTCCTCTGTGAGCATCTCTTGAAGTTCCAGGTACCAAGTCCTTCTTGGCCAATCCGGAGCCACGAGTATAGTTCTTACTCCTCTCCGTCTTATAATTCTCAATACCTTGGGTATGAGAGGCAGAGGAGGAAACACATACACTGACTGGTACACCCACGGTGTTACCAGAGCGTCCACAGCTATTGCCTGAGGGTCCCTTGACCTGGCGCAATACCTGTCTAGTTTTTTGTTGAGGCGGGACGCCATCATGTCCACCTTTGGTTTTTCCCAACGGTTTACAATCATGTGGAAGACTTCTGGATGAAGTCCCCACTCTCCCGGGTGGAGGTCGTGTCTGCTGAGGAAGTCTGCTTCCCAGTTGTCCACTCCCGGAATGAACACTGCTGACAGTGCTATCACATGATTTTCCGCCCAGCGAAGAATCCTTGCAGCTTCTGCCATTGCCCTCCTGCTTCTTGTGCCGCCCTGTCTGTTTACGTGGGCGACTGCCGTGATGTTGTCCGATTGGATCAATACCGACTGACCCTGAAGCAGAGGCCTTGCTTGGCTTAGGGCATTGTAAATTGCCCTTAGTTCCAGGATATTTATGTGAAGAGACGTTTCCATGCTTGACCACAAGCCCTGGAAATTTCTTCCCTGTGTGACTGCTCCCCAGCCTCTCAGGCTGGCATCCGTGGTCACCAGAATCCAGTCTTGAATGCCGAATCTGCGGCCCTCTAGAAGATGAGCACTCTGCAACCACCACAGGAGAGACACCCTTGTCCTTGGAGATAGGGTTATCCGCTGATGCATCTGAAGATGCGATCCGGACCATTTGTCCAGCAGATCACACTGAAAAGTCCTTGCATGGAATCTTCCGAATGGAATCGCTTCGTAAGAAGCCACCATCTTTCCCAGGACCCTTGTGCATTGATGCACTGACACCTGTCCTGGTTTCAGGAGGTTCCTGACTAGCTCGGATAACTCCCTGGCCTTCTCCTCCGGGAGAAACACCTTTTTCTGGACTGTGTCCAGAATCATCCCTAGGAACAGTAGACGTGTTGTTGGAATCAGCTGCGATTTTGGAATATTTAGAATCCACCCGTGCTGACGTAGCACCACCTGAGATCGTGCTACTCTGACCTCTAACTGTTCCCTGGATCTTGCCCTTATCAGGAGATCGTCCAAGTAAGGGATAATTAAGACGCCTTTTCTTCGAAGAAGAATCATCATTTCGGCCATTACCTTGGTAAAGACCCGTGGTGCCGTGGACAATCCAAACGGCAGCGTCTGAAACTGATAATGACAGTTCTGTACCACAAACCTGAGGTACCCTTGGTGAGAAGGGTAGATTGGGACATGGAGATAAGCATCTTTGATGTCCAGAGACACCATATAGTCCCCTTCTTCCAGGTTCGCTATCACTGCTCTGAGTGATTCCATCTTGAATTTGAACCTTTTTATGTAAGTGTTCAATGATTTCAGATTTAAAATCGGTCTCACCGAGCCGTCCGGCTTCGGTACCACAAACAACGTGGAATAATACCCCTTTCCCTGTTGTAGGAGGGGTACCTTGATTATCACCTGCTGGGAATACAGCTTGTGAATAGCTTCCAATACTGCCTCCCTGTCGGAGGGAGACGTTGGTAGAGCAGACTTCAGGAACCGGCGAGGGGGAGACGTCTCGAATTCCAATTTGTACCCCTGTGATACTACCTGCAGGATCCAGGGGTCCACTTGCGAGTGAGCCCACTGCGCGTTGAAATTTTTGAGATGGGCCCCCACCGTGCCTGAGTCCGCTTGTAAAGCCCCAGCGTCATGCTGAAGACTTGGCAGAAGCGGGGGAGGGCTTCTGATCCTGGGAAGAGGCTGCCTGCTGCAGTCTTTTTCCCCTTCCTCTGCCCCGGGGCAGAAATGAGTGGCCTTTTGCCCGCTTGACCTTATGGGGACGAAAGGACTGAGTTTGAAAAGACGGTGTCTTTTTCTGCTGAGAGGTGACCTGGGGTAAAAAGGTGGATTTCCCAGCCGTCGCCGTGGCCACCAGGTCTGACAGACCGACCCCAAATAACTCCTCCCCTTTATACGGCAAAACTTCCATATGCCGTTTGGAATCCGCATCACCTGACCACTGTCGTGTCCATAAACTTCTTCTGGCAGAAATGGACAACGCACTTACTCTTGATGCCAGGGTGCAAATATCCCTCTGTGCATCTCGCATGTATAGTAATGCATCCTTTAAATGCTCTATAGTCAATAATATACTGTCCCTATCCAGGGTATCAATATTTTCAGTCAGGGAATCCGACCAAGCCACTCCAGCGCTGCACATCCAGGCTGAGGCGATTGCTGGTCGTAGTATAACACCAGTATGTGTGTATATACCTTTTAGGATATTTTCCAGCTTTCTATCAGCTGGTTCCTTGAGGGCGGCCGTATCAGGAGACGGTAACGCCACTTGTTTTGATAAGCGTGTGAGCGCCTTATCTACCCTAGGGGGTGTTTCCCAACGCGCCCTAACCTCTGGCGGGAAAGGGTATAATGCCAATAATTTATTAGAAATCAGCAGTTTTTTATCGGGGGAAACCCACGCTTTGTCACACACCTCATTTAATTCATCTGATTCAGGAAAAACTATGGGTAGTTTTTTCACACCCCACATAATACCCCTTTTTGTGGTACTTGTAGTATCAGAAATATTCAAAGCCTCCTTCATTGCCGTGATCATGTAACGTGTGGCCCTACTGGACATTACGTTTGTCTCGTCACCGTCGACACTGGAGTCAGTATCCGTGTCTGGGTCTGTGTCGACCATCTGAGGTAACGGGCGCTTTAGAGCCCCTGACGGTGTTTGAGACGCCTGGACAGGCACTAACTGATTTGCCGGCTGTCTCATGTCGTCAACAGTTTTTTGCAAAGTGCTGACACTGTCACGTAATTCCTTCCATACTACCATCCAGTCAGGTGTCGACTCCCTAGGGGGTGACATCACTATTACAGGCAATTGCTCCGCCTCCACATCATTTTCCTCCTCATACATGTCGACACAATCGTACCGACACACAGCACACACACAGGGAATGCTCTGATAGAGGACAGGACCCCACGAGCCCTTTGGGGAGACAGAGGGAGAGTTTGCCAGCACACACCAGAGCGCTATATATATGCAGGGATAACCTTATATAAGTGTTTCTCCCTTCTATAGCTGCTGTATATGTATTTTCTGCCAATTAGTGCCCCCCCTCTCTTGTTTTACCCTGATTCTGTAGCAGGACTGCAGGGGAGAGTCAGGGAGCCGTCCTTCCAGCGGAGCTGTGAGGGAAAATGGCGTTTGTGTGCTGAGGAGATAGGCTCCGCCCCCTTTTCGGCGGCCTTTTCTCCCGCTTTTTTTAAGAAAACTGGCAGGGGTTAAATGCATCCATATAGCCCAGGAGCTATATGTGATGCATTTCTTTAGCCATATAAGGTTTTAAACATGTTTTATTGCGTCTCAGGGCGCTCCCCCCCAGCGCCCTGCACCCTCAGTGACCGGAGTGTGAAGTGTGCTGAGAGCAATGGCGCACAGCTGCAGTGCTGTGCGCTACCTTATTGAAGACAGGAACGTCTTCTGCCGCCGATTTTTCCGGACCTCTTCGCTCTTCTGGCTCTGTAAGGGGGCCGGCGGCGCGGCTCCGGGACCCATCCAGGCTGAACCTGTGATCGTCCCTCTGGAGCTAATGTCCAGTAGCCAAGAAGCCCAATCCACTCTGCATTCAGGTGAGTTCGCTTCTTCTCCCCTTAGTCCCACGATGCAGTGAGCCTGTTGCCAGCAGGTCTCACTGAAAAAAAAAAAAAAAAAACCTATTTAAAACTTTTACTCTAAGCAGCTCTGGAGAGCTACCTAGCATGCACCCTTCTCGGCCGGGCACAAAAATCTAACTGAGGCTTGGAGGAGGGTCATAGGGGGAGGAGCCAGTGCACACCAGCTAGTCAGAAAGCTTTTACTTTTGTGCCCAGTCTCCTGCGGAGCCGCTATTCCCCATGGTCCTTACGGAGTTCCCAGCATCCACTAGGACGTCAGAGAAACATATGTTGGCAGCTATGGTAGTGGCCTTAGAACACTTGTTATAATTGTGCTCCTTTGTTTATTCTGTTATCTCTCTTATACAAGTGTACCGTCTACTATATGTAGCCAATTACTTCCAGGAGTATATAGCAAATCAAAGGGAGTTAGAGTAGTACATACATTGCTTGTGATATAGGGGGTGCATCCGACTTGATCGTAGCTGTGCTAAATTTAGCACAGCTACGATCAGGAACACAGACATGTGGGGGGACGCCCAGCACAGGGCTAGCCCGCCCCGCATGTCAGTCCCTGCCCCGTCGCTGAAGTACAAAAGCATCGCACAGTGGCGATGCTTTTGTACTTCAGGAGTAGCTCCCGACCAGCGCAGCTTTTGCGTGCTGGCTGGGAGCTACTCGTCTGCCCGGCCCGCAGCGGCTGCGTGTGATGTCACGCAGCCGTGCGGCCAGCCCCCCGCATGGTCCGGATACGCCTGCGTTGGCCGGACCCCGCCCACAAAATGGCGGCCAAATGCCGCTGTGCCTCCCCCTCCCGCCCAGCGACCGCCTCTGCCTGTCAATCAGGCAGAGCCGATCACTAGGAAACGACAGCCGTCGGCTGTCAGCCATGCGCCGGGGGCATGCGCAGTTCTGACCTGATCGCTGCGCTGCAAAGAACTGCAGCGAGCGTTCAGGCCAGAATGACCCCCCAGAGGGTCATACTCATTTATGAGAACCACTCTTATGGTGCAGCTAAGTGATGCCACGTTTTCTGGCCTGTATCAATGTCTCATTTAATTAGCAACAGATGTACAAATGGACCCATGAATTTGGAACAGTGGTGTGTACTGTAGAACCCTATATTGTGCTAATATGGATGTCCCACCCTATATAAGTGGGGGGATCTAGATACATAACCGGCAAAGCCAGAATTTGTTTTTGTTTTTGCAAAAGTTTACAAGTATACTTTTATGAATGAAAAGTCTTACCAGCAGCTTCTGGACTCGGGGATAGTCATCCTTAGTGGTGTCTGTCTCCATATCTTCCTCGTTTCTCACATCGTTAGATTTTTCACTCATCTAAAAATGTGTAAAAGAAATGGGTTATTTCTTGTTTTAAAGCCCAATCCAGGGCATTATGTAAACGGCAATCATTTACAAGGCAAAACCACGTCGGGTTTGCCTTGTAAATTATTTCTGCTTTAAAAATACGGGCAGACCCGCACAAATACCCGAACAGCCTGCACATCGCAGGCTGTTACATAATGCCCCCTATGTGATATCTGTTGTTCTTTTCCTTCTTTTTGATTACTATGAACACATCCGATAGTGTGATTTTATTTATGTTATAGATATATATTTTAAACTCTAATGTATACTAGTTTACTTAGTTTGAAACTATTTTAACCAATCAAACCTTGTATCCAATTTTATACTATGTGCCTTTCTTTCTCAATTCACGTGTCATTTATCGTTGCCTGCCGAAATCCAATTTATCTCCACAAGACTGTGTTAGCATAGTAATTGTTCTGCTCAGGCCTGTAACTATAATTTCAGAGACCAGGGTAAGAAACAGTACTGAAGCCTTCTGGCCCTCAACTGTAACCATATGAACCATAACTATTTCTTTCTCTTCACACCCTTCAGATTTACCCATCACACGGGATGCGGTCAGTTTACCTACAATCAAAATCCTGACGGTCAAACTCCCGACAAGGTCAAAACCCCAACATGGTCAAAATAGACATTTAAAATACCGACAAGGTCAAAATACAGACATTTAAAATGTCAACAGGTCAAATAGTTGACATGAGTTTTTCATGACTTTTTCATTGAAACCGACTTGTTCATACTTTACTGTCCCAGTGGACCTGGAGGGGGAATATGTGCCCGAACGCAGCGAGCCATACTAGGGGACGTGGTACACTTATACAGTGTCCATGTCGACCTATGTCGAAATACACACCAAAACTATATATGAAAATTTGTGTCGACTTTTTGACCTGTCGACATTTTAAATGTTGGTATTTTGACCATGTCGAGATTTTGACCGTCTCTCAATTGTTGTCATTATTTTGGTCGTCAGGAGTTTGATTGTAGGTATTTCATACTGAACCCCATCACACTCCTTTCCTGTCCCGTCATCTGTCCTGCATGCATGTAGACATACTGTAAATGCAGCATCAACACCATTCAGACAAGTTCACAAATTTAGTATATATATATATATATATATATATATATAAAAAATAAGATTTTACTTACCGGTAAATCTATTTCTCGTAGTCCGTAGAGGATGCTGGGGACTCCGTAAGGACCATGGGGAATAGACGGGCTCCGCAGGAGATAGGGCACTTTAAGAAAGCTTTGGATTCTGGGTGTGCACTGGCTCCTCCCTCTATGTCCCTCCTCCAGACCTCAGTTAGAGAAACTGTGCCCAGAGGAGATGAACAGTACGAGGAAAGGATTTTTGTAAATCTAAGGGCAAGATTCATACCAGCCACACCAATCACACCGTATAACTTGTGATAAACTACCCAGTTAACAGTATGAACAATAACATAGCCTCGGTTCAAACCCGATCAACTATAACATAACCCTTATGTAAGCAATAACTATATACAAGTCTTGCAGAAGAAGTCCGCACTTGGGATGGTTGCCCAGCATCCTCTACGGACTACGAGAAATAGATTTACCGGTAAGTAAAATCTTATTTTCTCTAACGTCCTAGAGGATGCTGGGGACTCCGTAAGGACCATGGGGATTATACCAAAGCTCCCAAACGGGCGGGAGAGTGCGGATGACTCTGCAGCACCGACTGAGCAAACAGGAGGTCCTCCTCAGCCAGGGTATCAAACTTATAGAACTTTGCAAAGGTGTTTGACCCCGACCAAGTAGCAGCTCGGCACAGTTGTAGTGCCGATACCCCTCGGGCAGCCGCCCAAGAAAAGCCCACCTTCCTAGTGGAATGGGCCTTAACCGATTTAGGCAATGGCAATCCTGCCGAAGAATGCGCCTGCTGAATCGTGTCACAGATCCAGCGAGCAATAGTCTGCTTTGAAGCAGGAGCGCCAACCTTGTTGGCCGCATACAGAACAAACAGAGCTTCGGTCTTCCTGATCCTAGCCGTTCTGGTCACATAAATCTTCAAAGCCCTGACCACATCCAGGGACTCGGAATCCTCCAAGTCCCGTGTAGCCACAGGCACGACAATAGGTTGGTTCATATGAAAAGATGAGACCACCTTGGGCAGAAATTGAGGACGAGTCCTCAACTCTGCCCTATCCACGTGAAAAATAAGGTATGGGCTTTTATATGATAAAGCCGCCAATTCCGAAACCCGCCTTGCAGAAGCTAAGGCCAACAACATGACCACTTTCCAAGTGAGGTATTTCAACTCTACTGTTTTGAGTGGTTCAAACCAAGGTGACTTGAGGAAACTTAATCCCACATTAAGGTCCCAAGGCGCCACCGGAGGTACAAAGGGAGGCTGAATATGCAGCACGCCCTTCACAAAAGTCTGTACTTCAGGAAGAGAAGCCAATTCTCTTTGAAAGAAAATGGATAAGGCCGAAATTTGAACCTTTATGGACCCTAATTTTAGGCCCAAATTCACTCCCGTTTGAAGTAAGTGAAGCAGACGGCCCAACTGGAACTCCTCCGTAGGAGCAGTTCTGGCCTCACACCAAGAAACATATTTTCGCCATATACGGTGATAATGTTTCGACGTCACGTCCTTCCTAGCCTTGATCAGGGTAGGAATTACCTCCTCCGGAATCCCTTTTTCGCTAGGATCCGGCGTTCAACCGCCATGCCGTCAAACGCAGCCGCGGTAAGTCTTGGAACAGACAGGGCCCCTGCTGCAGCAGGTCCTGCCTTAGAGGAAGAGGCCACGGATCTTCTGTGAGCAACTCTTGCAGATCCGGATACCAAGTCCTCCTTGGCCAATCTGGAACAATGAGGATTGTTCTGACCCTTCTTATTCTTATTATCCTCAACACCTTGGGTATGAGAGGAAGAGGAGGAAACACATAGACCGATCTAAACACCCAAGGTGTCACCAGAGCGTCTACCACAACCGCCTGAGGGTCTCTTGACCTGGCGCAATACCTCTTTAGCTTTTTGTTGAGGCGGGACGCCATCATGTCTATCTGAGGCAGTCCCCACCGATTCGTGATCTGTGTGAAGACTTCTTGATGAAGTCCCCACTCTCCCGGATGCAGGTCGTGCCTGCTGAGAAAGTCCGCCTCCCAGTTGTCCACCCCCGGGATGAACACTGCTGATAGTGCGCTTACATGGCCTTCCGCCCAGAGTAGAATCCTGGTCGCCTCTGCCATGGCCACTCTGCTCCTTGTGCCGCCTTGACGGTTTACATGAGCCACTGCCGTGACATTGTCTGACTGAATCAGAACCGGTTTGTTCCGAAGCCATTCCTCCGCTTGGCGTAGGGCGTTGTATATGGCCCTCAACTCCAGGACATTGATGTGGAGACAAGTCTCTAGGCTTGACCAGAGACCCTGGAAATTTCTTCCTAGTACGACAGCTCCCCAACCTCGGAGGCTCGCGTCTGTGGTCACCAGGACCCAGTCCTGAATGCTGAACCTGCGACCCTCCAGGAGGTGAGCACTGCGCAGCCACCACAGGAGAGACACTGTCGGGTCGACAAGAGTCGCCTAGCAGAAATAGACATAGCGTTTATTCTGGAGCTTAGTAAACAAATGTCTCTCTGAGCATTCCTCATATACAAGGCAGCATCTCTGATATGCTCAATGGTCATTAGAATGGTATCCCTATCTAAGGTGTCAATCTCCGTAGATAAGGAGTCTGCCCAAGCCACGACAGCACTACAAACCCAGGCCGACGCCATGGCCGGTCTAACGATAGTTCCTGAATGTGTTTAAATGTGCTTCATGGTAATTTCCTGCTTGCGATCAGCAGGATCCTTGAGGGAAGCAGTATCCGGAGAAGGCAGTGCCACCTTCTTGGATAAGCGTGTCAGTGCCTTGTCTACTTTAGGCAAAGATTCCCATCGTATCCTATCGTTCTGTGGAAAAGGATACGCCATAAGAATCCTTTTGGGAACATGTAGTCTCCTATCCGGAGACTCCCAAGCCTTTTCGCACAATTCACTTAGCTCAAATGAGGACGGAAACGTGACCTCAGGCTTTTTCCCTTTATACATGTGAACCCTCGTGTAAGGGACAGGGGGTTCCTCAGTGATATGCAAAACCTCTTTTATGGCAATAATCATGTATCGAATACCCTTTGCCACCTTCGGCTGTAATTTTGCATCCTCATAGTCGACACTAGAGTCAGTATCTGTGTCGGTATCTGTGTCAGCGACCTGGGATATGGGGCGCTTTTGAGACCCTGAAGGTCCTGGCGCCACAGGGACAGGCACGGTCTGGCTACCTGACTGATCCCTAGCCTCAGCCTTGTCTAACCTTTTATGCAGGAGATTCACATTTGCATTTAAGACATTCAGCATATCCACCTAGTCCGGTGTCGGCGTTGCCGACGGCGACCTGACATTCAAACACTCCCCCTCCACATTAAGCGAGCCTTCCTCGTCAAACATGTCGACACACACGTACCGACACACTTCATACACACAGGGAAACTCTTTTCTGAAGACAGTATCCCCTTTAAGGCCCTTTGGAGAGACAGAGAGAGAGTATGCCAGCACACACCCCAGCGCAATGACCCTGGAGACCAACACAAAATGTTTTTCCCCAGCAGCGCTGTATAATATCTTATCCGCCAATTATGTGCCCCCCCCCCCCTCTTTTAAACACCCCTTCACCGTGTGTAAGCAGGGGAGAGTCCGGGGAGCTTCCTCTCAGCTTTCTGTGGAGAGAAAAATGGCGCTGGTGAGTGTTGAGGGAGAAGCCCCGCCCCCTCGGCGGCGGGCTTCGGTCCCGCTCAAATTTGTGTAAAAATGTCGGGTGCTCTTTTATATACATGTACAGTGCCCAGCTGTACATGTATATACCTTTTTGCCATGTTTTGAGGTGTTATTATTGCTGCCCAGGGCGCCCCCCCTGCGCCCTGCACCCATACAGTGACCGGAGTGTGTGAGGTGTGTGGAGCAATGACGCACAGCTGCGGTGCTGTGCGTTACCTCAGTGAAGCCGCTGAAGGCTTCTGCCGCCTGAGACGTCTTCTTGCTTCTGTTCTTCTGGCTCTGTGAGGAGAACGGCGGCGTGGCTCCGGGGGTGGACGCCCAGGACGAACCTGTGTTCACCCACTCTGGAGCTAATGGTGTCCAGTAGCCGAGGAAGCAGATCCTATCATTTAACTAAGTCTGCTCCTCTCTCCCCAGTCCCTCGATGCAGGGAGCCTGTTGCCAGCAGTGCTCCCTGTAAAAATAGAAAAATCCAAACAAAAATGCTTTCTAATGCAAAGAACTCAGGAGAGCTCCCTGCAGTGCGCCCATCTTCCTCTGGGCACAGTGTAAAACTGAGGTCTGGAGGAGGGACATAGAGGGAGGAGCCAGTGCACACCCAGAATCCAAAGCTTTCTTAAAGTGCCCTATCTCCTGCGGAGCCCGTCTATTCCCCATGGTCCTTACGGAGTCCCCAGCATCCTCTAGGACGTTAGAGAAATATATATTGCTGCAGTGTGTCCGGCACTCCCATAAAAATGTTACCTTGACCCGGTGCCCTCACAATGTTGAATAAACATATACAGGCAGAAGTGTGGCACTCAGGGCTCAGGATGAAGAATGAAATCAGCGACAACCACGTCAGCAACCTTTCGTTAATAGACTGAAACGTTGCTGACGTGGTTGTCGCTGATTTCATTCTTCATCCTGAGCCCTGAGTGCCACACTTCTGCCTGTGTGTGTGTGTATATATATATATATATATATATATATACACACTGCTCAAAAAAAATAAAGGGAACACTTAAACAACACAATGTAGCTCCAAGTCAATCACACTTCTGTGAAATCAAACTCTCCACTTAGGAAGCAGCACTGATTGACAATCAATTTCACATGCTGTTGTGCAAATGGAATAGACTACAGGTGAAAATTAAAGGCAATTAGCAAGACACCCCCAATAAAGGAGTTGTTCTGCAGGTGGTGACCACAGACCACTTCTCAGCTCCTATGCTTTCTGGCTGATGTTTTGGTTACTTTTGAAAGCTGGCGGTGCTTTCACTTTAGTGGTAGCATGAGACAGAGTCTACAACCCACACAAGTGGCTCAGGTAGTGCAGCTCATCCAGGATGGCACATCAATGCGAGCTGTGGCAGGAAGGTTTGCTGTGTCTGTCAGTGTAGTGTCCAGAGCATGGAGGCGCTACCAGGAGACAGGCCAGTACATCAGGAGACGTGGAGGAGGCCGTAGGAGGGCAACAACCCAGCAGGACCGCTACCTCCGCCTTTGTGCGAGGAGGAACAGGAGGAGCATTGCCAGAGCCCTGCAAAATGACCTCCAGCAAGCCACAAATGTGCATGTGTCTACTCAAACGATCAGAAAAAGACTCCATGAGGGTGGTATGAGGGCCCGACGTCCACAGGTGAGGATTGTGCTTACAGCCCAACACCGTGCAGGACGTTTGGCATTTGCCAGAGAACACCAAGATTGGCAAATTCGCCACTGGCGCCCTGTGCTCTTCACAGATGAAAGCAGGTTCTCACTGAGCACGTGACAGACTCTGGAGACGCCAAGGAGAACGTTCTGCTGCCTGCAACATCCTCCAGTATGACCGGTTTGGCAGTGGGTCAGTAATGGTGTGGGGTGGCATTTCTTTGGGGGGCCGCACAGCCCTCCATGTGCTCGTCAGAGGTAGCCTGACTGCCATTAGGTACCGAGATGAGATCCTCAGACCCCTTCTGAGACCATATGCTGGTGCGGTTGGCCCTGGGTTCCTCCTAATGCAAGACAATGCTAGACCTCATGTGGCTGGAGTGTCAGCAGTTCCTGCAAGACGAAGGCATTGATACTATAGACTGGCCCGCCCGTTCCATAAGACCTGAATCCAATTGAGCACATCTGGGACATCATGTCTCCCTCCATCCACCAACGCCACGTTGCACCACACACTGTCCAGGAGTTGGCAGATGCTTTAGTCCAGGTCTGGGAGGAGATCCCTCAGGAGACCATCCGCCACCTCATCAGGAGCATACCCAGGCATTGTAGGGAGGTCATACAGGCACAGGGAGGCCACACACACTACTGAGCCTCATTTTGACTTGTTTTAAGGACATTACATCAAAGTTGGATCAGCCTGTAGTGTGTTTTTCCACTTTAATTTTGAGTGTGACTCCAAATCCAGACCTCCATGGGTTAATAAATTTGATTTCCATTGATAATTTTTGTGTGATTTTGTTGTCAGCACATTCAACTATGTAAAGAACAAAGTATTTAATGAGAATATTTAATTCATTCAGATCTAGGATGTGTTGTTTAAGTGTTCCCTTTATTTTTTTGAGCAGTATATATATATATATATATATATATATATATATAAAACCAAAGGAGAGATGGCCCTGCTCGTGATCATTTGGGGAGTGCAGAGGATGGAGTGTTAGGAGGAGGATGAGTAATGCATACCAAAGACGGAATCGAACCTACAGAATTAACTGCCACGTGCTGGATTTTTTTTGCACTATGACGAGCATTCACTAAGAACACTGGTCCTCATTCTGAGTTGGACATAAAGTGCCAGCATAGGCGGGCATCCAAGGCTATAACATTTACTATATTATGCTAATGCAAACATCTGTCCATCTAAGTGAGTATCCAGCCATTTCCAATTACGTGCATCACTCTGTCCACTGTTTCCCATCTGTAGCTGCAGGCGTCATCAATAGTATCGACAAACACTTCTATCCACACCGCACTGTGTACAATAAATCCGTCTGAAATAGGCACACCATCTCCCTCCGCACGCCTCACACAGGCTCTGAAGTGGGGCTACACGCCCATGATACTTACATGATACTTACCTGGAGACGCACTGTCTGCACATTTTACAAACACAGCAATCTGGCCAAGCATGGACTAAACCGTCTCATATCCTCTGTAGGTGCGTACGCATGGTGCAGAGCGTGTGCAATCTGCGATTGCTTCTTTGCGGAGCATGTACAGTCTGCGATTGCGTCTTTGCGGAGCATGCGCAGTCTGCTGATAATTACCACAAACATCTCCTTTAGGACTTGCTTCCTACTCAGAATCAGGCCCACTGTTCCTAATATTTCTTTTAAAGTTGATACTATTTAATTCTTGCTATATACAGCTCAGGTTTGACACTTTAAAAGCAATGGGAAAATGCTATGTGCATGCAGACTTGGCTCACTATGGGATAGATGTACTAAGCCTTGGAGACTGATAAAGTGGAGAGAGATAAATCACCAATCAATCAGCTCCAAACTTTCATTTTTCAAACACAGCCTGTAACAGGGCAGTTAGGAGCTGACTGACTGGTACTTTATCTCTCTCCAAGGCTTAGAACATCTCCCCCTCTATCCCTCATTAAAATATCATCTCAGTTTAAACAAACCTAGAAGTATAAAGAGACCACTCCTGTTACAGACTGCAAATGTATATGTTTGATTTGGGCCATGCGCAGTCCCAGGTTTTTCTGTGGCAGATGCGCAGTATGCTGAAATCCACAACATGCGTCTGCAAACCCTGACTCATCCAAATCAGGGGGTAATTCCAAGTTGATCGCAGCAGGAATTTGGTTAGCAGTTGGGCAACACCATGGGGGTAATTCCAAGTTGATCGCAGCAGGATTTTTGTTAGCAATTGGGCAAAACCATGTGCACTGCAGGGGAGGCAGATATAACATGTGCAGAGAGAGTTAGATTTGGGTGGGGTGTGTTCAATCTGCAATCTAATTTGCAGTGAAAAAATAAAGCAGACAGTATTTACCCTGCACAGAAACAAAATAACCCACCCAAATCTAACTCTTTCTGCACATGTTATATCTGCCTCCCCTGCAGTGCACATGGTTTTGCCCAATTGCTAAAACAAATCCTGCTGCGATCAACTTGGAATTACCCCCCATGTGCACTGCAGGGGAGGCAGATATAACATGTGCAGAGAGAGAGTTGGATTTGGGTGTGGTGTGTAAATCTGCAATCTAAATTGCAGTGTAAAACTAAAGCAGCCAGTATTTACCCTGCACAGAAACAAAATAACCCACCCAAATCTAACTCTCTCTGCACATGTTATATCTGCCTCCCCTGCAGTGCACATGGTTTTGCCCAACTGCTAAAAAAATTCCTGCTGCGATCAACTTGGAATTACCCCCCCTGGCCCATTGTCTCACTGCTCATAGCCATATAACGTATATTTCTGAGAGTGTTTCTACTTGAACATGTAGATATATTTCACCACCACTAGATGCCACCATTGCACCTTATATGATACTGCTATCATACTATACCAAGCTTTCATCAATTACATGTTTTCCTATTTTCCACAGTGAGGGTAATTGCAATAGTAAGACAGGGGTGGACAAATTATTTTCAGGAACCAAACAAAAAAATCTAGGAGCCAGCAGAGTATTTATTTTTAGGCAGTATTAGGTTCAACAGAAATTACTCCTAAAACTTGGGCTCCATCGATAACTTACGGTATTTAGATGAAATGGATACTTAGGGTTATGGAAAAGGAGAAAGTTGTAAGAAAGTGTAACGTGAAAGATATAAAGTATTGCTAGTTGTGGGGGTTTTTTTTATATAAATTGTCTTGTTTCTTGTTCTGTATATTGTCTGTCTGAGGTGTTTTCCATGTTGAGTTTATCTTTGGGGGTGCTGTTTTTTTAAGTCCTCTGCGTGTTTCCTTGTGTTAGTGTGGTGTGATTGTTTGTATTTTATTTTCCTAATGTTTTATATTTTTGCTTGTGTATTTCTGATAAAAAAACAGTTATGTCTAGTGAAAGACATTACAATCCTCCATAGCCCAATTGGATGATACTCCTGTCAATCAATCTTGCCGGTCAAAATTAATTATACCCCTTTTACACTGCACACAAAGGTCCAGCCCGAGTCAGCGAACACAGGTTTCAAGCCATATCACAGCGGCTTGAACCCCGTTTATATCGCAGGCTGGAAATAGGTTATTGCCAGATCTTCCTTCTGCCGGCACTTGGAGATGACCTCACCTCCAAGTGCCGGAGAGATTGCTCTCTATACAGTGTAAATGGGACCCAGATCGGATGACCCAGGTTACCCGTTTACACCGCTCCATTGCATGAGTCTAACCTGGCTCTCAGACAAAAAAACGAAAGGACAGAATTGTATTTTTTGTTGGCGCACTTAGGGGGTCATTCCGAGTTGTTCGCTCGTTGCCGATTTTCGTTTTACTGCGATTAGTCGCTTAATGCGCATGCGCAAGGTTCGCAGAGCGCATGCGCTTAGTTATTTTACACAAAAGTTAGGTATTTTACTCACGGCATAACAAAGCTTTTTCATCGTTCTGGTGATCGTAGTGTGATTGACAGGAAGTGGGTGTTTCTGGGCGGAAACTGGACGTTTTCTGGGAGTGTGCGAAAAAACGCTGGCGTTTCTGGGAAAAACGCGGGAGTGTCTGAAGAAACGGGGGAGTGTCTGGGCGAACGCTGGGTGTGTTTGTGATGTCAAACCAGGAACAAAACTGACTGAAATGATCGCAATGTAGGAGTAAGTCTGGAGCTACTCAGAAACTGCTAAGAAATTTCTATTCGCAATTCTGCTAATCTTTCGTTCGCAATTCTGCTATGCTAAAATACACTCCCAGAGGGCGGCGGCTTAGCGTGTGCAATGCTGCTAAAAGCAGCTAGCGAGCGAACAACTCGGAATGAGGGCCTTAGAGAGGAAATTGATGTGTTGACATATTGGTAATTTTTAATAAGACTTAACTTTTATTATATTAGCTAAAATATCCTGTTTAGTGAAATATAGACATACATATGTGAAAAATGAATAACAGTGATAATGAAAATAGCTTCCGGGCTCACTGTGTTGTTATTCCTATATTGTTAGACTGTATATGTGATCACTGAATCATCTATTAATTCTATACAGGGGGTCTGTAGTCATGTATGTAATCCTTTTGGATTTCCCAAATAGGCACAATGTCCACTATATTTACCACGTAGGTGAGTTAATGATGAAAAGACAAAGGATATTATTATTATATCCCACACAAAGATAAGTCTGCTAACTATGGTGTTATTCACTCCTCCATACCACGTCTATTATTCAGACAAAGGTTCGAATTATACAATCCGTCATCTGCATAAAATAATGTTTGAACATAGCAGGTAGTGGATACTATCTGTATACCTTTATTAAGGATATGTTCATATACATTCCACAGTATAATCCTGCTTTACATCCTTGTTTGGACTCTATTATGTATGGCCTGCTGACAATGATATCAGGTATCTTAATAAATATCTCCCTGATAATTCAGGTTGGTATTAATTACAAAGAAGACAAACGTATATCACGTCTAGTATACAGGTCCTTTTAGTATATATATATATATATATATATATATATATGAGTCCCAATATTAGCAGACAATGGTATGAGAGTTTGTATGAAATTATATAATAAACACCATGGGGTATATTTACTAATATTCGTGTTTTAGCCGTTTTTAAGGGTGTTTGAACTCGAATGGTATCGGGTGCATTTTACTGCAACTTTTTGAATCCTGATACGGTCATTTACTAAGCTGCCGAGTTTTCCTCATTCGTCTTTTCCGATGTCGATGTGATTTGTAATGTCAGGCAGTGTTTTACGGGAGTGATGAGTAAAACACTGCCTGTCAAAACACAAGGAATCCCGGACGGATCTGTGAGATCCGTGCAGGGCTTCATTGTGTACCTTAAAAACAGTGTTTAAAGAGTTAAAAAACAGAAAAAAAAATTGCGTGGGCTCCCCCCTCCTAAGCACAACCAGCCTCGGGCTCTTTGAGCTGGTCCTGGTTGCAAAAATACAGGGGGAAAAATGACAGGGGTTCCCCCATATTTAAACAACCAGCACCGGGCTCTGCACCTGGTCCTGGTGCAAAAAATACGGGGGACAAAAAGCGTAGGGGTCCCCCGTATTTTTTGAACCAGCACCGGGCTCCACTAGTCAGAGAGATAATGCCACAGCCGGGGGACACTTTTATCTTGGTCCCTGCGGCCCTGGCATTAAATCACTAACTAGTCACCCCTGGCCGGGGTACCCTGGAGGAGTGGGAACCCCTTAAATCAAGGGGTCCCCCCCTCCTACCACCCAAGGGCCAGGCGTGAAGCCCGAGGCTGTCCCTCCATCCAAGAGCGGCGGATGGGGGGCTGATAGCCATAGTGTTAAAAAAAGAATATTGTTTTTTGTAGCAGGACTACAAGTCCCAGCAAGCCTCCCCGCAAGCTGGTACTTGGAGAACCACAAGTACCAGCATGCAGGGGGGAAACGGGCCCGCTGGTACCTGTAGTTCTACTACAAAAAAAATACCCCAAAAAAAACAGAACACACACACCTTGATAGTATAACTTTATTACATCCATGCACACTTAAATACACACATACTTACCTCTGTTCACACGTGGCTCGGTCCCCTTCTCCACGTAGAATCCACAGGGTACCTGTAAATAAAATTATACTCACACAATCCAGTGTAGATCGGTCCTCTTCTACTTGTAATCCGCGTACTTGGCAAAAAAACAAACCGACAAACCCGAACCACGCACTGAAAGGGGCCCCCTGTTTACACATGGGACCCCTTTCCCCGACTGCCGGGACCCCCCATGACTCCTGTCAAAGAGGGTCCCTTCAGCCAATCAGGGAGCGCCACGTCATGGCACTCTCCTGATTGGATGTGCGCTCCTGAGCTCTCTGTCAGGCTGCGCACTGAAGATACAATGTAGCGCATAGGCGCTCCATTGTATCCAGTGGTGGGAACTTTGCGGTCAGCGGTTGACCGCGAGTAACCTCAACCGCTGACCGCAAAGTTCCCACCATTGGATACAATGGAGCGCCTATGCGCTACATTGTATCTTCAGTGCGCAGCCTGATAGAGAGCTCAGGAGCGCACATCCAATCAGGAGAGTGCCATGACGTGGCGCTCCCTGATTGGCTGAAGGGACCCTCTTTGACAGGAGTCACGGGGGTCCCGGCAGTTGGGGAAAGGGGTCCCATGTGTAAACATGGGGCCCCTTTCAGTGCGTGGTTCGGGTTTGTCTGTTTGTTTTTTTGCCAAGTACGTGGATTACAAGTAGAAGAGGACCGATCTACACTGGATTGTGTGAGTATAATTTTATTTACAGGTACCCCGTGGATTCTACGTGGAGAAGGGGACCGAGCCACGTGTGAACAGAGGTAAGTATGTGTGTATGTAAGTGTGCATGGATGTAATAAAATTATACTATCAAGGTGTGCGTTCTGTTTTTTTGGGGGTATTTTTTTTGTAGTAGAACTACAGGTACCAGCGGGCCCGTTTTCCCTCCGCATGCTGGTACTTGTGGTTCTGCAAGTACCAGCTTGCGGGGGAGGCTTGCTGGGACTTGTAGTCCTGCTACAAAAAAACAATTTTCTTTTTTTAACACTATGGCTATCAGCCCCCCATCCACCGCCCTTGGATGGGGGGACAGCCTCGGGCTTCACCCCTGGCCCTTGGGTGGCTGGAGGGGGGGGACCCCTTGATTTAAGGGGTTCCCACTCCTCCAGGGTACCCCAGCCAGGGGTGACTAGTTAGTGATTTAATGCCAGGGCCCAAGATAAAAGTGTCCCCCGGCTGTGGCATTATCTCTCTGACTAGTGGAGCCCGGTGCTGGTTCAAAAAATACGGGTGACCCCTACGCTTTTTGTCCCCCGTATTTTTTGCACCAGGACCAGGTGCAGAGCCCAGTGCTGGTTGTTTAAATATGGGGAACCCCTGTCATTTTTTACCCTGTATTTTTGCAACCAGGACCAGCTCAAAGAGCCCGAGGCTGGTTATGCTTATCAGGGGGGACCCCACGCAATTTTTTTTCACGATTTACACATTTTTACACTAAACAGACCTTTTCCCATTGATAACCATACACAGATCTCACTGATCCGTGCATGATTATCCAAACTCGCCTTGAAAAAGCAGGTCTATTTTTTTTCCTGCTTTTTTTAACGATTCGCAAAAAAATAGACCCGCAATTGAGCACTCGAAGAGACTAACACCCAAATACGAATGAATAGTGAATACCCGTGTTCTATGAAATAACAGCCGCATTTGACCGATGGTCTATTCATTCGTATTTCTGAACTTTGTCATTCAAACCATTACGAATAGGCCAAACACTGCCGAGATTTGTGCTTAGTGAACTCCCGGATTGAGACTTTGAAAAAAAAAACACAAATCGGACAAAATCGAATTATTAGTAAATACTGGCCCATGTCTAATCATACAGATTTATCATGTGTATCATCATTATGTATGATCGTTATATTTTGATCTTTGTCGTTCACCTATAAATTATTTTAAGTGTGGACATTGGGCACACTGTATTGGTTATTCCTAAAGTTTAATCAAGGTTCCTCTAGTCCCAAAGATGGCAATCATTGATTCTATTTATTCCAATTGTAATTATGAGGAAAATATCATTCAGTTGAAGCTGTAGTATGCAGGAATAAATATGTACTGTCAGTATAGATATCTCATATAATTTATTCCAATATTATAATGATGAAAAGAATGTCATTCAGTTGGAGCTATAATACACAGGAATGAATATGTGCTGTCAGTACAGGGATCTCCTATGATTTATTTCAATATTTGGATTATATCCTATCTGTTATCACAGGTAACCGAAATACTGCATGTCTCTATTCACAAAGTCATTTTTCAGTCTCCCAGTAGCTTCCTACTGATACACTGTGGCTAACAAAAAGACAATTCTGTCCTTTCGTTTTTTGTCTTCTACTATTATTGTCTTAGGCAGCACCCCCATCCTGTGGATCCTATTACAGATGACATGAAGAATTGGGGAGTCATTAAGTAAACAAAACTTGTGCAGAAAACTTTCCCATTTCCACTTTCCTTTGTATATAACCTGGCTCTCAATCTGGTTTGACCCTTTTACACTGAGGGTCGACACGGCAATACTCCGAGTTTATCGGGCTGTGTGACACTCCTTTAAGACATAAGACTCTGGAATTTGCCGGGTCTAGCATGCCGGCAAAGGACTATTTCACACTAGACAGTTTTCACCGGCCGGCAATAAGGTGGACGATTCTTTCACACACATTTTTTTTTGCTGCTGCTACATATACACGCAGCATTAAACATTTCTCCAGTTGTGTGCGAAAGGGCAGTGACGGTCGTTAACCCGGGTATGGGAAATAGGCCAAATTTCCACGTCTCAGCCCCGACCCTGGTAAAGAGCATAGTCTGGGACCCGGGACTTAGCAAAAACCTGAGATTTAGATGCATGTCTTAACAGGGTATGAAAGGGATAGTAACTTACCTGCTGTTTCAGCAATCCCACCTGTCTGAGCCTAGTCATTTGATATTTTTTGGGTGAGTTTGCCCGCGGGTTTCTAAAGTACTTCTATTCTACTCTTCCATGGTCTAAAACATTGATGGTGCTTTGATACTCAGTTCTATTCTTAAGTGTGCAGTCCTGCAGCAATTTCTGCCTTTGGAAATGGGTAGATTTTGCACACATGTAACAAGCCTCTTATGTGACTGATTTTTTTTTCTTTGCTTTAAATGTACTGAACAGCACTATAATGGGACATTTCCATCCAGCGTTTTTTATTGACACTAAAACATTTTCTATGATTTTGTTTTGCTTAACTATAGTTAACCATGTGATAATATTTAATATTTTTTTCTTTTTACTGCAATATTATGCAAAAAAAATAAATGTTGCTTAATCACAGCTGTAATTAACATGAATACATGTAACGTGGATGTCATGTGCAGATTGCTTGGAAATGAAGGAAATGTCCGCACAGATTTACAGAACTATTTTTTGTGAATGAAAAGGCAGCTCAGTAATCTCAGCACGGAGGTTGTTATATGAGTCTCTTACTATCTATAGGCGTGTGCACAGAGGGTGCAGGGTGTCCCCAGACACTCCTTATCGTCGGAAGCCATCTCTTTGTCAGCAAAATTACAGATGCTGCCAGTATTCTGATCAGTTGACAGTGTCAGTCACTCAGTGAATTAGATGATGCAGTTGTGCCCTTCCATAGGCTTCACGCCCTAATTATCCCTACCCGCCGAGGACGTGAGGATGGTAAAGTGCAGTGGGTTGTACATGTATTATATAAAGTACACAGTCATCATATGAATTGGGTGCACTACTGAGCTTCATAATATGATCATAGATATGTGAGTAAATGGGGGAAATTATGATGATACAGCGCAGAGTGCACCTCTCCAGATAGCCCTGGGTGCACACCCTAATTAAGGGGCAGATGTATTAAGCCTGGAGACGGCATAAGGAAGTGATAAACTAGTGATAAGTGCAAGGTGATAAACACACCAGCCAATCAGCTCCTAACTGTCAATTTGAGCTGATTGGCTGGTGTGTTTATCACCTTGCACTTATCACTGGTTTGTCACTTCCTTGTTCCTTCTCCAGGTTAATACATCTGCCCCAGTTGTGCTGCACATGCCAATGTATACAATGCACTGTTATGCACAATAGGAATTATCTCTTTGTAGAACAGTACTGCCAGGATTAGTTACTTCGACATCCAATTAGAACTCCTAAACGGCTGAATTGGATGAACAATATATTTTTAAACCTTAAGATGTAAAAATAAGATTTTACTCACCGGTAAATCTATTTCTCGTAGTCCGTAGTGGATGCTGGGGACTCCGTAAGGACCATGGGGAATAGACGGCTCCGCAGGAGACTGGGCACATCTAAGAAAGATTTAGGACTATCTGGTGTGCACTGGCTCCTCCCCCTATGACCCTCCTCCAAGCCTCAGTTAGGAACTGTGCCCGGAAGAGCTGACACAATAAGGAAGGATTTTTGAATCCCGGGTAAGACTCATACCAGCCACACCAATCACACCATATAACACGTGATAGGAACCCCGGTTAACAGTATGATAACAAATGGAGCCTCTGAAGAGATGGCTCACAACAAAACCCGATTTTTGTAACAATAACTATGTACAGGTATTGCAGACAATCCGCACTTGGGATGGGCGCCCAGCATCCACTACGGACTACGAGAAATAGATTTACCGGTGAGTAAAATCTTATTTTCTCTGACGTTCTAGTGGATGCTGGGGACTCCGTAAGGACCATGGGGATTATACCAAAGCTCCCAAACGGGCGGGAGAGTGCGGATGACTCTGCAGCACCGAATGAGAGAATTCCAGGTCCTCCTCAGCCAGGGTATCAAATTTGTAGAATTTTGCAAACGTGTTTGCCCCCGAACAAGTAGCTGCTCGGCAAAGTTGTAAAGCCGAGACCCCTCGGGCAGCCGCCCAAGATGAGCCCACCTTCCGTGTGGAATGGGCTTTTACAGATTTAGGCTGCGGTAAGCCTACCGCAGAATGCGCCAGCTGAATAGTGCTACAAATCCAGCGCGCAATAGACTGCTTAGAAGCAGGAGCACCCAGCTTGGTGGGTGCATACAGGATAAACAGCGAGTCAGTCTTTCTGACTCCAGCCGTCCTGGAAATATAAATTTTTAGGGCCCTGACTACGTCCAGCAACTTGGAATCCTCCAAGTCCCTAGTAGCCGCAGGCACCACAATAGGTTGGTTCAAGTGAAAAGCTGAGACCACCTTTGGGAGAAACTGAGGACGAGTCCTCAATTCTGCCCTATCCATATGGAAAATCAGATAAGGGCTTTTACAAGACAAAGCCGCCAATTCTGAAACCCGCCTGGCCGACGCCAAGGCCAACAGCATGACCACTTTCCACGTGAGATATTTTAAATCCACAGTCTTAAGTGGTTCGAACCAATGTGATTTCAGGAATGCCAAAACCACATTGAGATCCCAAGGTGCCACTGGGGGCACAAAAGGAGGCTGAATATGCAGTACTCCTTTGACAAAAGTCTGAACTTCGGGCAGTGAAGCCAGTTCTTTTTGGAAGAAAATCGACAGAGCCGAAATCTGGACCTTTATGGACCCCAATTTGAGGCCCAACGTCACCCCTGCTTGCAGGAAGTGCAGGAATCGACCCAGTTGAAATTCCTCCGTCGGGGCCTTCATGGCCTCACACCAAGCAACATATTTTCGCCAAATGCGGTGATAATGTCTTGCGGTGACATCCTTCCTGGCTTTGATCAGGGTAGGGATGACTTCCTCCGGAATACCCTTTTCCTTCAGGATCCGGTGTTCAACCGCCATGCCGTCAAACGCAGCCGCGGTAAGTCTTGGAACAGACAGGGTCCCTGCTGCAGCAGGTCTTGTCTGAGCGGCAGAGGCCAAGGGTCCTCTGTAAGCATCTCTTGAAGTTCCGGGTACCAAGCTCTTCTTGGCCAATCCGGAACCACGAGTATGGTTTTCACTCCTCGCCTTCTTATTATTCTCAGTACCTTGGGTATGAGAGGTAGAGGAGGAAACACATAAACCGACTGGTACACCCATGGTGTCAGTAGAGCGTCCACCGCTATCGCCTGAGGGTCTCTTGACCGGGCGCAATATCTTTTCAACTTCTTGTTGAGGCGGGACGCCATCATGTCTACCTGTGGTTTTTCCCACCGGTTGACCAGCATTTGGAAGACTTCTGGATGAAGGTCCCATTCTCCCGGGTGGAGGTCGTGCCTGCTGAGGAAGTCTGCTTCCCAGTTGTCCACTCCCGGAATGAACACTGCCGTCAGTGCTAACACATGATTCTCTGCCCATCTGAGAATCCTTGTGGCTTCTGCCATCGCCATCCTGCTTCTCGTGCCGCCCTGTCTGTTTACATGGGCGACCGCCGTGATGTTGTCTGACTGGATCAGTACCGGCTGGTTTTGAAGCAGGGGTCTTGCCTGGCTAAGGGCATTGTAAATGGCCCTTAGCTCCAGGATATTTATGTGAAGAGAAATCTCCTGATTTGACCACAGTCCTTGGAAATTTCTTCCCTTTGTGACTGCTCCCCAGCCCCGAAGGCTGGCATCCGTGGTCACCAGGACCCAGTCCTGTATTCCGAATCTGCGGCCCTCTAGTAGATGAGCCCTCTGCAGCCACCACAGCAGCGACACCCTGGTTCTGGCCGATAGGGTTATCCGCTGTTGCATCTGGAGATGGGACCCGGACCATTTGTCCAACAGGTCCCACTGGAACGTCCTTGCGTGGAACCTTCCGAATGGAATTGCTTCGTACGAAGCTACCATTTTTCCCAGGACTCGTGTGCATTGATGTACCGACACTTTTCCTGGTTTTAGAATGTCTCTGACCAGAGATGACAATTCCTCGGCTTTTTCCAGTGGAAGAAACACTCTTTTCTGGTCTGTGTCCAGAATCATTCCCAGGAACAGAAGACGTGTCGTCGGGACCAGCTGTGACTTTGGAATGTTTAGAATCCAGCCGTGCTGTTGTAGCACTTCCTGAGAAAGTGCCACCCCCACTATCAACTGTTCTTTGGACCTCGCCTTTATCAGGAGATCGTCCAAGTACGGGATAATTAAAACTCCCTTCTTGCGAAGGAGTATCATCATTTCGGCCATTACCTTGGTAAAGACCCTCGGTGCCGTGGATAACCCGAACGGCAGCGTCTGGAACTGATAGTGACAGTCCTGTACCACAAATCTGAGGTACTCCTGGTGTGGAGGGTAAATGGGGACATGCAGGTACGCATCCTTGATGTCCAGGGATACCATGTAATCCCCCTCCTCCAGGCTCGCAATAACCGCCCTGAGCGATTCCATCTTGAACTTGAACCTCTTGATATAAGTGTTCAAGGTTTTTAAATTTAAGATGGGTCTCACCGAACCGTCCGGTTTCGGTACCACAAACATTGTGGAGTAGTAACCCTTTCCTTGCTGAAGGAGGGGTACCTTGACGATCACTTTCTGTGAATACAGTTTTTGAATAGCCACCAACACTGCCTCCCTGGCAGAGGGAGTTGCCGGCAAGGCAGATTTTAGGAAACGGCGGGGGGGAGACGTCTCGAATTCCAACCTGTACCCCTGAGATACTACTTGAAGGACCCAGGGATCCACTTGTGAGAGAGCCCACTGTGTGCTGAAAAACCTGAGACGTGCCCCCACCGTTCCCGAGTCCGCCTGAGCAGCCCCAGCGTCATGCTGTGGACTTACCGGACCCAGGGGAGGACTTCTGCTCCTGGGAACTAGCTGTGTGCTGCAGCTTTTTCCCCCTTCCTCTGCCCCTCGGCAGAAAGGATGAGCCTCTAGCCCGCTTATTTTTCTGGGGCCGAAAGGACTGTACCTGATAATACGGTGCTTTCTTTTGCTGTGGGGTAGCCTGTGGCAAAAAAAGTCGATTTCCCAGCAGTAGCTGTGGAAACGAGGTCTGAAAGACCTTCCCCAAAAAGTTCCGCCCCTTTATAGGGTAAAACTTCCATGTGCCGCTTGGAGTCGGCATCACCTGACCATTGCCTAGTCCATAACCCCCGTCTGGCGGCAATGGGCATAGCGCTTATTTTTGATGCCAGCCGGCAAATATCCCTCTGTGCATCACGCATGTATAAGACCGCGTCTTTTATATGGTCAATCGTTAACAAAATATTGTCCCTATCCATGGTATCAATGTTTTCCGACAGGGAGTCTGACCACGCAGCAGCAGCACTGCACATCCAAGCTGATGCAATAGCGGGTCTCAATATAATGCCAGTGTGTGTGTATATAGCTTTTAGGGTACTTTCCAGCTTTCTATCAGCAGGTTCTTTTAGGGCGGCCGTATCCGGAGACGGTAGTGCCACCTTCTTTGATAAGCGTGTCAATGCTTTATCTACCCTAGGGGGTGTTTCCCAGCGTGACCTATCCTCTGGCGGGAAAGGGTATGCAGCCATTAACCGTTTAGAAATGATCAATTTCTTATCTGGGGAAGTCCACGCTTCCTCACACACCTCATTTAATTCGTCAGATGCAGGAAAAACTACTGGTAGTTTTTTCTCACCAAACATAATACCCTTTTTTGTGGTACCTGGGGTATCATAAGAAATGTGTAAAACATTTTTCATAGCCTCAATCATATAACGGGTGGATCTATTGGAGGGTACACTCGTCTCATCATCGTCGACACTGGAGTCGGTATCCGTGTCGACATCTGTATCTGTCATCTGAGGTAGCGGGCGTTTTATAGCCCCTGATGACATTTGAGACGCTTGGACAGGCACAAGCTGAGTAGCCGGCTGTCCTATGTCGTCAAACCTTTTATGTAAGGAGCTGACACTGTCACGTAATTCCTTCCATAAGTCCATCCACACTGGTGTCGACCCCGCAGGGGGTGACATCACATTCACAGGCATTTGCTCCGCCTCCACATCATTATCCTCATCATACATGTCGACACAGCAGTACCGACACACAGCAGACACACAGGGAATGCTCTTACAGAGGACAGGACCCCACAAAGCCCTTTGGGGAGACAGAGGGAGAGTATGCCAGCACACACCAGGGCGCTATATAACACAGGGATATCACTATACAGAGTGTTTTCCCCTATAGCTGCCTATAATATATATATATATTGCGCCTAAATTGTGCCCCCCCTCTCTTTTTTACCCTTTCTGTAGTGCAGGACTGCAGGGGAGAGCCAGGGAGCTTCCTTCCAGCGAAGCTGTGAGGGAATAATGGCGCCAGTGTGCTGAGGGAGTTGGCTCCGCCCCTTTTTCGGCGGGCTTTCTCCCGCTATTTTATCGTTTCTGGCAGGGGTTAATATACACCTATATAGCCTCTGGGGCTATATATGGTGTTAGTTTTGCCAGCCAAGGTGTTATTATTGCTGCTCAGGGCGCCCCCCCCCCAGCGCCCTACACCCATCAGTGACCGCAGTGTGTGGTGTGCATGAGGAGCAATGGCGCACAGCTGCAGTGCTGTGCGCTACCTTGGAGAAGACAGAAGTCTTCAGCCGCCGATTTTCCGGACCACCTTCTTGTTTCTGGCTCTGTAAGGGGGACGGCGGCGCGGCTCCGGGAACGGACGACGAGGTCGGGTCCTGTGTTCGATCCCTCTGGAGTTAATGGTGTCCAGTAGCCTGAGAAGCCCAAGCTACCACCACTTAGGTAGGTTCGCTTCTTCTCCCCTTAGTCCCTCGTTGCAGTGAGCCTGTTGCCAGCAGGTCTCACTGAAAATAAAAAACCTAAACTATACTTTCTTCTAGGAGCTCAGGAGAGCCCCTAGTGTGCATCCAGCTCAGCCGGGCACAGAAATCTAACTGAGGCTTGGAGGAGGGTCATAGGGGGAGGAGCCAGTGCACACCAGATAGTCCTAAATCTTTCTTAGATGTGCCCAGTCTCCTGCGGAGCCGTCTATTCCCCATGGTCCTTACGGAGTCCCCAGCATCCACTAGGACGTCAGAGAAAAGCAAATATGCCAAACTGATCTGTCTGGATAATGGGGCTCAGAATATAAGATCCCATACAGTCGTGTACACACACAGCATAAGGTATACAGCTGCAATGGGCTTTAAAGTAATCCTATATAGATAATCTGCAAGTGGGATCACATTCTGATTCCTTGACTTTCCATAGACATATCTCATGGCAAGAGAGATGCTACTTCTTTGGGAGGACTGACTGCTGCTGCAGCAAGGGTGATCTCCAGCTCAGGTTTTAGTGAAGAAACAGGTTCCTCTCTCATAGAAGAAATGGAACCTGGAGTGGAGGATAAATTTTATATTTAGTAAATTACTGTAGTTAATACAGTTTCAGTGCACATACTGACTGTATATAGCTGCATTTGGCCTATGACTACTAGACAAGTGATGTGAGGAGACTGTGAGGAATATGACGACCAGTGAAGTCCATGCAGAGCTACAGTATTACAGAACATCCACACATGCGCAATAGCTGAGGATTGTGCAGGAGTTATTTCTAAATAAATGAAAAGTAAAGCAGCCATATACAATGAGCACTGCAGCGGCTCTTACTGCAGGCACCTATTACAGCTTTCCTCCAGCCATACATGCCTCGCGCTTCCAAACACCGCGTTCTTCTGCGGGCGCTGCTCTGCGTGTACGAGCGCTGCTCTGACTGCGGCTGCGTGCGTGCACCACACTGCTCACTGCGGCTGACCTCTGCGCTGCGGTTCCCAATACTTCCCTTCCCACTCGGAAGGCTGCCCCGCCTCATCTAGAGAGACTGCTGCTACCGTAAGAAACCTATTATAGGTTCATTTGTTAGCGCACATAACGGTGGTAAAAGGAACGACCAGAATTGCGCTCCTCTTATACTAAATACTGCATGCTGGGATCAGAGTTAGACCTGTCCCTAGTCCTGCGTTTTCCCCATGCAGGCCGCGGGGTCAGGCTGGCACCACTGATCACACCTAGGGGGCGTATTATCCTTGCCCAGTTGTTGGCGTTTCTGAGGCTGAGTGGGAACCAAGAAACTACCCTACTGTGGCAGCAGAGCTGAGGTAAGTAGCTTGCGACCTGGTGGTGACATGAGGTGTACTGCGTCTGATGGGAGGCTGACTTCATGTATAGTTCGCTATCAGATTGTGAAAGTACCATGTTTTCTAGGCTCTCTTGGTCTTTCTTAATAAAGTGACCCTTTATAGCATAAGTTCTCTCCAGGGGTGCTGCATGCTTTGTTAGTGCTTTGCTGTGACCATTATGATTAATGTGACTAGTAGTGCCAGTGTCAGGACTCAGGAGAGTTACTGGTGTAGGTCAGTGGTGGGCAGCATGAGAGTGATGACATATGATATGGCAGCTGGATGTAGAGTTGTAACTGTGTTTCCAGAGACCATACTGCACTCATACCACCTATATAGCAGGTTGGCCCATGACTGAGTTGTCAGGTCTTCTCATAGACTGAAGCTGGCCATCAGGGCTGGTGCTAGGGCGTTCGGCGCCCCCCCCCCCTGCAAACTATAAATGCACCCTCCCTTACTTTACAAAGGGACAGCGCACATAATGCTTATACACATAATGCTCCCTGTAGTAGTGGGACTTACACACGTAGTAACTCCCCCTGCAGTAGTGATGCTTACACACGCAACGCCCCCTGTACCAGTGACGCTTATACAAGACGCAGTGACGCTTACACACGTAACACCCCCTGAAGCAGTGATGCTTACACACGTAATGCCCCCTGCAGCAGTGACGCTTACACCTTACACCGTAAAGCACCCTGTAGCATTGATGCTTACACACGTAACGCACCCTGTAGCATTGACGCTTACACACGTAATGCACCATGTAGCATTGACACTTGCGCACCGAGCACACAGCCGCCTTGTTTGCCAGCAGGGCCGGCAACAGAATTCTTGGGGCCCAGTACACAGATATCTCCGCCCCCCCTCCCACCACCACCCTCGGGATGTAGTTATGTGACCGGCAGCTCATATTACCAATGGTTACATCCCGCCCCATCTAAATCCTGACATTCGGCATGCCGACTAGCAGTGATTATTCCCACTCATGGGTGTCCACAACAACCATAGAGTGGGAATACTGAGCCTGAAGCGTGTCGAGCTTGTTGCCCTCCCCACCCCACTGCGCCGTCATTCTGCTGCTGGGATCCCACGGTCGGTATGCTGAGCGCCGGGATCCCCAACGGTGATAACACATACCCAACCCCCACCCTCGGCATCCCCTTCTTGACACATATACATATACACATATATTTATTTATATACATACATCATATATACACACATACAGGACCTAACTTGAATACAATGCCCACAGTATTTGTAAGTGTGTATATATATATAATATAGACAGGACATACAGTATATATATATATATATATATATATATATATATATATATATAGACAGGACATAGAAACGGCGGGACTCACCAGATCAAAAATGTGTATATAGGGAAAGCTGAGCATTGTACTGGGGCTGCGAGGAGTTGCTGCAGCCTATCCCACACACTACCCTCGTGATAAGCGGAAGGCTGGGCACAGTGCATCCACGAACGCTGGGTTCCTCAGTGACGGCGCCGTGCTGGTGGAGAGAGACAGGGTGGGAAGGGCAGCGCAGCGTCACAAACAGGCTGCACCAAGTTACAGGGTAAGCGGGGGAGAGGGGGAGGTCGGAGCAGCCAGGGTCTTATTTAAGTAAAGTGATTGGCGGGCGGGCGTTCAGACGTCATTTTTCATATGGGCACAGTACTGCAGCACTTGATCCCTGGGGGCACCTCTGACTCTCTGAGCCCGGCACTGGTGTCCCCATTGTCTCCCCTTCCCCTGTCGCCGGGCCTGTTTGCCATCCAGGCTATGCCCCCTGCCCAGCACACTGTGAGTCTGTGACAGGGGAGGAGGAGAGGAGGCTTCATGATGCCGGCGCCTCTGCCTGTCATAGAGTTTGACAGGCGCAGCAGCCGGCATCAGCAGGACAGGGGAACTCAGCACAGGGATGTAGAGCGGGTAGAGCGCCTCTCCCTCCTGGCGCCTACCTGCACTGCATCCCTTTGCTGAGCGGTATGCGTCGGGCCTGCTGGCCATCCACCTAAATATTATCTCCCCAACCATCCAGCTAGTTGGCTGGTGTAATGGGAATTTAGTAATGTATAGGAGCAAATGACAATCTACCATATGCTCCTAAACATTGGAAAGCAGACATTCAGACAAATTGGTTAAAGCAAATGGATGAACCAATTTTTCTGAATGCCCGACGGTTGCTAGCCCTTACTGACCCTGCCACCTAGGGTCATATATCTATGTGCTTACCTGGAAACACCAGTGCATTTTTGCAAAAGTTCTCAGGTGACACCACAAATGAGCATTTGTTTTGCGGATTTGTACTTTTGGAAATCAGCCTTGTAACGTACAAAAAATACTTTTGCCCTTGTGCATCCATCACTCTACATCAGGGGTGGGGAACCTCAGGCCCGCGGGCCGTATAAGGCTAGCAGGGCCACTTGATCCGGCCCGGCTAGGCTCACCTAACCGCGGAGATCCTGGGCGCCCATTGAGATTTTGTTACTAGCGGGCGCCTGGCTTCTTCCCGTCAGCAGAAGCCGGAGGCAGGAGATCACTCCTGAGCTCTGGCTTCCAGTTCTGGCAGTGTGCGTGTGCGGCTGTGCGGTGCTATGGGACAGATGTCATGACGTCTCTCCCATAGTTCTGAGGAGCGGGCGGCCAAGCGGAGGGCAACGGTGTGGAAGCAGGAGCGGGGCTTGTGAGTATTGTGTTTTTTGTTTCTTTGAATGTGTGTGTGTGTAAGCGGCGCTACTAGAGGGCATATCTAATGGGGCATAACAACTGACTTTGGGCATATCTAATGGGGCATAACTACTCACTGGGGGCATATCTAATGGGGCATAACAAGTGACTGGGGGCATATCTACTGGGGCATAACAACTGTCTGGGGGTATATCTACTTGGCATAACTACTGAATGGGGGCATAACTACTGACTTTGGGCATATCTACTGGGGCATAACTACTGGGGGCAGGCTAATTTTTAAGTTGATAATTTTTGTATGGCCCCCGAAGGATTTTATAAATATCCAAATGGCCCTTGGTATAAAAAAGGTTCCCCATCCCTGCTCTACATCCTATATTTTTATATTTTTAAAGGCGATCTGCTCCTCACCTCTGTTATTTGCGCAGCCGTCCACTAGAGGGTGCCACATGGACCAAATGACACAGCTCAAGCTGAAAGTGAAACTGCGGGGAGATGTTACAGCCTCCTAACCTGCTGCAGGTAATAATAATACTGATCTGACTCATACTTGCTGCATACATAGAGAGGGCCTGGGGAGGGAGAGTGGGGGTAGAAGCAGATAGGGACTGGGGGGTGGAGAGTGGGGTAGGGGCAGATAGGAACTGGGGAAGAAAGAAAGAGTACAGAAGGGTTGGGGCAGATAGGGACTGGGGAGACGGGGGGTGTAGGGGCAGATATGGCATGAGGTGGGAGAGAGTGGGGAGGGGTTGGGTTAGATAGGGGCTGGGGAGAGAGTGGAGTGGTTGGTGCAGATAGGGACAATGGAGAGAGAGCTGCAGATTATTTCAATATAGTCACCTCTGTGTGACACGGACACACACACACCCTATGTACACTGCACCCCCTACCGTATACCCACTCTATATTCACTGCACCCCCATCCACTTCCATATTGTGCACCCCCCACCATATGCTGCCCCTATATACACACTGCACGCCCATACCCCTCCATACAGTGCCTCCTATAGACAGGGCTCCCTCTCCTCTATATACTGCTCCTGCCATATACGGCATACTCTGCATCCCCTCCTCCATATACTGTGCTGCAACCCCAGGGTACTTGCCATCCCAGGACTCTGCAACAAGTAGCAGCAGTAACCAGGAAATGGGTGCAGGAACCACCAGATGGTCCTGCTCAGAGCGGAGGCATCAGGAACACTTGAGGCCATTTACCATCTGGGGGGAGAAGGTTAATCAGTCTGGCAGGAAGAGGTGAGACCCTGTGTCGGGTGAGCAGTGTGGTTAGGAGGAAGCAGATAACTGGCTCAGCTGCTTTATATATACTGCTCGCCAATGGTGGGGCAGATCCTGTGCTCGCCTCTCCCACACCCCGCAGAGCCCATGCCCAGAGACCTCCAGCCAGAGAGGTTTCCTGAGTCTGGACACTCCAGTCAATGCTGCTCTTCACGGTGTTAGTGGCCCCACTCCCTCTGCGTGGCGTTATGATGGCATGTGCACAAAGTCATAACTTCATTCAGGGGACCCGGCTGGCACAGGGAGCAGTTGATCTGAAGCCAGAAGTATAGTGATAATGAAAGTTTCTCCTACATCCTAGTGGATACTGGGGTTCTGTACTTTAGTACCATGGGGTATAGATCGGCTCCACTGGAGCCTGGCACTTTAAAACCTTTTAGTGTGTGTATGTGTGGGCTGGCTCCTCCCCTCTATACCCCTTCTACCAGACTCAGTTTAGAAAAATGTGCCCAAGGAGATGGTTGGCAACAAGGCTACCTGCTTCGTGGGACTTAGAGCTCCTGAGGTACTGATCACACATCGTTAGTATGTGTGCCCACGCCAGCAGCTAGCCGCCACCCTCTAACAGATGTCGAAGTTACAAGGTGGGGTGAGTGTTACACCGGGGTCCCAGTTAGCGGGTACCCGGTGCAGTTTTGGTGGGAAGTCACTCGATGGTCACGGGCCCGGAGCTGCGGTGCCCGCCGCGGACAAACTGGCTCAGGGCTGTTGCCCCGCAGTGCTCACTGTCTCAAGGCTTTGTGTATACTGTAAAATGCATATTCTACTGTTTGTTATAAGTAGCCAGTATAAACTGTAATAGGGACCGCGTGCCATTACAAGGGGCGGGGCTTCCCGGAGCGGGACCAGTGGCGAGAATGCGTCATTTCCTGCTGCTGAGGATCATCAAGGCTGCATGCACGCTGCTCTTCCGGGACCCACGCTGCTACAGACTGTAAAACTGGTACCAGGGGGTCATAGAAAGGGGGAGCACGCCAGCAGTAGCGCCGCTGCACTACTATCAGGTCATACACATACTTAACCACATTGTGCTGCTGTGTTCTGTGTGCTGGTATCTGCTCCTCAGTGTCACTCCAGGGCTCTCTGGGGTCTGTGTGGAGATATTGGTCAGTGGGCTGCGCTGTATTACAGTTGTGTAAGATGTCTGTAGACATGGTTATGTGTGCTGCTTGTAACTCTACTCCGTCTTCAGCAGGGTCACTCATGTGTGAACAATGTTCCTTATCTCCACAGGGACACAGTTCACAGGCACCTGACTGGCTAGATAGTTTTAAAAGCATGATTCAGAATGTAAATTCAGAATTAGCTGCAGCTAGGAAGAAGAGATAGGTGTTAAAGCACTCTATTGATTGTGTGGCTAAAGCATCAGATACCAAGAAGGCTTCTCAGCCCCCTCTAGTGGTTTCACATAAACGCTCACTGCCACAGTGGCTACAGTGATTCTGATCAGCCTGATGTGGATGATGATGATATGGATGAGGACAGCTCTCTGTCCCCTGGGGTGGAGGCTCTCATTTTTGCTGTAAGAGAGGTCCTTCACATATCGGAGGAGTTGTACTTTAATGTTTGACCAAAGACATCAGCAACTTTTCCTGTGTCTAAAGAATTAAACTCCCTGGCCAGGGAGGCTTGGTTAAACCCTGATAAAAATGTAAAATTCCTCAGAGGTTTTTAACTACTTTTCCCCTCCCAGCTGAGGACAGGAAGGTATGGAAAAGCCCCCTGTCAGGCGACACGTCTGTGTCTAAGAAATTGGTGCTGCCGGTACCAGGAGCTATATCCCTTAAAGAACCTGCTGACCGTAAAATTGAGACTACTGTAAAGGCAATTTATATGGCAGCGGGCTTAGCACAGCGCCCCACAATAGTTTGTGGGTGGATTTCCAGGGTAATGGTTAAGTGGTCTGATTCTGTTATTGATGGTTTAGGTCCTCTGCCCCGTGATGAGGTCATTACTCTGTTGCAACACATACAGGATGCTGCTAATTCTCTGAGCAAGGCTGTAAAGGAACTGTGTAAGATAAATGGCCGCACTACTGCTATAACTGTTTCGTCACGCAGAGCTCTGTGGTTAAGTCAATGGTCATTGGACACCGATTCCAAAAAGGGTGTAGAAAATCTTCCCTTTACAGGTGATGCCTTGTTTGGAGACAAATTAAATAAATGGATCTCTCAGGCAACGGCAGGTAAGTCTACCTATCTGCCGTCGGCTGTGCCACCTGCTAGACGTTTTTACACAGGACCCTCCTTGCAGTCCTTTCTTGTGGCAAGGTTGAGAGGCAGGGGACGGGGCATCTCCACCTCTCTGAGAGAATCCCGTGGTAAGTCCCGTAAACCTGCAGTTGCTGCCTCGCTGGATCAGATCACCGGATCCCCTGTCGCTATGCCCTCCGCATGCCGGTTGGCCCCAGCGGCAAGGCGACTTTCAGGTGGGTGCTCGCCTTCAACACTTCGCCCACGTGTGGGCAAAGTCCTGCCAGGATACTTGGGTGAGGGATCTCATTTCCCAGGGATACCAGCTGGAATTTTAAGCACTCACCCCTCACAGGTTCTTCAAGTCGGGCTTACCAGCTTTACCCGCAGCAAAAGTTACCTTTCAAGAGGCTATTCAAAGACTTTTGCAGACGGGGGTTCCGGTACCTCCTCCATTACACAAAAGGGGTTTTTACTCCAGTCTTTTTGTCGTTCCAAAACCAGATGGTTCGGTGCAACCCATCTTAAACCTGAAGTCTCTACACCTGTATCTGTGGGTGTTCAAATTCAAGATGGAATCCCTGCGGACAGTGGTGTCCGGTCTGGAGGAGGGGTATCCCTAGATGTTAAGGATGCTTACCTACACATTCCCATGTGGCCCCCTCATCAGGCTTACCTCAGGTTAGCCATATTGGATGACCATTTCCAGTTTCAGGTCTTGCCCTTTGGCCTGTCCACAGCTCCGAGGGTCTTCACCAAGGTCATGGCGGAGATGATGCTGCAACTGCGCGTGATGGGAGTCAACATAGTCCCCTACTTGGATGATCTCCTGATAAAGGCTATGTCCAGGGAGCGTCTATTGCACTGCATCGATCTAACAACTCGCCTACTTAGGGATCATGGGTGGATCCTGAATTTCCAGAAATCTCACCTGGAACCGACCCATCATCTTCAGTTCCTGGGAATGATATTGGATACAGTGTCTCAAAAGGTGTTTCTTCCGATGGATAAGGCCTTGGCTATCCAGGCTATGGTCCGCTCAGTGCTCCGTCCTCCAAGGTGTCCATACATCTTTGCATACGCTTGCTGGACAGGATGGTTGCTGCTTACGAGGCAATCCAATATGGCAAATTTCATGCCCGCCAATTTCAGCAGGATCTGCTGGACAAATGGTCGTGGATCTTACCTTCACATGCATCAGGAAGTGACCTTATCTCCAAAAGCCCGGATTTCTGTATTATTGTGTCTACAAATTCCTCACCTGGTAGATGGCAGGAATTTCAATATCCACTCGTGGATTCTACTGACAACAGATGCCAGCCTCTGGGGTTGGGGGGCTGTGACCCAAGGGGCCCAGTTCCAGGGGATATGGTCGGTTCAGGAATCGGCTCTGCCGATAAACATCCTGGAACTCAAGGTAATTTACACTTCTCTTCTGCAGGCTTCTCATCTCCTGAAGGGCCAGGCGATCCAGGTTCAATCGGACAACGCCACGGCGGTGGCGTACATAAACCGACAAGGGGGAACAAGAAGCAGAGCGGCGATGCGAGAGGTGTCAAAAGTCCTCCTCTGGGCGGAGGCCAACGAAAGGGCCATCTCATCCATATTCATTCCGGGAGTGGACAACTGGGAAGCAGACTTCCACAGCAGGCACGACCTCCATCCGGGGGAATGGGGCCTACATCCCCAGTTGTTTCAACAGTTAATTCACCGGTGGGGCTGTCCGCAGATAGATCTGATGGCTTCTAATCTTAACAAGAAGCTATGCCGTTACTATTCCAGAACAAGGGATCTGCAGGCTGTAGCAGTGGACACTCTGACGACACCTTGGACGTTCCAGTTTGTGTACCTGTTCTCTCCTCTACCGCTAATCCCAAGGGTTCTAAAAAGACTAAGAAGGGAAAGCGTTCAAGCTATTCTAATTGCCCCGGATTGGCCTCGACGGGGCGTGGTACTCGGACCTCCTAACCTTAGCTCTGGAGGATCCTTGGCCTCTGCCGCTCCAAAAGGATCTTCTTCAACAAGGTCCGTTCGTCTGTACAGACTTACAGCGGCTACGTTTGATGGCTTGGAAGTTGAGAGGGAGATTATAGCAAGTAAAGGTGTTCCCTCCCGGGTTATTTTCACCATGATTCAGGCCAGGAAGATGGTTACGTCAAAACATTATCATCGTATCTGGAAAAAGTATGTTTCCTGGTGTGAAAGTAGAAAGGTTTCTCCCGTGGAATTTAGAATTGGTCGTTTTCTACTTTTCCTGCAAGTGGGAGTAAATATGGGCCTACGGTTAGGCTTCATCAAAGTCCAGATTTCTGCGCTATTTTCTTCCAGAAACAGCTTGCCTTGTTGCCAGAAGTACAGAATTTCCTAAAGGGAGTTCTTTATATACAACCGCACTTTGTACCTCCCACGGCTCTGTGTGGTTCTGTCCTTTCTCCAATTGGACTGGTTTGAACCCTTACATAGGTTGAAGTTAAAATTTCTCACCTGGAAGACGGTGATGTTATTGTCATTGGTGTCTGCCAGACGTGTCTCTGAATTGGGGGCCTTATCCTGTAAGAGCCCTTATTTGATATTTCATGAAGACAGGGCGGAACTTCGGACCCGTCCTCAGTTTTTGCCGAAAGTGGTGTCAGCTTTTAATGTGAATCAGCCTATTGTGGTTCCAGTATTGTCTGACGCTTCCGTTGGTCCGGAGTCCTTGGATGTGGTCAGGGCTCTGAAGATTTATGTCAAAAGGACGGCCCGTCATCGGAAATCTGACACGCTGTTTGTCCTTTATGATGCCACCAAGATTGCTCGGCCGGCTTCTAAGCAATCTATTGCTCGCTGGCTCAGGTTGACCATTCAACAGGCATATACTTCGGTGGCTCTGCCCTTGCCGACGTCAATTCAGGCCCACTCGACGAGGTCGGTGGGATCTTCCTGGGCGGCTGCCCGGGGTGTTTTAGCCCTGCAATTTGCAATTGTGCCGAGCTGCAACTTGGTCTGGTTCGAACACGTTTGTTAAATTCTATAGGGTCGATACCTTGGCCAAGGATAACCTTCAGTTTGGTCAGGCTGTTTTACGGGGGTCTCAGCACTTTCCCACCCGTTTGGGAGCTTTGGGACTTCCCCATAGTACTAAAGTACAGAACTCCAGTATCCACTAGGACGTAAGAGAAAATAGGAATTTAATACCTACTGGTAATTCCTTTTCTCCTAGTCCGTAGTGGATACTGGGCGCCCACCTCAGTGCTTCGATCCTGCTTACCTGTGTAAGTAATTGGCTGGACCGACGTTGCAGTCCCATTATGTTGTCAGGATAGCTGTGCTATCCTGGTTAGATTGGTGTTGCTATCCTCTGTTGTGGTTAGCGCTCTCCTTACGGTTATGGTTGTGTGTTGGCTTGTTCCCTCACCGCTATTGTATTTATTCCTTCTCTCGTGGTATGTCCGTCTCCTCGGGCACAGTTTTCCTAGACTGAGTCTGGTGGGAGGGGCATAGAGGGGAGGAGCCGGCACACACATACACACACTAAAAGGTTTTAAAGTGTCAGGCACCAGTGGAGCCGATCTATACCCCATGGTACTAAAGTACAGAACCCCAGTATCCACTACCGACTAGGAGAAAAGGAATTACCGGTAGGTATTAAATTCCTATTTTTACTATACTGTACCAGGACAGCATCTTATTGGGCACAGTGTCCTGCAATCTCTTTTATATAACAGACCAAAAGGTCATTTGTTATCATTGCAATATGTGTTCATAAGAAAATATTGTTAATGAGGGCAGTTGTTAGGTTGTTCACTATGGCTGGAAAATGGCCATAACCATCCAGTAGCGGATTTACCACAAAGCAACACAGCGTGTCCCAGGGGGCCTTCAAAAGGGTATATAATGGACGGTATTATTTGAGCTGATACCACACACCGCTCCTTCTGGTCTCCTGCACAGTGGGCTGGGAGAGGAGCTGACAAGATTGAGAGAGACAAGGATTTTACAAGATTCAAGTATAGACGGTAAGGTGCCGCAGCAGGAGGTCCAGAGCGGGAGGTGTATGCGGCGGTGACTGGTCCGGGTGGGGGGTGGGGCTCTGAGCGGCTCTGGTAGCTGCATCATGAAGTCCATGGGGTTGTGGCTTTAGAAGTGGTGGCAGGTCCGGGTACATGGTTTTGAACGTGGCGGCAAGTCCGTGGGGGATGGAGGTAGGTTAAGCGGGTGGGTGGTTTGGGGGGTAGGGGTGAGGATGAGTTCAGAGACATGGTGGTAGCAGTGATGGCACCGGGGCATAGGAAAACCTAGCTCTAGATGGGACACCCAAGGGCAGCCTGGACAGTGGCCATTATACCTGACCATAGCTATGTGATGTCCTACTATGAAGCGAGTGTGGCAGCTAAGGAGTAGTCTATGTCTCCTGGATGGGGAAGATAGTGGCAACTTCATACCCTCGCAGGCTGGCCAGGCACTCCCACAAGGCGATCTGATTCGGAAAACGAGCAGCGGGAAGGAGTCAGCTGCAGCCAGAGTGACAGGAATGGTTCCCAGCTGGTACAGCATCAGCAGAGCAGCGCAGAGGAATTATAGCACTCAGCAACCAGTTAATGGTAGGTGCTACTGGTAGGTGCCGCTTGGTGCTGGCGCACTGTGCTCTGCTATGGCCCCAGCCATGCACCAGCATCATATGGCAGTATGGGCATTATGTAGTGATATTGGGCATTGTGTTTTGTGCTGGCAATGTGTGGATCCTCCATATAGTCTGGCAGAAGAGCAAATGCCCGGTTTGACACTGGTGGTAAGGTGCATCTTACATTGCTGCTCGCTCAGGATGCCCAGGTGATGCAAATTTTTCTGAGTGGCTGCAAAATCACAGTAACTGTATGCGTGTCCCTGTTATGTACATAGATTTATCCCAGCCTGAAAGAGTAGCTGATCTGCCCCTGCGCCACACATGGCACACAGTTACTGGGATGCCATCGTAGTGATGGAGAAAATGGGCATCACTGCCACTTGACTGACTTTAAATAGTGAGCTGAGGCATGGAGAGTGAGGAACCTGGCTCATGTTTGGGGGTCAGTGTGTGTGTACTGGGAATGTCATGCAGGTATCATGTGTGGCCTTCATAGTAACCTTAAGTTAGGAAGAATGTTAATTTCTATTTTCTCTTACGTCGTAGAGAATGCTGGGGTCCACATTAGTACCACACGGTATGGACGGGTCCACTAGAAGCCACTGGCACTTTTAGAGTTTAACAGTGTGGGCTGGCTCCTCCCTCTATGCCCCTCCTACCAGACTCAGTTTAGAAAAAGTGCCCGGAGGAGCCGGTCACAGCTAAGGGAGCTCCATAGGAGTTTTTCTAGTTTTGTTGTTTTTTATTATAGGCACAGGGAGGCTGCTGGCAACAGCCTCCCTGCTTCATGGGACTTAGGGGGGGAGTAGTGTCCAATCCTGAGAGGTTAATGGCCACTATCTCCACTGACAGGACACTGAACTCCTGAGGGTGATGATCGTTAGCCGCCCTAGGCGACCGCTCACTTACCACCCCCTAACAGAGCCAGAAGATTCCGGTGGCGAGTGAGTCACCGCCCCCCTGGCAAGCGGGGAGCCGGTGTGAAGATGGCGGCAACAGGCTGGGAGCGCAGTATTAACTGTGCTCCAGAGGCTCAGCGGTACACAGTGCGTCGCTATGAGGGGCGCCCTGAGCCAGCGCCTATACCCTACACTGGTCACCAAGGCTGTAAGGGACCTCAGTAACGCTGTCAGCACATTTCCTCAGGCCAGTATAAAGAAGTGAACAGCGGGAAGCAGTGCCATGTTCAGGGAGCGGAGCTTCTTCTCAGAGCGGACCCAGCAGCGTTCAGCGCCATTTTCCTGCCTGCAGATCCAGTTCAGAGACGTTGACAGGGAGAGCTGTACCTCCAAGCAACTCCAGCTATCCTGTGCAGTACCAGGGAGTTGTAGAAGGGGGGGGAGGCTGTAAAATTACTATGTAGTCTATTAAGGTACACAGTCAGCGCCAGGTAGTTGTATATATCTACCTTTGGAAGCGCTGTGTGTCTGCTGGCTCTAAGCTCTGTGTTTCTCTGTGGCATACTTGAGGGGAAACTGTGTCTGACATTTTCTTGTGTGTGTGAGGGTGTTTGTTTCTCACATAGCCATGTCTAGGGACTCTGTGTCTTGTGCTGCAGAGGACATTTCCTCTCAGGAGGAATCCATTCCATGTATCAGGAATGTAATGTTTTGTCTCAGATCCCTATTACTGAGCCTGAGTGGTTGACCTCTATTAAGGGAATGATCTCTCAGATCTCTACTAGGATAGCTCATACTGAGACAGAAACTCAGGTTTTAAAGAATTCTATGGCTGTTTGGTCAGGTTCTGTTCCTATTCCTTCTCAATCCCCTAACATATTCCCAAAGAAACGTATACTTGCCCAGATTATGCAAGATGACACAGATACCGACTCTTACACGGCAGACGGTGATGGGGATGTGCTGAGGGGGGCGGCATCCCTGGCTAAGTGGGTGCAGCTCATGATTGAGGCCATTAGAGATGTGTTACACATTACTGACACAACACCTGAGCAGGTTGAGGAGGCTTACTTCACTGACAATAAGAAATCCTCGCTAACCTTCCCTGCGTCTAAAGAATTAAATGCTTTATTTGAAAAATCCTGGGAAACCCCGGAGAAAAAATTCCAAATCCCCAAAAGGGTTCTGGTTGCTTTTCCATTCCCTGAGGAGGATAGAAAAAGATGGGAAAATCCACCCATAGTTGACGCCTCTGTCTCCAGACTGTCTAAAAAGGTGGTTTTACCTGTCCCTGGATCTACCGCGTTAAAAGAACCTGCTGATCGTAAGATTGACACTACGCTCAAATCCATATACACTGCTTCAGGGGTGGCATTAAGGCCTATTTCTCTGACGTCCTAGTGGATGCTGGGGACTTCGTAAGGACCATGGGGAATAGACGGCTCCGCAGGAGACTGGGAACATCTAAAGAAAGCTTTAGGACTATCTGGTGTGCACTGGCTCCTCCCCCTATGACCCTCCTCCAAGCCTCAGTTAGATTTCTGTGCCCGGCTGAGCTGGATGCACACTAGGGGCTCTCCTGAGCTCCTAGAAGAAAGTATAGTTTAGGTTTTTTATTTTCAGTGAGACCTGCTGGCAACAGGCTCACTGCAACGAGGGACTAAGGGGAGAAGAAGCGAACCTACCTAAGTGGTGGTAGCTTGGGCTTCTTAGGCTACTGGACACCATTAGCTCCAGAGGGATCGAACACAGGACCCGACCTCGTCGTCCGTTCCCGGAGCCGCGCCGCCGTCCCCCTTACAGAGCCAGAAACAAGAAGGTGGTCCGGAAAATCGGCGGCTGAAGACTTCTGTCTTCTCCAAGGTAGCGCACAGCACTGCAGCTGTGCGCCATTGCTCCTCATGCACACCACACACTGCGGTCACTGATGGGTGCAGGGCGCTGGGGGGGGGCGCCCTGAGCAGCAATAATAACACCTTGGCTGGCAAAACTAACACCATATATAGCCCCAGAGGCTATATAGGTGTATATTAACCCCTGCCAGAAACGATAAAATAGCGGGAGAATGCCCGCCGAAAAAGGGGCGGAGCCATCTCCCTCAGCACACTGGCGCCATTTTCCCTCACAGCTCTGCTGGAGGGATCGCTCCCTGGCTCTCCCCTGCAGTCCTGCACTACAGAAAAGGGTTAAAAAGAGAGGGGGGGCACAAATTAGGCGCAATATATATATATTATGCAGCTATAAGGGAAAACACTCTCTATAGGTGATATCCCTGTGATATATAGCGCTCTGGTGTGTGCTGGCATACTCTCCCTCTGTCTCCCCAAAGGGCTTTGTGGGGTCCTGTCCTCTGTCAAAGCATTCCCTGTGTGTGTGCTGTGTGTCGGTACTGCTGTGTCGACATGTATGATGAGGATAATGATGTGGAGGCGGAGCAAATGCCTGTGAATGGGATGTCACCCCCCTGCGGGGTCGACACCGGTGTGGATGGACTTATGGAAGGAATTACGTGACAGTGTCAACTCCTTACATAAAAGGTTTGACGACATAGGACAGCCGGCTGCTCAGCTTGTGCCTGTCCAAGCGTCTCACATGTCATCAGGGGCTCTAAAACGCCCGCTACCTCAGATGGCAGACACAGATGTTGACACGGATACCGACTCCAGTGTCGACGACGATGAGACTAGTGTACCTTCCAATAGGGCCACCCGTTACATGATTGAGGCAATGAAAAATGTATTACACATTTCTGATAATACCCCAGATACCACAAAAAAGGGTATTATGTTGGTGACAGAAAACTACCAGTAGTTTTCCGGCATCTGAGAAATTGATATGAGGTGTGTGAGGAAGCGTGGACTTCCCCCGATAAGAAATTGATAATTTCTAAAGCAGCGTACTCTTTTCCGCCAGAGGATAGGTCACGTTGGGAAATAACCCCTAGGGTAGATAAAGCGGTTACACGCTTATTAAAAAAGGTGGCACTACCATCACGGATACGGCCGCCCTGAAGGACCTGCTGATAGAAAGCAGAAAACTACCCTTAAAGCTATATACACACACACGGGCATTATATTGAGACCTGCTATTGCCTCGACATGGATGTGCAGTGCGGCAGCTGCGTGGTCAGATTCCCTGTCGGATAATATTTATACTATAGATAGGGACAATATTTTGATGAAAATAGAGCATATAAAAGACGCTGTCTTATACATGCGTGATGCACAGAGGGATATTTGCCGACTGGCATCACTAATAAGCGCTATGTAAAACCATTGCCGCCAGACGGGGGTTATGGACTCGGCAATGGTCGGGCGATGCCGATTTAAAACGGCACATGGAAGTTTGCCCTAGAAGGGGGTGGAACTGTTTGGGGATGGTCTTTCAGACCTCGTTTCCACAGCTACGGCTGGGAAATCAAAACTTTTGCCACAAGCTACCCCACAGCAAAAGTAAGCACTGTATTATCAGGTACAGTCCCTTCGGCCCCAGAAAAGTAGAGAGCTAGAGGCTCATCTTTTCTGCCAAGAGGAAAAGGTAGAGGGAAAAAGCTGCAGCACACAGCTAGTTCCCGTGAGCAGAAGTCCTCCCCTCCGTCCGGTAAGTCCACAGCATGACGCTGGGGCTGCTCAGGCGGACCCGGGTACTGTGGGGGCCCGTCTCAGAAATTTCAGCGCACAGTGGGCTCTCTCACAGGTGGATGGATCCCTGGGTTCTTCAAACAGTATCTCAGGGGTACAGGCTGGAATTCGAGACGTCTCCCCCCCGCCGTTTCCTAAAATCTGCCTTACCGGCAACTCCCTCTGCCAGGGAGGCAGTGTTGGTGGCAATCCAAAAAACTGTATTCACAGCAAGTGATTATCAAGGTACCCCTCCTTCAACAGGAAAAGGGTTACTTTTCCACAATGTTTGTGGTACAGAAACCGGACGGTTCGGTGAGACCCATCTTAAATATAAAAAATCCTTGAACACATATAACAAAAGATTCAAGTGCAAGATGGAATCGCTCAGGGCGATTTTTGCGAACCTGGACGAGGGGGATTACAGGGTCTCTCTGGACATCAAGGATACTTACCTGCATGTCCCCATTTACCCTCCTCACCAGGAGTACCTCAAGGTTGTGGTACAGGACTGTCTCTATCAGTTCCAGACGCTGCCGTTTGGATTATCCACGGCACCGAGGGTCTTTACCAGGGTAATGACCGAAATGATGATACTCCTTCGCAAGAAGGGAGTTTTAATTATCCCGTACTTGGACGTTCTCCTGATAAAGGCGAGGTCCAAGGAACAGTTGGTAAGGGGGTAGCACTTTCTCGGGAAGTGCTGCAACAGCAGGACTGGATTCTCAATTCCAAAGTCACAGCTGGTCCCGACGACACGTCTTCTGTTCCTGGGAATGATTCTGGAAACAGACCAGAAAAAAGTGTTTCTTCCAATGGAAAAAGCCGAGGAGTTGTCATCTCTAGTCAGAAACCTCCAAAGACCGGGACAGGTGTCGGTACATCAATGCACACGAGTCCTGGGAAAAAATGGTAGCTTCGTACGAAGCAATTCCATTCGGAAAGTTCCACGCAAGGATTTTCCAGTGGGACCTGTTGGACAAATGGTCCGGGTCCCATCTCCAGATACAGCAGCGGATAACCCGGTCGGCAAGAACCAGGGTGTCGCTGCGGTGGTGGCTGCAGAGGGCTCATCTACTAGAGGGCCGCAGATTCGGAATACAGGACTGGGTCCTGGTGACCACGGATGTCAGCCTTCGGGGCTGGGGTGCAGTCACACAGGGAATAAAATTCCAAGGACTATTGTCCAAACAGGAGTTTTCACTTAACATAAATTTTCTGGAGATAAGAGCCATTTACAAGGCCCTAAACAAAACACGGCCCCTGCTTCACCAGCCGTACTGTTCCAATCAGACAACATCACGGCGCTCGCCCATGTAAACAGGCAGGGCGGCACAAGAAGCAGGAGGGCAATGGCAGAAGCCACAAGGATTCCCCGTTGGGCGGAAAAGCATGTGGTAGCACTGGCAGCAGTGTTCATTCCGGGAGTGGACAACTGGGAAGCAGACTTCCGCAGCAGACTCCACCCGGGAGAATAGGGACTTCATCCAGAAGTCTTCCAAATGCTAGTAAACCGTTGGGAAAGACCACAGGTGGACATGATGGCGTCCCGCCTCAATAAAAAAGATATTGCGCCAGGTCAAGGGAACCTCAGGCGATCGCTGTGGACGCTCTAGTGACACCGCGGGTGTACCAGTCGGTTTATGTGTTCCCTCCTCTCCCTCTCATACCCAAGGTACTGAGGATAATAAGAAAAAGAGGAGTAAGAACTATACTCATTGTTTCGGATTGGCCAAGAAGGGCTTGGTACCCGGAACTTCAAGAGATGATCTCAGAGGACCCATGGCCTCTGCCACTCAGACAGGATCTGCTGCAGCAGGGGCCCTGTCTGTTCAAAGACTTACCGCGGCTGCGTTGACGGCATGGCGGTTGAACACCGGATCCTGAGTGAAAAAGGCATTCCGGAGGTAGTCATTCTTATCCTGATCAAAGCCAGGAAGGATGTCAGCCTGAAGTTCAGACGTTGTAAGGGAGTGCTGCATATTCAGCCCCTTCTTTGTGCCCCAGTGGCACCTTGGGATCTCAATGTGGTTTTGGAGTTCCTGGAATCACATTGGTTTGAGCCACTTAAAACCGTGGATTGAAATATCTCACATGAAAAGTGGTCATGTGTTGGCTCTGGCTTCGGCCAGGCATGTGTCAGAATTGCCGGCTTTGTCATAAAAAAGCCCTTACCTGACTTTCCATATGGATAGGGCAGAGTTGAGGACTCGTCCTCACTTTCTCCCGAAGGTGGTATCAGGTTTTCACTTGTACCAACCTATTATTGGTGCCTGCGGCCACTAGGGACCTGGAGGATTCCAAGTTACTGGACGTAGTCAGGGCCCTGAAAAATTATATTTCCAGGACGGCTGGAGTCAGGAAAACTGACTCGCTGTTTATCCTAGATGCACCCAACAAGCTGGGTGCTCCTGCTTCTAAGCAGACTATAGCGCGCTGGATTTGTAGCACTATTCAGCTTGCGCATTCTGCGGTGGGACTACCGCAGCCTAAATCTCTAAAAGCCCATTCCACAAGGAAGGTGGGCTCATCTTGGGCGGCTGCCCGAGGGGTCTCGGCTTTACGACTTGGCCGAGCTGCTACTTGGTCAGGGGCAAACACGTTTGCAAAATTTTATAAATTTGATACCCTGGCTGAGGAGGACCTGGAGTTCTCTCATTCGGTGCTGCAGAGTCATCCGCACTCTCCCGGCCGTTTTGGAGCTTTGGTATAATCCCCATGGTCCTTACGGAGTCCCCAGCATCCACTAGGACGTCAGAGAAAATAAGATTTTACTCACCGGTAAATCTATTTCTCGTAGTCCGTAGTGGATGCTGGGCGCCCATCCCAAGTGCGGATTGTCTGCAATACTTGTAAATAGTTATTGTTACACAAATCGGGTTGTTATTGCGAACCATCTATTCAGAGGTTCCATTGTTATCATACTGTTAACCGGGGTTCCTATCACGAGTTATATGGTGTGATTGGTGTGGCTGGTATGAGTCTTACCCGGGATTCAAAATCCTTCCTTATTGTGTCAGCTCTTCCGGGCACAGTGTCCTAACTGAGGCTTGGAGGAGGATCATAGGGGGAGGAGCCAGTGCACACCAGATAGTCCTAAAGCTTTCTTTAGATGTGCCCAGTCTCCTGCGGAGCCGTCTATTCCCCATGGTCCTTACGGAGTCCCCAGCATCCACTACGGACTACGAGAAATAGATTTACCGGTGAGTAAAATCTTATTTATTGCCTGTGCATGGATCTCAAAAGCTATAGTAAAGTGGTAAGGCACGTTACTAGAAGACTTAGATACAATGGATAGAAGTGACATTGAACTGTTTTTACGTAACATACAGGATTCTGCGGGGTTCATGGTGGAATCCATGAAGGACCTGGGTACGCTGAATGCACGGATATCTTCCATGTCTGTCCCAGCTCGCAGGGGACTCTGGCTACGCCAGTGGTCGTCGGACGCGGAATCCAGGAGAAGTGTAGAGAACCTACCATACACAGGTCAGGCTCTGTTTGGGGAAGCGTTGGAGGCGTGGATTTCCACGGCAACCGCGGGTAAGTCACCGTTTCTTCCCTCAGCTACGCCTTCTACGAAGAAACCCTTTTCTTCATCCATATCGCAGTCCTTTCGGACCGCTAAGACAAAAAAGTCCAAGCCCCCTACCACTTTCTTTAGAGGTGGGTGTGCAAAAGCCAAAAAGCCTGCACCTGCAGGCTCACAGGACCAGAAGCCTGCTTCTGGTTCCTCAAAATCCTCAGCATGACGGTGGAACACAGAGCCTGGAGGGCGGTCTGGTGGGTGCGAGGCTCAGACGTTTCAGCCACGTCTGGGTGTTGTCCGGCCTGGACCCCTGGGTACAGGATATTGTATTTCAGGGGTACAGACTGGAGTTAAAAGAACTCCCGCCTCACCGATTCTTCAAATCAGGCTTGCTAGCGTTACTAACAGACAGGGCTGTCCTACAGGAAGCCATTAAAAAATTGGAAAGGTCAGCGGTCATCGTTACAGTTCCACCGCATATGCGAAACAAGGGTTACTATTCGAACCTTTCGTGGTACCGAAACCGGATGGTTTGGTCAGACCGATTTTGAACTTGAAATCGTTAAACCCTTATCTGAGGGAGTTCAAGTTCAAAATGGAGTCTCTGAGAGCGGTGATCTCAGGTCTGGAGGAGGGGGAGTTTCTGGTATCCCTGGATATCAAGGATGCGTACCTCCACATTACGATTTGGCCGCCACACTAGGCTTATCTCAGGTTTAGACAGTCACTATCAGTTTCAGGCACTGCCATTTGGTCTCTCCACGGCACAGAGGGTGTTCACCAAGGTGATGGCAGAGATGATGGTTCTCCTCCGCAGACAGGAGTGAACATAATTCCATATCTGGACGATCTGCCGATAAAGTCGTCGACCAAGGAGACCATGTTGCAGTCCATTGCTCTCACGACTCGTCTGCTTAGGGAACATGGTTGGATCCTGAACCTTCCGAAGTCACATTTGGAGCGGACAAGGAGATTGTCTTTGTCTGAGGAAGATGGTTGCCTCCTACGAGGCTCTACAGTACGGAAGATTCCCTGCTCGATCCTTCCAACTGGATCTCCTAGACAAGTGGTTGGGGTCTCATCTACATATGCACCTGAGGATACGTCTGTCGCTGGAAGCAAGGATTTCACTCGTCTGGTGGCTACAAATGCCTCACCTTCTGGTGGGCCGCAGGTTCGGGATTCAGGACTGGATCCTTCTAACCACGGACGCAAGTCTCCGTGTTTGGGGTGCAGTCACTCAAGGGGAAACCTTCCAAGGAAGGTGGTCAAGTCTGGAATCCAGTCTTCCAATAAACATTCTGGAACTAAGACCTGTGTACAATGGTCTTCTCCAAGGGGCACATCTTCTGCGAGATCGTGCCATTCAAGTACAGTCAGACAATGTAACGACGGTGGCCTACATAAACCGACAGTGCGGAACCAAGAGCAGAGCTGCAATGTCGGAGGTAAAAAGGATCCTCCTCTGGGCAGAAAGGCACGCACTGGCGCTGTCAGCAATCTTCATTCCGGGAGTAGACAACTGGGAAGCGGACTTCCTCAGCAGACATGATCTCCATCCAGGAGAGTGGGGCCTCCATCCGGAGGTGTTCAGGGAGGTGACAAATCTTTGGGGTGTACCTCAAATAGACATGATGGCCTCGAGTCTCAACAAGAAGCTTCTGAGGTATTGTTCCAGGTCGAGAGACCCGCAAGCAGTGGCAGTGGATGCCTTGCTGACTCCGTGGGTTTTCCAGTTAGTGTACGTGTTTCCTCACTTCCACTCATTCCAAGGGTTCTAAAAATCATAAAGAGAACAAGAGTTCAGGCAATCCTCATTGCTCCGGACAGGCCAAGAATGGCTTGGTACGCGGATCTTCTGGATCTACTGCTGGAAGTTCTGAAGCCTCTTCCTCTTCGGGAGGACCTTCTGCAACAGGGGCCGTTCGCTTACCAAGACTTGCAACGGCTGCATTTGACAGCATGGAGGTTGAACGCCAGATATTAGCTCGGAAGGGCATTCCGAACAAAGTTATTCCTACCCTGATACAGGCTAGGAAAGGAGTTACGTCTAAACATTACCATCGCATTTGGAAAAAGTATGTGTCTTGGTGTGAATCCAAGAAGTTTCCTACGGTGGAGTTTCAACTGGGACGGTTTCTCCTCTTCCTGCAAGCAGGTGTGGATATGTGCCTGCGTTTGGGCTCCGTAAAGGTCCAGATATTGGCATTATCCATTTTCTTCCAGAAACAACTGGCTTCCCTCCCTGAGGTTCAGACTTTTTTGAAAGGGGTTCTGCACATCAAGCCTCCCTTTGTGCCGCCTATGGCACCCTGGGATCTTAACGTGGTGTTGCAGTTCCTCCAATCGGATTGGTTCGAGCCTCTACAGGAGGTTGAGGTCAAGTTGCTCACGTGGAAGGCTGTCACTTTGTTGGCCTTAGCTTCTGCTAGACGTGTGTTGGAGTTGGGGGCTTTGTCTTGTAAAAGTCCCTACTTGATCTTCCATGAAGATAGAGCTGAGCTCCGGACACGTCAGCAGTTCCTTCCAAAGGTTGTGTCGGCTTTTCATATCAACCAACCTATTGTGGTGCCAGTTGCTACTGACTCCTCAATTTCATCAAAGTCCTTGATTGTTGTAAGGGCTCTGAAAATTTATGTGAAGAGAACTGCTCGTCACAGAAAATCGGACTCTCTGTTTGTCCTGTGTGATCCCAAGACAATTGGGCGTCCTGCTTCTAAGCAGATGATCTCTCGCTGGATCAGGTTCACTATCCAGCATGCGTATTCTACGGCAGGATTGCCATGTCCAAAATCTGTTAAGGCCCACTCTATTCGTAAGGTAGGTTCTTCCTGGGCGACTGCCCGGGGTGTCTCGACTTTACAGCTTTGCCGAGCGGCTACTTGGTCGGGGTCGAACACGTTTGCTAAGTTCTACAGGTTCGATACTTTGGCCTCTGAGGACCTAAGGTTTGGACAATCAGTTCTGCAGGACCCCAGCATTCTCTAGGACGTAAGAGAAAAATAGGATTTTGGTACCTACCGGTAAATCCTTTTCTCCTAGTCCGTAGAGGATGCTGGGGACTCCAAAAGGACCATGGTAGGTATAGACGGATCTGCAGAAACTTGGGCACACTATAAAGACTTAAACTGGGTGTGAACTGGCTCCTCCCTCTATGCCCCTCCTCCAGACCTCAGTTAGAAAACTGTGCCCAGGAGAGATGGACATTTCGAGGAAAGAATTTATAATTTAACCACAGTGAGTGTTATACCAGCTCACACCACAAACATATCGCCAGACATGGCCTTCAACAGAATACCAGCCCACGGTATGAAAAACTGACAGCACTATGCTGAAAGAACAGGTAACACAACCTGTGTCAACCCAACCAATAATACGAAACCACATGCCATGGCATGAACACCGTCAGCAATAACCTGACAGAGAAGAAACACCACAAAGTGCAACCAAATCAATAACTGCAGACACAGTACGCACTGGGACGGGCGCCCAGCATCCTCTACGGACTAGGAGAAAAGGATTTACCGGTAGGTACCAAAATCCTATTTTCTCTTACGTCCTAGAGGATGCTGGGGGCTCCAAAAGGACCATGGGGTCAATACCAAAGCTCCAGAACGGGCGGGAGAGTGCGTAGGACTCTGCAGCACCGATTGAGCAAACATGAGGTCCCCATCATCCAGGGTATCAAACCTGTAGAGCCTATCCAAGGTGTTTGAAAACCCGACCAAGCAACCGCTCGGCAAAGTTAACCCGCCGAGACACCTCAGGCAACCGCCCAAGAAGAGCCCATCTTCCCAGCAGAATGGGTCTTCCCCGACTTCGGCAACTGCAATCCAGCCGTAGAACCAGCACAGCGAAACGTATCACAGATTCAGCATGTAACAGCGTGTAGTGACGCAGACGCCCCAAACACACTGGGAGCATACCGGACAAACAGAGCCTCCGTTTCCCCAAACTGAGCTCAACTGGCGATATAAATCTTCAAAGCCCTGACTACATCGAGAGACATTGAATCAGCCAATACCGAAGTTACCACAGGCATCAACCCAGGCAGGCTTTTGATAAGCCCCGAAAACCCTTTTCGACAGAACTACTATCCGAGTTGTCAATTCTATCCACTTGGAAGAACAAACAGGGCTCGTGTAAGACAAAGTCGCTACTTCCGACAACTGCCTTGCGGTCGCCTAAACAAAAACATGACCACTCTCCAAGAGAGAAACTTTAACGCAACCTTTTATAAAGGTTCCAATCAGTGTGATACCCTAGAAACGCAACACCAAGTCCAGAGTCCACTGTGTCAATGGTGCACAAATGAAAGGTGGATGTGCAGTACACCTGTCCCGAAAGCCTGAACTTCCAGAGAGGTGGCTAATGCTCTTATAAAGAATATCTATAAGGCCAAACTGCCCTGAAAAAGAGCCTAACCCTAGGCCCGTATCCACCCCTGCTTGCAAAGAGTGGAGCAAAACAACCCAGCTGAAAAACTTCCATAGGAGTTTTCTAGGATGCATACCAAGACACATATATATAAGACAACTACAGTGGTAAACCGTTGCCTTTACTTCCCTTTTAGCCCGAAGAAGGGCGGAAATGACCTCACTGGGTAAACCCCGTCGGTTCGAACATGGCAATAAACCGCCACACCATCAAACGTAGCCTCGGCAAGTCTTGATGCACGGCCGAAATTTAACAGTTCCGCCGGTAGAGGAGGAGGCCACAGAACTACTATGAGCAAACCCCGAAAAACTGGAAACCAAGCCCTCCTTGGCTAGACCGAAGCAAAGAGGATCGCCCGAACCTTTGTTCTTCTTACGTGTAGCACCCTCCGAAAGAGCGAAAACGTAGAGGACGCCAAGACCGACTGAAAACACCCAAGGCGTCACGAGGGCATAGCCTGCCATAGCATGCGTGTCCCTTGACCTGGAACAACATCCCCGAGGCCTCCCGTCGATGAAGGCACGAACATATCCAATTGAGGCAGTCCTCCAAGACTTGTCACATCCGTGAAACGTCTCGATGACGGGTGTACTTTTCCCGGATGGAGCTTGCGCCTGCAGGGGAAAGTCATTTCTCCGTCGTTTAACTCCAGAACGACGCCTGCTAATAAAGCGTTTACTGAAATCAAAAAAGTTTATCGCAGACAAACTTCCCAGCCTGACCGTTTTATCTGGAAATACGTCCCATGTCAGGACAGCTCCCTCTAGAAGGTGAGAACCGAGTAGACACCACATGAGCGAAGCCCAGGGCAATAGGACTAAATTCTGGTGCAAGTGTCGGTGAGACCCGGACCCCATTACCAACTGGACCCTCGAAAAGCACTCTGGCATACGACCTGGTCAACCACAAGGCCCCGTATCACAATCAAACTGATCCGACTCCGGATCCTCAGACCTCCTTCCACAGGAAAACCCGCAGAACCTCAACCAGTCAGTATCTACTCAGACACCCACTTGTAGACACTGCGTCGCCGTGAACAACAGTCATTCCCTGTGTTGAAGAACAGTCAGGGAGAAACAACTGTTTGCACCCTTTGTTACTTGACCTCGCCTCAATCAGGCGAATGTCTCAGAGCAGAATGACAATGGCTCTTACTATAAAAGGAAAACCATCATACCGCCAACACTCTGGTGAAATGGTAAAGATAATCCTGGATATCAACCCAGGTAGGCTGAACTTTGAGAAAAAACGGATTTAACCCCTTTTTCTACCTTTACAAGCTGGAACTCCTTGGCCTGAAAGATTCCATCCTATAGTTCCCCTTCGTAAGCAGAACTTTTTTTTTTTTTAACGGGGATGGCAGGATAAAGTCCTGAACCGGACGCAACTCTGGTAAGGCGTCGCTTACTACCTCCCCGACCAGAGGGGACTCGGTAAGATCTATTAGAAAAATATTGACGGGAACATTTTTAACTCAGAATGTCCCCCTATGGATTCTATAATCAACTCACAGGTCTTAAACAATTCCTGGACTAACCGAAACTTAGTCGACGAGACTCCACCGGAGTGGGATCTAGCCAGATAGACTCAGTGACCTGTGGCGGATGCGCTAGAAACAGCAAACAAGATCCGCTTCTGCGAACCAAACAAGGCTGCAGAATTCTTACCTTTTCAGCGTCAACTGTCTGCACAGAAAAAGAAAAAAGTAACGGTATTGAACGATTAAACGGCTGCATCCTACAAAAGGAATGCGTCCCCAACCGTTGCGAAGGAGACTAACTCACGAAGTTAGACTCACCGGTGGTGGTATTCCCCGAGCTTGACTGAACTGAGGTATCGCAAACCGCTTTATACCGACCCTCTAGTATCTCTCGGAGGCAACCTCAGCACCTTCCCGGTTACACATCCCGCCGTCACTCGGCAACCAGCAGCAATGTTACAGAGTATAAACAACAGAGGCAACCTTACCCGCTCTCTGTAAGGTAATTTTATCGGATGTCTTTCCGAACATAACACTCCCCCCTGTACATGCAGTGCAACAAGGTATAGAAATAAAATATCACTTAGCTTCCCGTGTATGATCCTTAACGACCGGGCTCCGCGTCGACCAGGAGTTGACTTCCCCAATGATCTCTCCGCGTCAGGAAGAGAGTAAGCCTTCGGACTCGAATACCAACTCGTCACTGCCGAATTGGAGCCTAATCAACAGAGCGACCAGCACATGAGAAGAAATACTATTATATCAGCCTTCATGGATATACATAATGTAATACACCATATGACACACATATCCTAACTATGCATATATAAATACATATACAGAATTGGATTGTCCAGACCCGTTAGGTCCCCAGTGACAGTAATGTGTTCCGAATGTGCTGACATGCCCCAGATGTGGATCTACCAGGAACGTTATGGCCGACAGAAACTTAGTAGATGTCGACAGCAGGGAATAGTAAGCGGGTAAAAAATAACAACCTTGGAACCCTGAGGGGTCTGAAGGAAGCGTATATAAATTTAATAACACTCCCACTACCTATATCTATAATTACATATACAGGTACCCGGCCATAATAGCCTGTCAATCTTTTTACCCAGTATTACCGTTGATGCCGACAGGGCACCCACCAACAACTGTGTCTCCCATGGCGTGTCTACTTTTATAAGCACACAAACACCAACCTGCTAATACTTAATGTCCCCACAGCAGCTTGTAACCAAGCCCTCACACATGTCGACATACAGGTCGACTAACCGATAGTAGGTAATATATAGGAAAACACTGAAAATCATAACACAACAAAGATAATGCGTCCATTCTAAACAGAGTGCTATATATCTGCCATATAGCACTAAAATTCACTGTGCCCCCTCCTCCATACTATAAAGCAAGGCTTTGGCGGGGAGCTGCAGAAAATGGCGCTGACTCCGTTGTGAGGGCTAAGCTCCGCCCCTAATCGGCGCGCTAAAGCCCACTCAAACTAATATGTCTATATTGAGCTGGGGGGGATGTATATATTGCCTCAAATGAGCCATATAGCAAACGCTGCCCAGGGCGCCCCCTGCACCCTCGGAAGCCGTTGGTGTGTGGGAGCATGGACGCGCCGCGCGCGCTGCGGTACACTGGCGGGGGAACATACCCGGCATCCGAGCCTCTAAGTATGCCCCCCCCCCGCCAGCTAAGCACTCCGAAATATGCCCACAGGGCGCTCCCCCCCAGCGCCCTGCACCCTGCAATAGGCGCCGGTAAACGGGAGCAGGGAGGGCAGCGCTACTGCTGCTACTCCCTCCGTCTTACGGGACACTGGCGGGGTGAACATACCCGGCGGTCGAGCCCCTAAGTATGTCCCCCCGCCAGCGAAGCACTTAGAAAAATGCCGCCCAGGGCGCTCCCCCCCAGCGCCCTGCACCCTGCAACAGGTGCCGTTAAACAGGAGCAGGGAGGGCAGCGCTACCGCTGCTACTCCCCCCGTTCTACAGCACACTGGCGGGGTGACCATACCCGGTGCCCAGGCACCTAAATATGACCCCCCCCAGTGATATCAACCTCAGCAACATGCCGCCCAGGGAGCTCCCCCCCAGCGCCCTGCACCCTCTGAGTGCGTTGGTGTGTGGGAGCATGGAGGGCAGCCTGACCACTGCATGTTACCTCCGTTACTGAAGTCTTCTGCCGTCACTGAAGTCTTCTTTTCTTCCAATACTCACCCGGCTTCTTTCTTCTGGCTTCTGTGAGGGGGTGACGGCGCGGCTTCGGGAACAAGCAGCTAGGCGCACCAAGTGATCGAACCCTCTGGAGCTAATGGTGTCCAGTAGCCGAGAAGCAGAGCCCTTGAACTAAGAAGAAGTAGGTCCTGCTTCTCTCCCCTCAGTCCCACGATGCAGGGAGCCTGTAGCCAGCAGGTCTCCCTGAAAATAAAAAAATCTAACATAAAGTCTTTTAGAGAAACTCAGGAAAGCTCCCCTAGTGTGTGTCCCATCACTCCTGGGCACAAAGTCTAACTGAGGTCTGGAGGAGGGGCATAGAGGGAGGAGCCAGTTCACACCCAGTTTAAGTCTTTATAGTGTGCCCAGGTTCCTGCGGATCCGTCTATACCCCCCATGGTCCTTTTGGTGTCCCCAGCATACTCTAGGACGTAAGAGAAATAGGATTTTAATAACCTACTGGTAAATCCTTTTCTCATAGTCCATAGAGGATGTTGGGCGCCCGCCCAGCGCTTCGTTATCCTGCAGTGGTTACTTGGTCAGTACTGCTTTGTTCTTAGTTACGTACTGCGTTTTTACTTGTTTCAGTAATGTTATTCAGCTGTTGCTGAGTTTTTAAGCTAGTTAGCTTGGTCTGCCTTGTTGTGTGAGCTGGTGTGACTCTTGCCACTATCTGTGTAAATTCCTTCTCTCAAAGTATGTCCGTCTCCTCGGGCACAGTTTCCAATCTAAGTCTGGTAGGAGGGGCATAGAGGGAGGAGCCAGCCCACACTGTTAAACTCTTAAAGTGCCAGTGGCTCCTAGTGGACCCGTCTGTACCCCATGGTACTAATGTGGACCCTAGCATCCTCTACGGACTACGAGAAAAGGATTTACCGATAGGTAATTAAAATCCTATTATTTCTACTTATCAATAATATATTGATATGTGGAATTGTCTGCAATTTAAAGGGCTCCAGATAAAATATTATGGTACACTATTGTGAACCCTAGACTGATATTTAATGTAATTTTCAGTGTTTAACACATCTAGCATGCCATTGGGCGATTGGTAAGCCATCAGTGTCTCACCAATTATAGTGGGACTACAAATTCTGGTAAACTCTAGTAGCCTTTGACTGATACCCCTTTTTCACCAAATTCATGGGCCAGACCCAGGACAGACCCTGTTCTTGCTATAGCTCTGACCCGGGTTATTCCTAGATCGGCGCCGGTTTCACTGCACATGGGTGAAGTCCCGTTTCTGACGGTGCAGAAAGATGACATCATCTCCAAGCGCCGGGAAATCCGTCTGTCTCCATGCTGTTAATGTGACCCAGGTTGGATGACTCGGGTTACCCGTTTATACTGATACTCATGCTACGCATTTATACTGCTACCGCAATTGCGTACAGATTATCAGACTATACGCAAACACAGGGAACACTGAGGCTAAGGGTAGGCTTATGGCTACACAGACTGGACACAGCAGTATAGACAATGGCACCACGTTTTAGCATGTACAAGCTCACAGCTGACGGAAATATACGCCCCAAAAATGGCCATGACACGCCAGTGTTTTTCCACTCACTCCCAGTATATTCCCCGTTAACATTTCTCTGACGTCCTAGTGGATGCTGGGACTCCGTCAGGACCATGGGGATTAGCGGCTCCGCAGGAGACAGGGCACAAAAATAAAAGCTTTAGGACTAGGTGGTGTGCACTGGCTCCTCCCCCCATGACCCTCCTCCAAGCCTCAGTTAGGTTTTTGTGCCCGTCCGAGCAGGGTGCAATCTAGGTGGCTCTCCTAAAGAGCTGCTTAGAAAAAGTTATTAGGTTTTTTATTTTCAGTGAGTCCTGCTGGCAACAGGCTCACTGCAACGAGGGACTTAGGGGAGAAGAAGTGAACTCACCTGCGTGCAGGATGGATTGGCTTCTTAGGCTACTGGACACCATTAGCTCCAGAGGGATCGAACACAGGCCCAGCCATGGAGTCCGGTCCCGGAGCCGCGCCGCCGACCCCCTTGCAGATGCCGAAAAGTGAAGAGGTCCAGAAACCGGCGGCAGAAGACTTTTCAGTCTTCATGAGGTAGCGCACAGCACTGCAGCTGTGCGCCATTGTTGTCAGCACACTTCACACCAGCGGTCACTGAGGGTGCAGGGCGCTGGGGGGGGGCGCCCTGGGCAGCAATGATAATACCTTGTTCTGGCTAAAAATACATCACATATAGCCCCTGGGGCTATATGGATGTATTTAACCCCTGCCAGGTCTCACAAACACCGGGAGAAGAGCCCGCCGAAATAGGGGGCGGGGCCTATCTCCTCAGCACACAGCGCCATTTTCCTGCACAGCTCCGCTGCGAGGAAGGCTCCCAGGACTCTCCCCTGCACTGCCCTACAGAAACAGGGTAAAAAAACAGAGAGGGGGGGCACTTTTTTGGCGATATTGATATATTAAGCTGCTATAAAGGAAACAACACTTCTGTAGGGTTGTTCCTATATATTTATAGCGCTTGGGTGTGTGCTGGCAAACTCTCCCTCTGTCTCCCCAAAGGGCTAGTGGGGTCCTGTCTTCGATAAGAGCATTCCCTGTGTGTCTGCTGTGTGTCGGTACGTGTGTGTCGACATGTATGAGGACGATGCTGGTGTGGAGGCGGAGCAATTGCCGGTAATGGTGATGTCACCCCCTAGGGAGTCGACACCGGAATGGATGGCTTTGTTTATGGAATTACGTGATAATGTCAGCACGTTACAAAAATCAGTTGACGACATGAGACGGCCGGCAAACCAGTTAGTACCTGTCCAGGCGTCTCAGACACCGTCAGGGGCTGTAAAACGCCCTTTACCTCAGTCGGTCGACACAGACCCAGACACGGACACCGAATCTAGTGTCGACGGTGAAGAAACAAACGTATTTTCCAGTAGGGCCACACGTTATATGATCACGGCAATGAAGGAGGCTTTGCATATCTCTGATACTGCAAGTACCACAAAAAGGGGTATTATGTGGGGTCTGAAAAAACTACCTGTAGTTTTTCCTGAATCAGAGGAATTGAATGAAGTGTGTGATGAAGCGTGGGTTAACCCCGATAGAAAACTGCTAATTTCAAAGAAGTTATTGGCATTATATCCTTTCCCGCCAGAGGTTAGGGCGCGCTGGGAAACACCCCCTAGGGTGGATAAGGCACTCACACGCTTATCAAAACAAGTGGCGTTACCGTCTCCTGAAACGGCCGCCCTCAAGGATCCAGCTGATAGGAGGCTGGAAACTACCCTGAAAAGTATATACACTCATACTGGTGTTATACTGCGACCAGCCATCGCCTCTGCATGGATGTGCAGTGCTGGGGTGGTTTGGTCGGATTCCCTGACTGAAAATATTGATACCCTGGATAGGGACAGTATTTTATTGACTATAGAGCAATTAAAGGATGCTTTTCTTTATATGCGAGATGCTCAGAGGGATATTTGCACTCTGGCATCGAGAGTAAGTGCGATGTCCATATCTGCCAGAAGAAGTTTATGGACGCGACAGTGGTCAGGTGATGCGGATTCCAAACGGCATATGGAAGTATTGCCGTATAAAGGGGAGGAATTATTTGGGGTCGGTCTATCGGATTTGGTGGCCACAGCAACAGCCGGGAAATCCACCTTTTTACCTCAGGTCCCCTCCCAACAGAAAAAGACACCGTCTTTTCAGCCGCAGTCCTTTCGTTCCTATAAGAACAAGCGGGCAAAAGGACAGTCATATCTGCCCCGAGGCAAAGGAAAGGGTAAGAGAGTGCACCAAGCAGCTCCCTCCCAGGAGCAGAAGCCCTCCCCGGCTTCTGCAAAGCCCTCAGCATGACGTTGGGGCTTTACAAGCGGACTCAGGGGCGGTGGGGGGTCGACTCAAGAATTTCAGCGCACAGTGGGCTCACTCACAGGTGGACCCCTGGATCCTGCAGGTAGTATCTCAGGGTTACAGGTTGGAATTCGAGAAGTCTCCCCCTCGCCGGTTCCTAAAGTCTGCTCTGCCAACGTCTCCCTCAGACAGGGCGACGGTATTGGAAGCCATTCACAAGCTGTATTCTCAGCAGGTGATAGTCAAGGTACCCCTCCTACAACAGGGAAAGGGGTATTATTCCACACTATTTGTGGTACCGAAGCCGGACGGCTCGGTAAGACCTATTCTAAATCTGAAATCTTTGAACCTGTACATACAAAAATTCAAGTTCAAGATGGAGTCACTCAGAGCAGTGATAGCGAATCTGGAAGAAGGGGACTTTATGGTGTCCCTGGACATCAAGGATGCTTACCTGCATGTCCCAATTTGCCCTTCACATCAAGGGTACCTCAGGTTCGTGGTGCAAAACTGTCATTATCAGCTTCAGACGCTGCCGTTTGGATTGTCCACGGCACCTCGGGTCTTTACCAAGGTAATGGCCGAAATGATGTTTCTTCTGCGAAGAAAAGGCGTATTAATTATCCCTTACTTGGACGATCTCCTGATAAGGGCAAGGTCCAGAGAACAGCTGGGGGACGTAGTAGCACTAACCCAAGTAGTGCGGCAACAGCACGGGTGGATTCTGAATTTTCCAAAATCTCAATTGACCCCGACGACACGTCTGCTGTTCCTGGGAATGATTCTGGACACGGTTCAGAAAAAGGTGTTTCTTCCGGAGGAGAAAGCCAGGGAGTTATCCGAACTTGTCAGGAACCTCCTAAAACCAGGAAAAGTGTCTGTGCATCAATGCACAAGAGTCCTGGGAAAAATGGTGGCTTCTTACGAAGCGATTCCATTCGGCAGATTCCACGCACGAACTTTTCAGTGGGATCTGCTGGACAAATGGTCCGGATCGCATCTGCAGATGCATCAGCGGATAACTTTGTCTCCACGGACAAGGGTGTCTCTTCTGTGGTGGTTGCAGAGTGCTCATCTGTTAGAGGGCCGCAGATTCGGCATACAGGACTGGGTCCTGGTGACCACGGATGCCAGTCTGAGAGGCTGGGGAGCGGTCACACAGGGAAGAAACTTCCAGGGAGTGTGGTCAAGCCTGGAGATGTCTCTTCACATAAATATACTGGAGCTAAGAGCGATTTACAATGCTCTAAGCCTGGCAAAACCCCAGCTTCAGGGTCAGCCGGTGTTGATCCAGTCGGACAACATCACGGCAGTCGCCCACGTAAACAGACAGGGCGGCACAAGAAGCAGGAGGGCAATGGCAGAAGCTGCAAGGATTCTTCGCTGGGCGGAAGATCATGTGATAGCACTGTCAGCAGTGTTCATTCCGGGAGTGGACAACTGGGAAGCGGACTTCCTCAGCAGACACGATCTACACCCGGGAGAGTGGGGACTTCATCCAGAAGTCTTCCACATGATTGTGAACCGTTGGGAAAAACCAAAGGTGGATATGATGGCGTCCCGCCTCAACAAAAAACTGGACAGGTATTGCGCCAGGTCAAGAGACCCTCAGGCAATAGCTGTGGACGCTCTGGTAACACCGTGGGTGTTCCAGTCAGTGTATGTGTTTCCTCCTCTGCCTCTCATACCAAAAGTACTGAGAATTATACGGCAAAGGGGAGTAAGAACGATACTCGTGGCTCCGGATTGGCCAAGAAGAACTTGGTACCCGGAACTTCAGGAGATGCTCACGGAAGATCCGTGGCCTCTACCTCTAAGACGGGACCTGCTTCAGCAGGGACCGTGTCTATTCCAAGACTTACCGCGGCTGCGTTTGACGGCATGGCGGTTGAACGCCGAATTCTAAGGGAAAAAGGCATTCCGGAAGAGGTCATCCCTACCCTGGTAAAAGCCAGGAAGGAGGTGACTGCACAACATTATCACCGCATTTGGAGAAAATATGTTGCGTGGTGTGAGGCCAGGAAGGCCCCGACGGAGGAATTTCAACTGGGTCGATTCCTACATTTCCTGCAAACAGGATTGTCTATGGGCTTCAAATTAGGGTCCATTAAGGTTCAAATTTCGGCCCTGTCGATTTTCTTCCAGAAAGAATTGGCTTCAGTTCCTGAAGTCCAGACTTTTGTAAAAGGAGTACTACATATACAGCCCCCGGTTGTGCCCCCAGTGGCTCCGTGGGATCTTAATGTAGTTTTGGATTTTCTCAAATCATATTGGTTTGAGCCACTCAAATCGGTGGATTTGAAATATCTTACATGGAAAGTAACCATGCTACTGGCCCTGGCTTCAGCCAGGAGAGTGTCAGAATTGGCGGCTTTATCGTATAAAAGCCCATATCTGATTTTCCATTCGGACAGGGCAGAACTGCGGACGCGTCCTCAGTTTCTGCCTAAGGTGGTTTCAGCGTTTCACCTGAACCAGCCTATTGTGGTGCCTGCGGCTACTAGCGATTTGGAGGATTCCAAGTTGCTGGACGTTGTCAGGGCATTGAAAATATATATTTCAAGGACGACTGGAGTCAGAAAATCTGACTCGCTGTTTATACTGTATGCACCCAACAAGCTGGGTGCTCCTGCTTCTAAGCAGACGATTGCTCATTGGATTTGTAGCACAATTCAACTTGCACATTCTGTGGCAGGCCTGCCACAGCCTAAATCTATCAAGGCCCATTCCACAAGGAAGGTGGGCTCATCTTGGGCGGCTGCCCGAGGGGTCTCGGCATTACAACTCTGCCGAGCAGCTACGTGGTCGGGGGAGAACACGTTTGTAAAATTCTACAAATTTGATACCCTGGCTAAAGAGGACCTGGAGTTCTCTCATTCGGTGCTGCAGAGTCATCCGCACTCTCCCGCCCGTTTGGGAGCTTTGGTATAATCCCCATGGTCCTGACGGAGTCCCAGCATCCACTAGGACGTCAGAGAAAATAAGATTTTACTTACCGATAAATCTATTTCTCGTAGTCCGTAGTGGATGCTGGGCGCCCATCCCAAGTGCGGATTGTCTGCAATACTTGTACATAGTTATTGTTACAAAAAAATCGGGTTGTTATTGTTGTGAGCCGTCTGTTCAGAGGCTCCTACGTTTGTCATACTGTTAACTGGGTTCAGATCACAAGTTGTACGGTGTGATTGGTGTGGCTGGTATGAGTCTTACCCGGGATTCAAAATCCTTCCTTATTGTGTACGCTCGTCCGGGCACAGTATCCTAACTGAGGCTTGGAGGAGGGTCATGGGGGGAGGAGCCAGTGCACACCACCTAGTCCTAAAGCTTTTATTTTTGTGCCCTGTCTCCTGCGGAGCCGCTAATCCCCATGGTCCTGACGGAGTCCCAGCATCCACTACGGACTACGAGAAATAGATTTATCGGTAAGTAAAATCTTATTTTCCAAACCGTCACTTCCTGTCACTCACTTTTCCTTGAAATCCTCATTGCGAGCGAGATCGCAGTTGCACCTTCTCTCATGTGCATTGTGATCGCAGCGCACCTGCAGCCTGCCGATAATCTGTGCATTGCATGATAATCGCCCATTGCGTACAGACATGAATTAGGCCCAATGTTCAAATAGACCTTGGTTGTAAAATACATGTTCTGACTACAGTAAATGAAACGTGCCCTTCATAGATGACCCAATCATTATGTAATGCTGCAACTTAAGAGCTGTGCATGAACTAAGGTGATTACTCCCCTCCATAGCATTTAGTTCGGATGACTGAATAATACTGTAGCTCATTCACATTTTCAGCTCTTCCGATATTCACTGAAATAGAGAACGTAGGAAGGCTTTGTTTTTCCTTTGGGCTATTTGCAGTATCTCAGGAGGCTTATCACATAAAATCCCATATCATAATATAACAGGGAATAAATCAGGAATGAAAATATAGTGTCATGTATTGTTTGAGGAAGGGGGCCCCAAATCGGTGTCTTACTTAGGGCCCCATTAGGTCGAAATCCGCCTCTGTAACCAACGTCTTTCAATAATGGTATTGGTATAACTAAAAGTTGGGTTCTAACATGGCTGAAAAGCACTTTAGTGTATTGATTGCCCGGTAACGCCATACATGCACAAATGTACATTACCAACTGACGAGACATCCTATCTATTCATGTCTGATGCATTTGTGGTAGGATGGACACCCCACAACCAGGCTGATTGACATTATCAGTGTGTGTATACCTGTACGTAAAATCCCTTAGGGGGAGTTTATGCCAACAAGTAATTTCTTTCATGGGCTACAAGTACACACAGTTCAGCTGCTGCTATAGCACTCTTCTTCAGACACAAGCAGTGCCGGGGGATTGCACTCATTTGCACAGACAGTTTAATCTGCCCCAGAGAAATCTGTCAATGTTACTATCCACCTGGGAATATTGTATGATTATTATGTGCTGTAAAATGCTAAACCTTAAGACCTGCTGCTTATGATTCAAAGCAAAATTGCATTCCAAAAGATTGAATAGATTTTTACAAATAGAATAAACATCTGTTAATGTATTCCTATGTTTCTAGTTTCTGTTACTTGACTTGTTGTTTCACATATAATATTACTTGAGACAGCACTGTGTTCAGGGACATAGTGGGCAGTACGGATGGTGTAATGGTTAGCATTACTGCCTCACAGCACTGAGATCATGGTTTCGTCACGTCTCTAACTGTGTGGAGTTTGTATATTCTCCCCGTACTTGCGTGGGTTTCCTCTGGGTACTCCGGTTTCCTCCCACAATCACAAAAGTATACTGGTAGGTTAATTGACTCCCAACAGAAATTAACCCTAGCGTGTGTATCTGTGTGTGTACATGTGATAGGGAGTATAGATTGTAAGCTCCACTGGGGCAGGGAATGATGTAAATGGCCAAGTATTATCTGTAAAGCGCTGCGGAATATGTGTGTGCTATATAAATAACTGGTAATAATAATAATACTGTAGATGCTTCACCGAGGCCGCATTCAGACTTAGTGCTGCCCTGGACATAGGGGGTCATTCAGATCTGATCGCTGCTGTGGGTTTTCGCACAGCGGGCGATCAGGTACCAACTGCGTATGCACCGCAATGCACACGCGCGTCGGCCATCAACAATGGGTATCACTGGTCAGCGACGGGATTGTGCGAAGGATCTATTTGCATGGAGTTCGCAAGGTGATTGACAGGAAGAGGCTGTTTGTGGGTGGCAACTGAGCATTTACAGGTAGTGTCCAGAAAAACGCAGGCGTGCCCAAGTGTTTTCAGGGAGGGTGTCGGATGTCAACTCCGGCCCCGATCAGCCTGTTCTTATCGCACTGTAGGAGTAAGTCCTGGGCTGCGAAGAGACTGCACACACTGGATTTTAGTAGCTCAGCGTATACATAGTATAGTACACTTGCACAGCGAATATACACTCCCCATGGAGGCGGCGGCTATGCTAGTCCTAGTCACATTGCGCTGTGACTGCAGAGCTGCACAAGACCTGGTAGCTCACTCATGCCAGGCACCTCACGCTGCAGGCCATACTGGGGCTAGATGTAATAGGACACATCTAAATGTACTACATCAGTACTGCTATTCTACCTGCATAAACCTAATTGAAAATCTAAAGGTGAATAAGAACAAATCACTATATATATATATATATATATATGTACTGTATATGTCTCATTTAAAACAGTAATCATCCTAATGCTAACGATAAGTTAGAAAGAAATATTCTAATTTTCCTAGCTTCATGCACCAGGCACCATGTACATTTACCATAGAAAAAAAGACAGAACATTGCAGTATATCAGGTTGCATTCACATATATAAAATTGTCGTTTCAATATACTTTGCTATCTTCGGTCTAGTCTGCTTATTTTCTGCACCATAAACCTGTTTCCATTTTAACTACCTTAGCTTGCAAAACGGGAAGCCGAACGTCAGTAACTTTCTCTCATCTTCCAAGAAATGCAGAATTCATGGTTCTTGCATTAAAGATAATATTTGCTTCTGAAACATCTGTCACTATTTTTCCGGTGGCAATTATATGGGCTGGCTCTGGCAGGGTACCTGGAGAATACCAAGCAGAGAATACCTTTGAAGCAACACTGGAGAATTTAGCTGATGAAAAACCTGCATTTTTCCTAAAGACAATACCTTTTTATTAATTGTAATGAAAAAATAAACTTTCCCTAAACTTTAATAATGTTGTGGAATTATTCACAATTGATTTATTAATTACATCCGTTATATCCTGTGATTAGTGATTCAGAGATGTCTCTAATGTTAATTCATACTCTCCCTGGCTATAACTAGTGGTTCTTAGTGTTTCCAGTCAGTTTACATGGAAAACATAACCATACGCACTTTTATTGATCAATTGTAAATAGAGAGTGTATATACTAGTTAGAGCGTAACATACCTTTGAATTCAATTCGTCTTCAGAATCACCTGTGCAGCAACAACAGAGAGGCCAGCTCTATCTACACATAGGGTGGAGTCAGTGATGTCTCTGATTATTTAGCTACGCTGAAAGCATCAGTCTCTGGAGTATACCTTCATTTACCTTTACTGACAGATGTCTCCGCCAATTAGTTTTTCATTGCAGCCCAACCAACCTCTTCCAAATAAACACAATATAAGATTTACAGCACATGTGCAATGTTGATACTTTTAAGTACATAATGAGTAAGATGTCATTGGGCTATACCGTACAAGTCTTAGTAAATGAGCTTTGGTACGTCACAAAACTATCAATGGGGGGAACTGGATTTTGCACATTGTGATGCTAGGCTGTGCACATATTGGAAAACTACAATAGTGCCGACATTGCAAGTTCTCCCTCAGACATTTACTGTATGGGGAGCAAGGTAAAACTTGTGATTTTATTTTTCTGTGCTGCCGCAGTAGATACAGGTTGAGTATCCCTTATCCAAAATGCTTGGGACCAGAGGTATTTTGGATATGGGATTTTTCCGTATTTTGGAATAATTGCATACCATAATGAGATATCATGGTGATGGGACCTAAATCTAAGCACAGAATGCATTTATGTTACATATACACCTTATACACACAGCCTGAAGGTCATTGTAGCCTATATTTTTTGTAACTTTGTGCATTAAACAAAGTGTGTGTACATTCACACAATTCATGTATGTTTCAAATACACCTTATACACACAGCCTGAAGGTCATATAATACAATATTTTTAATAACTTTGTGTATTAAACAAAGTTTGTGTACATTGAGACATCAAAAAACAAAGGTTTCACTATCTCACTCTCACAAAAAAATGTCCGTATTTCGGAATATTCCGTATTTCGGAATATTTGGATATGGGATACTCAACCTGTATTATGGTCAAGCAAGAACTCACAAGAGATCTGACTCCTCTCTTTGAAACAGGTGATCTCTCGGATCACCTGTTTCAAAGATTAAATGTTTGTGGATTATTTCCTGGGGGGAAAATGAGGGGTGGGGAGAGTATATCTGCAAATATTTCTTATCACCTAAAGAGACCGCAGCAGATATGAAAGGGATGAATGAAATTGTATGGACCTAACTGTTATGTTGGGTCCCTATTTAGTATGCTGCAACCACCCATCCTGTGTAACCTTTTCTAGACGTTACCTATTCCACCCAGGGTAATCCAACAGGCGCCCAACAGGGCTGCCTCACCTGGCACCTTTTGTGTGTGGGATATATAGCCCGTGGAAGTTATTACCCAAAATGGCTGATCCAACCATGCATTATGCTTTTTGTACTCTCTAGGTTTCTTTTTTTTTTATTATTTCTGTATGTTTTTTCTATTTGCTGTAATACTAAATCCTTTGTACCATATGCTATGTCTTTCATGCCTGTAAATTGCCTTGAGTCCTATGGGAGAAAGAGTGCAATAGAATTTTTTTATCTCCGATACCTGCTGTGATCCCTACATTCTGCCAGCAGCCGCATCCTTAAAGCTTTCTGTAGGCGTTGTGATACTGCCAGATTAACCAAGCTCCGAAATGCGAAGCATTCCAAAGATTGGACCCTGCAGCCAGCACCATCTGAAAAAGGTGTTAGCCCGCTGTAACCTATGGGCTAGACATCGCATAATTAGCCTGGAGAGGGTTCCTCTGGAATCCTCTCTGGCAATGGCCGCCGTGCATTCGTGGTCAGCGGGACTACACATGCACAGGAGCCACAGCAGCACACTGAGCACATCGCAGCTACAGGCTCCCTGTCCTGCGTGTTCTGTAATATATGGCACTGTCATAATCTCAGATTGCAGTGCGATTCTGGGTGCTAATGTGATTCCTACATAACATTGAATATGTGATAATAAATAGACCCCTAGGACTCCAGTAGACATAGCAAAACCCATTGGGGCTCGTGTAGATTTGAATGCAATTGAAATCAAAAAGTCCATGAAATGTACACAATTTGCTTAGTATACAGAGTCTCAGGTATCTTAGGTTACCGGCAAGTTTCCGTAGTATGCAATTTGCATACATTTCAGTAAAATACCCTTAAAGCGGGGAGTGGGAAATTCACTGGTTATAAATATTATTGCACTGTTGCTAAAATGTAATTTGTGTTTGTCATTCCAATTCATCATTATTCCCAGACATGGACTGTAGTAACATGCAGTGACAACCTTCATACTTAGCTGAGTAAAGACGGTCATAGATGTCTTTTAAGAAAAACGAAGGTGTTTTTTTCATGTTTTCCCTGGTACACTCCGTGTCCCATGGCAGCATGCTGGGGCCTATAGTATGCAATGGACACATAATCTAATTTAATACTAGTAACACACTTGTGGGTCCGATACCCCTGGGTAAATCAGGGGCCCCACACTGCACTTTTCTTACCGTTGTAGTGGCACCAGCCTGACTGGCATAGCTTGGTGTTGATAATATCAATTTTGAGGTACTGTACACCTCATACTTTTTCTTCCTTGGATTGTGCACATTTCTTTCTCCCTTTTATTTATTTAACAACCATTGCAAGTTCCATTCTGATGACCAGCAGAGGTGTACAGAAAAGAGCATTTCACACTTCCATTTCAAACTTGGGTCCATCTTTACATATATCCAATTGTTTCCTTGCAATTAATTTATTACTGACTGTTTATTAGTTTCTTTCTTTGACTGATATAACCTCTACAGCAGGCTTTTTCAACCAGTGTGCCGTGGCACACTATTGCGCCGCGACCAGTTGCAAGGTTTGCCGCGGAGCCAGAGCAGCTTCCTGCACCTTCAGAGTGAACTGTTGGCCCGGGCTTTTCTTAGATTATCAGTCGTGCTCCAATGTTTTTTTCTCTGACGTCCTAGTGGATGCTGGGACTCCGTAAGGACCATGGGGAATAGCGGCTCCGCAGGAGACAGGGCACAAGAATAAAAGCTTTAGGATCAGGTGGTGTGCACTGGCTCCTCCCCCTATGACCCTCCTCCAAGCCTCAGTTAGATTTTTGTGCCCGAACGAGAAGGGTGCAGGCTAGGTGGCTCTCCTGAGCTGCTTAGAATAAAAGTTTATTTTAGGTTTCTCTAACGTCCTAGTGGATGCTGGGACTCCGTCAGGACCATGGGGAATAGCGGGCTCCGCAGGAGACAGGGCACATCTAAATAAAGCTTTTAGGATCACATGGTGCGTACTGGCTCCTCCCCCTATGACCCTCCTCCAAGCCTCAGTTAGGTTTTTGTGCCCGTCCGAGAAGGGTGCAATCTAGGTGGCTCTCCTAAAGAGCTGCTTAGAAAAAGTTTTTTTAGGTTTAAATCTCAGTGAATCCTGCTGGCAACAGGATCACTGCATCGAGGGACTTAGGGGAGAGATTTCCAACTCACCTGCGTGCAGGATGGATTGGAGTCTTAGGCTACTGGACACTTAGCTCCAGAGGGAGTCGGAACACAGGTCCTCCTGGGGTTCGTCCCGGAGCCGCGCCGCCGATCCCCCTTACAGACGCTGAAGACGGAGGTCCGGAAAGCAGGCGGCAGAAGACTCCTCAGTCTTCATGAAGGTAGCGCACAGCACTGCAGCTGTGCGCCATTGTTGCTACACGTCTCACTGATTCAGTCACGGAGGGTGCAGGGCGCTGCTGGGGGCGCCCTGGGCAGCAATATTAAATACCTTTAGTGGCAAAATAAATACATCACATATAGCCATTAAGGCTATATGTATGTATTTAACCCAGGCCAGTTTTCTTAAAACCCGGGAGAAAAGCCCGCCGAAAAAGGGGCGGAGCTTATTCTCCTCAGCACTCAGCGCCATTTTCCTGCTCAGCTCCGCTCGTGAGGAAGGCTCCCAGGACTCTCCCCTGCACTGCACTACAGAAACAGGGTAACAAGGAGAAGGGGGGCATAATTTGGCGATATTGATATATTAAAAGCGCTTATATCAAAAACAACACCTTCTAGGGTTGTTTATATACATTTATAGCGCTTTTGGTGTGTGCTGGCAAACTCTCCCTCTGTCTCCCCAAAGGGCTAAGAGGGTCCTGTCTTCGATTAGAGCATTCCCTGTGTGGCTGCTGTGTGTCGGTACGTGTGTGTCGACATGTATGAGGACGATGTTGGTGTGGAGGCAGAGCAATTGCCGGTAATGGTGATGTCACCCCCTAGGGAGTCGACACCGGAATGGATGGCTTTAGTTATGGAATTACGTGATAATGTTAGCACATTACAAAAGTCAGTTGACGAAATGAGACGGCCGGAAAACCAGTTAGTACCGGCTCAGGCGTCTCAGACACCGTCAGGGGCTGTAAAACGTCCCTTACCTCAGTCAGTCGACACGGGTACCGACACAGATGAATCTAGTGTCGACGGTGAAGAAACAAACGTATTTTCCAATAGGGCCACACGTTATATGATCACGGCAATGAAGGAGGCTTTGCAGATCTCTGATACTGCTGGTACCTCAAAAAGGGGTATTATGTGGGGGGTGAAAAAACTACCTGTAGCTTTTCCAGAATCAGAGGAATTGAATGACGTGTGTGACGAAGCGTGGGTTAACCCAGATAGAAAACTGCTAATTTCCAAGAAGTTATTGGCATTATACCCTTTCCCACCAGAGGTTAGAGCGCGCTGGGAAACACCCCCTAGGGTGGATAAGGCGCTCACACGTTTATCAAAGCAAGTGGCGTTGCCGTCTCCTGATACGGCCGCCCTCAAGGATCCAGCAGATAGGAGGCTGGAAACTACACTGAAGAGTATATACACACATACTGGTGTTATACTGCGACCGGCAGTAGCCTCAGCCTGGATGTGCAGTGCTGGGGTAGTGTGGTTGGATTCTCTGACTGAAAATATTGATACCCTGGATAGGGACAGTATTTTATTGACTCTAGAGCAATTAAAGGATGCTTTTCTTTATATGCGAGATGCTCAGAGGGATATTTGTACTCTAGCATCAAGAGTAAGCGCGATGTCCATATCTGCCAGAAGAAGTTTATGGACGCGACACTGGTCAGGTGATGCGGATTCCAAAAGGCATATGGAAGTATTGCCATATAAAGGAGAGGAATTATTTGGGGTCGGTCTTTCGGACCTGGTGGCCACGGCAACTGCCGGCAAATCCACTTTTTTACCTCAGACCCCCTCCCAACAGAAAAAGACACCGTCTTTTCAGCCGCAGTCCTTTCGCTCCTATAAAAACAAGCGACCAAAAGGACAGTCTTATCTGCCGCGAGGCAGAGGAAAGGGTAAGAGAGGGCAGCAAGCAGCCCCTGCCCAGGACCAGAAGCCCGCCCCGGGTTCTACAAAGCCATCAGCATGACGCTGGGGCTTTACAAGCGGACTCAGGAGCGGTGGGGGGTCGACTCAAGATTTTCAGCAATCAGTGGGCTCGCTCACAAGTGGACCCGTGGATCCTGCAGATAATATCTCAGGGTTACATGTTGGAGTTCGAAAGGTCTCCCCCTCGCCGGTTCCTAAAGTCTGCTTTACCAACGTCTCCCTCAGAAAGGACGTCGGTTTTGGAAGCCATTCACAAGCTGTATTCTCAGCAGGTGATAGTCAAGGTACCCCTCCTACAACAGGGAAAGGGGTATTATTCCACACTATTTGTGGTACCGAAGCCGGACGGTTCGGTAAGACCTATTCTAAACCTGAAATCCTTGAACCTGTACATACAGAAATTCAAGTTCAAGATGGAGTCACTCAGAGCAGTGATAGCGAATCTGGAAGAAGGGGACTTCATGGTGTCCCTGGACATAAAAGATGCTTATCTGCATGTCCCAATTTACCCCTCACACCAAGGGTATCTCAGGTTCGTGATACAAGACTGTCATTATCAGTTTCAAACGCTGCCGTTTGGTTTGTCCACGGCCCATCGGGTCTTTACCAAGGTAATGACCGAAATGATGGTTCTTCTACGAAGAAAAGGCGTATTAATTATCCCTTACTTGGACGATCTCCTGATAAGGGCAAAGTCCAGAGAACAGCTGGAAGTCGGTGTAGCACTAACCCAGGTAGTGCTTCAGCAACACGGGTGGATTCTGAATCTTCCAAAATCTCAATTGACCCCGACAACTCGTCTGCTGTTCCTGGGAATGATTCTGGACACGGTTCAGAAAAAGGTGTTTCTCCCGGAGGAGAAAGCAAGGGAGTTATCCGAACTTGTCAGGAACCTCCTAAAACCAGGAACTGTGTCAGTACATCAATGCACAAGAGTCCTGGGAAAGATGGTGGCTTCTTACGAAGCGATTCCATTCGGCAGATTCCATGCACGGACATTTCAGTGGGATCTGCTGGACAAATGGTCCGGATCGCATCTGCACATGCATCAGCGGATAACACTGTCACCAAGAACAAGGTTGTCTCTCCTGTGGTGGTTGCAGAGTGCCCATCTGTTAGAGGGCCGCAGATTCGGCATACAGGACTGGGTCCTGGTGACTACGGATGCCAGCCTACGAGGCTGGGGAGCAGTCACACAGGGAAGAAACTTCCAGGGCGTGTGGTCAAACCTGGAGACGTCCCTTCACATAAATATACTGGAGCTAAGAGCGATCTACAATGCTCTAAGCCTGGCAAAATCGCTGCTTCAGGGTCAGCCGGTGTTGATCCAGTCGGACAACATCACGGCAGTCGCCCACGTAAACCGACAAGGCGGCACGAGAAGCAGAAGAGCAATGACAGAAGCTGCAAGGATTCTGCGCTGGGCGGAGAATCATGTCATAGCACTGTCAGCAGTGTTCATCCCGGGAGTGGACAACTGGGAAGCAGACTTCCTCAGCAGACACGACCTTCACCCGGGAGAGTGGGGACTTCATCCAGAAGTCTTCCACATGATTGTGAACCGTTGGGAAAGACCAAAGGTGGACATGATGGCGTCTCGCCTCAACAAAAAATTGGACAGATATTGCGCCAGGTCAAGAGACCCTCAGGCAATAGCTGTGGACGCTCTGGTAACACCGTGGGTGTACCAGTCAGTGTATGTGTTCCCTCCTCTGCCTCTCATACCAAAGGTACTGAGAATTATACGGAAAAGAGGAGTAAGAACAAAACTGGTGGCTCCGGACTGGCCAAGAAGAACTTGGTATCCGGAACTTCAAGAGATGCTCATGGAGGATCCATGGCCTCTACCTCTAAGAAGGGATCTGCTTCAGCAGGGACCTTGTATGTTCCAAGACTTGCCGCGTCTGCGTTTGACGGCATGGCGGTTGAACGCCGGATTCTAAAGGAAAAGGGCATTCCAGAGGAAGTTATTCCTACCTTGATTAAGGCTAGAAAGGAAGTGACTGTACAACATTATCACCGCATTTGGCGAAAATATGTTGCGTGGTGTGAGGCCAAGAAGGCTCCAACGGAAGAATTTCAATTGGGTCGATTCTTACATTTCCTGCAAGCAGGATTGTCTATGGGCCTAAAATTGGGGTCCATTAAAGTTCAAATTTCGGCCTTATCAATCTTCTTCCAGAAGGAATTGGCATCAGTGCCTGAAGTACAAACTTTTGTCAAAGGTGTACTACATATACAACCCCCAATAGTGCCTCCAGTGGCACCGTGGGATTTGAACGTAGTTTTGAATTTTCTCAAATCTCATTGGTTTGAGCCTCTAAAATCGGTAGATTTAAAATACCTTACATGGAAGGTAACCATGCTATTGGCCCTGGCTTCAGCCAGGAGAGTTTCAGAGTTGGCGGCTTTATCATACAAAAGCCCATATCTGATTTTCCATTCGGACAGGGCAGAACTGCGGACACGTCCTCATTTTCTCCCTAAGGTGGTTTCGGCTTTTCACTTGAACCAGCCTATTGTGGTGCCTGCGGCTACTAGCGACTTGGAGGACTCCAAGTTACTGGACGTTGTCAGAGCATTAAAAATATATATTTCAAGGACAGCTGGAGTCAGAAAATCTGACTCGTTGTTTATATTGTATGCACCCAACAAGATGGGTGCTCCTGCGTCTAAACAGACGATTGCACGTTGGATCTGTAGCACAATCCAACTTGCACATTCTGTGGCAGGCCTGCCACAGCCTAAATCTGTAAAGGCCCACTCCACAAGGAAAGTGGGCTCATCTTGGGCGGCTGCCCGAGGGGTCTCGGCATTACAACTTTGCCGAGCAGCTACGTGGTCAGGGGAGAACACGTTTGTAAAATTTTACAAATTTGATACTCTGGCTGAGGAGGACCTGGAGTTCTCTCATTCGGTGCTGCAGAGTCATCCGCACTCTCCCGCCCGTTTGGGAGCTTTGGTATAATCCCCATGGTCCTGACGGAGTCCCAGCATCCACTAGGACGTTAGAGAAAATAAGAATTTACTTACCGATAATTCTATTTCTCATAGTCCGTAGTGGATGCTGGGCACCCATCCCAAGTGCGGATTGTCTGCAATACTTGTACATAGTTATTGTTACAAAGATCGGGTTATTACTATTGTTGTGAGCCATCTTTTCAGAGGCTACTTCGTTTTTTGTTATCATACTGTCAACTGGGTTCAGATCACAAGTTGTACGGTGTGATTGGTGTGGCTGGTATGAGTCTTACCCGGGATTCAAGATCCTTCCTTATTGTGTACGCTCGTCCGGGCACAGTACCTAACTGAGGCTTGGAGGAGGGTCATAGGGGGAGGAGCCAGTACGCACCATGTGATCCTAAAAGCTTTATTTAGATGTGCCCTGTCTCCTGCGGAGCCCGCTATTCCCCATGGTCCTGACGGAGTCCCAGCATCCACTACGGACTATGAGAAATAGAATTATCGGTAAGTAAATTCTTATTTTTTTATTTTCAGTGAGTCCTGCTGGCAACAGGCTCACTGCATCGTGGGACTAAGGGGAGAAGAAGCGAACTCACCTGCGTGCAGAGTGGATTGGGCTTCTTAGGCTACTGGACATTAGCTCCAGAGGGACGATCACAGGTTCAGCCTGGATGGGTCCCGGAGCCGCGCCGCCGGCCCCCTTACAGAGCCAGAAGAGCGAAGAGGTCCGGTGAAATCGGCGGCAGAAGACGGTCCTGTCTTCAACTAAGGTAGCGCACAGCACCGCAGCTGTGCGCCATTGCTCTCAGCACACTTCACACTCCGGTCACTGAGGGTGCAGGGCGCTGGGGGGGGAGCGCCCTGAGACGCAATATAACAGATATACCTTAGGTTGGCAAAAAGAAATACATCACATATAGCTCCTGGGCTATATGGATTTATTTAACCCCTGCCATTTTTCCAGAAAAGAGCGGGAGATAAGGACGTCGTGAAGGGGCGGAGCCTATCTCCTCAGCACACAAGCGCCATTTTCCCTCACAGCTTCGCTGGAAGGACGGCTCCCTGACTCTCCCCTGCAGACCTGCTACAGAATCAGGGTAAAAAAGAGAAGGGGGGGCACTATTGGCAGCTAATAATAAAAACAGCAGCTATAAAAGGGAGTAACACTTATATAAGGTTATCCCTGTATATATATATAGCGCTTGGTGTGTGCTGGCAAACTCTCCCTCTGTCTCTCCAAAGGGCTGGTGGGGTCCTGTCCTCTATCAGAGCATTCCCGGTGTGTGTGCTGTGTGTCGGTACGTGTGTGTCGACATGTATGAGGAGGAAAATGATGTGGAGGCGGAGCAATTGCCTGGGTTAGTGATGTCACCCCCTAGGGAGTCGACACCTGACTGGATGATCGTATTTAAAGAATTACGTGACAATGTCAGCACTTTGCAAAAAACTGTTGACGACATGAGACAGCCGGCAAATCAATTAGTGCCTGTCCAGGCGTCTCAGACACCGTCAGGGGCCCTAAAACGCCCGTTACCTCAGTGGGTTGACACAGACCCAGACACAGATACTGAGTCTAGTGTCGACGGTGAGGAGACAAACGTAATGTCCAGTAGGGCCACACGTTACATGATCACGGCAATGAAGGAGGCATTGAACATTTCTGACACTACAAGTACCACAAAGAAGGGTATTATGTGGGGTGTGAAAAAACTACCAATAGTTTTTCCTGAGTCAGATGAATTAAATGAGGTGTGTGATAAAGCGTGGGTTTCCCCCGACAAAAAACTGCTAATTTCTAATAAATTATTGGCACTATATCCTTTCCCGCCAGAGGTTAGGGCGCGTTGGGAAACACCCCCTAGGGTAGATAAAGCGCTCACACGTTTATCTAAACAAGTAGTGTTACCGTCTCCTGATACGGCCACCCTCAAAGAACCAGCTGATAGAAGGCTGGAAAATATCCTAAAAAGTATATACACACATACTGGTGTTATACTGCGACCAGCAATCGCTTCAGCCTGGATGTGCAGTGCTGGAGTCGCGTGGTCGGATTCCCTGACTGAAAATATTGATACCCTGGACAGGGACAATATATTGTTAACTATAGAGCATTTGAAGGATGCATTCCTATATATGCGTGATGCACAGAGGGATATTTGCTCCCTGGCATCAAGAGTAAGTGCTATGTCCATTTCTGCCAGAAGAGCATTATGGACGCGACAGTGGTCAGGGGATGCGGATTCCAAACGACATATGGAAGTATTGCCGTATAAAGGGGAGGAGTTATTTGGGGCTGGTCTATCGGACCTGGTGGCCACGGCAACGGCTGGAAAGTCCACCTTTTTACCCCAGGTCACCTCACATCAGCAGAAAAAGACACCGTCTTTTCAAACTCAGTCCTTTCGTTCCCATAAGTACAAGCGAGCAAAAGGCCACTCATTTCTGCCCCGGGGCAGAGGAAGAGGAAAAAGACTGCACCATGCAGCCGCTTCCCAGGAGCAGAAGCCCTCCCCTGCTTCTGCCAAGTCTTCAGCATGACGCTGGGGCTTTACAAGCAGACTCAGAGACGGTGGGGGCCCGTCTCAAGAATTTCAACGCGCAGTGGGCTCACTCGCAAGTGGACCCCTGGATTCTACAGGTAGTATCGCAGGGGTACAAACTGGAATTCGAGGCATTTCCCCCTCGCCGTTTCCTGAAGTCTGCTCTACCAAAGTCTCCCTCCGACAGGGAGGCAGTTTTGGAAGCCATTCACAAGCTGTATTCCCAGCAGGTGATAATCAAGGTACCCCTCCTACAACAAGGAAAGGGGTATTATTCCACGCTGTTTGTGGTACCGAAGCCGGACGGCTCGGTGAGACCAATTTTAAATCTGAAATCCTTGAACACTTACATAAAAAGGTTCAAATTCAAGATGGAGTCACTCAGAGCAGTGATAGCGAACCTGGAAGAAGGGGACTATATGGTGTCTCTAGACATAAAAGATGCTTATCTCCACGTCCCAATCTACCCTTCTCACCAAGGGTACCTCAGGTTTGTAGTACAAAACTGTCATTATCAGTTTCAGACGCTGCCGTTTGGGTTGTCCACGGCACCTCGGGTCTTTACCAAGGTAATGGCCGAAATGATGATTCTTCTTCGAAGAAAAGGCATCTTAATTATCCCTTACTTGGACGATCTCCTGATAAGGGCAAGGTCCAGGGAACAGTTAGAAGTCGGAGTAGCACTATCTCAGGTAGTGTTACGTCAGCACGGGTGGATCCTAAATATTCCAAAATCGCAGCTGATTCCAACGACACGTCTACTGTTCCTAGGAATGATTCTGGACACAGTCCAGAAGAAGGTGTTTCTCCCGGAGGAGAAGGCCAGGGAGTTATCCGAGCTAGTCAGGAACCTCCTAAAACCAGGCCAGGTGTCAGTGCATCAGTGCACGAGGGTCCTGGGAAAAATGGTGGCTTCTTACGAAGCGATTCCATTCGGAAGATTCCATGCAAGAACGTTTCAGTGGGATCTACTGGACAAATGGTCCGGATCGCATCTTCAGATGCATCAGCGGATAACCCTGTCGCCAAGGACAAGGGTGTCTCTTCTGTGGTGGCTGCAGAGTGCTCATCTACTAGAGGGCCGCAGATTTGGCATTCAGGATTGGATCCTGGTGACCACGGATGCCAGCCTGAGAGGCTGGGGAGCAGTCACACAGGGAAGAAATTTCCAGGGCTTGTGGTCAAGCATGGAAACATCTCTTCATATAAACATTCTGGAACTAAGGGCCATTTACAATGCCCTAAGTCAAGCGAAACCCCTGCTTCAGGGTCAGGCGGTATTGATCCAATCGGACAACATCACGTCAGTCGCCCACGTAAACAGACAGGGCGGCACGAGAAGCAGGAGGGCAATGGCAGAAGCTGCAAGGATTCTTCGCTGGGCGGAAAATCATGTGATAGCACTGTCAGCAGTGTTCATTCCGGGAGTGGACAACTGGGAAGCAGACTTCCTCAGCAGACACGACCTTCACCCGGGAGAGTGGGGACTTCACCCAGAAGTCTTCCACCTGATTGTAAACCGTTGGGAAAAACCAAAGGTGGACATGATGGCGTCCCGTCTAAACAAAAAACTAGACAGGTATTGCGCCAGGTCAAGGGACCCTCAGGCAATAGCGGTGGACGCTCTGGTAACACCGTGGGTGTACCAGTCAGTGTATGTGTTCCCTCCTCTGCCTCTCATACCAAAAGTACTGAGAATCATAAGAAGGAGAGGAGTAAGAACTATACTCGTGGTTCCGGATTGGCCAAGAAGGACTTGGTACCCGGAACTTCAAGAGATGCTCACGGAAGACCCGTGGCCTCTACCTCTAAGAAAGGACCTGCTCCAGCAGGGGCCTTGTGTGTTCCAAGACTTACCGCGGCTGCGTTTGACGGCATGGCGGTTGAACGCCGGATCCTGAAGGAAAAAGGCATTCCAGATGAAGTCATCCCTACCCTGATCAAAGCTAGGAAGGATGTAACCGCAAAACATTATCACCGCATTTGGCGAAAATATGTTGCGTGGTGTGAGGCCAAGAAGGCCCCTACAGAGGAATTTCAACTGGGTCGTTTCCTCCATTTCCTGCAAACAGGACTATCTATGGGCCTAAAATTAGGGTCCATTAAGGTTCAAATTTCGGCCCTGTCGATTTTCTTCCAGAAAGAACTGGCTTCAGTGCCTGAAGTTCAGACATTTGTAAAAGGGGTACTGCATATACAGCCTCCTTTTGTGCCTCCAGTGGCACCTTGGGATCTCAATGTTGTTTTGAGTTTCCTAAAGTCACATTGGTTTGAACCACTCACCACTGTGGACTTAAATTATCTCACATGGAAGGTGTTGATGCTGTTAGCCCTGGCTTCAGCCAGGCGTGTGTCAGAATTGGCGGCTTTATCATATAAAAGCCCTTACTTAATTTTTCATTCTGACAGGGCAGAATTGAGGACTCGTCCTCAATTTCTCCCTAAGGTGGTTTCTGCATTTCACATGAACCAACCTATTGTGGTACCTGCGGCTACTAGGGACTTGGAGGACTCCAAGTTGCTTGACGTAGTCAGGGCCCTGAAAATATATGTTTCCAGGACGGCTGGAGTCAGAAAATCTGACTCGCTGTTTATCCTGTATGCACCCAACAAGCTGGGTGCTCCTGCTTCTAAGCAGACGATTGCTCGTTGGATTTGTAGTACAATTCAGCTTGCACATTCTGTGGCAGGCCTGCCACAGCCAAAATCTGTAAAAGCCCATTCCACAAGGAAAGTGGGCTCATCTTGGGCGGCTGCCCGAGGGGTCTCGGCTTTACAACTTTGCCGAGCAGCTACTTGGTCAGGGGCAAACACGTTTGCTAAATTCTACAAATTTGATACCCTGGCTGAGGAGGACCTGGAGTTCTCTCATTCGGTGCTGCAGAGTCATCCGCACTCTCCCGCCCGTTTGGGAGCTTTGGTATAATCCCCATGGTCCTTACGGAGTCCCAGCATCCACTAGGACGTCAGAGAAAATAAGATTTTACTCACCGATAAATCTATTTCTCGTAGTCCGTAGTGGATGCTGGGCGCCCATCCCAAGTGCGGATTGTCTGCAATACTTGTATATAGTTATTGTTACAAAAATTCGGGTTATTATTGTTGTGAGCCATCTTTTCAGAGGCTCCTTTCGTTTATCATACTGTTAACTGGGTTCAGATCACGAGTTGTACGGTGTGATTGGTGTGGCTGGTATGAGTCTTACCCGGGATTCAATATCCTTCCTTATTATGTACGCTCGTCCGGGCACAGTATCCTAACTGAGGCTTGGAGGAGGGTCATAGGGGGAGGAGCCAGTGCACACCACCTGATCCTAAAGCTTTTATTCTTGTGCCCTGTCTCCTGCGGAGCCGCTATTCCCCATGGTCCTTACGGAGTCCCAGCATCCACTACGGACTACGAGAAATAGATTTATCGGTGAGTAAAATCTTATTTTTTTACTGTGAGGGCCAGTGTGTGTTTTGTTTTTTTTCTGTGGGGAACTGATGGTGCGCCTTGGGAATTTTAAAATATTGTTCATGTGCCGCGAGTAAAAAAAAGTTGAAAATCACTGCTGTACAGTCTTCATGAATGAGTGGCAACACAGCAAAGTTGTCAAGGTCATTTGTAAGTGTAAGGAAGTAGAAATTGATAGATTTATGAAAGGACTTTATGGGGTACATTTATACCTCTTTCAGACAGAAAAATCTCAAATACCCGGATTTTTCACAGGTTTGTGTTCCCGTGAAAAACCCGGTTACAGTCCCTTACCCCCTTTCACACAGCACAAAAAACCCGGTAAATTCCCCGGGTCGACCCCTTTCAGACAGAACCCGTGTCAGCCCTGCAAAAGACTTGTGTGTCATAAAAAATGGACTGTTTTCATGGCACACAGAGATGAGGTCATGAAAGTGGGTGGTGACTGATCACAGCATTGCATTAACCATGGCCGACGAGTTACTGTTGAGTAGCCCGGAGTTCCTGGCTTATTGCTGTTTTTTGCTGTTTCACACAGCAAATGAGAGCCTGATGCAGCTGCTAGCACTGTGCTACCTGGCACAGTCTTATGCCAAGAGGAGAAGGGAGCAATTTCTAGCGGAGAGGGCTAATACTCGACGCCGGTATTTGCACAGGAAGAGAGCCCTTATTTTGCAGGCATGGACAAGCTTTCTGGGCGACCGTGGAAGCTTATCAGCCAGAGGCGTGGATGGCACACTTTCGGATGTCGCGTGATACCTTTTACTACCTGCTGGTACTTCTCACTCCAGCACTCACCAGGGGAAATACAAACTACCGCAAGACCATCGAGCCGTGCAGGAGACTAGCGATTGTGTAGTGGTGGTATGCAACCCCGGGGGAATACCGCACCATCACCTGCTTGTTCGGTGTTGGCATATCGACGGTGTGTGCTAGTGTGGGAAGTGACCCAGGCATTGCTGGATACCCTTTACCACTGCTTCATCTCCTTACCGCAAGGTGCCCGGCTGGATGATACCATCAAAGGTTTCCAGAAACGTAAATATCCCCAGTGTGCTGGAGCCATAGATGGACCCACATACCCATAATTGCCCCTAGAGACAACCCAGCCGATTACTACAACCGAAAAGGCTGGCACTCCATCTTCCTGCAGGTTGTAGTGGACCATGAGTATTGGTAAGTAGTATGGTGTTTTAATGTGATTTATATGCTGGGTCCATGATGTGTATTATTAAACACAGCAAATACGTATACTATTCATCAGTTTCACAGATGTCTTCATTGGCTGGCCGGGTCGTGCTCACAACTCCCGAGTACTTGGCAACTCGGAATTGTTCCAGATTGCAGAGGAGAACCAACATTGCTGGTTGTTCCCTAGAGAGGTAAATATTTCTCTTTTGATGGGTAATATTTTTGGTTTATGGGTATATATGGGTAATATTACTGCAACAGTGGCAGACAGGGCATGCTGGCATGTCTAGTTCCACAAAAGCTGGAGGCTCACAAGTTTCGGCTAGGGTTAGGCTGCGGAAAGGGAGGGTTAGTCGTTAGGGGAGGGGTGGGAGGGTTTAGGATACTTATCTCCCCCATGTCAGGATTAGATTGTTGGTATTCATAATTATTCCCTGTACTTTCATGAACATTATGTATGCCACCTATACTATATATTAATTTTTATTTCCCATTACAGAAATCAAAGTTTGTGGATGGTGTGGAGATCCCGGTGCACCTTATTGGAGATGAGCATACCCTTTGAGGCGATGGCTCATCAAGGGCTTCACACAGCATCTGCCACTCTCTCATGAACAGGAGCACTTCACACACACTCTCAGCTCGGCCAGAATGGTGGTGGAGAACGCCTTTGGGAGACTGAAGGGGCGCTGGCGGTGTCTACTAAAGCGCAATGACATTGCCATCACCCTGGTGCCAGATGTGGTTGCTGCTTGCTGTATCTTGCACAACTTTTGCGAGATACAGAAGGAACATTTTTTACCTGAGTGGAATGTTGTGGACACAGAACTGTGCGATACTCCTGTAGAAGCAGCAGAAGCAGCCTACGAGGGGGAGATAAGTAGTGGCAGTGCAGAGGAGATACGCAACACCCTCACTGCTAACTTAAGTAATATGACACAGTAGAGGACACAAGGGATATGTATCAAAACATTTTTGGTTTTATTTCTCTAACGTCCTAGTGGATGCTGGGTACTCCATAAGGACCAAGGGGATAGACGGGCTCCGAAGGAGACATGGGCACTTTAAGAAAGAATTTAGGTTCTGGTGTGCTCTGGCTCCTCCCTCTATGCCCCTCCTCCAGACCTCAGTTTGATACTGTGCTTTTCAGTGAGCTCTCCTGAGTTTGCTGAGAGAAAGTATTTTGTTAGGTTTTTTATTTTCAGGGAGCTCTGCTGGCAACAGACTCCCTGCATCGTGGGACAGAGGGGAGAGAAGCAGCCCTACTCTCTGAAGCTAGGTCCTGCTTCTTAGGCTACTGGACACCATTAGCTCCAGAAGGATCGTACGCAGGATCTCAGCCTCGCCGTCCGATCCCAGAGCCGCGCCGCCGCCCCCCTCGCAGAGCCGGAAGACAGAAGCCGGGTGAGTATGAGAAGCAAAGAAGACTTCAAATCGGCGGCAGAAGACTCCGTTCTTCACTGAGGTAACGCACAGCACTGCAGCTGTGCGCCATTGCTCCCACACACCTCACATATTCCGGTCACTGTAAGGGTGCAGGGCGCAGGGGGGGCGCCCTGGGCAGCAATTGAGACCTCTTTGGCAAAAGTTTAGCATATATACAGTTGGGCACTGTATATATGTATGAGCCCCCGCAAAAAAAATTGTACATTTAAGCGGGACAGAAGCCTGCCGCTGAGGGGGCGGGGCTTCTTCCTCAGCACTCACCAGCGCCATTTTTTCTCCACAGCTCCCCTGAGAGGAAGCTCCCCAGGCTCTCCCCTGCAAAAACACGGTATAAGAGGGTAAAAAGAGAGGGGGGGGCACATAATTAGGCGCAAAAATCAATATAAACAGCAGCTACTGGGTTAACATTAAGTTACTGTGTTATTCCTGGGTTTATAGCGCTGGGGTGTGTGCTGGCATACTCTCTCTCTGTCTCTCCAAAGGGCCTTGTGGGGGAACTGTCTTCAAAAAGGGCATTCCCTGTGTGTGTGGTGTTTCATTACGCTTGTGTCGACATGTTTGACGAGGAAGGCTATGTGGAAGCAGAGCGGGACCAAATGAATGTGGTGTCTCCGCCGACGGCGCCGACACCTGATTGGATGGATATGTGGAAGGTTTTAAATGATAATGTTAATTCCTTGCATAAAAGGCCTCAGGACAGTCAGGGTCTCAACCCGTGCCTGATCCTATGTCGCAGAGGCCGTCAGGGTCTCAGAAGTGCCCACTATCCCAAATTGTTGACACAGATACCGACATGGATTCTGACTCCAGTGTCGATTACGATGATGCAAAGTTACAGCCTAAATTGGCTAAATCCATCCGTTATATGATTATAGCAATTAAGGATGTGTTGCACATCACAGAGGAAACCCCAGTCCCTGACAAGAGGGTGCATATGTATGGGGAAAAGAAACCTGAGGTAACCTTTCCCCCCTCACACGAGCTAAATGAGTTATGTGAAAAGGCTTGGGAATCTCCAGATAAAAAACTGCAGATTTCAAAAAGGATTATTATGGCGTATCCTTTCCCGCCAACAGACAGGTTACGCTGGGAATCCTCCCCTAAGGTGGACAAAGCTTTAACACGCTTATCCAAGAAGGTAGCCCTGCCGTCACAGGATACGGCTACCCTCAAAGATGCTGCGGATCGCAAACAGGAGGTTACCCTGAAGTCCATTTATACACATTCGGGTACCTTGCTGAGGCCGGCGATCGCGTCGGCCTGGGTGTGTAGTGCTGTAGCAGCATGGACGGATACCTTATCTGAGGAAATTGAGACCTTAGACAAGGATACTGTATTGTTGACCTTGGGGCATATTAAAGACGCTGTCCTTTATATGAGAGAGGCTCAAAGAGACATTAGTCTGCTGGGTTCTAGAATAAATGCTATGTCAATTTCTGCCAGAAGGGTCCTGTGGACTCGGCAATGGACAGGTGATGCCGACTCAAAAAGGCATATGGAGGTTTCACCTTACAAGGGTGAGGAATTGTTTGGGGTGGGTCTCTCAGACCTGGTCTCCACAGCTACTGCTGGAAATCAAATTTTTTGCCATATGTTTCCTCACAGCCTAAGAGAGCACCGTATTATCAAATGCAGTCCTTTCGATCACAGAAAAACAAGAAAGTCCGAGGTGCATCCTTTCTTGCCAGAGGCAGGGGCAGAGGAAAGAAGCTGCACAACACAGCTAGTTCCCAGAAACAGAAGTCCTCCCCGGCCTTTACAAAATCCACCGCATGACGCTGGGGCTCCACAGGCGGAGCTAGGCCCGGTGGGGGCACGTCTTCGAAATTTCAGCCGCAAGTGGGTTCACTCCCAGTTGGATCCCTGGGCAATAGAGATTGTGTCTCAGGGATACAAGCTGGAATTCGAGGAGATGCCCCCTCACCGATACCTCAAATCGGCCCTGCCAGCTTCCCCCCACGAGAGGGAAATAGTGTTAACTGCAATTCACAAATTGTATCTTCAACAGGTGGTGGTCAAGGTTCCCCTCCTTCAGCAGGGAAGGGGTTATTATTCAACCATGTTTGTAGTCCCGAAACCGGACGGTTCGGTCAGACCCATACTGAATTTAAAATCCCTGAACATATACCTGAAAAGGTTCAAGTTCAAGATGGAATCGCTGAGAGCGGTCATCGCAAGCCTGGAAGGGGGGGATTTTATGGTGTCTCTGGACATAAAGGATGCATAACTTCATGTCCCCATTTATCCACCTCATCAGACGTACCTCAGATTTGTGGTACAGGATTGTCATTACCAATTTCAGACGTTGCCGTTTGGTCTCTCCGCGGCACCGAGAATATTTACCAAGGTAATGGCGGAAATGATGGTACTCCTGCGGAAGCAAGGAGTCACTATTATCCCATACTTGGACGATCTCCTCATAAAAGCGAGATCAAGAGAGCAGTTGCTGATCAGTGTAGCACTTTCTCTGGAAGTGTTACGGCAACACGGCTGGATTGTAAATATTCCAAAGTCGCAGTTGGTTCCTACGACTCGTCTGCCCTTCCTGGGCATGATTCTAGATACAGACAGGAAAAGGGTTTATCTCCCGATGGAGAAAGCTCAGGAACTCATGACACTGGTCAGGAACCTATTAAAACCAAAACATGTGTCAGTGCATCACTGCACTCGTGTCCTGGGAAAGATGGTGGCATCATACGAGGCAATTCCCTTCGGCAGGTTCCATGCGAGGACCTTTCAATGGGACTTACTGGACAAGTGGTCCGGATCACATCTTCAGATGCATCGGTTAATCACCCTATCCCCCAGGGCCAGGATGTCACTCCTGTGGTGGCTGCAGAGCGCTCACCATCTCGAGGGCCGCAGATTCGGCATTCAGGACTGGGTCCTGGTGACCATGGACGCAAGCCTCCGAGGTTGGGGTGCAGTCACACAGGGAAGAAATTTCCAAGGTCTGTGGTCAAGTCAAGAGACTTGCCTTCACATCAACATCCTGGAACTAAGGGCCATATACAACGCCCTACGTCGAGCGGAGACCCTGCTTCGCGACCAACCGGTTCTGATTCAGTCAGACATCACCGCAGTGGCTCATGTAAACCGCCAAGGCGGCACAAGGAGCAGAGTGACGATGGCGAAAGCCGCCAGAATTCTTCGCTGGGCGGAGAATCACGTAAGCGCACTGTCAGCAGTGTTCATCCCGGGAGTGGACAACTGGGAAGCAGACTTCCTCAGCAGACACGACCTCCACCCGGGAGAGTGGGGACTTCATCAGGAAGTCTTTGCGCAGATTACAAGTCGGTGGGAACTGCCACAGGTGGACATGATGGCATCCCGACTCAACAAAAAGCTACAGAGGTATTGCGCCAGGTCAAGAGACCCTCAGGCGATAGCTGTAGAAGCCCTGGTGACACCGTGGGTGTTCCAGTCGGTCTATGTATTTCCTCCTCTTCCTCTCATACCCAAGGTGCTGAGGATAATAAGAAAAAGAGGAGTGAGAACGATACTCATTGTTCCAGATTGGCCACGAAGGACTTGGTATCCAGATCTGCAAGAACTGCTCACAGAGGACCCGTGGCCTCTTCCTCTCAGACAGGACTTGTTGCAACAAGGGCCTTGTCTGTTCCAAGACTTACCGCGGCTGCGTTTGACGGTATGGCGGTTGAACGCCGGATCCTAGCAGAGAAGGGCATTCCGGATGAGGTCATTCCAACGCTGATATAGGATAGGAAGGACGTGACAGCTCAACATTATCACCGTATATGGCGAAAATATGTTGCTTGGTGTGAGGCCAGGAATGCTCCTACTGAGGAGTTCCAGCTGGGTCGTTTCCTTCACTTCCTACAGTCCGGAGTGAATTTGGGCCTAAAATTGGGTTCCATTAAGGTCCAGATTTCGGCCCTATCCATTTTCTTTCAAAAGGAGTTGGCCTCTCTACCTGAAGTTCAGACATTTGTAAAGGGAGTGCTGCATATTCAGCCCCCTTTTGTGCCTCCAGTGGCACCTTGGGATCTTAAAGTGGTGTTGAGTTTCCTGAAATCCCACTGGTTTGAACCACTCAAAACAGTGGAGTTGAAATATCTCACGTGGAAGGTGGTCATGCTATTAGCCTTAGCTTCGGCTAGGCGGGTGTCAGAGTTGGCGGCTTTGTCACATAAAAGCCCCTATCTGGTTTTCCATGCGGATAGAGCAGACCCGTTTCACAATTTCTGCCGAAAGTGGTTTCATCCTTTCATATAAACCAACCTATTGTGGTGCCTGTGGCTACTACTGACTTGGAGGATGCCGAGTTGCTTGATGTGGTCAGGGCTTTGAAGGTTTATGTAGCCAGAACGGCTAGGGTCAGGAAAACAGAGTCTTTGTTTATCCTGTATGCTTCCAACAAGCTTGGTGCTCCTGCTTCAAAGCAAACTATTGCTCGCTGGATCTGTAACACGATTCAGCAGGCTCATTCTGCGGCTGGATTGCCGCTGCCAAAATCAGTTAAGGCCCATTCCACTAGGAAGGTGGGCTCTTCTTGGGCGGCTGCCCGAGGGGTCTCGGCATTACAGCTTTGCCGAGCGGCTACTTGGTCAGGTTCAAACACTTTTGCAAAGTTCTACAAGTTTGATACCCTGGCTGAGGAGGACCTTGTGTTTGCTCAATCGGTGCTGCAGAGTCATCCGCACTCTCCCGCCCGTTTGGGAGCTTTGGTATAATCCCCATGGTCCTTACGGAGTCCCCAGCATCCACTAGGACGTTAGAGAAAATAAGATTTTACTTACCGGTAAATCTATTTCTCGTAGTCCGTAGTGGATGCTGGGCGCCCGTCCCAAGTGCGGAATTCTTCTGCAATACTTGTATATAGTTATTGCTTCAATAAGGGTTATGTTATGGTTGCATCAGGGTTAACCTGATGCTCTGTTGTTGTTCATACTGTTAACTGGGTAAGTTTATCACAAGTTATACGGTGTGATTGGTGTGGCTGGTATGAATCTTGCCCTGGATTACCAAAATCCTTTCCTTGTACTGTCAGCTCTTCTGGGCACAGTTTCTCTAACTGAGGTCTGGAGGAGGGGCATAGAGGGAGGAGCCAGAGCACACCAGAACCTAAATTCTTTCTTAAAGTGCCCATGTCTCCTGCGGAGCCCGTCTATCCCCTTGGTCCTTACGGAGTCCCCAGCATCCACTACGGACTACGAGAAATAGATTTACCGGTAAGTAAAATCTTATTTTTTTTGTTCTTTAATAGTTATGGTTTTATTGTTTCAGTAAAGTTCTGTACATGTTACCTCACATGTATGAGTTTAATTAGTACTTATTTGCAATTTAAACTGCTGAAAAGTGCTGAATACACATAAACATCATTCTTAAAAACATTAAAGAATAAGAAAAAAAGATTATTTGCCACTGTAGGCACATAAATAGAGGGCATAATGCTTGTACATTTTGCTAAACGTACACTCCCCCATCTAAAGAAGTGGCTGAGGTAATGGCCAGCTATGGGCCAGACACTTGACAGGCCTGTAAAGTGCTGAATACACTTGAACATTTTCAAAAAGACAAAGAATAAAGATTATTTGCCACTGTAGGCACATAAATAGAGGGCATAATGCTTGTACATTTTGCTAAACGTACACTCCCCCATCTAAAGAAGTGGCTGAGGTAATGGCCAGCTGTGGGCCGGACACTTGGAATTATTTACAACTGTCTGCACGAAGTGCTGCCCAGTGGACGGGTGAGAGTTGTGACATCTGGATAGGTATACACAGTGCCATGTGTAGTATTATGCCCTGTGCCATCTGGACTATTATGCACTCTTTCATGTGGACTGCTATGCATTGTAACTTCAGTACTGGTCTGCTTATTGACATGTGGACTGCTACGCACTGGGTCGTGTGATAAATTATTTTCTGTGCCATCTAGATAACTATGCACTGCACCATAGTTGGTAGTATACACTGTGCCCTCTGGAATACTATGTGGAGTAGCAGTACGTTGATTTGATTGGTTTGTTGCCATAACCTGCATGCCTCTGCTATGAAGCTGGTAGTTTGCAAAATTGCCCTCAGAATATTGAGGAGGAGTATACACTGGATAAGGGTGTGGAGGGTGCGGATTGTGTAATCTAGACACCAGACCGTTAAGAAAGGAAATTTGTGCCTCTCTGTTTTCCCTAGAAATGTGTTCATGCATACCCACAAGTTGTGTGAGAAATGTATTTTGTAACTCTTTCTTGTTGTCAAAAAAGTGTTGTAGTCGGGCATCCTCCTGTGCCTTCATTTCTGCATCGGATTCTCGCAGCTGATTGACTAGTATTCTTGTCATAACGCGCGTAGCTTGCTCCATCTTTGAAGTTTTTTTCTTCCGTTCTGGGACGTCAAAGACTAGAAATGCAAGGAAAAGAAAATATATTTAAAATAGCATATAGCAGTGATGTCAGCATATATGTGCTTGAGGCCGTCTTCCTCATGCGCACTAGCTTCACACTGCAACATTAAATTTTTTTGTATTGGTCATGACAAAGATATCATGTGTGACTTATGGAAGTGCGCAATTGTACAAACACTGCATGCTATGCACGATGTCTCCTTTCTTCGTGCTATTAGCATGCAGTGTGACCTATCATGTTGTTAGCAGTCGTTATTAGTCATAAATAATGCAATAGGTAATGTGGCCTTCTAATATTGTTGAAATACAGAAACAGACAGGAACTGAATGTGTAACGCAGCATTCAAAAATAATAACAAGTGCAAACAACATCATTGTGGAATACGGCCCATACTATACTTATATACTGGATTTTAAATATAAGAAAAATCTTAAGTGTGTGTAAAATAAAAGCAAAAAAACTTACTGTTCCTCCGCAACTTTGGTGCCTTAGTCTGTACAGAAGTCGGTGTCCCAGCCGGAGTCACCGCTCTGCTTCCACTGGTATCAACCTCGATAGTATCGGTGACTGGGTCCCCCATGGCAGTCGGCGGATCAGTGTCACTGATCTCAGTGATGTCATCATACAGCATTGGTGGCGTCAGTGGGATGGATTGGCTGCTCTCTGGGGTAGCGCTTCGTGAGGATTCACAACTGAACGATGAAATGGCAATGGGATTAACCAGTGCAGAATTGCCAAATACTTTTTCTCTGATGTCCTAGTGGATGCTGGGGACTCCGTAAGGACCATGGGGAATAGACGGGCTCCGCAGGAGACTGGGCACTCTAAAAGAAAGATTAGGTACTATCTGGTGTGCACTGGCTCCTCCCTCTATGCCCCTCCTCCAGACCTCAGTTAGAATCTGTGCCCGGCCAGAGCTGGATGCACCTAGTGGGCTCTCCTGAGCCTGCTAGTAAAGAAAGTAATGTTAGGTTTTTTATTTTCAGTGAGATCTGCTGGCAACAGACTCACTGCTACGTGGGACCGAGGGGAGAGAAGCAAACGTACCTGTTCACAGCTAGGTTGCGCTTCTTAGGCTACTGGACACCATTAGCTCCAGAGGGTTCGAACACAGGCAAAGGTCCTCGGTCGTCCGTTCCCGGAGCCGCGCCGCCGTCCCCCTCGCAGAGCCAGAAGATCAGAAGTTGGTGATGAAATCGGCGGCTGAAGACTCCTGTCTTCATTAAGGTAGCGCACAGCACCGCAGCTGTGCGCCATTGCTCCCACTGCACACCACACACTCCGGTCACTGTAGGGTGCAGGGCGCTGGGGGGGGGGGCGCCCTGGGCAGCAATAAGAATACCTTTGGCATAAAAAAGACACATAATACAGTCTGTGACTGTATATGTGTAAAACCCCCGCCATTTTTTAGTCAGAAACAGCAGGACAGAAGCCCGCCGCTGAGAGGGCGGGGCCTTCTTCCTCAGCACACCAGCGCCATTTCTCTTCACAGCTCCGCTGGAAGGACGCTCCCCAGGCTCTCCCCTGCAGTCTCCTGGCACTAAGAGGGTAAAAAGAGAGGGGGGGCACATAAATTTAGGCAAAAGGTGTATTGATACAGCAGCTATTGGGAAAAATTCACTTCTGGTAGTGTGTATCCCTGTGTATATAGCGCTGTGGTGTGTGCTGGCATACTCTTTCTCTGTCTCCCCAAAGACCTTGTGGGGTCCTGTCCTCAGTCAGAGCATTCCCTGTGTGTGTGCTGTGTGTCGGTACGGCTATGTCGACATGTTTGATGAGGAGGGTTACGTGGAGGCGGAGCAAGTGCAGATAAATGTGGTGTCGCCCCCGTCGGGGCCGACACCTGATTGGATGGATATGTGGAAGGTCTTAAATGACAATGTAAACTCATTACATAAGAGATTTGATTATGTTGCTGCCGGGGGACAGCCGGGCTCTCAACCCGGGCCTGCCCAGGCGCCTCAGAGGCCGTCAGCGTCTCAAAAACGCCCACTATCTCAGTTGGTTGACACAGATGTCGACACGGAGTCCGACTCCAGCGTCGACGAGGATGAGGCACTATTACAGCCCAAAATGACTAAGGCCATCCGATACATGATTATTGCAATGAAAAATGTATTACACATTTCAGAGGCTGACCCTGTCCCTGACAAGAGGGTAAATATGTTTGGGGAGAAAAAGCAGCCAGTGACTTTTCCCCGTCACATGAATTAAATGAGTTATGTGAAGAAGCGTGGTCTTCCCCTGATAAGAAAGTGGTGATTCCCAAGAGAATACTAATGGCGTACCCTTTCCCGCCAACGGATAGGTTACGCTGGGAATCCTCCCCTAGGGTTGACAAGGCCCTGACGCGCTTATCTAAAAGAGTGGCTCTGCCGTCTCAGGATACGGCCGCCCTAAAGGAACCTGCGGATAGGAAGCAGGAAGCTATCTTGAAGTCTGTGTATACATATTCTGGTACTCTACTGAGGCCGGCTATTGCTTCAGCTTGGATGTGCAGTGCTGTTGCAGCATGGACAGATACTCTGTCAGAGGGGTTGGATACCCTGGACAGGGATACCGTATTGCTAACACTTAGCCATATTAAAGACGTCGTCTTATATATGCGGGATGCCCAGAGGGACATTTGCCTGCTGGGCTCTCGAATAAATGCAATGTCCATTTCTGCCAGGAGGATCTTATGGACTCGGCAATGGACAGGGGATGCCGACTCTAAAAAACACATGGAGGTTTTGCCTTATAAGGGTGAGGAATTGTTTGGGGACGGTCTCTCGGACCTCGTATCCACAGCGACAGCTGGAAAGTCGACTTTCTTGCCACAGGTTTCCTCACAGCCTAAGAAAGTACCGTATTACCAAATGCAGTCCTTTCGTTCTCAAAAAAGCAAGAGAGTCAGAGGTGCATCCTTTCTTGCCAGAGGCAGGGGTAGAGGAAAGAAGCTGCACCATGCAGCCAGTTCTAAGGAACAAAAGTCCTCCCCTGCTTCCACTAAGTCCACCGCATGACGCTGGGGCTCCACAGGCGGAGCCAGGAGCGGTGGGGGCGCGTCTCCGAAATTTCTGCAACCAGTGGGTTCGCTCACAAGTGGATCCTTGGGCTATACAAATTGTATCTCAGGGATACAAGCTGTAATTCGAAGTGACGCCCCCTCACCGTTACCTAAAATCCGCCTTGCCAGCTTCTCCCACGGGGAGGGAGATAGTCCTGATGGCTATTCACAAGCTGTACCTCCAGCAAGTGATAATAATGGTACCCCCCCCCTTCAGCAGGGAAGGGGTTACTATTCCACACTGTTTGTGGTACCGAAACCGGACGGTTCGGTAAGACCCATTCTAAATTTAAAATCCTTGAACATTTACATGAAAAAGTTCAGGTTCAAAATGGAATCGCTCAGAGCGGTCATTGCCAGCCTGGAAGAGGGGGATTTTATGGTATCTCTGGACATCAAGGATGCGTACTTGCATGTCCCCATTTATCCGCCTCACCAGGAGTACCTCAGGTTTGTGGTACAGGACTGTCATTACCAATTCCAGACGTTGCCGTTTGGTCTATCCACGGCACCGAGAGTCTTTACCAAGGTAATGGCGGAGATGATGGTACTTCTCCGGAAGCAAGGAGTTACAGTTATCCCGTACTTGGACGATCTCCTCATAAAGGCGAGGTCCAGAGAGCAGTTGTTGGTCAGCGTAGCGCACTCTCAGGAAGTGTTGCTACGGCACGGCTGGATTCTGAATATTCCAATGTCGCAGCTGATTCCTACGACGCGTCTGCCCTTCCTGGGCATGATTCTGGACACAGAACAGAAGAAGGTATTTCTCCCGGAGGAGAAGGCTCAGGAGTTAGTGACCATGGTCAGGGATCTCCTGAAACCAAAGCAGGTGTCGGTGCATCACTGCACGCGAGTCCTGGGAAAGATGGTAGCGTCATACGAGGCCATTCCTTTCGGCAGGTTCCATGCCAGGATCTTTCAGTGGGATCTGTTGGACAAGTGGTCCGGATCGCATCTTCAGATGCATAGGCTGATCGCCCTGTCCCCGAGGGCCAGGGTGTCTCTTCTGTGGTGGCTGCAGAGTGCTCATCTTCTTGAGGGCCACAGGTTCATCATACAGGACTGGGTCCTGGTGACCATGGATGCAAGCCTCCGCGGATGGGGGGCAGTCACTCAGGGAAGAAACTTCCAGGGGCTGTGGTCAAGTCAGGAGACTCGTTTGCACATAAACATACTGGAATTAAGGGCCATATACAACGCCCTGAGTCAAGCGGAGCCCCTGCTTCGAGACCAACCAGTGCTGATTCAGTCAGACAACATCACGGCAGTCGCCCATGTAAACCGACAGGGCGGCACAAGAAGCAGGGTGGCGATGGCGGAAGCCACAAGGATTCTTCGTTGGGCGGAGAATCACGTACAAGCACTGTCAGCAGTGTTCATTCCGGGAGTGGACAACTGGGAAGCAGACTTCCTCAGCAGGCACGACCTCCACCCGGGAGAGTGGGGACTTCATCAAGAAGTCTTCGAGCAGATTGCAAATTGGTGGGAACGGCCACAGGTGGACATGATGGCGTCCCGCCTAAACAAAAAGCTAAAAAAATATTGCGCCAGGTCAAGGGACCCTCAGGCGATAGCTGTGGACGCACTGGTAACTCCGTGGGTGTTCCAGTCGGTATATGTGTTTCCTCCTCTTCCTCTCATACACAAGGTACTGAGAATAGTAAGACAAAGAGGAGTGAGAACAATACTCATTGTTCCGGATTGGCCAAGAAGGACTTGGTACCCAGAACTTCAAGAGATGGTCACAGAGGACCCATGGCCTCTGCCTCTCAGACAGGACCTGTTGCAGCAGGGGCCCTGTCTGTTCCAAGACTTACCGCGGTTGCGTTTGACGGCATGGCGGTTGAACGCCGGATCCTAGCGGAAAAGGGTATACCGGATGAAGTAATTCCTACGCTGATAAGAGCTAGGAAGGATGTGACAGCAAAGCATTATCACCGCATATGGCGGAAATATGTTGCTTGGTGTGAGGCCAGGAAGGCCCCTACAGAGGACTTCCAGTTGGGTCGTTTTCTGCATTTCCTACAGTCAGGTGTGACTATGGGCCTCAAATTAGGGTCCATAAAGGTTCAGATCTCGGCCCTATCCATTTTCTTTCAAAAAGAACTGGCTTCACTGCCTGAGGTTCAGACGTTTGTAAGGGAGTGCTGCATATTCAGCCTCCTTTTGTGCCACCAGTGGCACCTTGGGATCTTAACGTTGTGTTGGATTTCCTGAAATCCCACTGGTTTGAGCCACTTAAGACCATGGAGCTAAAATATCTCACGTGGAAAGTGGTCATGCTATTGGCCTTAGCTTCGGCTAGGCGTGTGTCAGAATTGGCGGCTTTGTCATGTAAAAGCCCCTATCTGATCTTCCATATGGACAGGGCAGAATTGAGGACTCGTCCCCAATTTCTCCCTAAGGTGGTATCATCGTTTCATTTGAACCAACCTATTGTGGTGCCTGCGGCTACTAGGGACTTGGAGGATTCCAAGTTGCTAGACGTAGTCCGGGCTTTGAAAATTTATGTTTCCAGAACGGCGGGAGTCAGAAAGTCTGACTCGCTGTTTATTCTGTATGCAGCCAACAGGGTTGGCGCTCCTGCTTCGAAACAGACTATTGCTCGCTGGATCTGTAGCACGATTCAGCTGGCTCACTCTGCGGCTGGATTGCCGCATCCAAAATCAGTAAAAGCCCATTCCACAAGGAAGGTGGGCTCTTCTTGGGCGGCTGCCCGAGGGGTCTCGGCTTTACAGCTTTGCCGAGCTGCTACTTGGTCGGGTTCAAACACATTTGCTAAGTTCTGCAAGTTTGATACCCTGGCTGAGGAGGACCTTGAGTTTGCTCATTCGGTGCTGCAGAGTCGTCCGCACTCTCCCGCCCGTTTGGGAGCTTTGGTATAATCCCCATGGTCCTCACGGAGTCCCCAGCATCCACTAGGACGTCAGAGAAAATAAGAATTTACTCACCGGTAATTCTATTTCTCGTAGTCCGTAGTGGATGCTGGGCGCCCGTCCCAAGTGCGGACTTCTTCTGCAATACGTGTATATAGATATTGCTTACTAAAGGGTTATTGTTATGAGCCATCCGTTGATTGAGGCTCAGTTGTTGTTCATACTGTTAACTGGGTATGGTTATCACAAGTTATACGGTGTGGCTGGTATGAGTCTTACCCTGGATTCCAAATCCTTTCCTTGTAGTGTCAGCTCTTCCGGGCACAGTTTCCCTAACTGAGGTCTGGAGGAGGGGCATAGAGGGAGGAGCCAGTGCACACCAGATAGTACCTAATCTTTCTTTTAGAGTGCCCAGTCTCCTGCGGAGCCCGTCTATTCCCCATGGTCCTTACGGAGTCCCCAGCATCCACTACGGACTACGAGAAATAGAATTACCGGTGAGTAAATTCTTATTATTGCACTGATCGTAGTAAAGCCACTCCATTCTAGCAGCACCACTTTTCCTCCTGTTGTGGTTGTGAACTTTGTTGTAATATTTGCGCAGAGCTTTCAATTTGTTCACTACCTGCTGCTGTGTCCACACAATGCCCTTTGAGGTAAGTATCTTGGCAATGTTTGTGTACACTGTGCCATCCTTCACTGTCCCAGTGATCTGCTTCCAGATCTCCTCCTCCCCTCTAACAGAAAGCAGCTCCCTGATCTCTTCCTCCTTCCAATGCGCCATGCTGTTTCCCACCGTCTCCTCTGCAGCATAATGATGACCTCAGACGCCAGCGTCAGTGTCACGCCCGCTCAGCCAGTCAGAGAGACCCTGCTGCTCAGCCAATTGCCAGAGCCCCGCTAGCTCAGCCAATTAGCGCCGTCAGCCGCTACCCGTTTCTAAAATACCGGGTCGTACCCTTTCAGACAGCCGGCAACCCGTGTAAGAGTCGGGAAAAACCCAGGTAAATTCCTGGGTCGAATTCCCGGGAACTCAGTCCTGTGTTGACCCTTTCAGACAGAAAAAAGTACCGGGTCGACCCTTCAGGAGCCGGAAAATTACTGGGTTCTTTTCTCTGTCTGAAAGGGGTATTACTAACTTGTGGGTTTACTAAAGTAGAGGTGTTGCCCATAGTAGAAAATGATCGCTAAAATTTTACTGGTGGCTACTGGCACCACCTCCACTTTTGTAACTGGCACATTAGTGAATTTACCCCATAACACTGACAAAGAAAATCAATGACATTTTCTTCTGCGGGGTACACTGGGGTTCCACAGGGATAACATCGGGGTGTAGAGTTGGATCTTGATCCGAGGCACCAACAGGCTAAAAGTTTTAACTGTTCCCAAGTTGCACAGCGCCGGTACCACTCCCCCTGCAGCGCCTCCCCCCGCTGCCGCAGACACGTCCCCACGCCTGCCGTCGATCTCAGCTCCCCCAGCCGCCCGCAGCACCGCTTGTCTCCTCACCTCAATCCGACTTGTTTTCAAGTCGGATTGAGTTTGTTGGAAAGGGGGCCAAAACCTTTCGGATTTGGCCCCATTTCCAACAGAAGCACATGGATCGGCGGCTATTCCGCCGATACACGTGTTTTCCGACAAGTCAGGAATTCCCGACTTGTCGGAAAAAATCAGCTCCTATTGAATAGGTCGGAACCCCTTCCGACTTATTTCTGTCGGAAGCTACCATCTTTCCGACAAGACGGCAGCTTCCGACAGTTATAGAATACACCCCTTATTCGCAATGATTGAAAAGCTGTTCACAGTGTACTAGAGATGGTAGGTTGCACATGCAGGGACACCGAGGGGGGAGAGGGCGGGGCAGGAGCACAACATAACTTGACGTGAGGAAAAGCCGTGGCTGCTATATTAGAGACCTTTTTTGCAGATTTAGACTACGACATGTGTACAAATGCTACACACGCACACCCCTCTAATAAGTGTATGTTAGCAAGTTCTCAGTTGTTTTCTATATGCAGATAAGACGCATATTTTGAGCTAAAAAGACATGCAGCCGAGTCACCAGGACCTACAGTATTTGGCACAATTGAAGCCACAGTATAAAAAGATTCATCTGTAGTATTAAATAGGTCAATATTTAGGTTTAATAGTCCATCTAGACAGCTTTTTAATAATCTCTAAGAGGTTAATGTTTATTTCAGCTTTCATTGTAGAGTATGTATTGTACTGTATTGTTTTTAATTTACTTAATGTTATCCATTGAGTTTATAATATTTGTCAGTGTTAAGAGCAAATAAATAAACAATGTAATAAAAAAATATTCATCACCTGAAAAGAAATAAGCTAATAAAAAATAAAAGATATCTTTCAACTAGAACAAAGTACTGCAGAAAGGTTGATTTCATTGCAGAAGAAAACTATTTAAAGTTACATGGAATTAACCCATGGGAAAGCATCATACTGCTAACAGCTGGAAATCTTATTAAATAGACTACTTTCAGAAAATATTTTGACCTCTTACATGAGATGTCATATTGTGAAAACATCTTTGTTGTTCCAAAATAACCTTCCGCTCCATTCACATGGACAGGCCTTTTCATAAATACAGTAGGCTTACATTTCGCAGTGCATTTTACTGCAAATTAGGCAGCACTTTCGCTGTAAAAACTTTACATAATACACATCATTAGTTTTGTGGGTCGCTCCCCCTCCCTACAGACACTGAATGAAATCTTTGTTCTGAAAAGTGACATATTTTGAATCCTGAAACTGCTACATGAAAATTAATTAGTTGATTTGTGATATACAGATGTGTCCTCATACATCTAGCCTCAGTACACTATGCGGCAGGAGTGAGCTCACAGGTTTCATGCATGCGCTGAGCATCTTCTTTGCGCAAAGAAAGCATCTTAGTCACAGCTACTAGGATGAACCAGGAGAATGTGCTGATTAATTTGATATGCAACACTTTTTCTATTCTGATTGCCAGTGTTGTTGGTGTTTAGAGTGTGCACCTGCATTTTTTCTTTTATTTCTTTGTGTCAGCATGGTAGCACCTCTTATTATGTTTAGAATTAGGGTGTGCAGTCCAGCTCCCTCCTATATATTCTATATTGTGTGCATTTGTGTACACTCGAAGTTGGAGACTCCTTCAGCTTGGACTAGCACCTCTCCCACCTCCTTGCATTTACAGACTACATATTGGAATATACACTATGGGGTAAATTTACTAAGATGGGAGTTCTATTTAAGATGATATGTTGCCCATAGCAACCAATCAGATTCCAGGTATTATCTTCTAGAAGGTGCTAGATAAATGAGAAGTAGATTCTGATTGGTTGCTATGGGCAACATCCCATCTTAAATAGGACTCTTATCTTAGCAAATTAACCCCAGTGAATGGTGAGTCCTGGATAAATTAATGAGGGAAATGTAATAGGGTATGAGAATCAGAAAGTGAGAGATGTTGTGAGAGTTCTTCTGGTTTTCTTTAAAGTGGCAATCATTTACATGGCAAAATCAACCTGGCTTTGCCATGTAGATGATTGCCTCTTTTAAAAGACAGGAGAACTGATGACCATCGACATATAACTGTTGACAAGTTATACCACATTCTTTTGCTTCTAGCTTGTACAAAATGCATTTTTCACCTACAAACTTTACACAGAAAGATAGCAAATCTGGACAAATGCAGAGCAAACAGCCAGGTATAGTACTGACCTGTTATGTTGCCGGCAGACCATCATATACACAGCAAGATAGCTTTCATTTGTGAACTCTATAATGAATAGGTCAATACGGGATCATCATAACTTCTAAAGCAGTTTTCACCAGTGTGCTGTGGCACACTAGTGCACAAGTTTTGGCCCTAACTGTGTGGCATTTGTATTTCTCTATCGTCCTAGTGGATGCTGGGGTTCCTGAAAGGACCATGGGGAATAGTGGCTCCGCAGGAGACAGGGCACAAAAAGTAAAGCTTTAGGATCAGGTGGTGTGCACTGGCTCCTCCCCCTATGACCCTCCTCCAAGCCTCAGTTAGATTTTTGTGCCCGGCCGAGAAGGGTGCAATCTAGGTGGCTCTCCTAAAGAGCTGCTTAGAAAAGTTTAGCTTAGGTTTTTTATTTTACAGTGAGTCCTGCTGGCAACAGGATCACTGCAACGAGGGACTTAGGGGAGAAGAAGTGAACTCACCTGCGTGCAGGATGGATTGGCTTCTTTGGCTACTGGACATTAGCTCCAGAGGGACGATCACAGGTACAGCCTGGATGGTCACCGGAGCCTCGCCGCCGGCCCCCTTGCAGATGCTGAAACGAGAAGAGGTCCAGAATCGGCGGCAGAAGACTCCTCAGTCTTCTTAAGGTAGCGCACAGCACTGCAGCTGTGCGCCATTTCCTCTCAGCACACTTCACACGGCAGTCACTGAGGGTGCAGGGCGCTGGGAGGGGGGCGCCCTGGGAGGCAAATGAAAACCTTTTTTGGCTAAAAATACCTCACATATAGCCTCCGGGGACTATATGGAGATATTTAACCCCTGCCAGAATCCATTAAAGAGCGGGAGACGAGCCTGCCGAAAAAGGGGCGGGGCCTATCTCCTCAGCACACAGCGCCATTTTCCCTCACAGAAAGGCTGGAGGGAAGGCTCCCAGGCTCTCCCCTGCACTGCACTACAGAAACAGGGTTAAAACAGAGAGGGGGGGCACTAATTTGGCGTTAGAAATATATAAAAGATGCTATAAGGGAAAACACTTATATAAGGTTGTCCCTATATAATTATAGCGTTTTTGGTGTGTGCTGGCAAACTCTCCCTCTGTCTCTCCAAAGGGCTAGTGGGTCCTGTCCTCTATCAGAGCATTCCCTGTGTGTGTGCTGTGTGTCGGTACGTGTGTGTCGACATGTATGAGGACGATGTTGGTGAGGAGGCGGAGCAATTGCCTGTAATGGTGATGTCACTCTCTAGGGAGTCGACACCGGAATGGATGGCTTATTTAGGGAATTACGTGATAATGTCAACACGCTGCAAGGTCGGTTGACGACATGAGACGGCCGACAAACAATTAGTACCGGTCCAGACGTCTCAGAAACACCGTCAGGGGTTTTAAAACGCCCGTTTACTTTAGTCGGTCGACACAGACACGGACACTGAATCCAGTGTCGACGGGTGAATAAACAAACGTATTCCTTATTAGGGCCACACGTTAAGGGCAATGAAGGAGGTGTTACATATTTCTGATACTACAAGTACCACAAAAGAGGGTATTATGTGGGATGTGAAAAAACTACCGTAGTTTTTCCTGAATCAGATAAATTAAATGAAGTGTGTGATGATGCGTGGGTTCCCCCCGATAGAAAATTATGGGCGGTATACCCTTTCCCGCCAGAAGTTAGGGCGCGTTGGGAAACACCCCTTAGGGTGGATAAGGCGCTCACACGCTTATCAAAACAAGTGGCGGTACCGTCTATAGATAGGGCCGTCCTCAAGGAGCCAGCTGACAGGAGGCTGGAAAATATCATAAAAAGTATATACACACATACTGGTGTTATACTGCGACCAGCGATCGCCTCAGCCTGGATGTGCAGAGCTGGGGTGGCTTGGTCGGATTCCCTGACTAAAAATATTGATACCCTTGACAGGGACAGTATTTTATTGACTATAGAGCATTTAAAGGATGCATTTTCTATATATGCGAGATGCACAGAGGGATATTTGCACTCTGGCATCAAGAGTAAGTGCGATGTCCATATCTGCCAGAAGATGTTTATGGACACGACAGTGGTCAGGTGATGCAGATTCCAAACGGCACAAAGGTGTATTGCCGTATAAAGGAAGAGGAGTTATTTGGGGTCGGTCCATCGGACCTGGTGGCCACGGCAACTGCTGGAAAATCCACCGTTTTTACCCTAAGTCACATCTCTGCAGAAAAAGACACCGTCTTTTCAGCCTCAGTCCTTTCGTCCCTATAAGAGTCATATCTGCCCAGGGATAGAGGAAAGGGAAGAAGACTGCAGCAGGCAGCCCATTCCCAGGAACAGAAGCGTTCCACCGCTTCTGCCAAGCTCTCAGCATGACGCTGGGACCGTACAGGACCCCTGGATCCTACATGTAGTATCCCAGGGGTACAGATTGGAATGTCGAGACGTTTCCCCTTCGCAGGCTCCTGAAGTCTGGTTTACCAAGGTCTCCCTCCGACAAGGAGGCAGTATGGGAAACAATTCACAAGCTGTATTCCCAGCAGGTGATAATCAAATTACCCCTCCTACAACAAGAAAAGGGGTATTATTCCACATTATATTGTGGTACTGAAGCCAGAAGGCTAGGTGAGACCTATTCTAAATCTAAAAAAATTTGAACACTTACAAAGGTTCAAATCAAGATGGAGTCACTCAGAGCAGTGATAACGAACCAGGAAGAAGGGGACTATATAGTGTCCCGAGACATCAGGGATGCTTACCTCCATGTCCAAAATTTGCCCTTCTCACTAAGGGTACCTCAGGTTCGTGGTACAGAACTGTCACTATCAGTTTCAGACGCTGCCGTTTGGATTGTCCACGGCACCCCGGGTCTTTACCAAGGTAATGGCCGAAATGATGATTCTTCTTCGAAGAAAAGGCGTCTTAATTATCCCTTACTTGGACGATCTCCTGATAAGGGCAAAGTCCAGGGAACAGTTGGAGGTCGGAGTAGCACTATCTCGGATACTGCTACAACAGCACGGGTGGATTCTAAATACTCCAAAATCGCAGCTGATCCCGACGACAAGTCTGCTGTGCCTAGGGATGATTCTGGACACAGTCCAGAAAAAGGTGTTTCTCCCGGAAGAGAAAGCCAGGGAGTTATCCGAGCTAGTCAGGAACCTCCTAAAATCAGTGCATCATTGCACAAGGGTCCTGGTAAAGATGGTGACTTCCTACGAAGCAATTCCATTCGGCAGATTTCACGCAAGAATTTTTCAGTGGGATCTGCTGGACAAATGGTCCGGATCGCATCTTCAGATGCATCAGCGGATAACCCTATATCCAAGGACAAGGGTGTCTCTCCTGTGGTGGTTACAGAGTGCTCATCTTCTAGAGGGCCGCAGATTCGGCATTCAGGATTGGATGCTGGTGACCACGGAGGCCAGCCCGAGAGGCTGGGGAGCAGTCACACAAGGAAAAAATTTCCAGGGAGTGTGATCAAGTCTGGAGACTTTTCTCCACATAAATATACTGGAGCTAAGGGTAAATTTATAATACTCTAAGCTTAGCAAGACCTCTGCTTCAAGGTCAGCCGGTATTGATCCAGTGGGAAAAACATCACGGCAGTCGCCCACGTAAATAGACAGGGCGACACAAGAAGCAGGAGGGCAATGGCAAAAACTGCAAGGACTTTTCGCTGGGCGGAAAATCATGTGATAGCACTGTCAGCAGTGTTTCATTCCGGGAATGGAAACTGGGAAGCAGACTTCCTCAGCAGGCACGACCTCCACCCGGCAGAGTGGAAACTTCATCGGGAAGTTTTCCACATGATTGTAAACCGTTGGGAAATACCAAAGGTGGACATGATGGCGTCCCGTCTGAACAAAAAACGGGACAGGTATTGCGCCAGGTTAAGAGACCCTCAGGCAATAGCTGTGGACGTTCTGGTAACACCATGGATGTACCAGTCGGTGTATGTGTTCCATCCTCTGCTTCTCATACCTAAGGTACTGAGACTTATAAGACGTAGAGGAGTAAGAACTATACTCATGGCTCCGGATTGGCCAAGAAGGACTTGGTACCCGGAACTTCAAGAGATGCTCACAGAGGACTTATGGCCTCTGCCGCTAAGAAGGGACTTGTTTCAGCAAGTACCATGTCTGTTCCAAGACTTACCGCAGCTGCGTTTGACGGCATGGCGGTGGAACGCCGGATCCTAAGGGAAAAAGGCATTCCGGAAGAGGTCATTCCTACCCTGGTCAAAGCCAGAAAGGAGGTGACCGCACAACATTATCACCACATGTGGCAAAAATATGTTGCGTGGTGTGAGGCCAGAAAGGCCCCACGAAGAAATTTCAACTCGGTCGATTCCTGCATTTCCTGCAAACAGGAGTGTCTATGGGCCTCAAATTGGGGTCCATTAAGGTTCAAATTTCGGCCCTGTCGATTTTCTTCCAGAAAGAAGTGGCTTCAGTTCCTGAAGTCCAGAAGTTTGTCAAGGGAGTATTGCATATACAACCCCCTTTTGTGCCTCCAGTGGCACTGTGGGATCTCAACGTAGTTCTGGGATTCCTCAAATCACATTGGTTTAAAACCAGTCAAATCTGTGGATTTGAAGCATCTCACATGAAAAGTGACCATGCTCTTGGCCCTGGCCTGGACCAGGCGAGTGTCAAATTGGTGTTTTTTTTTTCTCAAAAAAGCCCATATCTGGTTGTCCATTTGGACAGGGCAGAGCTGCGGACTCGTCCCCAGTTCTCTCCCTAAGGTGGTGTCAGTGTTTCACCTGAACCAGCTTATTTTGGTGCCTTGCGCCTACTAGGGACTTGGAGGACTCCAGGTTGCTAGATGTTGTCAGGGCCCTGTAAATATAGGTTCCAGGACGGCTGGAGTCAGGAAAACTGACTTGCTGTTATCCTGTATGCACCCAACAAACTGGGTGCTCTTGCTTCTAAGCAGACTATTGCTAGTTGGATGTGTAATACAATTCAGCTTGCACATTCTGTGGCAGGCCTGCCACAGCCAAAATATGTAAATGCCCATTCCACAAGGAAGGTGGGCTTATCTTGGGCGGCTGCCCGAGGGGTCTCGGCTTTACAACTTTGCCGAGCGGCTATTTAGTCAGGGGCAAACACGTTGGTAAAATCCTACAAATTTGATACCCTGGCTAAGGAGGACCTGGAGTTCTCTCATTCGGTGCTGCAGAGTCATCCGCACTCTCCCGCCCGTTTGGGAGCTTTGGTATTATCCCCATGGTCCTTTCAGGAACCCCAGCATCCACTAGGACGATAGAGAAAATAAGAATTTACTTACCGATAATTCTATTTCTCGGAGTCCGTAGTGGATGCTGGGCGCCCATCCCAAGTGCGGATTATCTGCAATACTTGTACATAGTTACAAAAATCGGGTTATTATTGTTGTGAGCCATCTTTTCAGAGGCTCCGCTGTTATCATACTGTTAACTGGGTTCAGATCACAGGTTGTACAGTGTGATTGGTGTGGCTGGTATGAGTCTTACCCGGGATTCAAAATCCTTCCTTATTGTGTACGCTCGTCCGGGCACAGTATCCTAACTGAGGCTTGGAGGAGGGTCATAGGGGGAGGAGCCAGTGCACACCACCTGATCCTAAAGCTTTACTTTTTGTGCCCTGTCTCCTGCGGAGCCGCTATTCCCCATGGTCCTTTCAGGAACCCCAGCATCCACTACGGACTCCGAGAAATAGAATTATCGGTAAGTAAATTCTTATTATTCTCCCAATGCTTGTGTAGGTTTACTCCGGGTACTCTGGTTTCCTCCCACAACCCAAAATACAGTATACTGCTAGGGTAATTGGCCCCTGACAAAAAATAACCGTAGTGTGCACATGTACATGTATTTAGGGCAGACTAGATGAGTCAAGTGGTTCTTATCTGCCATCAAATTCTGTTTCTATATGTTTGTTCTGCAACACAGCCAGCCTTCTGCCCTGGACGCAGATGTATTAACCTGGAGAAGGCATAATAAAGTGATAAACCAGTGATAAGTGCAAGGTGATAAACGCACCAGCCAGTCAGTTTCTAACTGTCAGTTTGCATATTGGAGCAGATTGGCTGTTGCGTTTATCACCTTGCACTTATCACTGATTTATCACTGCTTTATCTCTTCTCCAGGCTTAATACATCTGCCCCACAGTGCCCTGCCCCAGAAAGACATGGCCTGCCAGGACTAAGTAATGCAGAAAAGACACTGGACCAGCTGCAGACAAACCTTGGCTAGGCCAGACACAGAAAAGACACAGCCCGTGCAAGCGCAGACACTACTAACACAGCGTGAACTGAGTGGTGTGACTAAAACAGCTGCAGCAGGAGCCCGCCAAAGAAGTGTGAGCCTGCTTGAGGAGAGAGGACCAGGTGAGTGTGGCACTGAACTGGGGGCACTGAGTTACATAATGTTGCCACATAATGGCCTAAATGTATTAAGCCTTGTATTAAGTTATAAAGTAGAGACGGATAAAGGGCGATATTCAAATGATATATCACGCCCAATCTCCTTTCTAAAGTGATCCCTGTTATCGCTCATATTGCGCCCATAGCAATTAGGTTTAGCTGCGTAAAGGGTTGGGCGCTTTCACTACCACAGGGGAAGTGAGCTGAAATTATTATACCACATCCGTTAGCAGAAACAGAACGGGTGTGGAAGGGGGTAAAAAGAATTGAATACCGCCCAAAGAGTGATAAAGTACCAGCCAACCAGATCCTAACTGTCATTTTTCAAACACAGCCAGTGACATGGCAGTTAGGAAGCGGATTAGCTGGTACTTTATCACTCTTTATCCATCTCCACTATGGGGGTCATTCCGACCCGTTCGCACGCAGCGTTTTTTTGCTGCGGTGCGAACGGGTGCGGAATACGTGGCGGGCGCAGTGCGACGTGGCCAGGCGACAGAGGTCGCCGGGTTACGTTGCAGCTACCGACGGAAGCGGTCGCAGCGGCGACCGCTAAGAAGATTGACAGGAAGGAGGCGTGGATGGGCGGATCCGGACCGTTTGGAGCCTTTTTTCGGGGAGTGGTGAGTAAAACGCAGACATGTCCAGGACAATGGAGGACGGAGGAGTGACATCAAATCCAGGACCATCATCGCTGGATCCATCGCACAGAGTAAGTATGTCTAGGGCTAGTCTTGTTTTACATAAAACTTTTTTAGCATAGCAGGGCTGCACAAGTGATCGCAGCCCTGCTAAGCTAAAATACACTCCCCCATAGGCGTGGACTATTGATCGCAGCAGCAGCAAAAAGTTGCTGGCTGCGATCAACTCGGAATGACCACCTATTAAGTTAAGGCTTAATACATTTGGGCCAATGTAATGTAAGGGTCACTACAGTATTGCATAATGTGATCAAAGTGTCACTACAATGTGATCTAAAGACTTATACAAACGGTGAGATTTTGGCTATCTTCAATTTGGACTATGCGATATAGACTATGGCCCTCATTCCGAGTTGATCGCTAGCTGCCATTGTTCGCAGCGCAGCAATCAGGCTAAAAATCGGCATGTATGCGTATGGGCCGCAGTACGCACGCGCAAAGTACTTTCACACAAAACTATGCAGTTTTACACAAGGGCGAGCAACGCTTTTCTGTCACTGCTGATCGGTGAGTGATTGACAGGAAGTGGGTGTTTCTGGGTGGTAACTGGCCGTTTTCTGGGAGTGTGCTAAAAAAACGCAGGCGTGACAGGTGAAAACGCAGGCGTGCCTAGGGAAACGGGGGAGTGGCTGGCCGAACGCAGGGCGTGTTTGTGACGTCAAAGCAGGAACTAAACAGACTGAAGTGATCGCAAGGTAGGTGTAGGTCTGGAGCTGCTCAGAAACTGCATGAAAAATTTCACGAGCAGTTCTGCTAACCTTTCGGTCGAACTTCTGCTAAGCTAAGATACACTCCCAGAGGGAGGTGGCTTAGCGTTTGCACTGCTGCTAAAAGCAGCTAGCGAGCAATCAACTCGGAATGAGGGCCTATGAGCCTAATTCAGAGTTGATCGCAGCAGCAAATTTGTTAGCAGTTGGGCAAAACCATGTGCACTGCAGGGGGGCAGATATAACATGCAGAGAGAGTTAGATTTGGGTGGGATGTGTTCAAACTGAAATCTAAATTGCAGTGTAAAAATAAAGCAGCCAGTATTTACCCTGCACAGAAACAAAATAACCCACCCAAATCTAACTTTCTCTGCACATGTTATATCTGCCCCACCTGCAGTGCACATGGGGTGTCATTCTGAGTTAATCGCAGCTGTGCTAAATTTAGCACAGCTACGATCATGCTCCCAGACATGCGGGGGGACGCCCAGCACAGGGTAGACCGCCCCTCATGTCTGTCCGCCCCCCCCCCCCGCACAAGTACAAAAGCATCGCACAGCGGCAATACTTTTGTACTTGTTTAGTAACCCCCGACCAGCGCAGCTCCTGTTGCTCGTCGCTGCCCGTGGTCGCAGCAGCTGCGTGTGACATCAAGCAGCCGCTGCGGCCGCCCCCCCCCCCCCCTCACGGTCTGGCCACGCCTGCGTTTGCCGGATCGCACACTCAAAATGGTGACCACACGCCGCCGTGCCTCCCCCTCCCGCCCAGCGACCGCCTCTGCCTGTCAATCAGGCAGAGGCGATCACTAGGGAACGACTGCCTCCGGCCGGCCGGCATGCGCAGTTCGCAGTTCCGACCCGATCGCTGCACTGCGAACAACTGCAGCGAGCGATCGGGTCGGAATGACCCCCATGGTTTTGCCCAACTGCTAACAAATTTACTGCTGCGATCAACTCTGAATTACCCCCTATGTGTGCTTATTGAATTACCCCCTATAGTGTGATATTGGCTATGTGCGATTTTGACTAAGTGACAATTTTGACTATACTTTAGTACTAGATAATCAAAATTGACTTGACTGCACAGTCTATCTAACCTTGCGATACCGACCCCGCAGGACTGCGTATCTGGATCGTTATCGCAAGGTGGCTAACACCTTGCAATTTGCACTAACTTTCCTTGCGATTTTGACTATATAGTCAAAATTGCAAGGTAATATTGCACCGTGTGTACACACCTTAAGGTGCACTACAATGTGACATAAAATGATCTAACAAGCACTACAATGTGGCATAATGTAATCTAAGGGTCACTACAGTGTGGCATAATGTGATCTAAAAATCGCTACAAAGTGGATTAATGTGATCTAAGGGGCACTAAAATTTGGTACAATGTGAACTAAAGGAACCGTAAAGATAACATTTCTCCTTAAAAAAGTACGCTGTGTCTCGCCAGTTTTAGCATCTTGGACCTGATTCAGGTTCTGATGCTTCTGTGGCGCATGCCACAAAGTATCGATGTTGGGTACTTTGCACATGCGCAGGAGCTGTACTGTCAATGTGCAGTACAGGTCTGCGGCATCTGATGCCATTTGGGGGTAAGGAGGGGTGGCGGAAGGCTTCCATGGGTCACACAGCCAGACAATGGACGCTACTTGTATCAGTAATGTATGCAGTAGGCGTCACACCTCCTGCTGCATTACCATATTAGAGCTATCGCTGCTTCTTCTATGTAAGCAGCAGCGATAGCAACTCCAACCACATTTAAATTATTTATTACCAGTTATTTATATAGCGCACACATGTTCTGCAGCGCTTTACAGAGAATATTTGCCCATTCACATCAGTCCCTGCCCCAGTGGAGCTTACAATCTATATTCCCTATCACATGCACAGACATTCATGCTAGTGTTAATTTTGTTGGGAGCCAATTAACCTACCAGTATATTTTTTGTATTGTAGGAAGAAACCGGAGTACCCGGAGGAAACCCACGCAAGTACGGGGAGAATATACAAACTCTGCACAGTTAGGGCCATAGTGCGAATCGAACCCATGACCTCTGTGCTGTGAGGCTGTAATGCTAACCATTACACCATTCATACTGCCCACATCTGAATCTGGCCCTGGTTATGTGTGCCGCAAGATGAAAAAGGTTTACAATCTTTGACTTAAGATTCTGTTGTCTCTTTTGGACTTTATTTGCCTTTTTACTGCCTGTAACTGCCTGCTAGCTTCCCTTTGTGAAGGATGACCTATTACCTCCCAACTGTCCCGATTTCGGCGGGACAGTCCCGTTTTTCACGGTCTGTCCCGCTGTCCCACCCGCGGGTCGCAGTGTCCCGCGGGTGGGGGGGCAGTTGGGAGATCCCCCCCTGTCACTCGCTGCTCTGAGCAGAGCAGCGGTGAATAGATGCTGTGCGCATGCGCACAGCGTCTATTCACGGCAGAGAGAGAGAGGGGGCATGACCAGCAGCTCTCACAGCGCTGTTCATGCCCCCATAATGACGAAAACGGGGGCGTGGCTTGCGATCGTGACACTTGCCGTGAGGCCACGCCCCCTTTCCGTTAGGTCACGCCCCCTAAAATCGGGCGCGCACCTTCGGCGCGCAGAACTGTCCCTCCTTGGATGACAACAAAGTTGGGAGGTATGCATAGCAGGTACAATTATTCTGATTGCTATTACTGTGTTATGAAACGCAGACAGGTACTTTAACTTTGCTTTCTCTTGCCGAATACTTTCTTCTCTGTGCATGACTGTTCTCATCTATGGTATTTTCTCTTACGTCCTAGAGGATGCTGGGGACTCCGTAAGGACCATGGGGTATAGACGGGCTCTGCAGGAGACATAGGCACTATAAAGAACTTTAGAATGGGTGTGCACTGGCTCCTCCCTCTATGCCCCTCCTCCAGACCTCAGTTAGATCCTGTGCCCAGAGGAGATTGGGTGCATTACAGGGGAGCTCTCCTGAGTTTCTCTGATAAAGAATTTTGTTAGGTTTTTTATTTTCAGGGAGCACTGCTGGCAACAGGCTCCCTGCATCGTGGGACTGAGGAGAGAGAAGCAGACCTACTTAAGTGATAGGCTCTGCTTCTTAGGCTACTGGACACCATTAGCCCCAGAGGGAGTCGGAACGCAGGTCTTCCCTCGCTGTTCGTCCCGGAGCCGCGCCGCCGTCCTCCTCACAGAGCCGGAAGATAGAAGCCGGGTGAGTATAAGAAGAAAAGAAGACTTCAAGGCGGCAGAAGACTTCAGATCTTCACTGAGGTGCTCCCACACACTACACACACTAGCGGGCACTGATGGGTGCAGGGCGCAGGGGGGGAGCCCTGGGCAGCAATAAAACCTCTATATCTGGCATTATTAGGTTGGACACTGCAGAGGCAGAGTTTCTTTGAATCCCCCGCCAGTTTTGAGATACTTTAAGCGGGACCGAAGCTTGCCGCTGGAGGGGGCGGAGCTTGGTCCCTCAGCACTAACCAGCGCCATTTTCTCCACAGAGATCTGCAGAGGAGCTGGCTCCCCGGTTTCTCCCCTGCTGAACACGGTGACACAGGGCTGAAAAGAGGAGGGGGGGGGGGGCACTTGTAAGGCGCAGTGAGTGTATTAACACAGTAATTAATATAAAAGCGCTATTATCTGGGAGTTAATTTCCAGTGTCAGTTGGCGCTGGGTGTGTGCTGGCATACTCTCCCTGTCTCTCCAAAGGGGCCTTATTGGGGAACTGTCTCCTTATAACTATATCCCTGTGTGTGTGGGGGTGTCGGTACGAGTGTGTCGGCATGTCTGATGCGGAAGGCTCAGCTAAGTAGGAGGTGGAGCAGATTATTATGGTGTCTCCGTCGGCAACGCCGACTCATGATTTGATGGACATGTGGAATGTTTTAAATGCAAATATGACCTTATTACATAAGAGACTGGACAAAGCAGAGTCCAGGGAAAAAGCAGAGAGTCAATCACAGGGCCCTTCTGGGTCTCAAAAACGTCCCCTATCACAAATTGCAGACACTGATACCGACACGGATTCTGACTCCAGTGTCGACTACGATGATGAGAGGTTACACCCAAGGGTGGGCAAAAGTATTCATTATATGATTATGGCAATAAAAGAGGTTTTGCATATCACAGATGACCCCTCTGTCCCTGACACGAGGGTGCGCATGTATAAGGAAAAGAAACCTGAGGTAACCTTTCCCCCATCTCATTAGCTTAACGAGTTATTTGAAAAAGCTTGGGAAACTCCAGATAAAAAACTGCACATTCCCAAAAGGATTCTTATGGCGTATCCTTTCCCTGCACAGGACAGGGTACGTTGGGAATCCTCACCCAGGGTGGACAAGGCTTTAACGCGCCTGTCCAAGAAGGTGGCGCTACAGTCTCCGGACACGGCAGCCCTCAAGGATCCTGCTGATCGCAGGCAGGAGACTACTTTAAAATCTATTTATGCGCATACGGGTGCTTTACTCAGACCGGCAATAGCATCGGCATGGGTGTGTAGTGCAGTTGCAGCTTGGACAGATACCTTGTCAGCTGAACTTGATACCCTAGATAGGGATACCATTTTATTGACCTTAGGCCACATTAAAGACGCAGTCTTATATATGAGGGACGCTCAAAGAGACGTTGGGCTGCTGGGTTCGAGAGCCAACGCCATGGCGATTTCTGCTAGTTGAGCCCTGTGGACCCGCCAATGGACAGGGGATGCCGACTCCAAGAAGCATATGGAGGTTTTGCCATACAAAGGTGAAGTTTTATTTGGGGAAGGTCTCGCGGACCTGGTTGCCACAGCTACCGTGGGTAAATCTACTTTTTTGCCGTTTGTTCCCCCACAGAAAAAGAAAACTCCACAATATCAGATGCAGTCCTTTCGGTTGCATAAGTCCAGAAGAGGTCGGGGCTCATCCTTCCTCGCCAGAGGTAAGGGTAGAGGGAAGAGAACACCTGCTTCGGCTAGTTCCCAGGAGCAGAAGTCCTCCCCGGCTTCTACTAAATCCACCGCATGACGCTGGGACTCCACTGAGGGAGTCCACACCGGTGGGGGCACGTCTTCGACTCTTCAGCCAGGTCTGGGTTCTGTCAGACGTGGATCCTTGGGCGAGGGATATTGTATCCCAAGGCTACAAACTGGAATTCGAAGAGGTGCCCCCTCGCCGATTTTTCAAGTCGGCCTTGCCAGCTTCTTCCCCAGAGAGGGAAGTAGTGTTAGCTGCAATTCAAAAGCTGTGTCAGCAGCAAGTGATTGTCAAGGTTCCGCTGGTCTAACAGGGAAAAGGGTACTATTCGACCCTGTTCATGGTCCCGAAGCCAGATGGCTCGGTCAGACCCATTTTAAACCTAAAATCCCTAAACCTGTACTTGAAAAAGTTCAAATTTAAAATGGAATCGCTCCGGGCTGTGATCTCCAGTCTGGAAGGGGGGATTTTATGGTGTCACTCGACATAAAGGATGCATACCTTCATGTCCCCATATATCCTCCTCATCAGGCGTACCTGAGATTCGCTGTACAGGACTGTCATTACCAGTTTCAGGCGTTGGGCTTTCCACGGCCTCAAGGATTTTCACCAAGGTGATGGCGGAGATAATGGTCGTCCTGCGCAGGCAGGGAGTCACAATTATCCCATACTTGGACGATCTCCTGATAAAAGCAAGATCGAAAGATCAATTGCTGAAGAGCGTGTCGCTCTCCCTGAGAGTGCTACAACAACACGGTTGGATTCTCAATCTGCCAAAGTCACAGTTGATTCCAACGACTCGACTATCATTCCTAGGCATGATTCTGGACACGGAATAGAAGAGGGTTTTTCTCATCCGATGGAAAAAGCCCGGGACCTCCAAAACATGGTCAGAGACTTGCTAAAACCAAAAAGAGTGTCTGTTCATCAATGCACTCGAGTTCTGGGGAAAATGGTGGCAGACTACGAGGCCATCCCCTTCGGCAGGTTTCAATCAAGGACTTTTCAGTGGGACCTCCTGGACAAGTGGTCCGGATCCCATCTACTAATACATCAGAAAATAAGCCTGTCCCCCAGGGCCAGGATGTCTCTCCTGTGGTGGCTGCCAAGAGCTCACCTTCTAGAGGGTCGCAGGTTCGGCATTCAAGACTGGGTTCTGGTGACCACGGACGCGAGCCTCCGAAGATGGGGAGCAGTCACACAAGGAATAAATTTTCAGGGGCTATGGTCAAGCCAGGAGGCTTGTCTACACATCAACGTACTGGAATTGAGGGCCATATACAACGGCCTTCGACAAGCGGAGAATCTTCTTCGCGACCTACCGGTTCTGATTCAATCGGACAACGTCACAGCCGTGGCTCATGTAAACCGCCAAGGCGGAATGAGGAGCAGAGTGGCAATGGCGGAAGCCACTAGGATTCTTCGCTGGGCGGAAAATCACGTAAGCGCTCTGTCAGCGGACTTCATTTCGGGAGTGGACAACTGGGAAGCAGACTTCCTCAGCAGACACGATCTCCATCCAGGAGAGTGGGGACTTCATCAAGAAGTTTTTACAGAGATAACAAGTCTTTGGGGAATTCCTCACATAGACATGATGGCGTCACGCCTCAACAAGAAGCTTCGGAGGTATTGTGCCAGGTCAAGAGACCCTCAGGCAGTAGCGGTGGACGCCCTGGTGACACCTTGGGTGTTTCAGTCGGTCTATGTGTTCCCCCCTCTTCCTCTCATCTCAAAAATATTGAGAATCATAAGACAAAAAAGAGTGAAAACAATACTCATCGTTCCAGATTGGCCTCGAAGGGCCTGGTATTCAGATCTTCAGGAGATGCTCACAGAAGATCCATGGCCTCTTCCTCTCAGGGAGGACCTGTTACAACAGGGGCCCTGCGTGTTCCAAGACTTACCGCGGTTACGTTTGACGGCATGGCGGTTGAACACCGAATCCTAGCTGAGAAAGGTATTCCGGAGGAAGTCATCCCTACTCTGATAAAGGCTAGGAAGGAGGTGACGGCAAAACATTATCACCGTATCTGGAGGAAGTATGTTTCTTGGTGTGAAGCCAAGAATGCTCCTACGGAAGATTTCCATCTGGGCCGTTTTCTCAACTTTCTACAGACAGGAGTGGATATGGGCCTAAAATTAGGCTCCATTAAGGTACAGATTTCGGCCCTGTCTATTTTCTTTCAGAAAGAATTGGCTTCTCTCCCAGAAGTCCAGACTTTTGTAAAGGGAGTGCTGCACATCCAGCCTCCTTTTGTGCCTCCAGTGGCACCTTGGGACCTTAACGTGGTGTTACGGTTCCTTAAGTCTCACTGGTTTGAACCTCTTCAAACAGTTGAAATGAAATTTCTCACTTGGAAGGTGGTCATGTTGTTGGCCTTGGCATCTGCAAGGCGGGTGTCCGAATTGGCGGCCTTGTCTCACAAGAGCCCCTATTTGACTTTCCATGTGGATAGAGCAGAGTTGAGTACTCGTCCTCAATTTTTGCCTAAGGTGGTTTCTTCATTTCATATGAACCAACCTATTGTGGTGCCTGTGGCTACTGGTGACTTGGAGGATTCCAAGTTCCTTGATGTGGTCAGAGCCTTAAAAATCTATGTAGCCAGTACGGCTCGGGTTAGGAAAACAGAAGCACTGTTTGTCCTGTATGCAGCCAACAAAGTTGGCGCTCCTGCTTCGAAGCAGACTATTGCTCGCTGGATCTGTAAAACGATTCAGCAGGCTCTTTCTACGGCAGGATTGCCATTAGCAAATTCGGTAAAGGCCCATTCCACTAGGAAGGTGGCCTCTTCTTGGGCGGCTGCCCGAGGCGTCTCGGCTTTACAGCTTTGCCGAGCAGCTTCCTGGTCAGGATCAAACACTTTTGCAAAGTTCTATAAGTTTGATACCCTGGCTGATGAGGACCTTGCGTTTGCTCAGTCGGTGCTGCAGAGTCGTCCGCACTCTCCTGCCTGGTCTGGAGCTTTGGTATAAACCCCATGGTCCTTACGGAGTCCCCAGCATCCTCTAGGACGTAAGAGAAAATAAAATTACCGGTAAATCTTTTTCTTCTAGTCCGTAGAGGATGCTGGGCGCCCGTCCCAGTGCGGACAAAATCTGCAAGGCTTGTATATAGTTGTTGCTTACATAAGGGTTATGTTACAGTTAAGATCAGTATTTCGCTGATACTGTTTTGTTCATACTGTTAACTGGTTGCGCATAGTCCAGGTTATACGGTGTGGATGGTGTGGGCTGGTATGAATCTTGCCCTTAGATTAACAAAATCCTTTCCTCGTATTGTCCATCTCCTCTGGGCACCTTTTCTCTAACTGAGGTCTGGAGGAGGGGCATAGAGTGAGAAGCCAGTGCACACCCATTCTAAAGTTCTTTATAGTGCCCATGTCTCCTGCGGAGGCCATCTATACCCCATGGTCCTTACGGAGTCCCCAGCATCCTCTACGGACTAGGAGAAAAAGATTTACCGGTAGGTTTAAAATCTTGTTGTTTTTTTTGCTGAAGATAGATGTGTGAGTGGCCTTTGACACCAGACCCCCCTGGTGGTCAGGTATTCCCCCCCATACACAGTGTGGGCACAGCCAGCCCCTGCCACCTCTGAGCACTTACCATCTGTGCCGGGGTCCCTATGGCCAGCTCCAGGTAGTACCCTCTCCCCAAGTGCCCCTCCAGGTTATCCACCATCGCCATTACGTTGATCTTGCCGATGGGGTCCGAAGCCAGCAAAAGCCCGACTATGTCCTTGAGAGCTGCTGGGACTGGCTGATCTGAGCGGGGGATATCCAGAGCAGGAAGGAGAAGGTGGTGGAGGAGCAGCGTGCAGCCCCCCCCCCCACCTTCCCAGCAGCAGAACCAGAGTTGCCAGCAGCATCGTGCCACATCCCGAGGTTCATACGGGCTTGCTGACCGGGGAGCACATGTCTGCGATGAGCATTGCAGATCCACCATGCTCTGGTCACAGGGATCCGTCCTCACCACCATGCAGTAGCCAATGATGGGGCTTGGTGTGTGGTCTAAAGCTGTGGCCACGCCCCCTCCAACGGTCCACCCCTCCTAGAGTACAGCCAGCACAGCGCTACACTGATCCTGTGCGGGCATATCTGATCCGCTCCAACATGTCCCTTTTCCTGCGCCCCGGTCAGTGAGTGACTGGGTGCAGGGGATGTAGTGGGCACTGGAGGCAGCCAGAGTCCCATAGCAGCTGCATCCCCTGCACCAACAGTAGTTACGCCACTGGGCTGAGGCAACCTTCTCGGAATATATTTTTTCTGCAGAAACTCAAGAAAAAAATGTATCCTTTTTGGGGTGTCAGCACCTAATTTTGTTAGACCACTATACTCAGTGACGTCCTCCGAGGGGTGATACCGAAATGTTGATGCTTCCTCAGAGACAGGAGTTGGGTGCTGCACTGTGATATTACTTGCAGCACTCGGCTCCTGTCACAGTGTAGGAGCCGGCAGTGAAGCCAGATGAGTTTCCAAGGTCAGCCTAACATCTGCGGGAATGCTTGTCATTCCCCTATGAGGCTACGCTCCCTTATCAGTTGCACATGTGTGTGTGGGGGGCGGCCGGCTTCTAGGAGCACTGGGTGTCACTGGCCCCAGTGTCACCCCTGGCTACACTAGTTACAGAATTTGAGCAACATCAATCACTTAATTCTATCATAGATCTTAAAAGGGCAATTAAATTAGCCAATATCTCTGACATATTGGTGACTCCTACCTGAACCAAAATATTAAATTGTTAGGACAAATGCCTTTTTGAACCTTGTTCATTGGACAGTAAAGCTGCGGACACACTGCCAGTCACTCGGCACATCAAATAAACGCTCCGAGGATCCCATCAGTGTGACCCCCATACACACTGATCTAGAAATAGCTCAGTGTGTACGTTCTTCTGTGGGATCCAGAGGTCGGAAAGTGTTAATATTAAAATGCACATAAGATGCGTCCTTTCAATCCAACCATTGTAGGAGCATTGTAAAGGCTAATGCTCCTGCATAAACACATATACAATCATCGGGCAGCTCCGCTGATATTAGGTGATTGACGACGATTGTATAGGTGTGTACCCAGCTTAAGGGCTTGATTTAATTAGCTGTACAATTGAATCTGGATTTAAACATAGATATGATTAAGAGAGGAGGGAACTTGTGTGTAGGCTGCATGTGGGGACCCTCTTCTCTAACAGCGGCAGAGAAGAGAGTCTCCGCCCGCAGCCTGCAAACTTATATTAGAAGCGACCAGAGGAAAACAAATGGTAACTTTAAATTAAGCAAAAATAATGTCTGTGCAAGCCAAAAACTGCATTAACAGTTATACAGTAATCATGGGTGGATGACACACTAAAAAAGGTACCATCACTAAGCGTAACATTGAGGCCATTGACACTGTTTCCTTATCGTCCCCGCTTGACTAATTTCTCTCGCCTATTCTGTCTCCTATCCTGAACAAGCCACTTCCCTATACAATGCCTCCCTTACGTCTGCACTTCACTCTTTTGCTCCAGCAACCACTATTCACCCTCGAAGATAATTCCAAAATCGGGATTCCAAAATAACAAGATACAGTATCTGCAAAAATTTTCACTGACCACTGAGCGTCAATGGTGAAAATCACGCCCTAAAGTGGACTTCCTCCATTTCAATTTATGTTCTCATTCTACAGTACTGCCCTTTCTGTCTCTAAACAGTCATATTTCAAGAACCTAATCGCCTCCAAATCTTCAAACCTTAGGCATCTCTTTGCCACTGTCAACTCACTCTTCTGCCCACCCCCACCTCGACCCCCTTCTTCACTCTCTGCCCTTGACTACCACCAACTTCACATCCAAAATTGACTCCATACGTCAGGACATCATATCCTAACAGACCCTCAACAACCTGTTCCCTCCTTTCCCTGTCTACCCCTTTCCATCCATCTCACTAACTCTGACTTTTTTTTCCAGTGTAACTGGAACCCCCCCTATCCTGTACCCCCCCAATCACCACCCCACTTCACCCTATACCCTCCCGTCTTCTCCGCTACCTCTCTCCTTCTGCCTGTTCCCATCTTGCCCATCTTCTCAATCTATCCCTTTCATCAGGCACTGTGTCTTCTGCCTAAAAGCATGTTGTCTCCTCTATTCTTAAAAAACATACCCTTAATCCTAACAATCTCTCCAACTACAGATCCATCTGTCTCTTCCCTTTTGCCTCCAAATTCCTTGAGCGTATTGTCTACAGCTGCCTTACTGCCCTTATTTCCTCCCATTCCCTGCTTGACCCATTTTAGTCTGGCTTTTGTCCTCTCCACTACACTGAAACTGCCCTCACTAAAGTCTGCAATGATCTCCATGCTGCCAAAATTTAAGGGCAAGTACTCTTTGCTTATTCTCCTTGACCTCTCTGCTGCTTTTGACCTCCATTGGTCTGCATGATACTGCCTTCTCCTGCCTTTCCTCCTACCTCTCTGACTGTCTCCTCTCATTACGCCACCTCTCCCCACACTATCCTTAACTGTAGGTGTCCCCCCAGGTTCAGTTCTTGAACCTTTACTTTTTCTAACTCTATACATCCTCTTTAAGTGAGCTCATTTGCTCTTCTGATTTCAATATCATCTCAATGCTGATGACACTCAAATCTACTTTTGCTCTCTTGACCTCCCACTCTCTCCTCGCTCGTATCTCCAGCTGTCTCTCTGCTATCTCTTCTTGGATGTCCCAGCGCTTTCTTAAACTTAACATGTCTAAGACTGAGGTGATCTTCCCATCCTCCCCCATAACCTCTCCTCCCACAATTTCACTATCAATTGACGACTCAAGTACACTGTCTTGGAGTTATCCTAGATTTCTCCCTCAACTTCAAACCACACATTCAGAACCTCTCACAGTCCTGCCGTTTCCATCTCAAAAAAATGTTAAGGATCAGACCCATTCTCACCCTGGATACTGCTAAGACTCTCATCCCCTTACTGGTCATCTTCAGATTGGACAGCTGTACTATCTTCCTATCTGGCCTCCCTGACAAACACGTCTCTTCACTCCAATTTTTTCTCAGTGCTGTTGCCTGGCTCTTCTTCCTCTCCAAGCATACTACTGTATGTCCACTTCCCCTCTTTTACAAGCCCTACACTGGCTCCCCTTCCGAATCCATTTCAGGCTTCTCACACTCACAAAGCCCCCAACCATTCCTCTCCCATTTACATAACGTGTCAAGATCAGGGCTAAAACCAGCCGGTACTCGCTGTGACACCAGCTTCCATGGGTCAGGGGTGCTGTCAAACGTCAGCTACGGCGCCGGCCGGTGGGTGCAATATATGCTACTGTTCTGTTTCAGAGTACACTGTAGTGGAATGCATGGAGTATACAGGAATCTGGGCAGCTGACCACAGTACTGCCCAATGGGAACCCTGCAATTGCTCAGCTGATTACTCTCACCAATAGCTGACTGTCTCTGGGTATATAAGTGGAATCATGGGAATAGGAAGGCGCCTGAACAACTTTTTTCTTCAGTGCATGCTGTTGTGTGTTGCTGCTCCAGGTTCCAGGCTCCACTTTGTGTCTCCCAGTGTTCACCATAGTATTTCAACATCGATTGCTATTTCAAGTGTCTTCTAGTTCTTCAGAGTTTCAAGTACCAAGTGCCATAGGTTATTTCATCGATTACCATTGATTGCTATTGCAAGTGTCTTCTAGATCTTCAGTTTCTCAAGTATCGAGTGCCATCGGTTATTTCATCAATTACCATCGATTGCTATTTCAAGTATTTTCTAGTTCTTTAGTGTCTCAAGTACCGAGTGCCATCGGTTATTTCATCGATTACCATCGATTGCTGTTTCAAGTGTCTTCTAGTTCTTCAGTGTCTCAAGTACTGAGTTCCATTGGTTAACATTGATTGCTTCTTCAAGAATCTTCTAGTTCTTCAACGTCTCAAGTACCAAGTGCCATCGGTTGCCTCTTCAGGTGTTTTCTAGTTCTTCAGTATCTCAAGTACCAAGTGCTATTGGTTACCATCGATTGCTTCATCAGAGGTCTAACATTATCACAATTGTTAAATCTGAATCTTCCTCAGAAAGGACATCAAATAGAGACATATTCCACTGCGCAAAATACCAGAGCTGCTAGATAAAACCAAGTCTTACATGTAATAAAACAATAAAAAAGAAAATCTGTATTGTGTGTTAAGGGGGTACACATGGGGAGATGTGTGCTGAGTGATCACAGAACGCTCAGCACACATCTCTCCTCACTCAGCACATAGCACAAATCTAGAACCGGTGATAGCGACGCGCGAGGCCATGCATCGCTCTCGCTATGGGGCATACACACAGAGAGATCTGTGCTTAATTTCTAAGCAAAGATTGCTTAGAAATTAAGCATAGATCTCTACGTTTGTACCCCCCTTAATTCTTGCAAAAGTTCCTTTATATACCATCAGTGAAATCTGATTTCTCTTACATCCTAGGGAATACTGGGAATCCATTTAGTACCATGGGGTATAGACGGGTCCTCTTGGAGCCATGGGCACTATAGAAGTTTGATAACGTGTGCTGGCTCCTCCCTCTATGCCCCTCCTACCAGACTCAGTTTAGAAAATGTGCCCGAAGGAGACGGTCACATCTCTGGAAGCTCCTTAAGAGTTTTCTGCATTTATTTTTAAACTTTATTTTCAGGCAGGACTGGATGGCACCAGCCTGCCTACTTAGTGGGGGGAACGGCCATACCCCACTAATGGTTAATGGTCCCGTTCCTCGCTGACAGAACGCTAGATCCTGAGGGAACTATTTGCAAGCCCCAACACGGCGAGCGTACATTCCCGCAGCACGTCACCAACCCTAACAGAGCCAGAAGAAAGATATGTGGTGAGTACTAAGCCAGCGCCCCGGGTTAGCGGGTCGCTGGCCATTATGGCGGCATAAGGGTATGGAGACGCGCGGCTCCCACACGGGGCGTACTGAGTCTCCAGACTTAGTACACTGTGGTGTACACAGTACCCAGACTGGCATTATAGCTTAAAAGGGGGCTTACTCCATTTTATGCACTCAGGCACAAAGCCAGTATAAAGAAGAGCGGGAAGACCGCATGCCATTGAAGGGGTGGGGATTTACTATGAGCGGATCCAGCAGCTCACAGGCGCCATACTACCCTACTGCAGCTGACACAGACACTGACTGACAGGGACGTGCAGCTCCTCCGGAGAGCCTCCAGCTTACCTTAGCGGTACCAGGGGGTCATAGCAGGGGGGAGCAATATAATAGTGTACTAAGTCCCTAATCTAGGTACTTAGTCTGCGACCCGACTAAGCTTGGCTCTAGCAATAAGGATGCCGTGTGCTGGTCCTATTCTCTCTCTGTGTCTCTCTGGAAGGGCTCTTTGTGGGTTAATTGTGCTTTTAACCTTTTCCTGTGTGTGTGCTGTCACTGCTGCAGTATGTCAGGCAAAGAGTGTGTTTCATGTAAGGTGCAGTGTTCCTCTTCTCCAGGGGGTTCACTAGTGTGTACTCAGTGTAGTATCCCTTCTCAGGCTAGTGGGGCGAAGTCAGCATGGCTGGACTCCCTTAGGGGAATGATTTCCACCATCTACTAAATTATCTCGTAATGAGATAAAATACTTAAGGCAGTCTATGGCTGAGTTTATGCAAAAGGACTCGGTACTCAGACCAGCATCTTAGTCCTCTATCATTTGTCCGCAAAAACGTACTTTGGCCCAGACCCTGCTTTCTGACTCCCTAAAGGATGCAGCTGATCGTAAGTTTGAGACTACACTCAAATCTTTGTACACAGCTGCAGGGGTGGACCAGAGACCCACTATAGCATGTGGTGGATTACTCGAGCAATTGCTAAATGGTATGGTAATTTAATTGAGGGATTGGACACCTTACCTCAAGAGGAAATTGTGTTGCTCCTGCAGCATATACAAGACTCTGCAAACGTTATGGTGAAAGCCATTAAAGAGATAGGTTTGCTCAATGCACGCACTACAGCTATGGCAGTGTCGGCACGCAGGGGATTATGGCTACGTCAGTGAACTGCTGATGTTGATTCCAAAAAAGGTGTGGAGGGCCTGTCATTCACAGGTGAGGACTTATTTGGCGATGAACTCGACAAGTGGATCTCACGAGCTACTGCGGGTAAGTCCACTTATTTACCTTCTGCAGCTCCGCCAAGCAGGAAGGACTACTTAGGACCCAATTTACAGTCCTTTCGGACTGCCAAATTTAGGGGCAAGGCCAGAGGTTCTTCGACCGCCGCCAGAGGTGCTAGAGGTAAACCACGCAAACCAGTGGCTGCTGGTTCACAGAAACAGAGCTCAGGCTCTGCTTCCTCAAAACTTTCCGCATGACGGTGGACTGCGATGCCTGGGAGAAAGGCAGGTGGGAGGCCGGCTAAATAGACCTTATATCACTGGGCTACAGGCTGGAGTTCCAGGTTCTTCCACCTCACAGATTCTTCAAATCAGGCTTAGCAGTTTCACAGGAAGCAAGAGTAACCTTACAAGAAGCCTTTCAAAAATTGTTACAGACCCAGGTCATTGTTCCAGTTCCACCTCATCTACAAAACAAGGGATACTCTTCCAGTTTGTTTGTAGTTTTGAAACCTGACAGTTCAGTAAGACCGATTCTGAACTCAAATCATTGAACCCGTAGAGTCTCTGAGAGCAGTGATCTCAGCTCTGGAAGAGGGGGAGTTCCTAGGATATCTGGATGTCAAAGATGCATACCTTCACATTCTGATCTGGCTGCCTCAACAGGCTTATCTATGGTTTGCACTGCAGGACTGTCACTACCAGTTTCAGGCCCTGCCATTTGGTCTCTCTACGGCACCGAGGGTGTTCACCAAAGTGATGACAGAGATTATGTTGCTCCGCAGACAGGGAGTGAACGTAATTCCTTACCTGGATGATCTTCTGACAAAGGCTGCGTCCAGGGAGCAGTTGTTGGAAAACATTGGTCTCACGACCAGATTACTCCTGGATCATGGGTGGATTCTGAACCTACCAAAATCTCACCTAGAATCAACGCAGAAGCTTCATTTCCTGGGAATGATACTGGACACAGAGTCTCAGAGAGTGTTCCTTCCCTTGGAAAAGGCAATGGTGATCCAGTCGATGATTCGGGCTGTGTTGAAGCCGACCCGAATCTGTACTATCTGTGCATCCGCCTTCTGGGCAAAATGGTGGCTTCTTACGAAGCAATTCAGTACGGAAGGTTTCATACAAGGGCCTTCTAGCTGGATTTGTTGGACAAGTGGTCCGGATCGCATCTTCACATGCATCAGCGGATTCGTCTGTCGCCAAAAGCCAGGATCTCCCTTCTATGGTGGCTACAAACTTCTCACCTAGTGGAGGGTCGAAGGTTTGTTTGTGCAGCTCTCTGCACAGCTGATCACAATGAATCAAAAGCAGAAATACTGAACACATTTTTTTCAGCAGTGTTCACCAGAGAAGAACTGACGGTGGGAGAAGTGCATAGTGACAGTAAAGATTTGTGGTTAGATACTTGTTTAAGTGAAGAAGTAGTCAGGGAGAGATTACGCAAAATAAAGATTAATAAATCACCTGGCCCGGACAGACTTCATCCGAGGGTTCTTACGGAGCTTAGGTCACAACTAGCAAGACCCCTATACTTGATTTTCAATAGTTCAATTAGATCTGGCATGGTTCCGAAGGATTGGCGTATAGCGGAGGTAGTGCCATTATTTAAAAAGGGATCCAAAAATCATCCGGGTAACTACAGACCGGCTAGTTTGACATCTGTAGTGGGGAAAATATTGGAAGGAATTCTAAGGGACAGCATACAGGAGTATCTGCAGACCACTAAGATTATTAGCAAGAACCAGCATGGGTTTGTGAGGGACAGATATTGTCAAACTAACTTAGTTAACTTCTATGAGGAAGTGAGCGACAATCTTGACTGAGGAAAAGCAGTGGATGTGGTCTGCTTAGATTTTGCAGAAGCCTTCGATACAGTGCCTCACAGGAGACTAATCATCAAATTAAAGGCGCTTTGCCTAGGAAAAACTGTTTGTACATGGATAAGTAACTGGCTGGACAACAGGGTAGAGCGAGTAGTGGTCAATGGGAAGTCCTCAAGCTGGACACCAGTAGTCAGCGGAATACCACATGGGTCCGTACTCGGGACACTACTGTTCAACATATTTATCAATGACCTAGAAATAGGCCTGGAAAGCACAGTGTCAATCTTTGCAGATGATACTAAACTGTGTAGGGTAATTAATTCAGAAACAGATGTGGAGTCTCTGCAGAATGACTTATCTAAACTTGAAATCTGGGCGTCTAAATAGAGAATGAGGTTCAATATAGCAAAATGCAAGGTTATGCATTTCGGGACTAAAAACAGACTTGCATCCTACATATTAGACAGGAAAAGTCTAGGGGTAACTCATTGATAATAAGCTTAATAACCGTATACAATGTCAAAGCGCAGTAAAGAAGGCAAGTAAGGTGCTAGCGTGCATAAAACGGGGAATTGAGACAAGGGACGAGGATGTAATCCTGCCGCTGTACAAATCATTGGTATGTCCACACCTGGAATATTGTGTTCAGTTTTGGGCACCACTGTATAAAAAAGATTTCGTGAACTCGAAAGGGTTCAAAGACGAGCTACTACATTGATTAAAGGGCTAGAGGGTCTGGATTACGAGGAAAGGCTTACTAGGTTGAATATGTATACATTGGAAAAGAGGCGTCTAAGAGGAGACATTATTAATGTCTTCAAATATGTAAAGGGGCATTACAATGAGTTATCAGAGGAATTATTTATTAAAAGAACTCTGTTTAGTACACGTGGGCACTCGCTGAGGCTGGAGGAGAGAAAATTATGGCCCTCATTCCGAGTTGTTCGCTCGGTATTTTTCATCGCATCGCAGTGAAAATCCGCTTAGTACGCATGCGCAATGTTCGCACTGCGACTGCGCCAAGTAACTTTACTATGAAGAAAGTATTTTTACTCACGGCTTTTTCTTCGCTCCGGCGATCGTAATGTGATTGACAGGAAATGGGTGTTACTGGGCGGATACACGGCGTTTCAGGGGCGTGTGGCTGAAAACGCTACCGTTTCCGGAAAAAACGCAGGAGTGGCCGGGGAAACGGTGGGAGTGCCTGGGCGAACGCTGGGTGTGTTTGTGACGTCAACCAGGAACGACAAGCACTGAAATGATCGCACAGGCAGAGTAAGTCTGGAGCTACTCTGAAACTGCTAACTCGTTTGTAATCGCAATATTGCGCGTACGTCGGTCGCAATTTTAAGAAGCTAAGATTCACTCCCAGTAGGCGGCGGCTTAGCGTGTGTAACTCTGCTACATTCGCCTTGCGAGCGAACAACTCGGAATGAGGGCCCATGTACGCAACGGAGGAGAGGGTTCTTCACTGTTAGGGCAATAAGGATTTGGAATTCCTTGCCAGGGAAGGTGGTAATGGTGGACTCTGTAAATGCATTTAAAAGGGGATTGGATGAATTTCTGATTGAAAAGGATATCCAAGGTTACAACATTTAAAATATTGACATTGTTAATCCGGGTGTAACATGATTGTAGTTGTTAACTAGTCATAAAACATTCTTCAGCCGGTACAGTAAAATCAACTCAACTTAATACATAATATAGGTTGAACACGATGGGCATTTTGCCTCTTTTCAACCTCAATTACTATGTTACCACTGCACAGCGTTTACCCCCTCCCCTGTAGGCGGCAATTACCTGGTCGCAACAGTGCAAAAAATAGCCTGCTTGCGACCAGGTCTGAATTAGGCTCTATATCCTTCTCTCAAAGTATGTCCATCTCCTCGGGCACAGATCGAATTTGGTAGGAGGGGCATAGAGGGAGGAGCCAGCACACATTATCAAACTTCTATAGTGCCCATGGCTCCAAGTGGACCCATCTATACCCCATGGTACTAAATGGATTCCCCGTATCCCCTAAGGACTACGAGAAAAGGATTTACCGGTAGGTAATTAAAATCCTATTATTCCAACCGTCCACCGGTACTCCTTTTCTTTACATCTCATATACGATTTCTTGACAGTTACACTTAAACAATATGTGTCCTCTCCTATTCAATATTTCATAGATGTGCACCTGGTTTACCTTACTTCCTCACAGTCATGGGTTCCATTCCCACCATGGCCCTAAATGTGTGGAGTTTATATATTCTCCCCGTGCTTGCATGGGTTTCCTCTGGGTACTCCGGTTTCCTCCCACAATCCAAAAATATACTGGTAGGTTAATTGGCTCCTGACTAAAATAAAATTAACCCTAGTGTGTGTGTGTGTGTGCGTGTACATGGGTAGACTAGGTGGGCCAAGTGGTTCTTAACTGCCATCAAATTCTATGTTTCTAGTTGGATGCTGGCTTGTTGCTTTCTGATCTAGTGGCAAGGAATACTTACTTACTTTTAATTACTCTTTTCCTGGAAAAGCCTGGAGAGGTGAAGTAGCTGGACACTTCGGGGTAGGGCCGTACTTCCAAGCCATGCTAAATCCCACAAATCGTGGGTCCTCGTGGAAGGGGTGGGGCTAAAATAACGGCAAATTGTGTCATTTTAGACTGAACTGTCCACATGGACCGTGTTTATGGGCATTAGATCCCTATACAGTGCTACTTGGAAGTGGGTGGGATGCGGGAGGGGTGCCCACGCTTATGGGGGGGCTACCCCAAAAAATCAGGAGTCTTGTAACTTCCAGGAGATAAGGCAAGTATGCCAAAGGGCTGTAAATCAGGGTATCTGAACCTGTTGTCTGCATGTCTGGATCCTGTAATGTTGAGGCTCTTATTTTCCTACAGTGCTGACAGCAATAGAGGGCCAATAGGTTTACAGCAGCCTGCACAACACTGTATATGCTGGGCTGCAAACAAAGCAGGGAGGCTGCTGGTGGTGGTCTCTCTATACCTGTATGATATGCAGCTGCTCTACTATACAATGAATTGCAGTAATGGGCAGGTGAGATGTGTTAAAATGGGGGCGATCGCACTGATTGCCCTCCCCCTGGATCTGCCACTGTACTTCAGTTATGTCACTCGCCACAACTGTTGAACAAAAGGGTTGTGGCACAAAAATAGAGGCCTGAAAGAATTTTAGGGTAATAGCTAAAACTGGCTTCCCAGTACCCATCAGTAGTGTTTTCAGACATGGACAAGCCATCAATTATTTTTAACAGTTTCAGAGAACCAGGTCACACATTGAATTGTAAAGCAGCACAAATTTTATCACATTTTCACAAGTTGTAAAAAAATATATATCATATGAATTCTGTCTAGGTGAAAAATAGTTGGAACCTTTATATACAGGATTAGAAAGAGGCTATAAAATCCCAGACATTTTAAATTGGAGACTTCAAAAATTAGAGTCCAGTGTGTTCTTCTGTAACCAGTCAATAATTTTGGTATTCACAATATTTATCCACTCTAGCCGGTCTTTCCTCCTGATTTCCAGATTTTGCAGTACACTGTCCCTATCACTTTCATTCATAGTTGTCGTGATGAACAGCTGCATCTGAAATGTATAGACATGATGAATCGTCATTCATAATAAAAAGCATGGTGAATTCCAGAAATGCACACATTACTATACTCAGTGGTCTGCCAGATCAGTCTTCATGTTTATATTTTGGAAAATAAATACACATTTGTCAAAAAAACAATGTGATCGAAAAAATATACATTTGTCAAAAAAACAATGTGATCAATGAAGCAATGCGTTATTTAAAGACCAGGGCGTAACTGGGGGTGTGCAAGCTGTACCGTCGCCCAGGGCACAGGGTCCTGTGGGTAGCACTGTTGCTGCCCTAGAGCACCTGCATGTGGTAGTCAGGGTAATTTGTACAGCACCCTGCAGCCAGTAGCACCGGTGCAGACACTCCGGACAGGCAGCCTGTGGAGCTGCCCAGATCAGAGCTACAGGTATTTCTACTTCCTAGAGCTGATGACCCCGCCCATGACATCACAAGTTTAGGATCCGGGGCCTGTACAGAAACCTTTTCCGGCCCTGTTTGAAACAAGCATTTAGGTTTTGTTTTTTTTTTGTTTTTTTATACATGCCTGTTACAGAGTTTTAGTGTCCAATAGAGACATGAGGCATAAAAAGATATGTGTGTGTTGTTGCAAAGAGGTCTGGCTTTGCAAGATCAGGCTTGGTTTGTGTGGAGTGAGTAGTGGTATAAAGTGTCTGAATTTCACCATTGTAAATGTTGGCATGTGTGTACATGTCCCGTATTATTAAGGTTCTATGTAAGATTTGTTATGGATTACTGGATAGACAGTGGGGACAATGAGTAACATTTCTGAAAGTTGAGAAATAATATTTTATCTAAGACTTGTTTCAGTTTTTCCCATTGGAATAAAAAACTGGACCCTCTGATGGTGTTAGCCTAGTTTAGGCATTAGTGGTGGCGGTGGTGATGGGGGGGGGGGGGGGTTAGGGTTAGGCACTAGTGGGGGGGGGGGTATTTTAGCCTTAGCCGCAACTCCCCAAGGGTTAGCCATAGCCGACACCCCCAGAGGGTTAGTATTAGCCACCACCCGCAGGGATTAGGGTAGGGGACATGGTGGGGTTAGCAATACTTACCCCCTCCGATGTCGGCATCTTCAGTGCCGGGATACCACGGTCGGTAATGTATTCCTACAGTACACATACAATCTAGTATTGGGTGGATTTCACCATGTTACCATTACATCTTGTCTCTTGCTTACCCCTGATGCACTCTTTGCCATTATGCAGGTTCACCACAGCTCGTAGGTGTGGCAGCCATAGTGAAGGAGGAGTGAAAGGTTTACCAAATCTATCGTTACCTATCATAACATATTAAGGTCCCCTAACATGACACAGTCATGCCGCCACTTTGGCCATGACCCAATTGTTGATACACCTCCCCCACACCCCATGTAATTCCCATCCACATGTGTCAGAGAGTATATTGTTATGTCCATACTGTAAATCTCACCTCTTGGAACTGCAGGTCCGAGGTGACTTTCCATCCCAAGTCTTGTAGCAGTGAATCATAGAACTGACTGGATTCATTCATGTGTCTGAATAACATAAAGATAGAATAAAATCAGAAGAAATATTTCACCACAGTACTGTACATCTCACATTTGCACTGCATTTTACCTTTTTTTTAAAAAGTAATGAAAATGCTTGGAATATGCAACATGCATCAATATAATTGCTTTCTCCGTATCATACAGAGTACTCTAAATGATTGTACAGTATGATTCATACTGTAGTCAACATCTATAGCATTTGTCATGTACTCAAAATTATAGTTATCCCCTTTATATATACAGTACAGTAAGTTTATATACCTTAAAGTAGGTAATAGATTTGATTAATATTACTATACACTATACTGCATTGCCTATATAATAAAAGGCTAATGCTGCTCCTCACCTCTATCGTGGGAATTGAAGTGTTTTGCGGCCACTAGAAGGCGCCCGAGGAGCAATTCAAGCTTTGCTCTGTTGGGGCGCACACAGCCACCGGCACTGGCATTACTGTTTTATTGTTCCGTCATTTTGATAGGCTGGTAACTACTTTTAGTTATAGTTTGTTGTGGATGTTAAAGAAAAGGAAGACTGTATCTGTGCGCATTTGTAAACTTCATGCCATTTTGGTGTCACAGCTTGTCACGAACCTCGGGCAGCGGCGACCGCGCTTGTCCCTGCGGGTGGCCTGGTCTGCCCGGCGCCTCTCTTCCCCTGACGGTCTCCGGCTTCAGCGGCGGGTCGGCGCTGCTCTCCGGCGGCTTCCCGGAAGCAAGGACGCCGCCATCACAAGCGAGGGCAAGGAGGCGGAGCAGGTCTGACGTCACCTGCCTGCTCCGCCAATCAGGCTAGGGCGGGGAATTTAAAATCAGATACCAGGCAGAGATCCGGTGCCTGAGTATCTTCGTTTCTCCTGCGGAAGCTGTGATTCCAGAGCTCCCTCGTCCCTGCAAGCATCCTGTGCTTCCAAGCATCCTGTGCCTCCAAGCATCCTGTGCCTCCAAGCATCCTGAGCCTCCAAGCATCCTGTGCCTCCAAGCATCCTGAGCCTCCAAGCACCTCCGTGCCTCCAATTATCTCCGTGCCTCCAATTACCTCTGTGCCTCCAATTATCTCCGTGCCTCCAATTATCTCCGTGCCTCCAAGCACCTCGTGCCTCCAAGCACCTCTGTGCCTCCAAGCACCTCCGTGCCTCCAGTTACCTCCAAGCACCTCGTGCCTCCAAGCACCTCATCCCTCCAAACACCTCGGTGTCTCCAAACACCTCCGTGCCTCCAAGCACCTCCGTGCCTCCAAGCACCTCCGTGCCTCCAGTTACCTCCAAGCACCTCGTGCCTCCAAGCACCTCATCCCTCCAAACACCTCCGTGCCTCTAAGCACCTCCGTGCCTCCAAGCACCTCCGTGCCTCCAAGCACCTCCGTGCCTCCAGTTACCTCCGTGTCTCCAAGCACCTCGTGCCTCCAAGCACCTCATCCCTCCAAACACCTCGGTGTCTCCAAACACCTCCGTGCCCCCAAGCACCTCCGTGCCTCCAAGGGCCTCCCTGCACTCCCTGTACTCCCAGCACCTCAGTGCCTCCAATACCACAGTGTCTCCAATATCTCAGTACCCCAGCCTTCAGTATTTCTACAAGTCTTGTCTTACAGGAGACCTTCAAGAATTCCTCTGGGCCTCCCGCCTGCCGTCTTAGTCCTGCATGAGGAAGACCTACATCCGGCCATCTCTACTACGACCCAGTGGCAGTTCCTCTTCCCGGTCATCGGAAGAAGCCCCGAGTCCACAACACTCCCAAACCAGGTCAGTGATAGTATACTCAGGCCACATGGACTCGGGGAATCGGAACACGGACTCGAGTGCCATTCAGAACCTGGCTTCTCGAGTGCAAAGTCAGGAAGCAGCGCAAGGCCAGGTGATGCAGTACCTCCAGCAGTTGTCCGGGCGTCTGGATCAGATTCAGGCGTCTCTGGCCTCAGTAATTCCGGCACCTGTTCCAGTAGTCGCACCAGTTGCCGTTGCCAGCAATGTTCAACCATCGGCCGGTGTCACTCCACGCCTTCAGTTGCCTACTCCGTCCCGCTATAATGGGAATCCCAAAAATTGTCGTGGTTTCTTGAACCAATGCGAGGTACATTTCGAGCTACTTGCACACAACTTTCCTACAGACCGGTCCAAGGTAGCATATATTATTTCTCTGTTGGAAGGTTCTGCTTTGGATTGGGTGTCTCCATTATGGGAACGATCTGATCCCATGGTTTCCAACTACACCAACTTCATCTCGTCCTTTCGAAGGATTTTCGACGAGCCCGGCAGAATGACCACTGCTTCTTCCGATTTGCTCCGTGTTCGGCAGGGCGCCCGTTCCGTGGGCCAGTACGTGGTTCATTTCCAGACCATTGCTTCCGAACTACGCTGGAATAATGACGCCCTGAGAGCTGCCTTCTGGAACGGTCTTTCCGACCGGCTGAAAGATGAGCTGGTTACTAGAGATCTGCCGGATCCATTAGAAGATTTGATTTCCCTTTGCGTCAAGGTGGATCTTCGGATGCAGGAGCGTGGAAGAGAACGTAGCCGTTCGGATCGTTCCAGGTTCCGGAATCCTACTCCTAGGCCGGTGGCCTCACCCAGCTCAGATGAGCCCATGCAAATTAACCGCTCCCGACTGTCTCCGGAAGAACGACAGCGTCGTCGTGAGGGTAAACTCTGCCTTTACTGTGGAGCCGCAGATCATTTTCTTAAATCTTGTAAAGCCCGTCCGGGAAACGGGCAGGCCTAGCTTGTTCCGGAGGAGTCAAGCTGGGAGTTACGACAAAAGCTTCTCCAACTTCGGACTGCTTGCTTCCAGTAACTCTAGTCTCCAATTCAGTCTCCAGGTCTTGTGAAGCCCTATTGGATTCCGGAGCTGCAGGGAACTTCGTTTCTTCTTTCTGTGCCCAAAGTTTGGGTTTAAAGTTACGGCCTATTGAGCGGCCAATTTCACTGACGGCTATCAACGGGACTAGAATTTCCAAAGGTCTTATAATGTGGCGCACGGGGCCAGTTAAGCTGCAGGTCGGGGCTCTACATCAGGAAGATTTGGAACTCTTGGTAATCCCAGAAATGCCTCATGATCTGGTTCTTGGAATGCCTTGGCTGAAAAGTCATAATCCCCACATCGACTGGAAGTCGTCACAAATTCTGTCCTGGAGTCCCTTTTGTCACACTAATTGTCTTACTCCTGTTTGTCCGCTCCGTGTTACCTCCAAAACGGATGAAGAGCACATTCCGGAGGCATATCAAGGGTACAAGGACGTATTTTCGGAACAAGCTGCTGACCTGTTACCACCTCACAGGCCTTGGGACTGCCCTATTGACCTTGTCCCAGGGAAGACGCCACCTCGTGGTCGCACATATCCTCTGTCTCTTCCCGAGACTCAAGCCATGTCGGAGTATATTAAGTCCAATATGCTCAAGGGATTCATTCGCCCCTCTTCCTCCCCTGCCGGTGCAGGCTTCTTTTTCGTGAAGAAAAAGGACGGGGGGTTGAGACCATGCATCGACTACCGCGGCCTAAACGACATTACTATTAAGAATAAATACCCCTTGCCACTAATCACAGAGTTGTTTGATAGGGTTCGTGGTGCCCGCATTTTTTCAAAACTCGACTTGAGAGGAGCTTACAATCTTATACGCATCCGAGAGGGGGATGAATGGAAGACTGCCTTTAATACCCGAGATGGGCATTACGAATACTTGGTGATGCCGTTTGGTCTTAGTAATGCTCCCGCGGTTTTCCAGGGGTTCGTCAACGAAATCTTTCGTGATATGCTGTATCAGAGCGTTGTGGTATATCTGGACGACATACTGATTTTTTCCAAGAATCTTGTCGAACACAGGACTCAAGTCAAAGAGGTGCTACACCGTTTACGAGAGAATCATCTCTACGCCAAGCTTTCCAAATGTACCTTTGAAGTAACATCTATTCCGTTCCTCGGTTATGTCATCTCGGGGACGGAGCTTCGCATGGATCCGGAAAAGTTGTCGGCCATTCGTGACTGGACTCAGCCTCTTTCCCTGAAAGCAATACAAAGGTTCCTGGGCTTTGCGAACTACTACAGGAAATTCATTAAGGGTTTCTCCACCATTGTTGCGCCCATTACTGCCCTGACGAGGAAGGGTTCTAATCCTAGTTTGTGGCCTCCGGAAGCCATTGTAGCTTTTTCTCGCTTAAAGTTAGCTTTCATGACGGCTCCAGTTCTCCAACAACCAAATTTCGAGGAACCCTTCTTCTTAGAAGTTGATGCATCTTCAGTCGGGGTTGGGGCTGTTCTCTCCCAGTATTCCTCTGATAAAAAATTACATCCGTGTGGCTTCCATTCTCGTAAATTCTCTCCAGCCGAACGAAATTACACTATTGGAGACCAGGAACTCTTGGCAATCAAATCTGCCTTGGAAGAATGGAGATATCTTCTAGAAGGGGCTAAACATGTGTTTACCATCTACACGGATCACAAGAATTTGCTGTACATCAAATCCGCACAATGCTTGAATCCTCGCCAGGCGAGATGGGCACTTTTCTTTTCCCGATTCTCGTTCATTATCAAGTACCGGGCCGGGACTCTCAATATTAAAGCAGATGCGCTTTCTCGTTCACAAGTTCCCACAGACGAGGATGAACCTCCGGAGCGGGGTTTAATTCTGAATCCAGTTTCTGTCTCTGCTGCTTTAACTACTCCAGCTCCTCCTCCTGGAAGAATGTCCGTGCCCGCTAGATTCCGCCCAGGAATACTACTGTGGGCCCATAACTCCAAGTTTTCCGGTCATCCCGGCGCTCAGAAGATGTACAAGTTTCTGCAAAGGTCTTACTGGTGGAACACCATGAGGAAGGATGTACAAGATTGCGTTAATTCGTGTCCCCAATGTACACAACATAAATCTCCTCGTCTGCCTCCTGCAGGGTTACTTCGTCCTCTGCCTATCCCTGTGAGACCCTGGACTCACATTTCCATGGACTTCATCACTGACTTGCCCTGTTCCAAGGGTTGCAACACCGTTTGGGTTATCGTTGACCGTTTTTCGAAGATGGCACACTTTGTGCCCTTGACTGGTCTCCCGACAGCACCGAAACTGGCTCTATTGTTTATCCGAGAACATTTTCGTTTGCATGGGTTGCCACAAGAGATTGTTTCTGACCGTGGAGTACAGTTCACCGCCAGGTTTTGGAAAGCCCTTTGTTCAACTCTACACATTAAACTTAAGTTTTCGTCTGCTTATCATCCCCAAACTAATGGGCAAACGGAACGAGTCAATCAAGATCTAGAGACTTTTCTTCGTTTGTATCTCTCTCCTTCACAGGACAACTGGGTGGAGTTGTTGCCTTGGGCGGAGTTTGCCCATAACCATTTGTTTCATTCTTCCACTGGGGAATCACCATTTTTCGTCAACTACGGGTTCCATCCCCGTGTTCCGGAATTTCCAAGCCTTCCGATAATAGAGGTTCCTGCTGTAGTGTCCACTCTACGACACTTTGGACAAATTTGGAGAAAGGTTCATGCTAATCTTAAGCAGGTTTCTGTTCGGTACAAGTTCTTCGCAGATAAGAAACGGCAAGCCGCACCTCAATATAAAGTTGGGGACAGGGTATGGCTGTCCACACGGAATCTCCGGTTGAAGGTGCCCACCATGAAATTCGCTCCAAGGTTCATCGGTCCTTACCCTGTGCTACAAGTCTTAAATCCTGTGGTCTGTAAACTGGGTTTGCCTGCCCATCTTCGAATACCTAACGCCTTTCATGTTTCTCTACTCCGTCCCCTCATTCTGAATCGGTTCCACTCAGCACTCCCTAGGCCAACGTCCGTAGTGGCAGAAGCTGGAGCGGAGTTTGAAATCAAAACTATTCTTGACTCTCGTTATCTTCATAAAAAATTACAGTACTTGGTGGACTGGAAGGGTTATGGTCCTGAGGAGAGAAGTTGGATTGGGGCTACTGAAGTAACGGCTCCTCGTCTGATTCGGATCTTCCACTCCAGACATCCGACTAAGCCCGGGAAGTGTCCAGGGGCCACTCCTGGAGGAGGGGGTACTGTCACGAACCTCGGGCAGCGGCGACCGCGCTTGTCCCTGCGGGTGGCCTGGTCTGCCCGGCGCCTCTCTTCCCCTGACGGTCTCCAGCTTCAGCGGCGGGTCGGCGCTGCTCTCCGGCGGCTTCCCGGAAGCAAGGACGCCGCCATCACAAGCGAGGGCAAGGAGGCGGAGCAGGTCTGACGTCACCTGCCTGCTCCGCCAATCAGGCTAGGGCGGGGAATTTAAAATCAGATACCAGGCAGAGATCCGGTGCCTGAGTATCTTCGTTTCTCCTGCGGAAGCTGTGATTCCAGAGCTCCCTCGTCCCTGCAAGCATCCTGTGCTTCCAAGCATCCTGTGCCTCCAAGCATCCTGTGCCTCCAAGCATCCTGAGCCTCCAAGCATCCTGTGCCTCCAAGCATCCTGAGCCTCCAAGCACCTCCGTGCCTCCAATTATCTCCGTGCCTCCAATTACCTCCGTGCCTCCAATTATCTCCGTGCCTCCAATTATCTCCGTGCCTCCAAGCACCTCGTGCCTCCAAGCACCTCGTGCCTCCAAGCACCTCCGTGCCTCCAAGCACCTCCGTGCCTCCAGTTACCTCCAAGCACCTCGTGCCTCCAAGCACCTCATCCCTCCAAACACCTCGGTGTCTCCAAACACCTCCGTGCCTCCAAGCACCTCCGTGCCTCCAAGCACCTCCGTGCCTCCAAGCACCTCCGTGCCTCCAGTTACCTCCAAGCACCTCGTGCCTCCAAGCACCTCATCCCTCCAAACACCTCGGTGTCTCCAAACACCTCCGTGCCTCTAAGCACCTCTGTGCCTCCAAGCACCTCCGTGCCTCCAAGCACCTCCGTGCCTCCAGTTACCTCCGTGTCTCCAAGCACCTCGTGCCTCCAAGCACCTCATCCCTCCAAACACCTCGGTGTCTCCAAACACCTCCGTGCCCCCAAGCACCTCCGTGCCTCCAAGCACCTCCGTGCCTCCAAGGGCCTCCCTGCACTCCCTGTACTCCCAGCACCTCAGTGCCTCCAATACCACAGTGTCTCCAATATCTCAGTACCCCAGCCTTCAGTATTTCTACAAGTCTTGTCTTACAGGAGACCTTCAAGAATTCCTCTGGGCCTCCCGCCTGCCATCTTAGTCCTGCATGAGGAAGACCTACATCCGGCCATCTCTACTACGACCCAGTGGCAGTTCCTCTTCCTGGTCATCGGAAGAAGCCCCGAGTCCACAACACTCCCAAACCAGGTCAGTGATACAGCTATGCGATCATTACTCTAGCTAGCATTCTCCCATGAGGCCACTAAACACACATACAGTCTGTCCCTGCATTAATCTAGCTAGCATTCTCCCATGAGGCCACTAAACCCACATACAGTCTGTCCCTGCAGTAATCTAGCTAGCATTCTCCCATGAGGCCACTAAACACACATACAGTCTGTCCCTGCAGTAATCTAGCTAGCATTCTCCCATGAGGCCACTAAACCCACATACAGTCTGTCCCTGCAGTAATCTAGCTAGCATTCTCCCATGAGGCCACTAAACCCACATACAGTCTGTCCCTGCAGTAATCTAGCTAGCATTCTCCCATGAGGCCACTAAACCCACATACAGTCTGTCCCTGCAGTAATCTAGCTAGCATTCTCCCATCAGGCCACTAAACCCACATGCAGTCTGCCCCTGCATTAATCTAGCTAGCATTCTCCTATCAGGCCACTAAACCCACATACAGTCTGCCCCTGCAGTAATCTAGCTAGCATTCTCCCATGAGGCCACTAAACCCACATACAGTCTGTCCCTGCAGTAATCTAGCTAGCATTCTCCTATCAGGCCACTAAACCCACATACAGTCTGTCCCTGCAGTAATCTAGCTAGCATTCTCCCATGAGGCCACTAAACCCACATACAGTCTGTCCCTGCAGTAATCTAGCTAGCATTCTCCCATCAGGCCACTAAACCCACATACAGTCTGTCCCTGCAGTAATCTAGCTAGCATTCTCCCATCAGGCCACTAAACCCACATACAGTCTGTCCCTGCAGTAATCTAGCTAGCATTCTCCCATCAGGCCACTAAACCCTCATACAGTCTGCCCCTGCAGTAATCTAGCTAGCATTCTCCCATGAGGCCACTAAACCCACATACAGTCTGTCCCTGCATTAATCTAGCTAGCATTCTCCCATGAGGCCACTAAACCCACATACAGTCTGTCCCTGCAGTAATCTAGCTAGCATTCTCCCATGAGGCCACTAAACCCACATACAGTCTGTCCCTGCATTAATCTAGCTAGCATTCTCCCATGAGGCCACTAAACCCACATACAGTCTGTCCCTGCAGTAATCTAGCTAGCATTCTCCCATCAGGCCACTAAACCCACATACAGTCTGTCCCTGCAGTAATCTAGCTAGCATTCTCCCATCAGGCCACTAAACCCACATACAGTCTGTCCCTGCATTAATCTAGCTAGCATTCTCCCATGAGGCCACTAAACCCACATACAGTCTGCCCCTGCAGTAATCTAGCTAGCATTCTCCCATGAGGCCACTAAACCCACATACAGTCTGTCCCTGCATTAATCCATTCCTCCCAACATTTCAGACGGGGCAAGCGGGACTACTGCGCGGCGAAGCCGTGTGCGAATCTGAAAAGAGTGTGGCCTGCTGGAAAGGGGGCATGGCTTCACGGGAGTGCCCGCAATCACGAGCCACGCCCTCATTTTTATCTCTGAGGGGGCATGCCCAGTGCTCTGTGAGCTGCTGGCATGTCCCCTCTCCCTCTGTCTCCTGTGAATAGACGCTGTGTGTCTATTCACCGCTGCGCTGCTGAGCAGAGCAGCAGTGACAGGAGCCTCCCAACTGCCCACCCATACACACACACACCACGGGACACTGCAGCCCACAAGTGGGACAGCGGGACAGTCCCCAAAAAATGGGACAGTTGGGAGGTATGTTAATCTAGCTAGCATTCTCCAAAAAGGCCACTAAACCCACATGCAGTCTGTCCTTGCATTAATCTAGCTAGCATTCACCCATCAGGCCACTAAACCCACATACAGTCTGTCCCTGCATCAATCTAGCTAGCATTCTCCCATCAGGCCACTAAACCCACATACTGTACAGTATGTCCCTGCATCAATCTAGCTAGCATTCTGCCATCAGGCCACTAAACACACATGCAGTTGATCCCTGCATTAATCTAGCTAGCATTCTCCCATAAGGCCACTAAACCCACATACAGTCTGTCCCTGCATTAATCTAGCTAGCATTCTCCTATCAGGCCACTAAACCCACATGCAATCTGTCCCTGCATTAATCTAGCTAGCATTCTCCCATAAGGCCACTAAACCCACATGCAATCTGTCCCTGCATTAATCTAGCTAGCATTCTCCCATAAGGCCACTAAACACACATGCAGTCGATCCCTGCATTAATCTAGCTAGCATTCTCCCATAAGGCCACTAAACCCACATGCAGTCTGTCCCTGCATTAATCTGGCTAGCATTCTCCCATAAGGCCACTAAACACACATGCAATCTGTCCCTGCATTAATCTAGCTAGCATTCTCCCATCAGGCCACTAAACCCACATACAGTCTGCCCCTGCAGTAATCTAGCTAGCATTCTCCCATAAGGCCACTAAACCCACATGCAGTCGATCCCTGCATTAATCTAGCTAGCATTCTCCCATCAGGCCACTAAACCCACATACAGTCTGCCCCTGCAGTAATCTAGCTAGCATTCTCCCATAAGGCCACTAAACCCACATGCAGTCGATCCCTGCATTAATCTAGCTAGCATTCTCCCATAAGGCCACTAAACACACATGCAGTCAATCCCTGCATTAATCTAGCTAGCATTCTCCCATGAGGCCACTAAACCCACATACAGTCTGCCCCTGCATTAATCTAGCTAGCATTCTCCCATAAGGCCACTAAACCCACATACAGTCTGCCCCTGCAGTAATCTAGCTAGCATTCTCCCATCAGGCCACTAAACCCACATACAGTCTGTCCCTGCATTAATCTAGCTAGCATTCTCCCATCAGGCCACTAAACCCACATGCAGTCGGTCCCTGCGTTAATCTAGCTAGCATTCTCCACAAAGGCCACTAAACACACATGCAGGTAAATTCTAGCACCCTGCTTTTATTGCACACAGGAATAGATTGCTACCTAAATATTTTTCCAAACTTTTTTTTACCTTTATTTTATTGAAAGTCATAGGGAACAGATTGGGTTTTTGGGAAGCTAGGGCCAGTGCCGTTTAATAAAAGGAAATTCTGTTAGTTTAATGTTGAACTGGCTCATTGTAATGTGGGTTTTCTACTAAATGAAGGGGATAATAATGTAATGTTGGGACTGGTTGGTGAAAAATGTAACATTAAGCTCATTTGGATGAAGGAGGCCTTTTAAGTATATGTAAGTGATATTAATTTAATGTCAAGCTGGTCTGAAGGGAGGAGAGATGATTATAATGATGAGTGCTATTTATATAATAGCAGGGGTAATAAAAGCACCTAGTTCTTTAAGTTCTTTAATAGTGCCACAACATTCAAAGTTCAAGACAATAGAAAGCATGTCGCATTTCAAGTTCTACTGATCATGAAAAGATAGCTGTGTGCACCAGGCGCCACGTAGAAAATTTGGCATGCTATAGGGCAGAGGTTCTCAAACTCAGTCCTCAAGGCACCCCAACGATCCAGGTTTTAGGTACAGTATATCCATGGCTCAGTACAGATGGTTAAATCAAACTGACTGAGGTGCTAATTAAGTCACCTGTGGCCAAGCATGGATACACTTAAAACCTGGATGGTTGGGGTGTCTTGAGGACCACATTTGAGAACCTCTGTTATAGGGATAGCCAATAATTTATTTTGATTGGATCTATCTATGGTTTTATGCTTTATTTTTCACACGTGCTGCTAAATCAGATAAACCTGAACAACTGCAGGTAACATGTTTGGCAATTATATGAATAGCATAAAACAAGTAAAGGGCAATGGGCTGCATGACTTTATTGGTATTTCTTTAAGCAATGTGCTAGCAATTACAATATCTAGTATACAAGGCTATACAACATTTTAGTACTTACATGTCATTTAGTCGTTGCCAGTTTTCTTTCAGGAACTCCCAACCTATGTGTCTTCCTATATTGTTTTTAAACATTCCCAATAAGACACTCAATATAGAGCCAGAATCAATATCCATGGTATTCTCCAAGTAACTGCACAAACAAAGCGTAGAACACTCATCAGCAGTACTTATACAAATCATTGCAAGTCAGTAAAAACATGCTGCAATATTTGAATACATTTTGTGCAAATAAACTTTTAGAAAATGTAAGTTGTATAAGATAATGAGTAGAGAAGCTGTTAACCTGATATTTAAACTGGTTTTAAACTTGGGGCCTTATTCAGACCTGGGGGTAAATTTACTAAGATGGGAGTTCTATTTAAGATGGGATGTTGGCAATAGCAACCAATCAGATTCTACTTCTCATTTATCCAGCACCTTCTAGAAGATAATACCTGAAATCTGATTGGTTGCTATTGGCAACATCCCATCTTAAATAGAACTCCCATCTTAGTAAATTTACCCCCTGATCGTAGATGTGCACAAATGCACTTCTACGATCAAAATCTTTGACATGTGGGGGGACGCCCAGCAGAGGGCAAGTCCACATGCCGACCCCAGCCAATGCCCCCCCCCCCCCGCCCTTGGTTGATTAGTAGACCATGAACAAAATAAAATATACCATAAAATGTGGCCTGTTTGAAGATACAGTACTACATTTCTCTTACGTCCTAGAGGATGCTGGGGACACCAAAAGGACCATGGGGTATAGACGGGATCCGCAGGAGACATGGGCACACTAAAAGACTTTGACTGGGTGTGAACTGGCTCCTCCCTCTATGCCCCTCCTCCAGACCTCAGTTAGATTCTGTGCCCAGGAGTGACTGGACACACACTAGGGGAGCTCTACTGAGTTTCTCTGGAAAGACTTTTGTTAGGTTTTTTATTTTCAGGGAGACCTGCTGGCTACAGGCTCCCTGCATCGTGGGACTGAGGGGAGAGAAGTCAGACCTACTTCTTCTTAGTTCAAGGGCTCTGCTTCTTAGGCTACTGGACACCATTAGCTCCAGAGGGTTTGATCACTTGGTGCACCTAGCTGCTTGTTCCCGGAGCCGCGCCGTCACCCCCCTTACAGAAGCCAGAAGAAAGAAGCCGGGTGAGTATTAGAAGAACAGAAGACTTCAGTGACGGCAGAAGACTTCAGTAACGGAGGTACAGCGCAGCGGTCGCGCTGCGCTCCATGCTCCCACACACACACCAACGGCACTCACAGGTGCAGGGCGCTGGGGGGAGCGCCCTGGGCAGCAATTGCTGAGGGTCTTTTTTCACTGGCAAGAGGTATATTCGGTGCCCGGGCACCGTATACGATACCCCCGCCAGTATAAATAATTTAAAATTTGAGCGGGACTGCAGCGCGCCGGGAAGGGTCGGGGCTTAGCCGCACAGCTTACCAGCGCCATTTCATCTCTCCACAGCCGCTGCAGAGACGCTGGCCCGGACCTCCGAGCTCCTTACAAGTAACAAGGGAGCAAAACGGGGGGGGCTTGGGGGCACAGGCAATTTGGTGTTTTATATGTTTATATTTTACAGCGCAAACAACATATATTATTTGTTTTGTAGTATATGGGCGCTGGGGTGTGAGCTGGCATACTCCCTCTGTGTTCTCTCTACAGGCTTCCCTGTGGGTCTGTCCCCTTCTTTGGCCGGTGTGAGTGTGGGTGTGTCGGTACTGCGTGTCAACATGTCTGAGGCTGAGTGTTCCTCCCCGGAGGAAGTTACTGGGGGCGCAGAAAAAAATTGGGAATGACTCTGTCGGCACAGCCGACTGCTGATTGGGTGAATATGTTGAGTACACTGAATGCAAATGTGGCATTATTGTCTAAGAGGCTGGATAAATCTGATTCTCAGACACAAACATTGAGAAAATCCATAGAGGACGCTTTGTCTCAGGTACAGACCCCCTCAGGGTCACAAAAACGTTCATTTACCCAGATGGCAGATACAGATACCGACACAGACTCTGATTCCAGTGTCGATTTCAATGAGGCTACTTTACATCCAAAGGTAGTTAAGAGTATTCAGTACATGATTGTGGCTATTAAAGATGTTTTGCATATTTCTGAAGAGCCCCCTGTTCCAGATAAGAGGGTTTGTTTGTATAAGGGAAAAAAGCCTGAGGTGACGTTTCCCCCCTCTCATGAACTGTACGCTCTTTGTGAAAAGGCTTGGAAGTCGCCTGACAAAAGGTGGCAGATTCCCAAGAGAATTTTTATGGCATATCCTTTCCCCTCTGACGACAGGGAGAAATGGGAGTCGTCTCCCAATATGGACAAGGTTCTATCCCGATTGTCCAAAAAGGTGGCGCTTCCGTCTCCTGACACGGCTGCCCTCAAGGCTCCGGCGGATCGCAAGCAGGAGACGACATTGAAGGCCATTTTCGTTACTACTGGTGCATTACTCAGACCTGCTGTGGCGTCGGCGTGGGTGAGTAGAGCTATTGCTAAGTGGGCTGATAATTTAGCTTCTGATATGGATACCCTTGATAAGGATAACATTCATTTGACTCTTGGTTATATCAAGGACGCTGCAGATTACCTAAAGGATGCGGCGAAGGATATTGGCCTCTTGGGATCAAAAGCCAATGCCATGGCGGTCTCGGCCAGGAGGGCGCTGTGGATTCATCAATGGAATGCTGATGCTGACTCCAAGAAAGCTATGGAAGCTCTTCCTTTTAAAGGTAGTGTCTTGTTTGGTGATGGCCTTGCTGATCTGGTGTCTACCGCTACTGCGGGTAAGTCATCTTTTCTTCCTTATGTTCCCACACAACAGAAAAAGGCGCCCCATTATCAGATGCAGTCCTTTCGGCCTAATAAATACAAAAAAGGAAAGGGCTCGTCCTTCCTTGCTTCAAAGGGTAGAGGAAGGGGAAAGAGGTCACCTGCTGTGTCTGGCGCCCAGGACCAAAAGTCCTCCCCCGCCTCTACCAAGTCCAACGCATGACGCTGGGGCTCCCCTGCGGGAGTCCGTGCCGGTGGGGGGGGGGGGGGGCCGTCTCCGAATCTTCAGTCAGGTCTGGTTTCAATAAGCCCTGGATCCTTGGGTCTTAGACATAGTGTCCCAAGGGTACAAACTGGAGTTTCAGGAGATGCCCCCCCGCCGCTTTTTCAAATCGGCCTTGCCAGTTTCTCTTCCAGAAAGAGAAGTGGTAAATGCTGCGATACAAAAGCTGTGTCAACTGAGAGTCATTGTCCCCGTTCCCCCATCCCAACGGGGGCAAGGGTTCTATTCGAGCCTCTTTGTCGTGCCGAAGCCGGACGGTTCGGTCAGACCGATTCTGAACCTAAAATCCCTTAATCCATGCTTGAAAACTTTCAAATTCAAGATGGAATCTCTTCGAGCTGTGATCTCCAGCCTAGAAGGGGGGGATTTTATGGCGTCAGTCGACATAAAGGATGCCTACTTACACGTCCCGATATATCCTCCTCATCAGGCCTTCCTAAGATTTGCGGTGCAGGATTGTCATTACCAATTTCAGACGTTGCCGTTTGGGCTTTCCACGGCCCCGAGGGTTTTCACCAAGGTAATGACGGAAATGATGGTACTCCTTCGCAAGCAGGGGGTCACAATTATCCCGTACTTGGACGATCTCCTGATAAAGGCGGGATCAAATGAACAGTTGCTAAGAAATGTGGAACTCTCCCTGTCGGTTCTGCGACATCACGGTTGGATTCTAAATTTGCCAAAGTCTCAGTTGATCCCGACAACTCGGCTGCCCTTCTTGGGCATGATCCTAGACACGGAACTACAGAGAGCGTTTCTTCTGGCGGACAAAGCTCTGGAAATACAGACCATGGTCAAGGAGCTTCTGAGACCGGCAAGAGTGTCGATTCATCAATGCACTCGAGTGCTAGGGAAGATGGTTGCGGCTTACGAAGCCATTCCGTTTGGCAGGTTTCATGTCCGGGTGTTTCAGTGGGATCTGTTGAACAAATGGTCCGTGTCTCACCTGCACATGCACCGGAAAATAAGTCTATCTTCCAGGACCAGGATTTCTCTCCTGTGGTGGCTGCAAGGTTCTCACCTTCTAGAGGGACGCCGATTCGGAATCCAGGACTGGGTCCTGCTGACCACAGATGCAAGTCTCCGAGGCTGGGGGGCAGTCACACAAGGAAGAAGTTTCCAGGGAAAATGGTCAAGCCAGGAATCTTGTCTCCACATAAATGTTCTCGAGTTAAGAGCCATTTACAACGGCCTCCTACAAGCGAAGAACCTTCTTCAGGGTCTCCCTGTCCTGATCCAGTCGGACAACATAACAGCGGTGGCGTACGTAAACCGCCAAGGCGGAACAAGGAGCAGGGCGGCAATGGCGGAGGCCACAAGAGTTCTCCGCTGGGCGGAAAAACACGTGAGCGCTCTGTCAGCAGTCTTCCTTCCGGGCGTGGACAACTGGGAAGCAGACACGATCTCCATCCAGGAGAGTGGGCTCTTCATCAAGAGGTATTTGCAGAAGTGACAAGGAGTTGGGGAATTCCTCAAATAGACATGATGGCATCTCGCCTCAACAAGAAGCTTCCGAAGTATTGTTCCAGGTCGAGGGACCCCCAAGCCAGTGCAGTGAATGCCCTGGTAACTCCATGGGTGTTTCAGTCGGTGTATGTGTTCCCTCCTCTTCCTCTCATTCCAAGAGTGTTGAAGATTATAAGACGAACAAGGGTTCAGGCAATACTCGTCGTTCCAGATTGGCCACGGAGGGCCTGGTATCCGGATCTTCAGGAGTTACTAGTAGAAGATCTTTGGCCGCTTCCTCTAAGAGAGGACCTGTTACTGCAGGGGCCCTGCGTGTTTCCGGACTTACTGCTACTGCGTTTGACGGCGTGGAGGTTGAACGCCAAATCCTAGCTCGGAAAGGTATTCCCGGGGAGGTCATCCCCACTCCTCCTTAAGGCTAGGAAGGGGGTCACGGCAAAACATTATCACCGTATTTGGAGAAAATATGTGTCATTGTGTGAAACCAAAGCAGCTCCTGCGGAGGAGTTTCACTTGGGTCGTTTCCTCCACTTTTTGCAGACAGGCGTGGATGCAGGCCTGAAATTGGGTTCCATCAAAGTGCAGATTTCGGCTTTATCTATTTTCTTTCAAAAAGAATTGGCCGCCCTTCCTGAGGTTCAGACGTTCGTGAAGGGAGTGCTGCATATCCATCCTCCATTTGTGCCACCCGTGGCACCGTGGGATCTTGAAGTGGTGTTGTAGTTTCTTATGTCTCACTGGTTTGAACCTTTGCGAAAGGTTGAGTTAAAGTTTCTCACTTGGAAAGTGGTCATGCTTTTGGCTTTGGCGTCTGCCAGACAAGTGTCTTCTTGGATTTGGGATCCCTGCACTTTCCATTAATGCTGCTGACATCCATCATCCATTGCACTTTTCTGCACCGCACCATTGGATCCGTCCTTATCACAGCCACTCGCAGTGGTCCGCCTTGCTAAACGGTGACCGTGGCCGTCATCTGCTCCACCCGGGAGTTTGCGGTGCTGCCGCCTGGTGTGTGGTGCTCTTCAGTGCCGCTAATTTGAACTCATCTGGATGCGGTAAGCGGTCACCACATTGAACGCTTCTCCGAGTGTGCCCTAGAGAGAGTGGTAGACGGAGCCGCTGTATGTACATTGGAAGACAGGCTTCCAACGCTTAAAGCTGTTACTTATTTGGAATATAAAGTGCTGGAGCAAGCAGTATATTTGTCATTTAAAAATCTAACAGATTTAATTTTCAACAAAGGATAAGTGACTCTCTGGAATAAACATCCTCTGAGAGAAGTGAAATACCTGTTAAATAATTTTAAATACAAATTGATGAATCTATTGCTCTAAACAGAAGGAGCTTTTGACTATATAAACTTTGAATTCATTATTGCATTTAATTTTGTTGAATTAATGGACTGAAGGCTGGAGGATCCCACTCATTCATTTATTTAGAATCAATTGCATATGTATACAATATTAGATATTTAGTATCATTGTTTTTGTTTTGTGCAGTTTTAATACCATTAAATATTGCTAATTGTAGTCTGCTTGCGCTCTCTATACTTTTGTATGAATGTCAGAGTTGGCGGGTTTGTCTCACAAGAGCCCATATTTGATTTTTCATGTGGATAGAGCGGAATTGAGGACTCGTCAACAATTTCTGCCGAAGGTGGTTTCTTAGTTTCACATAAATCAACCTATTGTGGTACCTGTGGCTGCGGATGCTGTGGCAGTCCCAAAATCTCTTGATATCGTAAGAGCTTTGAAAATTTATGTCACCAAAACGGCTTTTGTTAGGAAAACGGAAGCTCTGTTAGTCCTGTATGCTTCCAACAAGATTGGAAATCCTGCTTCCAAGCAGACTATTGCACGCTGGATTTGTAATACGATTCAGCACGCTCATTCTTCGGCTGGGTTGCCGTTGCCGAAGTCAGTAAAGGCCCATTCTACCAGGAAGGTGGGCTCTTCTTGGGCGGCTGCCCGAGGGGTCTCGGCACTTCAACTTTGCCGAGCAGCTACGTGGTCGGGTTCAAACATTTTTGCTAAGTTCTATAAGTTTGATACCCTGGCTTAGGAGGACCTCATGTTTGCTCAATCGGTGCTGCAGAGTCGTCCGCACTCTCCCGCCCGGTCTGGAACTTTGGTATAGACCCCATGGTCCTTTTGGAGTCCCCAGCATCCTCTAGGACGTAAGAGAAAATAGGATTTTAATGCCTACCGGTAAATCCTTTTCTCCTAGTCCGTAGAGGATGCTGGGCGCCCATCCCAGTGCGGACTGTTCCTTGCAGTTGTATTGATACTTGTTGTTTTCGGTTACACGAAGGTTGTGTATCAGTTATATTCAGCTTGTTGCTGTTGTTAGTTCATACTGTTATCTGATATTCCTGCTAATCCAGTTGTACGGTGTGTTTGTGGTGTGAGCTGGTATGTCTCTCGCCCTTAGTTTAACAAAAATCCTTTCCTCGAAATGTCCGTCTCCCCTGGGCACAGTTCCTATAACTGAGGTCTGGAGGAGGGGCATAGAGGGAGGAGCCAGTTCACACCCAGTCAAAGTCTTTTAGTGTGCCCATGTCTCCTGCGGATCCCGTCTATACCCCATGGTCCTTTTGGAGTCCCCAGCATCCTCTACGGTAGGCATTCCCAACCACGGTCCTCAAGGCACACCAACAGTGCAGGTTTTAGTGATATCCAGACTGCAGCACAGATGGTTAAATCAAAATAATTGAGGTGCTAATTAAGTCACCTGTGCTCAAGCCTGGATATCACTAAAACCTGCACTGTTAGTGTGCCTTGAGGACCGTGGTTGGGAATGCCTGCTCTACGGACTAGGAGAAAAGGATTTACCGGTAGGTATTAAAATCCTATTTTTAGAGCATTTTCAGATATTTTCATTTGAATAGTGAAAGTTACTGTTTGAATTTTTCAGATTTTTCTGTGTACTGAAATTACTAGAGTAAGTAGCCGTTTAACGGAAAATTTGTATGAATGAGCCTTGCTAGACTTTTTTTTTTTAAGTCTCTCAACAGTTTGAGCATTTACTGTTTACTTTACAGCCAATTTGACTAAACGACAATAATAAAATCTTAATATATATTAATTTAAAAATAGATACAGCAAAAATACATTGCATATATATTGTACACTTGTGAAGTTTTGCTCTCACTGTAGACGTGTAATGTAATAATAACAGTTTATGTTAAAATTGACATTTCTAATTCTATAATGCTATATAGTGCTTGATCACACATGTTAATATACTGCTAGATAGTGCTAAATAACGCATCTTACTTTTGACCATATGAACTACTGTATTTCATTAAGCTCTAATGATCTGAAATTGTACCCAGGTCATGTAAGCATTTGGCAGAATCTATTAATGGTAAGAAATACATTTTCCATTTTAACACAGTTTAATGTCTCAGTGTACCCTGAAATTAAAGCATAGAACATATAAACACTTGGAAATAAAAAAAGACATCATAGAACAGGAGTATCTTAGCATGTCATCAAAGACTCTAGGTCCTATACTGTAAACCCCATCTTTTACCTAAATTTTACCTTTTTTACCTAAATAAAGAAAGTGCAGGTACCTGTTCCCCTGGGCAACACCATGTTGCATTGCAGAAGGGTCAGATTTTAAATGTGCTGAGAGATTTCTGATTGAGAGAGGTGTGTCCAAACTGGAATCTAAACTAGAGATGTGCACCGGAAATTTTTCGGGTTTTGTGTTTTGGTTTTGGATTCGGTTCCGCGGCCGTGTTTTGGATTCGGACGCGTTTTGCCAAAACCTCCCTGAAAATTTTTTGTCAGATTCGGGTGTGTTTTGGATTCGGGTGTTTTTTTACAAAAACCCTCAAAAACAGCTTAAATCATAGAATTTGGGGCTCATTTTGATCCCATAGTATTATTAACCTCAATAACCATAATTTACACTCATTTTCAGTCTATTCTGAACACCTCACACCTCACAATATTATTTTAAGTCCTAAAATTTGCACCGAGGTCGCTGGATGGCTAAGCTAAGCGACACAAGTGGCCGGCACAAACACCTGGCCCATCTAGGAGTGGCACTGCAGTGTCAGGCAGGATGGCACTTCAAAAAAATTGTCCCCAAACAGCACATGATGCAAAGAAAAAAAGAGGCGCACCAAGGTCGCTGTGTGACTAAGCTAAGCGACAAAAGTGGCCGGCACAAACACCTGGCCCATCTAGGAGTGGCACTGCAGTTTCAGACAGGATGGCACTTAAAAAAATAGTCCCCAAACAGCATGCACCACAGGTATAGAATCTAGATGGATAGTATACTTGACGACACAGAGGTAGGTAGAGCAGTGGCCTTCCGTACCGTACTGCTATATATACTGGTGGTCACTGTCAGCAAACTGCAAAACTAAAATGCACCACAGGTATAGAATCTAGATGGATAGTATACTTGACGACACAAATATTTGCAGCAACCTTAATAAACGGAAAGGACGCCAGCCACGTCCTCTCCCTAACATTTCCAATGCACGAGTGAAAATGGCGACGCGCGGCTCCTTATATAGAATCCGAAACACGCGAGAATCCGACAGCGGGATGATGACTTTCGGGCGCGCTCGGGTTAACCGAGCCATACGGGAGAATCAGAGTATGCCTCGGACCCGTGTAAAATGGGTGAAGTTCGGGGGGGGGGTGTTCGGTTTCCGAGGAACCGAACCCGCTCATCACTGATCTAAACTGCTTTGTAAAAGTAATGCTCTCCTGTATTTGTGGGCTACATACAGAAACAACCAGTATTTCTTTTACGACCTAGAGGATGCTGGGGTCCATTTTAGTACCATGGAGTATAGACGGGTCCTTTGGGAGCCACTGGCACTTTAAGAGTTTAATAGAGTGGGCTGGCTCCTCCCTCTATGCTCCTCCTACCAGACTCAGTTTAGAAAATGTGCCCGGAGGAGGCGGTCACAGCTAGGGGAGCTCTCAGGAGTTTTTCTAGTTTTTTAGGTACAGGCAGGCTGCTGGCAACAGCCTCCCTGCTTTGTGGGACTTAGGGGGGGAGTAAGAACCAACTCTTAAAGTTAATGGTTCTCTATCTCCGCTGACAGGACACTGAGCTCCTGAGGGTGCTGATCGATGGCCCACGAGGCGACCGCTCACTCCCGCAGCACGGCCGCCATCCCCTAACACAGCCAGAAGAAAGAAGAGTGGTGAGTACAGCGCCGGTGGCTCGGGAAGAAGGTCGCTGGCGGGAATGGCGGCACAAGGGTGGGAGCGCAGCTCTGACAGGCTGCGTTCCGGAAGGCTCAGCGGCACTTGGTGTACAGCGCTGTGAGGAGCGTCCTGGGCCAGCACAAACACCCTACACTGGTCAAAGACTGCTAACAGGGGCTAATCCCGTTGTTAGAGACAAAATACCTCAGGTCAGTATAAATAACTTAGTGCGGGAAGATGCGCCATTACAGGGGGCGGGACTTCTTCTCAGAGTAGATCCAGCACTCACCAGCGCCATTTTCTCCCTGCAGATCATCAGAAAGAGACGCTGACAGGGAGCACTGCCCTCCATATAACTCCAGCATACCTCTGCGGTACCAGGGTGTTATAGGGGGGGATAGTGATTATAGAACTGATTACCCTAATAAGGTTAATTGGTCAGCGCCGGGCTTTTATCATATTAACTGCCTACAGGGGCGCTGTGTGGCTGGCTCTTTATACTCTGTGACTCTCTGAAGGTACTCTGGGGGAAACTGTGTCTGACATTTTCCTGTGTGTGTGTGTGTGTGTGTGTGTGTGTGTGTGTGTGTGTGTGTGTGTGTGTGTGTGTGTGTGTGTGTGTATAAGTCTGTATATCTCACATTACCAAGTCTAAGAACTGCAGAGTGTGTATCTTCTCCTGAAGAGTCTATTCCATGTACTCAGGACTGCAATGTGCTTTCCCTGCCTTCTGAATCAGAACCCCCATGGGTGGATTCTATAAGGGGAATGATATCCCAAATTTCATCTAGGATGTCACATAGGGGGTCATTCCGAGTTGTTCGCTAGCTGCCTTGGTCGCTGCGCAGCGATCAGTGTCAAAAAGGCTAATCTGCGCATGCGTAGGCACAGCAATGCGCACTCGCGTCATACGGGTATGAAGTTAATTGTGGTTTTGCACTGGTTCTAGCGACGATTCCAATCGCACAGACGGCCACAACGTGATTGACAGAAAGAGGGCGTTTCTGGATGTCAGGGAGTGTTTGGAAAAACGCAGGCGTGCCGGAGAAAAAGCAGGCGTGGCTGGGCTTATGCTGGGCGGGTGTGTGACATCAAATGCCAACCCTCCAACGTTAGAATCAACGCACAAGAAGAGTAAGTATAGGGCTGGTCTTGTTTTGCACAAAATGTTTTTGCAGGCGCTCTGCTGCACAGGCATTCGCACTTCTGTAAAGCGAAAATACACTCCCCGGTGGGCGGCGATAATGTGTTTGCATGGCTGCTAAAAACTGCTAGCGAGCGATCAACTCGTAATGACCCGCATAATGAGAGAAATCTCTAGAGGGTTTGAAGGATTCAGCTCCCACTACCTCATCTAGGACCCCTACTACATACTCAAAAAAGCGTGCTCTTGCCCAGATAATGCAAGCTGACACGGATACCGACTCTGATACAGGGAACGGTGAGGGGGATATGCAGGGGGGAGATGCATCCCTGGCTAAGGGGGTGCAACTAAAAGGTAGAGGAGGCTTACTTTACAGAAAATAAGAAATCCTCCCTTACCTTCCCTGCTCCTAAGGAGTTAAACTCCTTGTTTGAAAAATCCTGGCAAAACCCAGAGAAAAAATTCCAGATCCCAAAAAGGGTTCTCATTGCTTTTCCTTTCCCTGAAGAGGACAGGAAAAAGTGGGAAAACCCGCCTATAGTAGACGCTTCTGTTTCTAGGTTGTCTAAAAAGGTGGTTTTACCTGTCCCTGGTTCATCCGCTTTGAAAGAGCTGGCTGACCGCAAGATTGAGACTATGCTCAAATCACTATACACTGCTACAGGTGTAGCTATAAGGCCTGCTATTGCTTGTGCTTGGATTTCTAAAGCCATAGTAAAATGGTCAGGCACATTACTAGAGGAATTAGATACTATGGATAGGAGTGACATTGACTTGTTTTTACATCACATACAGAATTCTGCAGGTTTCATGGTGGAGACCATGATGGACCTTGGCCTGCTTAATGCAAGGGCTTCTTCCATGGCTGTCTCGGCTCGCAGAGCACTCTGGCTGCGCCAATGGTCTGCGGATGCAGAATCTAAGAAAAGTGTGGAGAACCTACCCTTCACAGGTCAGGCTCTGTTTGGGACGCATTGGATGCGTGGCTCTCCACGGCAACTGCAGGTAAGTCAACCTTTCTTCCCTCAGCAACAACACAGACTAGGAAATCTTGTCCTACGTCTACAATGCAGTCCTTGCGGACCACGAAAGTTCAAAAAGTCCAAACCCCCTCCCACTTTCTTTAGAGGAGGTTGGGGGAAATCCAGAAAACCTGCACCAACAGGTTCCCAGGAACAGAAACCAGGTTCTGCTTCCTCCAAGTCTTAAGCATGACGGTGGACCTCCCAGCCTGGAGATCGGGCAGGTGGGAGCAAGAGATTCCAGTCACATCTGGGCGTCCTCTTGCCTAGACCCCTGGGTAATAGATATTGTTGCCATGGGGTACAGACTGGAGTTTCAGGAACTCCCACCTCACAGATTCTTCAAACCAGGCTTACCAGCTTTGCTGACAGAAAGTGCTATACTCCAGGAAGCCATTCACAAATTGGTGCAAACAAATGTCATTGTTCCAGTTCCATCTCACTTAAAAACCAAGGGTTATTACTAAAATCATTGAACCCCTACTTGATGAAATTCAAATTCAAGATGGAGTCTCTGAGAGCGGTGATCTCAGGTCTGGAGGAGGTCCAAATTCCTGGTATCTCTGGGTATCAAGGATGCGTACCTTCACGTTCCGATCTGACTGTCTCACCAGGCTTATCTAGGATTTGAACTGCTGGACTGTCACTATCAGTTCCGGGCGCTGCCATTTGGCCTCTCCAGAGCACCGAAGGTGTTCACCAAAGTCATGGCAGAGATGATGCTACTCCTCCGCAAGCAGGGAGTGAACATTATCTTTGTATCATCTGCAAAAAGGAATACCTTCCCTTCAATACCATCTGCAATGTCACCAACAAAGATATTAAAGAGAACTGGACCAAGTACAGATCCCTGGGGTACTCCACTGGTAACATTTCCCTCCATAGATTGCACTCCATTAACTACAACTGTCTGTTTCCTATCCTGCAACCAGGTTCTTATCCATTTAACTGTTTTATAATCCACCCCCACGCTTTCAAGTTTATTTAGCAGTCTGCGATGTGGGACAGTGTCAAATGCCTTACTAAAGTCTAGATATGCTACATCTACAGCTCCCCCTTGATCTATTATTTTCGTCACAGAGTCAAAAAAGTCAATAAGATTTGTTTGGCATGATCTCCCACCAGTAAATCCATGCTGTTTTGGATCCTGTAAGTGGTTTGATTTAAGATATTCCACAACTCTTTCTTTTAATAGTTTTTCCATTACTTTCCCTACTACTGATGTAAGGCTTACTGGTCTGTAGTTACTTGCTTCCACTTTTGTGCAGTGGAACTACATTTGCTCTTTTCCAGTCCTCTGGAATAGCACCTGTATTTAGTGACTGGTTAAATAATTCTGTTAAAGGTGTAACCAGCACATCTTTTAGCTCTTTGAGTATCCTTGGGTGTATCCCATCTGGTCCCATTGATTTATCCACTTTTAGTTGTGAAAGTTCTGTTAGGACCTTCTCCTCTGTAAATGTACTTTCATCTACCTTATTTTTATGAATGTCCTTGCAACTTAACTGTGGCCCCATCCCTTCTTCTGTAGTAAATACTGAGCAAAAATAATTATTTAGGTGATCTGCTATTGGCTTGTCACCCTCCACCAAATGCTCACTCTCTGTCTTAAGTCTTATTATTCCTCCATTTGATTTTCTCCTTTCACTTATATACTTAAAAAAAGTTTTGCCCCCTTTATCCACTGACTGTGCCATTTTCTCCTCAGCTTCTGCCTTTGCACGTCTGATCACTTTCTTAGCATCCTTCCGTCTGTCAAGATACACCTCTTTGTCATTATTATTTTGAGTCTGTTTGTATTTCCTAAAAGCCATCTTTTTTGCTTTCACACTAATGGACATTAATTCAAGATTTTCCGTCTTCTTTTTTATAGCCAGGACAGCATTGAGAACACATGCAGGAGCTCACAACAAAATAAATGTGAAAAGAAGATATCATCCATTGGGAGAAAATTACTATCAAAATCAGGAATCTTTTTTGGAGAGAGGACGAAAACCATTTACAAGAAGACGGAAAATCTTGAATTAATTTTTGGAGAAAACCTAACAACTAGAAAGAAGAATCCTACAAGTGAAACATAGGATCTACTTTGGGACTATTTATCAAGACTATCACGTGACTTTTGTTCAAAGGGTGGGAGCGCCAACGGCGTATTCAACAAATATCTGCTGTCCATTAGTCATTTAGGTGATTGGGAGTCACCAGAATACACCCAGGCTGCTTTTGTTTCCACCAAGCGCTATTCTCTGTTCCATTCATATTTGTTTTTTGCTTTCACACTAGTTGATACTTTTTTTGTGAACCACACTGGCTTCCTTTTCCTGGTGCTTTTCCTAACCCTTTTGATACAAAGATCAGTTGCACTTAGTATTGCACTTTTCAGTTTTTCCCACCTCTCCTGCACTCCTTCCAAGTTCCACCAGTCCGCCAATGAACCCACTTAAACATCTCCCCATTTTTGCAAAGTCAGCATTTCTAAAATCCAACACCTTTGTTTTTGTGTGACAGGAGTTGGATCCTGTCTTTATACTAAACCTACTACGAGACTCTACAGTACGGAAGATTTCATGCACGGTCCTTCAAACTGGATCTCCTGGACAAATGGTCGGGATCTCATCTTCACATGCACCAGCAAATACGCCTGTTGCCGAAAGCCAGAATTTCACTCCTCTGGTGGCTGCAAATTTCTCACCTTCTTGAGCACCGCACGTTCGAGATTCAGAATTGAATCCTTCTAACCACGGACGCAAGTCTCAGAGGTTGGGGAGCAGTCACCAAAGGGGAAAACTTCCAAGGAAAGTGGTCAAGTCTGGAATCCATCCTTCCAGTAAACATTCTGGAACTAAGGGCCGTATACAACGGCGTTCTACAAGCGGCACATCTTCTGCAAGATCAGGCCATTCAAATTCAGCCGGACAATGTAATGACAGTGTCCTACATAAACCGTCAGGGCGGAACGAAGATCAGAGCGGCAATGTTAGAGGTAATAAGATTCCTCCTCTGGGCAGAAAAGCACGCGGCAGCACTGTCAGCAATCTTCATTCCGGGAGTGGACAACTGGGAAGTGGACTTCCTCAGCAGACACGATCTTCATCCAGGAGAATTGGGCCTCCACCCGGAGGTGTTTGCAGAGGTGACAAGCCGCTGGGGTGTCCCTCAAGTAGACATGGCCTCTCGCCTCAACAAGAAGCTTCGGAGGTACTGTTCCAGGTCGAGAGACCCACAAGCAGTGGCGGTGGACACACTGGTAACTCCGTGGGTGTACCACTCAGTGTATGTGTTTCCTCAACTTCCACTCATCCCAAGGATTCTCAAACTAATAAAAAGAACAAGAGTTCAGGCGATACTCATTGCTCCGGACTAGCCAAGAAGGGCTTGGTACGCAGATCTTCTGGAATTACTCCTGGAGGATCCGAGGCCTCTTCCTCTTCGCGACCTTCTTCAACAGGGGCCTTTCGCTTATCAAGACTTACCGCGCTACGTTTGGTGGCATGGAGGTTGAATGCCAGATCTTAGCTCGGAAGGGCATTCCGAAAAAGGTAATTCCTACCCTGATACAGGTTAGGAAGGGAGTAACGTCTAAACATTACCATCGGATTTGGAAAAAGTACGTATCTTGGTGTGAATCCAAGAGGTTTCCTACGGTGGAGTTGCAACTGGGACGGTTTCTCCTCTTTCTACAAGCATGTGTGGATGTGGGCCTACGCTTGGGCTCCTTTAAAGTCCATATTTCGGCCTTGTCCATTTTCTTCCAGAAACAATTGGTTTGCTCTCCCTGAGGTTCAGACATTCTTAAAAGGGGTTCTGCACATCCAACCTCCCTTTGTGCCTCCCACAGCACCGTGGGATCTTAAGGTGGTGCTGCGGTTCCTGCAAACGAATTGGTTTGAGCCTTTACAGGAGGTGGACGTCAAGTTTCTTACTTGGAAGGCGGTCACACTGTTGGCATTGGCATCTGCTAGACGTGTGTCATAATTGGGGGCATTGTCATGCAAGAGCCCCTACTTGATTTTCCATGAAGATAGAGCTGAGCTCAGAATGCACCAGCAATTTCTTCCAAAGGTTGTGTCAGCTTTTCATATCAATCAACCTATTGTGGTGCCAGCGGCTACCGACTCCTCAATTACCTCAAAGTCCTTGGATGTTGTGAGGGCTTTGAAAATATATGTGATGATTAATTCTCGTCACAGGAAGTCGGATGCTCTGTTTGTCCTTTATGATCCCATCAAGGTTGGGTGTCCTTCTAAGCAGACAATTTCTCTCTGGATCAGGTGTACTCTAAGGCAGACTTGCCGTGTCCAAAATCTGTTAAGGCCCACTCTACTCGTAAAGTGGGTTCTTCCTGGGTGTCTCGGCTTTACAACTTTGCCGAGCAGCAACTTAGTCAGGGTCGAACACGTTTGCTAAGTTCTACAAGTTCGATACTTTGGCATCTGAGGACTTCAAGTTTGGTCAATCTGTTCTGCAGGAACATCAGCACTCTCCCTCCCGTACTGGGAGCTTTGGAACATCCCTATGGTACTAAAATAGACCCCAGCATCCTCTAGGACGTAAGAGAAAATAGGATTATTACCTACCAGTATGTCCTTTTCTCGTAGTCCGTAGAGAATGCCCGGCGCCCGGCCAGTGCTTCATTTTCCTGCATTGTTACTTGATTAAGTATTGTTGGTTCAGTCGTTACTGAATCATTGCAAGTTGGTTAGCTTGGCTTTCCTTTTGTTATGTGTAAACTGGTGTGAATCTCACCACTATCTGTGTATTTCCTTCTCTCGAAGTATGTCCGTCTCCTCGGGCACAGTTTCTAGACTGAGTCTGGTAGGAGGGGCATAGAGGGAGCAGCCAGCCCACACTATTAAACTCTTAAAGTGCCAGTGGCTCCCAAAGGACCCGTCTATAACCCATGGTACTAAAATGGACCCCAGCATCCTCTACGGACTACGAGAAAAGGATATACCGGTAGGTAATTAAAATCCTATTTTACCCTGCATGCAAAAAAATATATGCATGTGTACTGGTTGGGTATGATTTGCTGGCAGTCAAAATACTGACTGCGGCATTCTGATGTTCAGCATCCCGACTGGGTACTGTAAGCATACTTACCTTTCCCCCTGGCCCCCCTAAACCCCCTTCCTGCAGACTAACCCCCCCTCCCCGCACCCTTTGGAGTGCACTATACATAACACTTCCCCTGAATCCTAAACCTAAGCCCCCCGGGGCACAGCTTAACCCTACCCTCTTCCCGAAGCCTAAACTTAAACCCCCTTCCCCCGTGGCTTACCTCTCCGGCGCAGTGGTGTGTGGACGGTCGGGATCCCGGCTGTCGGGATTTCGGGACCGGGCTGGAGACCTTATTCGGGATGCTGGTGTCGGCATTCCGAATAGTATCAGGATTCCGGAATTGGTATTCTGACTGTTAGGATCCCGACCAGATCGTTTGCAACATGGTTTGTACAGGTGCAAAGTTACTTGCTCTTTCTTGCTTTTTTCCCCAACTCAGAATCAAACCCTAAGTTGCTAATAGTGTACCAAGACTTTGGTTTAGTACAGTACATTAAGATGCTTATTTTTAAGAAAAATGGGCCTATGTACTAAGCGTTGGAGAGTGATCAAGTGGACGGAGATGAAGTACCAACCAATCAGCTCCTGTCATTTTTTTTTTTTTAAACATTAAATTTTTATTGAAGGGTTTACACACAGAAATGGGGAACAGAAAAAAGAAATAGGGGTAAGGGAAACGCAGGGGAAGTCCAGAATGGTTACCATATACAGAGTCTAAACAGTGCACAGTTGAGCTCCTGTCATTTTTTAAACAGCCTGTAACATGGCAGCTAGGAGCTGATTGGCTGTTACTTTATCTCTGTCCACTTTATCTCCTTCCAAAGGCTTAGTACATAGAACCATCAATCACATGGCACGCCTGTGCTGGCTACTTCATGATTTGAAGCCTACCAACCATTTTTCTTTCCTCTGAGATAGTTCTGATATTGCCTGGAGGTTTGAGTCGATCCGGATTGATTTTTGTCGACGTTGGGTTGATTTTTTTATCAATTTTGTGTTTCAGGGTCTAAATCACACGTTTACTAACATGATTTTTGACATTGCTTGGAGAAAAAAAAAGTCAAAAATCATTAGTTAGTAAATGTGGAATTTAGACCCTGAAATCGACAAAAAATCAACCCAGATCAACTTTTAGTAAAGATACCCTTAAATTCCACATTTACTATTATGATTTTTGAATTATTTTTTTTTTAAATGATGTCAAAAACCATCAGTTAGTAAATGTGAGATTTAGACCCCAAACACAAAATCGATCAAAAATCAATCAAGATCAACCGAAATTGACTTTTAGTAAATATACTGTACCCCTTGGTGTCACATGGATGTATTTACTAAGCTTTTTTGCAAGCCACAACTTCCCACTGTGTTTAAGTCTAAATTTTAAAAGTGCAATGCTCTTAGCAGAGGCGGTTTAAGAGAGGACGTCATGCCGCATTAGCAGGATATCTCTACTATGCATGCGCGTAATATGGCTGTGGCGCCCGTATTCCTGGTGATTTCTACAGCTCTGCAGCCAGCACTGGGCCGACAGAGCGGTGAGTATATCTATGGGTGCAGGGTTTGTTGTGTGTGGACCCCTCTGGATCCAGGGGCCCATGTGATCTGCACACCTTGCACCCATTATAGAAACACCAGTGGCTTTTAGTAGCAAAACTTGTTGTGTTTTGCTATTAAAAGCACTGACCTTTGAATTTTAAGCTTAAACACGATGGGAAACCCTACCAAAGTTTTAACATTTTGATTCATCAGTCCATAAGACTCTCTTCCAGACTTGAGTAGTCCACTGGTGGTGCTACACAGAGCAGGCAAGCCTTTTTCTCACTGCTGCAGAAAAGTTCTTAAATCATTACTTGCTCTCTGAAAAAGGCCTTTTTTTTAATAGCTTTGAAATTGACATTTCAGTTTTTAAATATTTATCAGTTTACCACTTCCATTTGTACCTATTCAAGTTATCCACTGGGCTTGAATGCTTAAATTCAATAATAACTGGGAAAATAGGGGTGTTAAAAAAAAATTGACTGGTAGTGTATATACAGCATAAGTTAAAGTTCTCTGTATATAATGACATATACCCATTGTCATAAGCATTTTACAGACTAGAAATACAGTTTGAATATAGATCACCTACTATAAGTAGATAAGTAGAATTTACATTTTTTTCCTTTCTGATGAATCTCATGTGCTAACCAGTTGTGGCCTCCAATATAAATGAGCATGCAACATAGCGTCAGTGCTAAAATGGTGTGGGTTCCATGAGAGGGACTGCCGCTAATGTATAAGTGCAATAAAATAAAAGGTTATTATTTATTCAGAAGTCTCTACTTATATGTTATAGTATGACTTTCCTGGTGTGTAGGCAAATAAAATGGACACTCATATTCCTAATAGATAAAAAGTGTTTCAAAAGTGAGAAATACATTTACCATACAAGAAAAGTGACTGCAACTGTAGTTTAATATTTGGATGTAGTGTTCCCTGCATAGATGGTTGGAGATGTACATGGTTCAGCACTAATAAGCACTATATCAGACTTCTGTAATGTATGATGACACTTGTATGCTTGCACCTGCTTACCGATACAGCAGCCACGGCTCCTTGGTACAACCCAAGCCATGTTTTAGGAATCCCTGCTCCCAGTGATCTTCAATATCTGATTTTCTATACAGATTCCAAGCAAAGTCCCATTCCTTTTCACCACCTTCTGCAATGCCATAGCAATAGATGGGGCCTTTAATGGATTGTGGTATTCTACAGAGGTACATAGTCAGAAGGTAACATTAGGTGTAAGCAATACTGTTCCAGCCAGGGATGAATTAAGAGAGAAGGGGACCCGCGTCCAGTTTCTGTCCAGGCTCCCTTCTCTCTAGTCGGCAGCACAATAGTCACTATCAATCACAACATTTCTAATATCACTAAAGGAATGCTAAACTGTCCAGGTCACACCAAATAATTTTGCTTATATTGTTTATAAACTGTTATCATGCAGTTGTGAAATAAAAAAAATTCTGTATCTAGAGTAATTAGGCAATGTGATCTCGTTCTTCTAGGACAGACATATCATGCACAGTTACAGTATTCTGGGAATTACTAAGTATTGGATTGTGTACAACTGGCCAAGATTTAAATACAAATTTGTGGGACCCAGGATAGCAGACGCTTGATCAAACAGAAATTATATATACTTAACAACACGTCCCTGAGGTATGTAGATGCACTAGATCTCGACACTGCAACGTGGGTAACCTCCTTATACGAAAGGCTCTCCTCTCAGCAGATGTTGACATAAAAAAATAATGATGTATATACTGTATGTATAATAAAGTTTTGATAATAGACAAGTCTCTCTTAATGCTGTACACATTCATACGGAGAAGACAATATTTGTCCACCGAAGAGGCGTACCCCAACTCACTTTCCAAACGATAGGTTTAAACCTATAAAAGTATATTTTATCCACCACTGTGTCAGAAAGCATCAATTTTGGTGATGAACCCTCTTTACCAGAAGAATAAGCGTACCTCACTCACAAAAAAGAGGTCATAAAGGTTTCTTTTATACTGTAGTAGATGGATATAAGGCGTATATAGATGATGATATAGATGATGATAACTACTTACACGGTTGATCTTCAAAAGAAACCCAGATGCGTCTGAATATAACCTTTTTTCCGTGAGTAGGGTACGCCTTATAGCCTTATATGCTGTTCCTGATACAAGGGTATGTTTGTATAAGGGAAAGAAACCCGAGGCAATGTTTCCCCCCTCTAATGAACTGAACGCTCTTTGTGAAAAGGCTTGGGAATCGCCTGATAAAAGATGGCAGATTCCAAGAGAATTTTTATGGCATATCCTTTCCCCTCTGACGACAGGGAAAAGTGGAAGTCATCTCCCAATGTGGACAAGGCTCTGTCCCGGCTGTCCAAGAAGGTGGCGCTCCCGTCTCCTGACACTGCTGCCCTTAAAGACCCTGCGGATCGTAAGCAGGAAACGACATTAAAGGCTATTTTTGTCACTACGGGTGCACTCCTCAGACCTGCCGTGGCGTCGGCTTGGGTGAGTAGTGCTATTGCTAAGTGGGCTGATAATTTGGCATCTGACATGGATACTCTGGATAGGGATAACATTCTTTTGACTCTCGGTTATATCAGGAACGCTGCAGCTTACCTAAAGGATGCGGCGAGGGATATTGGGATCAAGGGCCAATGCCATGGCAGTCTCGGCCAGAAGAGCGCTGTGGATTCATCAATGGAATGCTGATGCCGACTCCAAGAAAGCTATGGAAGCTCTCCCTTATAAAGGTAGTGTCTTGTTTGGTGACGGCCTCGCTGACCTGGTGTCTACCGCTACAGCGGGTAAGTCATCTTTTCTTCCTTATGTTCCAGCACAACAGAAAAAGGCACCCCATTATCAGATGCAGTCCTTTCGGCCTAATAAATACAAAAAAGGAAGAGGCTCGTCCTTCCTTGCGTCAAAAGGCAGAGGAAGGGGAAAAAGGTCACCTGCTGTGTCAGGCTCCCAGGACCAAAAGTCCTCCCCAGCCTCTGCCAAGTCCACCGCATGACGCTGGGGCTCCCCTACGGGAGTCCGTACCGGTGGGGGCGCGTCTCTGACTCTTCAGTCAGGTCTGGTTTCACTCGGGCCTAGATCCTTGGGTGTTAGACATAGTGTCCCAAGGGTACAAACTGGAGTTTCAGGAGGTGCCCCCCCACCGATTTTTCAAATCAGCCTTGCCAGTTTCTATCCCAGAAAGGGGAGTAGTGAGTGCTGCGATACAAAAGCTGTGTCTCCAGAGTATCATTGTCCCGGTACCCCTGTCCCAACGGGGAGAAGGGTTTAATTCAAGCCTCTTTGTCGTGCCAAAGCCGGACGGCTCGGTCAGACCGATCCTGAACTTAAAATCCCTCAATCTGTATTTAAAAACTTTCAAGTTCAAGATGGAATCTCTTCGAGCAGTGATCTCCAGTCTAAAAGGGGGGGATTTTATGGCGTCAGTTGACATAAAAGATGCCTACTTACACGTCCCGATATATCCTCCACATCAGGCTTTCCTGAGATTTGCGGTGCAGGATTATCATTACCAATTTCAGACGTTGCCGTTTTGCCCCGAGGGTCTTCACCAAAGTGATGGCGGAAATTATGGTACTCCTACGCAAGCAGGGTGTCACAATTATCCCGTACTTGGACGATCTCCTGATAAAGGCGAGATCGAAGGAGCAGTTGCTAAGAAATGTGGAACTCTCCCTGACGGTTCTGCAACATCATGGTTGGATTCTAAAATTGCCAAAGTCTGATCCCGACAACTCGGCTGCCCTTCTTGGGCATGATCCTAGACACGGAACTGCAGAGAGTGTTTCTTCTGGCTGAAAAAGCTCTGGAAATCCAATGCATGGTCAAGGAGATTCTGAAACCGGCAAGAGTGTCGATTCATCAATGCACTCGAGTGCTAGGGAAGATGGTTGCGGCCTACGAAGCCATTCCGTTTGGCAGGTTTCATGCCCGGGTGTTTCAGTGGGACCTGCTGGACAAATGGTCCGGGTCTCACCTGACGTGCACCGGAAAATAAGTCTATCTTCCAGGACCAGAATTTCTCTTCTGTGGTGGCTGCAAAGTTCTAACCTTCTAGAGGGACGCAGGTTCGGGATCCAGGATTGGGTCCTGCTGACCACGGATGCAAGTCTCCGAGGCTGGGGAGCAGTCACTCAAGGGAGAAGTTTCCAGGGAAAATGGTCAAGCCAGAAAACTTGTCTCCACATAAACGTTCTGGAGTTAAGAGCCATTTATAACGGCGTCCTTCTTCGAGGTCTACCTGTCCTGATTCAGTCGGACAACGTAACAGCGGTGGCATACGTAAACCGCCAGGGCAGAACAAAGAGCAGAGCGGCGATGGCCACAAAAGTTCTCCGCTGGGCGGAAAAACACGTCAGCAGTCTTCCTTCCGGGCGTGGACAACTGGGAAGCAGTCTTCCTCAGCAGACACGATCTCCATCCAGGAGAGTGGGCCCTTCATCAAGAGGTATTTGCAGAAGTGACAAGGCGTTGGGGAATTCCTCAAATAGACATGATGGCGTCTCGCCTCAACAAGAAGCTTCCGAGGTATTGTTCCAGGTCGAGGGACCCCCAAGCAAGTGCAGTGGACACCCTGGTAACTCCATGGGTGTTTCAGTCGGTGTGTGTGTTCCCTCCACTTCCTCTCATTCCAAAAGTGTTGAGGATCATAAGACGAACAAGGGTTCAGGCGGTACTCGTCGTTCCAGATTGGCCAGATTGGAGGGCCTGGTATCCCAATCTTCAGGAATTGCTCATAGAAGATCATTGGGCGCTTCCTCTCAGAGAGGACCTGTTACTGCAGGGGCCATGCATATTTCAAGACTTACCGCGGCTGCGTTTGACGGCGTGGAGGTTGAACACCAAATCCTAGCTCGAAAGGGTATTCCCGGGGAAGTCATCCCCACTCTCCTTAAGGCTAGAAAGGAGGTCACGGCGAAGCACTATCACCGTATTTGGAGAAAATATGTGTTGTGATGTGAAGCCAAGAAGGCTCCTACGGAGTAGTTTCAGCTGGGTCGTTTCCTCCATTTTTTGCAGGCAGGCGTGGATGCAGGCCTGAAAATGAGTTCCATCAAAGTGCAGATTTCGGCTTTATCTATTTTCTTTCAAAAAGAATTGGCCGCCCTTCCTGAAGTTCAGACGTTCGTGAAGGGAGTGCTGCATATCCATCCTCCGTTTGTGCCACCCGTGGCACCGTGGTGTTACAATTTCTTATGTCTCACTGGTTTGAACCTTTGCGAAAGGTTGAGTTGAAATTTCTTACTTGGAAAGTGGTCATGCTTTTGGCCTTGGCGTCCGCCAGACGGGTTTCGGAATTGGCGGCTTTGTCTCACAAGAGCTCATATTTGGTTTTCCATGTGGATAGAGCGGAATTGCGGACTCGTGAACAATTTCTGCCGAAGGTGGTTTCTTCGTTTCACATAAATCAACCTATTGTGGTCCCTGTGGCTACGGATACCGTGCCGGTGCCAAAATCTCTCAATGTCGTAAGAGCTTTGAAAATTTATGTAGCCAGAACGGCTCTTGTTAAGAGAACGGAGGCTCTGTTTGTCCTCTACGCTTCCAACAAGATTGGAAATCCTGCTTCCAAGCAGACTATTGCACGCTGGATTTGTAATACGATTCAGCATGCTCATTCTACGGCTGGATTGCCGTTGCCGAAGTCAGTGAAGGCCCATTCTACCAGGAAGGTGGGCTCCTCTTGGGCGGCTGCCCGAGGGGTCTCGGCACTTCAACTTTGCCGAGCGGCTACGTGGTCAGGTTCAAACACTTTTGCTAAGTTCTACAAGTTTGATACCCTGGCTGATGAGGACCTCATGTTTGCTCAATCGGTGCTGCAGAGTCGTCCGCACTCTCCTGCCCGGTCTGGAGCTTTGGTATAGAACCCTTGGTCCTTCTGGAGTCCCCAGCATCCTCTAGTCCGTAGAGGATGCTGGGCGCCCATCCCAGTGCGGACTGTTACTTGCAGTTGTATTGTTAGTTGCGGTTTTCGGTTACACAAAGGTTGTGTATCGGTTATGTTCAGCTTGTTGCTGTTTTTCGTTCATACTGTTGTCTGGTATTCCTGCTAATCCAGTTGTACGGTATGTTTGTGGTGTGAGCTGGTATGTATCTCACCCTTAGTGTAACAAAAATCCTTTTCCTCGAAATGTCCGTCTCCCTGGGCACAGTTCCTATAACTGAGGTCTGGAGGAGGGGCATAGAGGGAGGAGCCAGTTCACACCCATTCAAAGTCTTATAGTGTGCCCATGTCTCCTGAGGATCCCGTCTATACCCCATGGTCCTTTTGGAGTCCCCAGCATCCTCTACGGACTAGGAGAAAGGGATTTACCGGTAGGTATTAAAATCCTATTTTCTGTTTGATCAAGCGCCTGCTATCCTGGGTCCCACAAATTTTTATTTAAATCTGTACAATAATTTTAACTTGTGGTGAGTTTCCATTGTGGTGAATCAGCTTGCGGGCTGCTTTTAGTGCGCCATCTACCAGGGATTCACAAACCACCATTTATATTTCTGGCCACAGATTTATTTTTCAGATTGCAAAATAAGAACAAACCCCAATAAAAAAAACCCCACTAAACTCTCTGAGCCTATATAAACTGTAATCAGAGTATCTAACTAGTAAGCTGTGAACCTGTCACACAGCAAAACTCAGAACTTTATGATACAATTTCCACTTCCTCTTCTGGGACTGCATCATGTGCTACATCACTAAGGTAAGAACATTGGGTCCTGATTCTGAGCTGGAAGCAGGGGCAACATCAGATGCAGTGGAGACATTTTTTCTTCTCTGCGTGCGTCTAGGTCGTACTGCGCATGTATCCAGATAGCATGCACCCAGAGGCGGAGCAGCGATTAAAGTACACGGGACACGCACAGTCTCAGAAATGTTTTGAAAATGTATTAGATGTTCCTGGGCTTTGACAGGTGTTTTAGCACACACACGGAGATGGTACATCTAATGGGCGTGTTATGTGGGTGTTACAGGCGTGTCGCTGAAAGATGTTGCTTACACAGACGCCCAACCGCTCACACAGGGGACCATACTCGGATGGAGAAACTGCTACCGCCATAGGGCTGCTGAAAGTTTGGATGGTGTGACAGGGGCAAAGGCAGGATTTTTAAAGGGGGCTTTCCATATGCTTGATGACGTGTTGTCTCCCAAGTCCTGTGTCACCCCATCCTCCCTGTGTTCTGTCCCAGTTACTGTCACCCCCCTCTGTATTCCGTCACTGTGTCACACCTCTCTTCTGTCTCCTGTCCCAATCACTGCGTCACCCCCCTGTGTTCTGCCCCAGTCACTTTGTCATCCCCACTGTGATCTATCCCACACAGTGTCACACTCCCCCCTCCTCCGTGTTCTGTCCCAGTCACTGGGTCACCCCCGTGTTCTGTTACTGTCACCACCCCTCTCTGTGTTCTGTCATTGTGTCACACTTCTTCTCAGTGTCCTGTCCTAATCACTGTGCCACCCCGACTCTATGCTCTGTCAGTGTCACACACTCCCCCCCCCCCCGTGTTCTGTCCCAGTTACTGTGTCACCCCCCCCCCCTCTGGGATCTGTCCCAGTCAGTGGCACACACTCCCCCACCCTCACCATGTGTCCTGTGCCAGTCACTGGGTCACACCCCCCTGTGCTCTGTCCCAGTCACTGGGTCAATCCCCCCCGCCTCCCCCCCCCCCCCCCGTGTTCTATCCCAGTCAGTGTCACGCATCCCCCCACCCTCACCCTGTGTCCTCTCCCAGACACTGTGCCCCCTCCCCCTGGATTCCCTGCAGCCAGTTCAATGCACTTTCACTACTGACCTTCAGCGCAGCAGCAGCATATGTAGCAGCTCCATCTGCTTGTGTGGAGCATTATGGTCTCCTACCGACGTGCTCCTGCTAGTGTGCGGGTACCGCTGTCTCACCCCTTCCCCGCCATGTGACTCTGGGCAGTCTGCCTCTCAGGATCCATGCGGTAGCGATGCCCGGCAAACTGCTTCCTTCCTCTCCCAACTACGCTTCTGCCTGGTCCTCCCACTCCGCCCACACACTCACATGCAGAGCTCCGGTATACAGGGGGGTTCGACGGACCGACAGGGCTGCGGCGATGGGGTGGGACAGACAGTGATGCAGCTGCCGCTATGAATAGGAGCAGCCAGTCACCACTCAGGAACGTCTAATACATTTTCAATGCACTGGTCTATATCTAAATAATTACCACTTACTGTATATGTTCTGATACAAAGACAGTTACAGCCCATGTGCTCTGACATGTAGTTACAGCACATGTGCTCTCACATGTAGTTACATCCCATGTGCCCTCACATGTAGTTACAGCCAGCAGCAGGGCTGCAGCGCCGAACATATAGTGCTGGGGAACCGCTTAGCACATATAAAAATACATGTTCTGATGTATAAACAGAAAAATATACCAATAAAGAAAAATATGTTATCCTGGCGCCAACAGCAATATAATCTCAATAGACAATTGTGAAAATTGCTGCCGCTTTTGAGAGTATTGTCAATTATCTCAAACAAACTCATGAAAACAGAAAAGTAGGTGGCGCGGCAGACAAAAGTACAATAAGCAATATATATCAAATATCTTATTTATTAAAAAGCATATATATATATATATATATATATATGTCAATTTAGATATCAAAATACCATTACATAAAATCTGAGAGCGCTCCCGGGAATGTATGTAAAACAAAAAATATGAGTTGCAGATTGCATATATATTATATTTAATAAAAAGCCTTTATAAAAAAGTTTTATGTCTAATAGATAGACCAAATCTCAACCACTGCGCAGTTCAAAGTCACACAATAGTAATTACCGCACTACGGAGATTCCTGCTAATCAATGCTGCTCTGTCCTAGATATGTTTGTGAACTATACTTGCCGCTGAGAAATCTCAATATCAGTGCAGTGGGAATGCTGTTCCTGTCTGTGATCAGGCGAATCTGCAGCTTGTGCAAAGGAATGCATGGAAACTCAGTGGGGAATTTGATAAATAATGTTGTAACAGGGCCGTGATTCAGGATGTCAGTCACTGTAGCTAAAATGATATCAAGGCACTGGATAACAGCCAATCAGTTTGCAGTGGTCACATTAGTCACAGGAACCCAGCCAAGGTCACAGACAGTCCTGTAGATAAGGGTACAGTGTGTATGCACAGTGTAAAGCCAGGCTTTTTAATAAATAAGATATTTGATATTTATTGGTTATTGTGCCGTGCCATCTTTTCTCTTTTCCTATGTTCTGATGTATGTAATATATGTGCTGGCTTGTTCCCACAGGGATCGGCAGCGCTGTATGCTTCAGGCGCCATGCGGCACCTGGTACTCAGCATAAGGCATCACACTTCTTCTAAGTCCACCCCCAGACTCCTGTAAAACTAGCCAATGGGAGTCCGGGGACGGACTTAGAAGGAAGAGATGGGTGAAAGAGAATAAGCATGGCTTTGTGCCCTGACTTCCATCTATATTTCTCATACGTCCTAGAGGATGCTGGGGACTCCAACAGGACCATGGGGTATAGACGGATCCGCAGCTTGGGCACACTATAAAGACATAATCTGGGTGTGAACTGGCTCCTCCCTCTATGCCCCTCCTCCAGACCTCAGTTAGACTTTGTGCCCAGGAGTAATGGGTCACACACTAGGGGAGCTCTACTGAGTTTCTCTGAAAGACTTTTGTTAGGTTTTTTATTTTCAGGGAGACCTGCTGGCTACAGGCTCCCTGCAGCGTGGGAGTGAGGGGAGAGAAGCAGGACCTACTTCTTCTTAGTTTAAAGGCTCTGCTTCTCGGCTACTGGACACCATTAGCTCCAGAGGGTTCGATCACTTGGTGCGCCTAGCTGCTTGTTCCCGGAGCCGCGCCGTCAATCCCCTCACAAAAGCCGGAAGAAAGAAGCCGGGTGAGTATTGGAAGAAAAGAAGACTTCAGTGACGGCAGAAGACTTCAGTAATGGAGGTAACAGCAGCGGTAGCGCTGCGCTCCATGCTCCCACACACCAACGTCTCTGGCAGGGTGCAGGGCGCTGGGGGGGAGCGCCCTGGGGGGCATGTTGCTGAGGGTCTACAAGGTTGGCAGGGGACATATTTAGGTGCCTGGGCACAGCGTATGTTCACCCCGCCAGGGTGCCGCAGGGGGGAGAGACAGCGGGAACGCTGCGCTCCCTGCTCCCACATGTACCATCCCCTGCAGGGCGCTGGGGGGGGGAGCGCCCTGGGCGACATATAGAGATACAGGTATTTGGGGATGCCCTGTCGGCATCAACGGTATTTCCTGGATAAAAAAAAGAAAAAAAAGAAAAGGAATTGTCAGGCTGTTATTGCCTTGTACCTATATATATATTTTTAATGGTATAGGTGGGGGGAGTGTTATCAGATTTGTATTTGTATCCTTCCCTCGGACTCCTCGGGGTTCCGTGATTATTATTTGCCCGCTTATTCTTCATTTTCTGTCGACATTTACTATGTTTCTGTCGACCTTAACGTTCCTGGTAGATCCACATCGGGGGCAGGTCAGTACATGGTCTTACACATTCACAACACATTACCGTCACTAGAGTCCTGACAGGTCTGGATGATCCACTTGCGTATAGGTTATATCTATATGTGTATATATGTAGATATAGGTTTATATATGCATGGTTAGGATTTATGTGTTTTATTGTGTATTACCTGATGTATATCCATGAATCCTAAAAATAAGAATTTACTCACCGGTAATTCTATTTCTCGTAGTCCATAGTGGATGCTGGGGACTCCGTAAGGACCATGGGGAATAGACGGGCTCCGCAGGAGACTGGGCACTCTAAAGAAAGATTTAGTACTATCTGGTGTGCACTGGCTCCTCGCTCTATGCCCCTCCTCCAGACCTCAGTTAAGGAAACTGTGCCCGGAAGAGCTGACATTACATGGAAAGGATTTTGGAATCCAGGGTAAGACTCATACCAGCCACACCAATCACACTGTACAACTTGTGATAAACTTACCCAGTTAACAGTATGAACAACAACTGAGCATCACTCAACCGATGCTACATAACCATAACCCTTTGTTAAGCAATAACTATATACACGTATTGCAGAAAGTCCGCACTTGGGACGGGCGCCCAGCATCCACTACGGACTACGAGAAATAGAATTACCGGTGAGTAAATTCTTATTTTCTCTAACGTCCTAGTGGATGCTGGGGACTCCGTAAGGACCATGGGGATTATACCAAAGCTCCCAAACGGGCGGGAGAGTGCGGATGACTCTGCAGCACCGAATGGGCAAACACCAGGTCCTCCTCAGCCAGGGTATTAAACTTGTAGAATTTTGCAAATGTGTTTGAATCCGACCAAGTAGCAGCTCGGCAAAGCTGTAATGCCGAGACCCCTCGGGCAGCCACCCAAGAAGAGCCCACCTTCCTTGTGGAATGGGCTTTCACTGATTTTGGATGCGGCAATCCAGCCGCAGAATGAGCCTGCTGAATCGTGTTACAGATCCAGGGAGCAATGGTTTGTTTTGAAGCAGGAGCACCCAGCTTGTTGGATGCATACAGGATAAACAGCGAGTCAGTTTTCCTGACTCCAGCCGTCCTGGCAACATAGATCTTCAAAGCCCTGACTACATCAAGCAACTTGGAATCCTCCAAGTCACGAGTAGCCGCAGGCACCACAATGGGTTGGTTCAAATGAAAAGATGACACCACCTTTGGCAGAAACTGCGGACGAGTCCGCAATTCTGCCCTATCCATATGGAAAACCAGATAGGGGCTTTTACATGACAAAGCCGCCAATTCCCGCACACGCCTAGCTGAGGCTAAGGCCAACAGCATGACCACTTTCCACGTGAGATACTTTAGCTCCACTGTCTTAAGTGGCTCAAACCAGTGGGATTTCAGGAAACCCAAGACAACGTTAAGATCCCAAGGTGCCACTGGTGGCACAAAAGGAGGCTGAATATGCAGCACTCCCTTAACAAACGTCTGAACCTCAGGCAGTGAAGCCAGTTCTTTTTGAAAGAAAATGGATAGGGCCGAAATCTGGACCTTTATGGACCCTAATTTTAGGCCCATAGTCACACCTGACTGTAGGAAGTGCAGGAATCGACCCAGCTGGAATTCCTCTGTAGGGGCCTTCCTGGCCTCACACCTAGCAACATATTTTCGCCATATACGGTGATAATGTTTTGCTGTCACGTCCTTCCTAGCCTTTATCAGCGTAGGAATAACTGCATCCGGAATGCCCTTTTCTGCTAGGATCCGGCGTTCAACCGCCATGCCATCAAACGCAGCCGCGGTAAGTCTTGGAACAGACAGGGCCCCTGTTGCAACAGGTCCTGTCTGAGAGGCAGAGGCCATGGGTCCTCTGTGAGCATTTCTTGCAGTTTCCGGGTACCAAGTCCTTCTTGGCCAATCCGGAACAATGAGTATTGTTCTCACTCCTCTTTTTCTTACGATTCTCAGTACCCTGGGTATGAGAGGAAGAGGAGGAAACACATAGACCGACTGGAATACCCACGGTGTCACCAGTGCGTCCACAGCTATCGCCTGAGGGTCCCTTGACCTGGCGCAATACCTCTTTAATTTTTTGTTGAGGCGGGACGCCATCATGTCCACCAGTGGCAGTTCCCATCGATTTACAATCTGCGTGAAGACTTCTTGATGAAGTCCCCACTCTCCCGGGTGGAGGTCGTGTCTGCTGAGGAAGTCTGCTTCCCAGTTGTCCACTCCCGGAATGAACACTGCTGACAGTGCTTGCACGTGATTCTCCGCCCAAGGAAGAATCCTGGTGGCTTCCGCCATTGCCACCCTGCTTCTTGTGCCGCCCTGGCGGTTTACATGAGCGACTGCCGTGATGTTGTCTGACTGAATCAGCACTGGTTGGTCTCGAAGCAGAGGCTCCGCTTGACTCAGGGCGTTGTATATGGCCCGTAGCTCCAGGATATTTATGTGCAGACAAGTCTCCTGACTTGACCACAGCCCTTGGAAGTTTCTTCCTTGAGTGACTGCCCCCCACCCTCGGAGGCTTGCATCCGTGGTCACCAGGACCCAGTCCTGTATGCCGAATCTGCGGCCCTCGAGGAGGTGAGCACCTTGTAGCCACCACAGAAGAGACACCCTGGCCCTGGGGGACAGGGTGATCATCCGATGCATCTGAAGATGCGATCCGGACCACTTGTCCAGCAGATCCCACTGAAAGATCCTCGCATGGAACCTGCCGAAGGGAATGGCTTCGTATGACGCCACCATCTTTCCCAGGACTCGTGTGCAGTGATGCACCGACACCTGTTTTGGCTTTAGGAGGTCTCTGACCAGAGTCACGAGCTCCTGAGCCTTTTCCTCCGGGAGAAACACCTTCTTCTGGTCTGTGTCCAGAATCATGCCCAGGAAGGGCAGACGCGTCGCAGGAATCAGCTGCGACTTTGGAATGTTCAGAATCCAGCCGTGCTGACGCAACACTTCCTGAGAGTGTGCTACGCTGATCAGCAACTGCTCCCTGGACCTCGCCTTTATGAGGAGATCGTCCAAGTATGGGATAATTGTAACCCCTTGCTTTCGAAGGAGCACCATCATTTCCGCCATCACCTTGGTAAAAACTCTCGGTGCCGTGGACAGGCCAAACGGCAACGTCTGGAATTGGTAATGACAGTCCCGTACCACAAACCTGAGGTACTCCTGATGAGGCGGATAAATGGGGACATGCAAGTAAGCATCCTTGATGTCCAGAGACACCATAAAATCCCCCTCTTCCAGGCTTGCAATGACCGCTCTGAGCGATTCCATTTTGAACTTGAATTTCTTCAGATAAATGTTCAGGGATTTTAAATTTAAAATGGATCTGACCGAACGTCCGGTTTCGGTACCACAAACATAGTGGAATAGTAGCCCCTTTCCCGTTGAAGGGGGGGAACCTCTACCACCACCTGCTGGAGAAAAAGTTTGTGAATTGCCGCCAACACTATCTCTCTTTCCATGGGGGAAGTTGGTAAGGCCGATTTTAGGTAACGGTGAGGGGGCGTCACCTCGAATTCCAGCTTGTATCCCTGAGACACAATTTGTATAGCCCAAGGATCCACCTGTGAGCGAACCCACTGGTGGCTGAAATGTCGGAGACGCGCCCCCACGGCTCCTGGCTCCGCCTGTGGAGCCCCAGCGTCATGCGGTGGATTTAGTGGAAGCCGGGGAAGACTTTTGTTCCTGGGAACTAGCTGCATGGTGCAGCTTTTTTCCTCTACCCCTGCCTCTGGCAAGAAAGGACGCACCTCTGACCTTCTTGCTCTTCTGAGAACGAAAGGACTGCATTTTGTAATACGGTGCTTTCTTAGGCTGTGGAGGGACATAAGGCAAGAAATTTGACTTCCCAGCCGTAGCTGTGGAAACAAGGTCCGAGAGACCGTCCCCAAACAATTCCTCACCCTTATAAGGTAAAACCTCCATGTGTTTTTTAGAGTCGGTATTCCCTGTCCATTGCCGAGTCCATAAGACCCTTCTGGCAGAAATGGACATTGCGTTTACTCTAGAGCCCAGCAGGCAAATGTCCCTCTGGGCATCCCGCATATATAGGACCTCGTCCTTGATATGTGCCAGGGTCAGTAGAACAGTGTCCCTGTCCAGGGTATCTATCTCCTCAGACAGAGTATCCGTCCATGCAGCTACCGCACTACACATCCAGGCCGAAGCAATTGCTGGCCTCAGCAGTGTGCCAGAATGTGTATAAACAGACTTCAGGATAGCTTCCTGCTTTCTATCCGCAGGATCCTTTAGGGCGGCCGTATCCTGAGACGGCAGGGCCACCTTCTTAGACAAGCGTGTCAACGCCTTGTCTATGTCAGGGACAGGATTTTCCTCAGAAATGGGTAATACATCCTTCATTGCTACAATCATGTAGCGGATGGCTTTAGTCATTTTAGGCTGCAACTTTGCCTTATCGTCATCGACACTGGAGTCAGATTCCGTGTCGACATCTGTGTCAACTATCTGGGATAGTGTGCGCTTTTGAGACCCTGACGGCCTCTGCGCTGTAGGATCAGGCATGGGTTGAGACCCTGACTGTCCCAAGGTTACAGTTTTATCCAATCTGTTATGCAAGGAGTTTACATTATCATTTAACACCTTCCACATATCCATCCAATCAGGTGTCGGCACCGTCGGTGGCGACACCACACTCAGCTGCACTTGTTCTGCCTCCACGTATCCTACCTCATCAAACATGTCGACACAGGCGTACCGACACACAGCACACACACAGGGAATGCTCTGACTGAGGACGGGACCCCACAAAGGCTTTTGGGGAGACAGAGAGAGAGTATGCCAGCACACACCCCAGCGCTATATAACCCAGGGATTACACTGTACCTTAGTGTTTACCCCGTAGCTGCTGTTAAATATATATCTGCGCCTAAATTTATGTGCCCCCCCTCTCTTTTTAACCCTCTATTGCACCTGTATACTGCAGGGGAGAGCCTGGGGAGCGTCCTTCCAGCAGAGCTGTGAAGAGAAAATGGCGCTGGTGTGCTGAGGAAGAAGGCCCCGCCCCCTCAGCGGCGGGCTTCTGTCCCGCTTTAATGTGTAAAAAATGGCGAGGGCTCGGGCATATATACAGTCCCAGACTGTATATATGTCAATTTTTGCCAAAAAGGTAATTAATTGCTGCCCAGGGCGCCTGCGCCCTGCACCCTACAGTGACCGGAGTGTGCGGTGTGCTGTGGGAGCAATGGCGCACAGCTGCAGTGCTGTGCGCTACCTTAAGTGAAGACAGGAGTCTTCAGCCGCCGATTTCGATGTCTTCATGCTGCTTCTGTACTTCTGGCTCTGCGAGGGGGGCGGCGGCGCGGCTCCAGGAACGGACGATCAAGGTTAGGTACCTGTGTTCGATCCCTCTGGAGCTAATGGTGTCCAGTAGCCTAAGAAGCGCTACCTAGCTGCCGTGAGTAGGTTTGCTTCTCTCCCCTCAGTCCCTCGTAGCAGAGAGTCTGTTGCCAGCAGAAGCTCTCTGAAAATAAAAAACCTGACAAAATACTTTCTTTTCTAGCAAGCTCAGGAGAGCCCACTAGGAGCACCCAGCTCTGGCCGGGCACAGATTCTAACTGAGGTCTGGAGGAGGGGCATAGAGGGAGGAGCCAGTGCACACCAGATAGTACTAAATCTTTCTTTAGAGTGCCCAGTCTCCTGCGGAGCCCATCTATTCCCCATGGTCCTTACGGAGTCCCCAGCATCCACTAGGACGTTAGAGAAATAATGGTATTCTTATCATGTACTGATAGCTCTGTTGATTAAGCTCTAGATGGGCCGTGACGAGTTGGTTCGATCCTCTCAAGGTGTCCAAATATTCTTCTCTTCACATCGCGGAGAGAAAACTGTGACAGTCAACTCCTGGCCGACGCAGAGCCCGGTCGCAAGGGATCATACACTGGCAGCTAAGTGAAATTTTATTTCTATACTTTGTCCTTGTTGCGCTGTATGCACTTGAGGGAGTGTTGTATTCGGGTAGGCATCTGATTGAATTACCCTACCCGGTGTGGGTAGGCTGGTCTATGTTTGTTCTACCTTATAACATTGCAGCAGGCTGCCCTGTGACAGAGGTGAACGGGAAAAAATGCGGAGGATGTCTCCGGGAGATGATGGAGGAAGGTATACAGCTGTTTGGTGACCTATGGTCAGTCAATCTCGGCGGATTCCTCTGGTAAGTCTAACTTTATGTGTTAGCCTCCTTCACAACGGTTGGTGACGCATTCTTTTGGGGGATGCGGTCGTTTTAACCGGTTCGATTCAGTCCTTTTTTCTGTTCTGTGTAGTCAGGGGAAAGTGAAAAGGTAAGAGTTCTGCAGCTTTGTTAGGTTCGCAGAAGTGGATGTAGTTTCTGTTTCCTCTACATCCACCCCTTGTCGCTGAGTCTATTGGGCTGGTCCCCGCTCCGGCGGGCACTTGTCTACTATGCTTTGGTTGGTCTGGAAATACACTGGGACCTGTGGGATATTTATAGAATCCAAAGGGGAACATTTGGAGTTACGTTGATTCCCTCTACTGTTTTTCTAATAGTTCTTGCCATTCCTTTCTGGAAGGGAAGATGGTATACAATGCCGTACAGAGGTGCGTCAGGATCAGAACATTGTCCGGTGGTCCCTGTATAAGGGTGCAAATCGTTGTTTCTTTCAGACTTTGCCTGGACACAGGGATCGGCTGTTGTTTTTTTCAAAGTTGATAATGACCGGTAAACGTTCGGGGTTTTTCCATGTGAAAAGAGATCTGCTAATCTAGGGTTGGATCGGTTTTATTGTGTTCAGTTACGTAACCGTTTGGCTGCGGCCGGAGAGGTTTTTTTTGGGTGAGAGGCTTTATTGCTGGAGTGGTTTTCAAGAGACCAGTTGAAAAGGTGGTCCGGGTCTCACCTGCGTACGCACATGAATATATCACGGTATCAATAGTGACTTTGAATTAAAATGGTTTTTGTGAAAGAAGGCAACAAAAATGCACTGAACGAGGAGTGTATTTTTATGCATTTAATTACACACTTTTATTATGTTTATTTATATAATTTTTTATGTATCTATTCATGTATTTTTATTATGTCTAGCTTTCAAGACCGGTTACAAGGTATTTGAAGCATGCTGAAAAGTTTTTAAACAAGAATGAAATGTTTTTATGAGTACTGGAAATACATATTACTAAATATTATGCTGTTATTAATACCCTTAAGTTTAAATATACTCTTGTGCTAAATTGAATGGTAATATACTGCCGTTGTTTGTAGATATCCATGGCAACATGGGATATGACGTTACGCTGTTAAACAGCCTAGACGGAGACCCCGGGGATGACGCGCATCCGGCATCGGCGTCACCTCTCCATGGCAACCGGGACACGTCCGGCATCGGCGTCACCTCTCCATGGCAACCAGGACGCATCCCCAGAGCCGCAAGGAGGAGACCGGCTACGACGCTCAACGTCACGGACCCGGAAGTGGAGGGCCGTATGTCCGGACATGACGCGGTCCCGTGGAGGATCCCGAAAGGGTGATGGACATCCATTGGAACCAATCAAGAAGGGTACCATAAATGGACAGATTTTTTGACTTTGATGGACAAGGATTTTAGCCATAGAAACAAGAGACTAAATAGGTAGATTGGCCTGTGATTGGTTAATTAGTATTTTGGAGTACTGACGGGTGTGATTGGTCAATAGGGGTTTATTAAGGACCCCAGGTATAGGAGTGAATTCATACTGCCTTGAGAAAGACCCAAAGCAGGTGTCGAAACGCGTTGGAATTTTTGGACCCCAGATTCCTGTGGACGAAGGGTGGACTGCTGTCCGGAGACCAGATTATTCATCCCAGACTGCTTACCCGGGTGGTTCGTTTGGTGAAAAATGTACATGCTTTTTTGAGAGCTAATAGTATTAGTTCTCAGAAACTCTGGTAATTGCACAGCTTTTAAACCATTCTATCTAAGGACTAAAGGGGGTTCCAGTTCCACATTGTCATGTCTTATCTGTATATGTGTATGCAATTAAAAAGTGTTATCTTGATTTTACTACACATGGTACATTTTTGTTCTCTCCACATGTGCTGACGGCCTAAGGATAGAGGACAGGAGGATTATGAGGACATTCTGCATATAAAGGAATGTATCTTACATTATTCTGATCTAACTGGTGTGGCGCCTTTTTCAGCAAATACTGATCTTTTTTTGCCCATTTATAATTCAAGTGTTTAGGAGGGACACTTTTTTGGTAATTGCAGTAAAGGGCAGCCTTTAGAGCGCAGTCATCTTTATCATTGAAATTCCTTTTTGCCCGCACATGAATATAAGCCTAACGGCCGGGACATCGCTCCTGTGGTGTCTGCTCGGTTCTCTCCTTCTAGAGTAGGGGTGGGCAAAATACGGCCCGCGGGCCGGATGCGGCCCGCAAACCGATCCTGCCTGGCCCACTGCCTCCCACCAGCGAGCAATGACAAGCGGCCCGACCAGCTGAGCTGCTTGTCATTGCTCTGCACTGCAGTACCTCCAAGCTGCCAGCGGCGCCTCTCTCCCCTGCTGCTCCTGCTGCTGCGTTGTAGCAGCCTCCTCCAGAGTCCCCAGTGACAACGGCTGTGTTCAGCCGAGAAGGGGGCGGGGCTAGGTGCCGATGAGGGGGCGGGGCTACACGGTACCTCAGGGGGCGGAGCTACACAGGACAAGAGCCAGACTGCTACAGATCCAGCCAGATCAGTAAGTTAATGGGAAAAGTAAAAGAAAGTGTGTGTGTGTGTGTGTGTGTGTGTGTGTGTGTGTGTGTGTGTGTGTGTGTGTGTGTGTGTGTGTGTGTGTGCGGGCAGTGGCGTCAGACTGTTTTTAGGTTTGGGGGAGAGATCTTTAGCTCTCGCTGTACCAACCCCTCCCGTGTTCTATCACCATGTCACCCCCATGTTCTGTCACTATGTCACCCCCCCTCCCGTGTTCTGTCACTATGTCACCCCTCCCGTGTTCTGTCACTGTGTCACCCCCCCCGTGTTCTGTCACTATGTCACCCCCCCGTGTTCTGTCACTGTGTCACCCCCCCCCGTGTTCTGTCACTGTGTCACCCCCATGTTCTGTCACTGTCACCACCCCCCGTGTTCTGTCACTGTCACCCCCCCCCGTGTTCTGTCACTATGTCACACCCCCTGTGTTCTGTCACTGTGTCACCTCCCCGTGTTCTGTCACTGTGTCACCTCCCCGTGTTCTGTCACTGTCACTTCCCCGTGTTCTGTCACTATGTCACCCCCCCCCGTGTTCTGTCACTGTGTCACCTCCCCGTGTTCTGTCACTGTGTCACCTCCCCGTGTTCTGTCACTGTGTCACCTCCCCGTGTTCTGTCACTGTGTCACCCCCCCCCCGTGTTCTGTCACTGTGTCACCTCCCCGTGTTCTGTCACACTGTCACCTCCCCGTGTTCTGTCACTGTGTCACCTCCCCGTGTTCTGTCACTGTCACCCCTCCGTGTTCTGTCACTATGTCACCCCCCCCCCCGTGTTCTGTCACTGTGTCACCTCCCCGTGTTCTGTCACTGTGTCACCTCCCCGTGTTCTGTCACTGTGTCACCTCCCCGTGTTCTGTCACTGTGTCACCTCCCCGTGTTCTGTACTGACAGGAAATGTCAAGTGGCCCCTCAGCTGAAATAATTGCCCACCCCTGTTCTAGAGGGATGAAGGTTCGGGTTCCGGGTGTAAGTCCTGGTGTCCGTGCATACAGATCTCCAAGATGGAGGAGCAGTACTTGCAAGGGACGTGTTTCCAGGGGATAGGATAGAGTTGGAAAACTTGTCTGATATAAACTTGCGTGAATTAAGAGTTAGTTTCGAGAAACATATTCTTCGTGTTCTGCCCGTGTGAGGTCTGCTCGACGTCTTGTCAGCATTGGCATAAGTGAACCGCTAGGGCGGAGCAAGGAGCAAAGCGGCAATGGAAGTAGATGCACAGTTTTTGCCGTTGGGTCGAGAGTCTGGTAACCGCTATATTATCAAGCTTTGTTCCGGAGGTGAACGACGGAGAAATAGATTTCCTCTGCTGCCGTGATCTCCATCCGGGGGGAACGATTCGATCGTCATCGAGGAGTTTCACAGTCGTGACAAGTCTTTGAGGCTTGTTGCAATTGGTTAGGTTGGCGTCTTGCTTCCAGAAGAGGCCTCCGGGTTATTGTTCCAGGTCAGGGGGACGCTTAAGCTATAGCAGTGGACAACTTCGTGACACCGTGGTCTTTAGTCGGTCTAGGTGGCCTCTCCGCTTTCATTTTGGTTTGAAGGTAATAAATATGGGATGAATGAAGGTTCAGGGGATCCTTTTGGATCCGGTCTTGACACGGAGGGGTTGCTATCCAGGTGTTCATGCTTTACTCATGAAAGATTTCTGACCTTTTTTCTTTACGTGCGGATCTGTGACAACAAGATCAGGGCGTGTTTCAAGACTTACCGTGGCTGCGTCTGACGTTGTGGCGGTGGAATGCCATATCCTAATCCGAAAGGGTGTTCCCAGTGAAGTCCTTTCCTTACTTCGTTAAGCTAGGAAAGAAGTAACGGCTGAGTTTTACCACTGTAGTGGGCGTAACTATGTGTTTTGGGTGTATCCAGGAAGGCTCTAATGGAAGTCTTTCAGCTGGGTCGTTCTTATCCATGCTTTGCAAACCGGTGTGGAGGCAAGTTTAGAGTGGGAGTGTGGCCTAATAATTTCTTTACGAAAAGTGCTTTCTTGGAAAGTGGTCATGCTCTTGGATTTAACATCCGTAAAGCGGGTGTCGGATGTAGTGGTTTTGCCCCACAGGAGCCTTGTTTGATCTTTCGTGTGGATAGAAAGGTATTGAGAACTTGTTTGGTAGTTCTGCCGTGAGTGGTTTCTGGGTTTCGCAGAATTTGGCCTATTTTGATGCCGGTGGTTACTTAGGCATTGGCTCTTTCAAATTCCCTCGATGTAGCCAGGGATTTGAATATTTAGGTCGCCATTTTGGTTACACGCTGGATCTGGATGCTATTTGCCATGTTCGTTCTACGGCTGGATTGCCGTCACCGAAGTCGGTGGAGGCCCATTATAATGGGTAGATGGGCTCTTCTTGGGCAGATGCCCGAGGAGTCTAGGCGAGTCAACTTTGCAGAGTGGATACTTGGTCGGGTTCACGCGCTTTTGCTATGCTCTGCAAGTTTGATACCCTGGTTGATAGGGACCTTTTGTTGGTTCAATAGGTGCTGCAGAGTCGTTCGCACTCTCCCGCCCGTTCTGCAGCTTTGGTATTGACCCCATGGTCCTGTTGGAGTCCCCAGCATCCTCCAGGACGTATGAGAAAATAGGATTTTGGTACTTACCGGTAAATCCTTTTCTCTTAGTCCGTAGAGGATGCTGGGCGCCCGTCCCAGTGCGTACTGTGTCTGCAGTTATTGTTTTTGGGTTATACTTTCGTGGTGTTTCTTCTCTGTCAGACTGTTGCTGATGCTGTTCAGGCCATGGCATGAGGTGTGTCATTCTTGGTTGGGTTAGCACACAGGTTGTGTTACATATTTTTTCAGCATGTGCTGGTTTTCTATTGAATGCCACGTTCTGCGGTATGGTCGTGGTGTGAGCTGGTATGACACTCACTGTGTTTAAAAATTCTTTCCTCGAAATGTCCATCTCTCCTGGGCACAGTTTCTAACTGAGGTCTGGAGGAGGGGCATAGAGGGAGGAGCCAGTTCACACCCAGTTTAAGTCTTTATAGTGTGCCCAAGCTCCTGCGGATCCATCTATACCCCATGGTCCTGTTGGAGTCCCCAGCATCCTCTATGGACTAAGAGAAAAGGATTAACCGGTAAGTACCAAAATCCTATTTTTTCTCCAGCCTCAGCATCTAGGCTAGAGTAAATTTAGTAGATATGTTTAGTGTACTGTACTGTATGCTCTCATGGAGAATATATCAAAGTGGCAGATGTAGAACTGTCCAAAACTGTGTCCCAAAATGCAGCTACAATTTGTGCTTATTGAAAAAGCTGCAGTTGTGTGTGTATATGTAATAATATACAACACCAGAGGCGGAACTACCGGCAGTGCAAGCAGTGCGTTGCACTGGGGCCCGCCTCTGTCCAGGGGCCCAAGCATGTAATGAGTCAAACTGACTCATTACATGCCGCTGTGCGCTGCGGGCAACCGCTGCCCGCAGCGCACAGCCGCCCACAGAGGAGAGGAGCAGCGGCACGGACGGGGGAAGGAGGAGGAGGGAGGTGAAGGAGGGAGCCGCAGCAGCGCTTGTTACTGGTGGAGGCGCTGCTGCTGCTGCCCCTCTGCTTCACTATAGGCTGTCTTCCGAGAACAGCCTATAGTGAAGCAGAGGGGCAGCAGCAGCAGCGCCTCCACCAATAACACAGCGCTGCTGCGGCTCCCTCCTTCACCTCCCTCCTCCACCTCCTCTACTGCCCGGGAATCGTCTCTGACGCTGCACCGAGGAGCCGGAGCCAGTGGAGAGGGTAAGTATAATTCTTCTTTCTTTCTTTCTTTCTTTCTTTCTTTCTTTCTTTCTTTCTTTCTTTCTTTCTTTCTTTCTTTCTTTCTTTCTTTCTTTCTTTCTTTCTCTTTCTTTCTTTGTTGGGACTGCCTGCCGCTATGTGTAAAAATGGGGGACTGCCTGCCGCTATGTGTAAAAAGGGGGAATCTGCTTGCCGCAATGTGTAAAAAGGGGGAATCTGCCTGCCGCAATGTGTAAAACTGGGGAATCTGCCTGCCGCAATGTGTAAAAATGGGGAATCTGCCTGCCGTAATGTGTAAAAAGGGGGGACTGCCTGACGTAATGTGTAAAAATTGGGAATCTGCCTGCCGCAATGTGTAAAACTGGGGAATCTGCCTGCCGCAATGTGTAAAAATTGGGAATCTGCCTGCCGCAATGTGTAAAAATGGGGAATCTGCCTACCGCAATGTGTAAAAATGGGGAATCTGCCTACCGCAATGTGTAAAACTGGGGAATCTGCCTGCCACAATGTGTAAAAATGGGGAATCTGCCTGACGTAATGTGTAAAAGGGGGGACTGCCTGACGTAATGTGTAAAAATTGGGAATCTGCCTGCCGCAATGTGTAAATAGGGGGAATCTGCCTGCCGCAATGTGTAAAAAGGGGGGACTGCCTGCCGCTATGTGTAAAAATGGGGAATCTGCCTGCCGCTATGTGTAAAAAGGGTGAATCTGCCTGCCGTAATGTGTAAAAAGGGGGACGCTGTCTGCCGTAATGTGTAACAAGGGCACGCTGTCTGCCGTAATGTGTAAAAAGGGGACGCTGTCTGCCGTTATGTGTAAAAAGAGTACGCTGTCTGCCGTTATGTGTAAAAAGAGTACGCTGTCTGCCGTTATGTGTAAAAAGTGTACGCTGTCTGCCGTAATGTGTAAAAAGGGGGACGCTGTCTGCCGTAATGTGTAACAAGGGCACGCTGTCTGCCGTAATGTGTAAAAAGTGTACGCTGTCTGCCGTTATGTGTAAAAAGAGTACGCTGTCTGCCGTTATGTGTAAAAAGTGTACTCTGTCTGCCGCTATGTTTAACAAGGGCACGCTGTCTACCGTTATGTGTAAAAAGTGTACGCTGTCTGCCGCTATGTTTAACAAGGGCACGCTGTCTGCCGTTATGTGTAAAAAGTGTACGCTGTCTGCCGCTATGTGTAACAAGGGCACGCTGTCTGCCGTTATGTGTAAAAAGGGGACGCTGTCTGCCGTAATGTGTAAAAAGAGGAATCTGTCCGCTGTAAGGTGTAAAAGAGTCTCTACCTGGTGTAGTGGTGCTACTGTGCGGCGTAATTTGAAGAATGGAGACTACTGTGCACCGTTTTATGAATTGGTATTATTTTGTGGCCACACCCCTTCCCCACGAAGCCACGCCACTATGTATTTTTGCGCGCGCCTACGGCGCGCACTGCCCCTGTTTTGCATGCAGGGGTGGGGCTCCGATGCCGTTTCTTGCACACAGTGCAAAAATGTCTAGTTACGGCACTGTTGCTAGGTATCCATTTCTCTGGCCCTGAGCAGGTCCCCCTCACCAGATCCTCTCCAGGGGTGAGGGGGTGGACTTGGATGGGATGTGTGTGTGTGGGGGGCCCAAAGCATTTTGTCGCACTTGGGCCCACCGCTCGCTAGTTCCGCCACTGTACAACACGTATAGGTCAGCACCAGTAGCATATGGCACATACACTTACACCCATGTTTATAGCCATTTGCAGGGGAGTAACTATAGTGGGTACAAGGGGTGCCATTGCTATGGGGCCCAGAGGCTTAGCAGAAACAACTCCTTGTGTACAAAAAAACCAAAGCAAAAGCATGATATACGTCCAAACAATGGAGAAAGCACCAATCTCAGTCACCTTTCTTCTAACATATTTAACCTAAGTGCAGACTGGTATAAGTACCACAGTCAATTAAATTTACATAATGTGGCCACTTCTCTGGGCATGTGCACAAAGATTTCACACAAGACGTGCATTACTCACTCTGCATCAGGTAAAGATTGGGTAAAATTTTCTTAGCACCCCTATTGGGGTAAGTTATTTTGAACAGGGCCAAAGCAGGACTCACTGTGGCCCTGTGTAGGCCCCACCCCAAAACATGTGATGTCATGTGAAGGGGAGTTCCCGGAGTGTTTACTGGATGCTCCGAGTAGCACTATTGGCCACAAAGTGCCATTAAAGGGGTCATGGGGCAGTGATGGTACTGCTCCCAGTGCCCTGGATGACTGCACTGCTTGCACACCCCTCCCAGAGTATACTGGTTTTGAAAAGCTTTTCCTAAGACAAAATTGAATGCATACAGTATGCATCCCTGCTAGATAACTTACTCATTACTGGTAGAATTGTTCATCCAGTTTGCATAGAGCTCTCTTGCCAGATCAAGACAATCTTGCAGTCCAAGGGAGCAAGCCGTCTTAAAAATATCATTGATACCTGTACTTTAAAAAAAAAAAAAGAACATTCAAACAAATTAAATAGGTCTATTATCCACTGCATACATTAATTGGCTTATTTAATAAAAAGAAAATCATATTTATTGGAAACAGAGCAAACTCACTGTTAAACAGGCAAAAAAACAACAACGAAATACATGAAATTGCGTAATGGGAACATTATTAAAAGCGCTATATACAGTGGTCGAAGTATGCAGCATTTCGATTTGTACTGTCCCAGGGTCAGCCACCCTTGCTGCAGAAGGTATTACAGTGAGACTCATTGACTGAAGTCGTCAGTGCCCTAGACTCAACGCAGCCACTGGTGATTGACAGCCCGGTAGGAGGGGGAGGAAGGGCCACTCTCTCCTTTCTCCTCCCCTCTCTTCTCAGCTCCTCCCTAACGTTGCCTGGCAGGCTGCTGTTTGCTGGAGCCTGTTGTCACAATCTAGGTGACCGGCACCCAGAAGAAAGCAGCCTACCTTGCCACAGATAACGGTTAGTTCTTCGCTCACAAAATGAATTCATTCTCTACCTCTCCACCCCTCTCTCTCTTCCTCCCACTCTCTCATCCTCCCTCACTCTCTCTCTTTTTGCATCACCCACTGCCTCTCCCCATCACCCTCTGCCCATCACCCACTGCCTATCCCAGTCACCCACTCTTCATCACCCTCTGTCTCTCCGTTACCTCCCCATGACCCACTGCCTCTCCCTATTACCCACTCTCCTTCATCCTCTGCCTTACTCTGTCACCCTCTACCTCTCCCTGTTACCCTCTCTATCACCCTCTGCGTCTCTGTTAACTTCTCTCTGTCACCCTCTCCCTGTCACCATCCTTTCACCTCCTCTCTGTTACCCTCTCCCTTTCACCCACTGCTTCTCCTTTTCATACTCTGCTTGTCACCCTCTCCTCATCACCCCTTGCCTTTCCTTGTCACCCACTGCTTCTCCCTATCCTCTGCTTATTACTCTCTCCTCATCACCCTATTCTTTTCCCTGTCACCCTCTCACCCTTCTTTCAACCACTGTCTCCTGCTGTCATACTTTTTCTTTCCCTGTCGGCCACTGCCTCTTTCTGTCACCCTCTGCCTTCCCAATAACCCACTGCCTCTCCTGTTATTACGCTCTGCCTCCACCTGCCACAACTACCTATCCTCCGTGTCATTCTTACAGCCATTGCCACGAGTGAAACCCTAGCCTCACCACCTCTGTCCTCTTAAGGACATGCCCCCTTTTGAGTGGCCATGCCCCTTTTCTGGCACGCCCCCAACAATGCACCCTTTACTTTTTCCATACCCCCGCTTCAAAATTACCATTTCAACCACTAGCTATATCCTTATACTCAACTTAGTGACTAATGAGAAGGAATTAAATGTATTCCTTATGATTTACATACAGGATCCTATCAATAGCACTATCACAACCTGAAATTGAGCATCATATTTGTTCTCTAAATGTTCATATATAGATGATGTTATTAAGTATGTGATTGTGTTGATTTTATTGGATTCCAAAATCTGTATGTGCCCACACCACACACCTTGAACCCAAATAATTATACTTGTGCCTCCAGAGTCCTGTGTCATTTTTCCGGTGATTTGCGAATGTGAGAAGAAAAGTCCCCAGGAACAAGGTGCGGGTGCCATGTTCCCGGAGCCCTGCACATGCGCAGTATTCTACAGCACTGCTGCTGGAGAGGAGGGGGACCACACAGAACCTGAACACAGGCCCCCTCCTGTCTTAAATCGCCTCTGTCTCCATATTATAGTAAATACACTTTTATCCCCTTAAAAACTTTACTCCCATGCACACTCCATTAACATGGCATAAACCTTGTCCGAATTTATATCTTTTAATAAAGAGGTCACATGTCTTACAATAGGAAATAGAGAACACGCAACTTTGTTTGTGTGATAACAATGAAATCTTATAGTCTAAACTTCATAGTATCATGTGCTTTCCCCAAATACTGTACTGCAACTACAGGAAGTTGATTTTAAGGTGAATACATTTACTTATGCAGTATTAAAAAAAATAGCAAAAAATGTAATTACATATGTTTTGGCTGGAGGTGTTTGTTGAATCAAAATCCTGGTGCGAAATGCCTTCTTTTCGCAAGCAGTGAAGCTATTTATAAAAAGGCGTTGGGTACAAATCCCTACAGTGACAATCACAACTGTCAGGATGCCAACAGCAGCATCCCGATGGAGAAAAAATCTAGGCGGATCCTGGTAAGTATTTTAACCCTAATGCTTACCACTCTTGCAGCTTAACTCTAATTGTCCCCTCCCGCAGCTTAACCCTAACTGTCCCCTCCCGCAGCTGATCCCCAACTGTCCCCTCCCTCAGCCTAACCCTGACTGCCCCCCCTGCAGCCTAACCCTGATGGTCCCCTCCCACAGCTTACCCCTAACTGTCCCTTCCTGCAGCCTAACCCTGACCGTCCCCTCCGGCCTCTTAAACCTAACCATTCCCGCCAGTAGCCTAACCCACCCCTCTCGCAGCCTAACTATAACCATCCCCTTCGCAGCCTAACCCTAACAGTCCCCTTCCAAAGCCTAACCATAATTATCTCTTCCCACAGCCTAACCGTCCCCTCTCACAGCCTAAACCTAACCGTCATCTTAACCCTGACCGTCCCCTCTCGCAGCCTAAGCCTAACTGTCCCCTTCTGCAGCCTAACCCTAACTGCCTCCCCCCAACAGCCTAACCATAACCGTCCGCTCACGCAACCCTAACCCTAACCTCCGCTCTTGTGGCCTAACCCTCTCTTCCCCTGAGCATAACCCTAACCACACACACCCACAGCCTAACAACCCATCCAAGCCTAACTCTAAACCCTCCCTGTAGTGCCTAACCACAGAGACTTGCCATCGGGAACCTGATTGTCGGGATCCTTTCTGCATTCCATTGAAAGCACTAAAAATCCTTACATGCTAGTTAGCATTATAGCCAGGGCGATAACTAGGAGTGTGCCTCTGCACAGAGCGCAGGGCTCTGAGGGCATCACTGTCGCTTCCCCATGGCCCTTGCTTCAGGCTAGCGGGGTGCCTGTACTGGTATCTCTGATAAAGTGCTGCATGTACAGTGTCCAGGAGCGTCTGCAGCGCTGTACTTTACGCCACTGGTGGCCCTGGCTCCTCAGCATGCGATCATGACGTAATTTGGTCAGGGGGCATGGCCGGCACAGGGCACTAAATACAGTTACCTCCATTACAGGAAAGTAAGTGGGACAATTGTATGTAATAACAGAATTGCACGGTACTTACTGAACAAAATAGTCATCAGATGTTTCATCAAAATTTCTGCGAAGGATACTTGCATAGTATTGGAATAATGGGTTGATTTTTTTCAAAAAATATTTCTAAAACAAATAATAGATGTGTATTTATACACAATGGACTAAAAACATGGAGAGAATAAAGGTGTTAATCAGTTCCTCACTAATAACCCTTCACTCTCTCCCCCCACCCCATGATTATTTTCTCTTCCCAATCCCTATTATTATTTAGACCATAACGAAAGAAGTGTTGCAAGGGGACACTCAAAAATGAAAAAAAAACAAAAAACTTTTTTTGTGTTGCCACTTCCATGTCAGCCTTTTCACCGTGTCGACCTTTTGTACTTGTCGAGCTTTTCAGGTGTCTACCTTTTCACTGTCGACCCTTTGACCCTATCGACCATGTGCATGTCAACCATATGGGGTCGACTAAGTGACTGTAGACCTAATATTGGTCGACATAATAATCCACACTGATGGGCATATGTATTAAGCCCGGAGAAGTGATAAAGCAGTGATAAGTGGAAGATGATAACGCACCAGCCAATCATTACGGGTTTGAAAAATGACAGCTAGGAGCTGATTGGCTGTTGCATTATTATCTTCCACTTATCACTTCTTTGTCACTTCTAGCTATTTAGTTAATTTCTCTTATGTCCTAGAGGATGCTGGGGTCCACATTAGTACCATGGGGGGTATAGACGGGTCCACTAGGAGCCACTGGCACTTTAAGAGTGTGAGAGTGTGGGCTGTCTCCTCCCTCTATGCCCCTCCTACCAGACCCAGTTTAGAAAATGTGCCCGGAGGAGCCGGTCACAGCTAGGGGAGCTCCATATGAGTTCTTTTAGTTTTATTATTTTTGTTAGAGTTTAGGCACAGGGAGGCTGCTGGCAACCGCCTCCCTGCTTCGAGGGACTAAGTGGGGGAGTAGTGTCCGCCCTGCGGGGTCTGAGCCACTATCTCCGCTGACAGGACACTGAGCTCCTGAGGGGATCAAACATTCGCCGCCACAGGGGATTGCTCACCCCAGCAGCATGCCGCCACAGAGGCGACTTGGTCACCGGCCCCCCTGGCAAGCAGGGAGCCAGTGTGAAGATGGAGGCAACAGGATAGGGAGCGCCGGGGCTCAGCGGTACATGGTGCGGCACTGTGAGGGGCGCCCTGAGCCAGCGCCTACACCCTACACTGTCCAGCAAGCCTGTTATGGTCCCAGGATTGCTGCCAGCACAATTCCTCAGGCCAGTATAATCTTCAGAAGAGCGGGAAGCAGCGCCATGAAGGGGGGCGGAGCTTCTCCTCAGATCGGACCCAGCAGCGTTCAGCGCCCTTTTCCTCCCTGCAGAAGCGCTGACAGGGAGAGCTGTCCCTCCAGATCAACTCCAGCTGCTTTGTACGGTACCAGGGGGTGGTAGAAGGGGGGTGAGGCTGTATATCTATACTGTGTAACCTATTAAGGTGCACAGTAAGCGCTGGATAGGGGTTTCCCTTTATCCTGAAGCGCTGTGTGTGTGGTTTGGCTACAATCTCTGTGTCTCTCTTTGCATTCTTAGGGGGGAAACTCTGTCTGCCCCTTCCGTGTGTGTGTGTGCGTGCGTGCGTGCGTGCGTGCGTGCGTGCGTGTGCGTGTGTGTGTGTGTGTGTGTGTGTGTGTGTAGTGTTTGTTGTCTCCATAAAACTATGTCCAGGGACTCTGTGTCATATGCTGCAGAGGATAATTCCTCTCAGGATGAGCCCATTCCATGTAATCAGGATTGTACTGTTTTAGCGCAGGTCTCTGAGTGGTTAGCCTCTATCAAAAGTATGATTTCTCAGATTTCTACTATGGTTTCACAAAATTAACTGCAACTCAGGTCTTACAGAACTCTATGGCAGTTTGGTCCGGTTCTGTTCCCTCAGGGCCCCCTAGCGTACACTCTCATAAACGTGCTCTTGCCCAGATTATGCAGGATGACACGGATACGGATTCTGACACGGCAGACGGTGATGGGGATGTACTGCGGGGGGCGGCATCTCTTGCAAAAGGGGTGCAGTTGATGATTGAGGTCATTAGAGATGTGTTGAATATTGCAGATACAACACCTGCTCAGGCTTTCTTCACTGACAGTAGGAAAACCTTGCTAACCTTCCCTGCGTCTAAGGAATTAAACGCTATATTTGAGAAATCGAGGGAGAACCCGGAGAAAAAAATGTCAGATCCCGAGAAAGGTTCTGGTTGCTTTTCCCTTTCCTGAGGAGGATAGGAAAAAATGGGAAAACCCATTGTTGACGCGTCTGTCTCCAGACTGTCTAAAAAGGTGGTTTTACCCTTTCCAGGATCTACCGCGTTAAAAGAAGTGGCTGATCGCAAAATTGACACTACGCTCAAATCCATATACACGGCTTCAGGGGCGATAATACGTCCTACTATTGCCTGTGCGTGGATTTCTAAAGCTATAGTAAAGTAGTCAGGCACGTTACTTGAAGATTCAAATACATTGGATAAAAGTGACGTTGAATTATGTTTACGTAACATTCAGGATTATGCAGGATTTATGGTGGAACGCATGAAAGACCTGGGTTCGATGGCTGCAGGGATATCTTCCATGTCTGTCTCAGCTCGCAGAGAATTTTGGCTGCGCCAGTGGTCTGCCGACGCGGAATCTAGGAGAAGTGTGGAGAACCTACCCTACACAGGTCAGGCTCTCTTTGGGGAAGCGTTGGATGTGTGGATTTCCACGACAACCGCGGGTAAGTCACCTTTTCTTCCCTTAGCTGCGCCTGCTACGAAGAAATCCTTTTCGGCAGCTACGTCACAGTCCTTTCGGGCTGTCAAATCAAGAAAGGCTAAGCCATCTAACACCTTCTTTAGAGGAGGTCGGCCAAAATCCAAGAAACCTGCTGCTGCAGGTTTCCAGGAACAGAAGCCCGCTTCAGGTACGTCAAAGTCCTCAGCATGATGGTGGACCGCGCGGCCTGGAGGTAGGGCCGACATCTGGGTGTCGTCCGGCCTGGACCCCTGGGTACAGGATATTGTGTCCCAGGGGTACAGGCTGGAGTTTCAGGATCTCCCACCTCACCGATTCTTCAAATCAGGCTTGCAGGAAGCCATTCAAAAGTTGGAAGAGTCACAGGTCATTATACCAGTTCCTCCTCATCTGCAAAACAAAGGTTACTATTCGAAACTTTTTGTGGTATCAAAACCGGATGGTTCGGTCAGGCCCATTCTGAACTTAAAATCACTAAACCCCTTTCTGAGGGAGTTCAAGTTCAAAATGGAGTCCCTGAGGGCGGTGATATCAGGTCTGGAGGAGGGAGAATTCCTGGTATCACTGGATATCAAGGATGCTTATCTCCACATTCCGATTTGCCCGCCACATCAGGCTTTTCTCCGATTCGGACTGTTAGACAGCCATTTTCAGTTCCAGGCACTGCCATTCGGCCTCTCCACGGCACCGAGGGTGTTCACCAAGGTGATGGTGGAGATGATGGTTCTCCTCCGCAGACAGGGGGTGAATAGAATCCCGTATCTGGACGATCTGCTAATAAAGGCATCATCCAAGGAGAAGATGTTGCATTCCATTGTTCTGATGACTCGTCTGCTCAGGGAACACGGTTGAATCCTGAATCTTCCAAAGTCACATTTGGAGCCGACCCGGAGGTTGTCTTTTCTGGGAATGATCCTTGACACAGAAGTGCAGAGTGTGTTTCTTCCGGAGGAGAAAGCGTTGGTGATACAAACAATGGTCCGGGATGTCCTGAAGCCGGCCCGGGTTTCGGTCCATCAGTGCATTCACCTTCTGGGGAAGATGATGGCCTCTTACGAGGCTCTGCAGTACGGGAGGTTTCATGCTCGGCCCTTCCAACTAGATCTCCTGGACAAGTGGTCGGGATCTCATCTACGCATGCCCAGAGAATACGTCTGTCACCGAAAGCCAGGATTTCACTCCTCTGGTGGCTGCAACTACCTCACCTTCCGGGATTCAGAACTGGGTCCTTCTAACCACGGATGCAAGTCTCCGGGGCTGGGGCGCAGTCTCTCAGGGGGGAAACCTTCCAAGGAAGGTGGTCAAGTCTGGAATCCGGCCTGCCAATAAACATTCTGGAACTAAGAGCGGTCTACAACGGTCTTCTACAGGCGGCTCATCTTCTGCAAGATCGAGCCATTCAAGTGCAGTCGGACAATGTAAAGACAGTGGCTTACATAAACCGACAGGGCGGAACGAAGAGCAGAGCTGCAATGTCAGAGGTAACAAGAATCATCCTCTGGGTGGAAAAACACGCGTTGGCGCTGTCAGCAATCTTCATTCCGGGAGTAGACAACTGGGAAGTGGGCTTCCTCAGCAGACATGATCTCCATCCAGGGGAGTGGGGACTCCATCCGGAGGTGTTCAAGGAGGTAACAGATCTTTGGGGTGTACCTCAAATAGACATGATGGCCTCTCATCTCAACAAGTATCTTCGGCGGTATTGTTCCAGGTCGAGGGACCCACAAGCCCTGGTGGTGGACGCCCTAGTGATTCCGTGGGTGTTCCAATTGGTGTACGTGTTTCCTCCACTTCCTTTCATTCCAAGAGTTCTAAAACTCATAAGGAGAACAAAGATTCAGGCAATCCTCTTTGCTCCGGACTGACCAAGAAGGGCTTGGTACTGCTAGAAGAGCCGAGGCCTCTTCCTCTTCAGGAGGACCTGCTGCAGCAGGGGCCATTTGCTTATCAAGACTTACCATGGCTACATTTGACGGCATGGAGGTTGAATGACAGATATTAACTCGGAAGGGTATTCCGCACAAGGTTATTCCTACCGTGATACAGGCTAGGAAAGGAGTAACGTCTAAACATTACCATCGTATTTGGAAAAAAATATGTATCTTGGTGTGAGTCCCAAGAAGTTTCCTACGGTGGAGTTTCAACTGGGACGGTTTCTCATCTTCCTGTAAGCAGGTGTGGATATGGGCCTAAGGTTGGGATACGTAAAGGTCCAGATTTCGGCCCTGTCCATTTTCTTCCAGAAACAATTGGCTTCCCTCCCTGAGGTTCAGACTTTTCTGAAAGGTGTTCTGCACATCCAGCCTCCCTTTGTGCCACCTAATGCGCCCTGGGATCTTAACGTGGTGTTACAGTTCCTCCAGTCAGAATGGTTCAAGCCGCTACCGGAGGTTGAGGTCAAGTTTCTCACGTGGAAGGCTGTCACTTTGTTGGCCTTAGCTTCTGCTAGACGTGTGTCAGAGTTGGGGGCTTTGTCTTGTAAGAGCCCCTACTTGATCTTCCATGAAGATAGAGCTGAGCTTCGAACACGTCAGCAGTTCCTTCCGAAAGTTTGTGTCGGCATTTCATATCAACCAACTTATTGTGGTGCCATTTGCTACTGACTCCTCAATTTTCTCAGTCCTTGGATGTTGTAAGGGCTCTGAAAATCTATGTGAAGAGGACTGCTCGTCACGGAAAATCGGACTCTGTTTGTTCTGTATGATCCCAAGAAACTTGGGTGTCCTGCTTCAAAGAAGACGATCTCTCGCTAGATTAGGTTCACTATCCAGCATGCGTATTCTACGGCAGGATTACCGTGTCCTACGTCTGTTAAGGCCCACTCTACTCGTAAGGTGGGTTCTTCCTGGGCGACTGCCCGGGGGGTCTTGGCTTTACAGCTTTGCCGAGCGACTACTTGGTCAGGTATGAACACGTTTGCAAAGTTCTACAAGTTCGATACCTTGGCCGCTGAGGACCTGAAGTTTGGTCAATCAGTTCTGCCGGAGCCTCCACACTCTCCCTCTCGTGCTGGGTGCTGTGGTACATCCCCATGGTACTAATGTGTACCCCAGCATCCTCTAGGACGTAAGAGAAAACAGGATTTTAATTACCTACTGGTAAATCCTTTTCTCGTAGTCTGTAGAGCAGGGGTGGCCAACCAGTCAGTGACAAAGAGCCAGAAAACCTTGTTTAGGGACGTGAAAGAGCCGACATCGAGCCTAAGGCACACATGCAAAATTGGAATGTGGCCTTGTGCCTGCTAGACCACGTCCCTGTTATAAAATACATTGAAAACGACATATTTTTAACACCAGATCCACTGAAAAAGCAACTTTCACATATAATAACTGAAAAAGCCAGATTCACATAATAAACTTCATGTGTCACTCCAGCCAACACTCTGCTGTCACTCCAGCCAGCTCCCCCATGTGTCACTCCTGCTAACACCCTCCTATGTCACTCCAGCCAGCTCCCCGTGAGTCACTCTTGCCAGCACCTCGTTGTGTCACCTCAGCCAACTCTCCCATGTGTCATTACTGCCAGGACCCTACTGTGTCACCTCAGCCAGCTCTCCCATGTGTCACTCCTGCTACTACCCTCCTATGTCACTCCAGCCAGCTCCGCCTTGTGCCAAACTAGCCCACCCTCGTGTATCACTACAGCCCCCCCACCAACTCGTGCCATTGCAGCAGCCCCTTATATGTCCTCTGTTTTCCAGTGGGTGTCTCACCTCTAGTATCTGGCTCCTTCAGTTTTCAGTTTGTAGTTCTGCTGTGTGTCTGGCTGGAGTGCAGCGTTTTTTGTATCTGTTGTGGTCACATGCTATAGTGTTGGGAGCCACATTTGAATTTAGAAAGAGTCGCATGCGTCTCAAGAGCCACTGGTTGGCCACCACTGCCGTAGAGGATGCTGGGCGCCCGCCCAGCGCTTCGTGATCCTGCAGTGGTTGCTTAGTTCAGTAGTACTTGGTTCTTGGTTAAGTACTGTTTTGTTACTTGGTTAAGTAATATTGTTCAGCCGTTGCTGCTGTCTCAAGCTGCTTAGTTTGGTTTGCCTTGAATGTGTGAGCTGGTGTGAATCTCGCCACTATCTGTGTAAAATCCTTCTCTCGGAAGTTGTCTGTCTCCTCGGCACAGTTTCTAGACTGAGTCTGGTAGGAGGGGCATAGAGGGAGGAGCCAGCCCACACTCTCAAACTCTTAAAGTGCCAGTGGCTCCTAGTGGACCCGTCTATACCCCCATGGTACTAATGTGGACCCCAGCATCCTCTACAGACTATGAGAAAAGGATTAAACCGGTAGGTAATTAAAATCCTTTTTTTTGTTTTTAACCACCTCCAAGAAATATTTGTGTTTTTTACCTCAGCATTAGTTTACCTTTACAAAACAGTAGAAAGCAGGAGTCTACAAGTAGGCTTTCATAATAAACTATACAAATTAAAATGATCATGCTTTTTTTCTTACTAGTTAGAATGAAAAAATGAGTAGGAATAACACAGTAATCCAACAATAGATACTATTTTGAAAGTAGACAACATACTGCATCAAATGATGGGACACCTAAGTTTATTGATGTCAAGATGGAAAGATTTGGGCATTAGAAACCTCCCACCCGGAACTTCTTTATATTTTCTGTAATGTACGCTGCTACTGTCTTCGGACAATGACTACTAAGAGGGAACATTGGGGTAAATTTACTAAAAACTGATGATGTTGCCCATAGCAACCAATCAGATTATATTATCTTCTAGAAGCAGTTAGATAAATGTTAAGTAGAATCTGATTGGTTGCGATGAGCAACATCACCAGTTCTAAAAAACTCCCACCTTTGTCAATTTACCCCATTGTTTGAAAGAGGGGACTCCCTACCTAAAATTATTGAGGGTGCTCACCTTATCCCCACTTCCATATGACCGATATATAGGGGGGAATTTTCATTTAGTGGTGAAATCGCTGCAATTACCAGGATTGACGTTTTTCGCTTTTGACTTTGCGGGTATGTGTGCATCCGTGATTCGTCCTATTCAAATGCAAATGAGCGAATACGGGATTATCGCGAAAATTGGTGCCAAAATTGGAAAGGGAAAAATGGGTAAATCTGTCTGTACCCCCCTAAAAAAGCGAAACATCTCATTTCAGTATAAAAGTTTATTATTGGTTATAATAAGTTCTGGTACTTAAATTGGGTCAAATGGCTGTTATATGCATTTTTTTTTATTTAAAAAATGATAGAAAGCAAAAAAAATTCAGCAAAGTAAGTGCTAAAATTAAACTTGGGTACATAAAAATGGATATAAGTATATATTTGGGTCATTTTAGGGGACTTTTTAAAAAAGGTGGAAACAGACCGATTACTCCCACCTGCATGTCTAAAAACACTTGCCGCACTCATAAAGCACCCCAATATAGCTGTCCCAAACCTTGTACCCCAATTTCAATCATTTTGCACTTTTCCACCCCAAAAATGACATGTCATTATGGGCCAATTAAATTTTTTTTTTAAACTCCTGAGTGCCTAATTAGTCATTTAAGGGGTTGTCCCAGGGGTTCAGAACCAAATCCTGACTTTTTTCACCGGAAATAGGGATTTTCCCCAAGTTTGTCACCTGCTCAGAGTTGGTGAATTGAAATTTGGAGTAAAATTACAGCAAAAAAGTTTTCTCGGACAATTGAATAGGCGCTTTCACGAATTTACTGCGATTTGCTATAAATTAATGTTTTTTCACAGCTAATTGATTTCCCCCATAGCAGGGGTGGGCAATTATTTCAGCTGGGGGGGCACTTAATTCTTTCCAGGGAATATTCGATGGCCGCACACAAAATATTGTGGCTCCGGCTGGGCATTTATCGCGGAATATGCTTCGGGTGCCTGAGGCACCCGAAGCATAATCCCCGATAAATGCCGGCATCAGGAGGAGGAGCCAGACGCATCGAGGCTAACATGATAGCCCCGGGCAATATAATTACCGGTGGTCATCGACCGCGGGTTATTGGATACCCCCATATATGTTTCCAGAAATCACATTCCCTACTGTCACTGACATCAAATAGGTGTCAAAACCTGACCTCAAAGCACCACTTGCAAACAATCACAATTAATAAGGATAATAAGAATAATTAAAAATAAAAACTTTTTCCAGTTACCACTTTCCCACCCATCTCCCCCCCTCTCTGGACAAGATAATCAGCTCCCGCCTTCCCCAGACAAAGTTACCAGCTTCCCCCTCCCCAGACAAAGTTACCAGCTTCCCCCTCCACAGACAAAGTTACCAGCTTCCCCCCTCCCCAGACAAAGTTACCAGCTTCCCCTCTCCCCTGACAAAGTTACAAGCTTCCCCCCTCCCCAGACAAAGTTACCAGCTTCCCCCCTCCCCAGACAGTTACCAGCTTCCCCCCTCCCCAGACAAAGTTACCAGCTTCCCCCCTCCCCAGACAGTTACCAGCTTACAAAGTTACCAGCTTCCCCCCTCCCCAGACAAAGTTATCAGCTTACAAAGTTACCAGCTTCCCCCCTCCCCAAAGTTATCAGCTTCCCCCCTCCCCAGACAAAGTTACCAGCTTCTCCTCTTCCCAGACAAAGTTATCAGCTTCCCCCCTCCCCAGACAAAGTTACCAGCTTCCCCCCTCCCCAGACAGTTACCAGCTTACAAAGTTACCAGCTTCCCCCCTCCCCAGACAAAATTATCAGCTTACAAAGTTACCAGCTTCCCCCCTCCCCAGACAAAGTTACCAGCTTCCCCCCTTCCCAGACAAAGTTATCAGCTTGCCCCCTCCCCAGACAGTTACCAGCTTCTCCTCTTCCCAGACAAAGTTATCAGCTTCCCCCCTCCCCAGACAAAGTTACCAGCTTCTCCCCTTCCCAGACAAAGTTATCAGCTTCCCCCCTCCCCAGACAAAGTTATCAGCTTCCCCCCTCCCCAGACAAAGTTACCAGCTTCCGTCCCAAGACAGATTTGCCAGCTCCCCTCGGCACCCCCATACTGGGCACCCTTGTCAGGCAGGTCCCGCTGCAACCCACTATCCATGTACCTTACTTGGTATTCAAACTGGCCCCCGCCTCACGCATCCACGCCGTACGCATCCACGCTTTTGGCTACACCCCCAACAGCGCCTGATGTCACAATCCGGCTGGCTGTACCCTGACGTGACCAGGCTTCCTCAGCGGCGCCCATGGCTAGGAGGTAATACAGTGCAATGACAAGCAGCTCAGTCAGTCGGGCTGCACACTGATAGAAGGCAGCGGGCCTGGCATGATCAGTTTGCAGGCCGCATCCAGCCCGCGGGCTGTATTTTGCCCACCTCTGCCCCATAGTCTGCTCTGCGTACTCCTCACTCAGTACTATAAGTTCGCTATAATCCGCTAGATGTTTGAAAGAGATGTTTTCCTCAAAAAACTGGAGAGCAGCTAAACTAACTGCTCCTTGGTCCCCATCATCCTAAAATAGGTGTGAGGAAAATATGGCACCTGGGCCGGATGTGACCCCTGAAGCTACTGGGTCTGTTCCTTTGATTCTATCACCCACAGAGAGAGAAGCAGCAGACACTCAAGGGCCCTACACACTTGCCGAGGTGTCCGATGGCCGATACGGCCGACGAGCAACCCCGGGGTGGGGGGGGGGGGGAGTAAAGTTTCTTCACTCCCCCCGTCACCCGGCTCCATAGCCCTGCATACTAATATGGACAAGATTGGCCATTTTGGCTTGGATGTTTAAACGAGCTGGCACCAATGATGAACGAGCGCGGGGCACGCATCGTTCATCTGTGGTGCATACACTCTGAAAGATATGAACGATATCTCATTCATTAATGAACAAAATCGTTCATATCTTTCAGTGTAATCGCCCAGTGTGTAGGGCCCATCAGAAGTCAGAGATCTTGCAGTAGGGGCCTCTCACAGTATGCAATTCTCTGCACAGAGGGAGATATGAGGAATTGTGCTAATACAGTGTATAAGCACAACACCTCCTATATCCCTTTGTGTAGAAAATTGTATATTGTAAGCGGTCCCTAATGCCAAATATCTGTAATGAGTGAAGGGGGAGACAGGAGGAGGAGTTGGCCAGTGTTACCACCAGAAAGCATTTCCCATCACTGCTCCTACTATTACTCTGTGGTCCGCAGAGCTGGTAAGAAGAGGGGAGGTCAGTGACATGGAAAAGAAGAGGTCTTCACTTCAATGATCTGGGGCCAGCAATAAGAAACAATATTCTAATTTGTATTGTGTTACTATTGATACTTTAGAATCCATACCTTTTTTCTCTAGTCTAACAATATTACATACAATAAATTACATACAAATCTTTGCTAAAATAGCTCCCTATCTGCCTTTTTTTGGAATTCACTAAAATATGTATTACAATATAAAACTATCCATTTATTCTCTACAAAATAACTGCTTACATACAGCTGCTATTTTAAACATTGATAAAATAAATACACTTAAAACTATGCATTCACTTTTTTCTTGGAACTAATATCCTGTAGCACCAAAGGTTTTTTACCCCATATACCCCCTGCACCTAGAACTATTTATGACCACTGCTGCATTATCCAGTTGCCGACTTTCTGGCTGCCCCATGCGTCCACCCAGTAAGTGGGTGGTGGGGTGCTGGCGAATCCGGGACACTTGCATACTTTCCCGGGGGTCGGGAGCATCACCCGATTTTCGGGAGCCTCCCGGCCATTCCGGGAGAGTAGGCAAGTGTGCAGTTACTGCTGTTTACCAATAATCCCAGTACACTGGCTAAGGACTCTCTGTGTGGCCTAATAGTCACTTTCACATCTGCTGTGTCCGTATTGTGACTACTATCCCAATGGGCTATATATCAACATAATGTGATCTATATGGTAGGCTCAGCTCATCCATAGATTACATATCAAATTAGTCCCCAAAACATGAACATATTGAAAATAATAAGGTGAGGAAAAATATGTACCTTCATTAGTGGAAAAGAATGATAAGTAACCATTGACTTTTTATAGTAATACAAGTGTTTCAGTACGCTGTACCAGACAATGATCTCCATTTCTTTTTCGAGGTATCTTGTTAGATTTAGAGCAGTTTCATATTCTGTATAACCAGAACTAAAAATAAAGAAAAAAAATTTGCAAATTCACACCAATCAGGGCAAATACTTGAAATTAGCCCTGGTTACTTTTCAGCAACTAGTAGTGTACATTGAGAAATACTGTGGTGTGCAAAATAATTTGGATAAAATAAGCATTTGTGCATTGTGTTTTTATTTTTTTTCGGAGATCTAGAGCAGTGTTTCTCAACCACGGTCCTCAAGGCACACCAACAGTCCAGGTTTTAGTGATAACCATGTTTGAGCACAAATGGTTTAATCAAAATAACTGAGGTGCTAATTAAGTCACCTGTGCTCAAGTATGGCTATCCTTATAACCAGGACTGATAGTGTGTCTTAAGGACCGTGGTTGGGAAACACTGATCTAGAGAAACACTGCATACTACAGTATATGTTTGTGGAGACAACATGGGGTCTATTTACTAAGTCTTGGATGGAGATAAACTGTATAGAGATAAAGTACCAGCCAACCAGCCATGTCACAGGCTGGATTTTAAATATGACAGTTAGGAGCTGATTGGCTGGAAATTTAACTACATCCACTTTATCTCCACCCAAGGCTTAGTAAATAGACCTCAAACAGATTAAGGCCCAAATGTATTTACCCTTAACAAGAGATAAAGTGGAGACGGACAAATTGTGATAAATGACCAGCCAGTCAGCTCCTAACTGTCATTTCTCAAACACACACAGCCTGTGACATGGCAGTTAGGAAGCTGATTGGTTGGTCATTTATTACGGCACCACTTTGGGGACAGTTTACTAAGCCTTGCATGGAGATAAAGTAGACGGATATAAAGTACCAGCCAATCAGCTCCTAACTGTCATTTTTCAAACCCAGCCTGTGACATGGCAGTTAGTTGCTGATTGGCTGGGACTTTATCTCCATCCACTTTATCTCCGCCCAAGGCTTAGTTAATAGACCCCTATATCTCTTGTCAAGGCTTAATACATTTGGGCCTAAAGCGACAGATTTTGTCATTAATGTTAATCTGTCTTCTTCTTACTTTTAAAATGTTGTTCATTCTTTTTTCAGTATGGAAATTTCACCCAGGAAATGAGCAAACAATTGTTGCTCTTTAATAGTACACATCAATGGTTGTTTGTGATATTGGTGACTCTGAGTCAATAAAAGTACAGTAGTGTTTCCAGTCTGCTTAACCCCATCGCTCCTCAGGGTTTTCTCACCCTTGTGCTGAGGTAATTCTTCACATTTGCATTTGTCAAATTCCAACATCAATGTCAGTGATGTTTTTTTTTTTTATGCAATACACACACAAGTTATATCAAGACTTTTTACTGTTTTTTCAAAAATACCTTTTGTCTTTTTACTCATTCTAGCATGTCAAAACACATTTAACTCAAATTTCAAGAAACGGAAACGTGATTTTTTTGTTCTGTTTCATAAACACCATAAAGTGGTTCTTGTTTTCGCCAGGAATTCACCTTTCCAAATTAGTAACGAGCAGGATTCCATGTGTAGGTTATTACATAAAAAATCTGTTTGAAATTATTTTTTTAAAGTTTTCGCTGTCTCAGTTTAAACATTTACTATGCATAGGAAGAGTATGATAGCCCACCCAAGCCTACAATTTTATAAACTAGACAACCTCATTTTGATTTCACAAAAGATGAGAGAAATATGGGCTTAGGATTCCACCATCTGTGGAACATTTTATTTTGGATGTAATGTTTCAATTACTGTCTGGTGATCACCACACAATAACTTCTAAGGGTGTACATAGTTTGAAAGATGAGACTCCACCCTTTAAAGACAGATTGCCCCATTAGTGTTCAGGACAGTATATAGACATAGGACACAATGTGCCACTCCCCCATCTATGGAATAAAAAACGTTTCCATAGCGCTGGGCATGATTGTCTGGTGAGTGCAGGTGATCACTAGAGCAACAGCTGCTAAGGGAGACTCCCCTCTTTCATATATGAGCAACCCCGCTTTTACAGGTGTACTTATGGGTGTAATGGGGCCTATAGTGACCTCCCACCTATATATGAAAAATGACTATTGGACGTATTACCGGGTAATATTGTCTGGTGATCACAGGTGATCACCTGACAATAGCTATGAGTGAGGCATACAATTTGAAATTGGGGACTCCCACTTTCAAACATGAGTGCCCAATCGGTTGCAGCCGTCACTATGGGGGTGCAAGGGCACACAGCGTTCTCCTCCCATATACAGAAAATACGTTTTCCTAGCATGGGGTAACACTGACTGGTGATTACATGTGCTCAACAGACAATAAGTACTAAGGGGCACCAACATTTGAAAGAGGGGATCACCCTCTTTCTAGAATGGTTGTCCCTTATTTATTTGTAGCAAAACACATTTTTATGCCATGTATTGTAACCTTTCAAGTAGTCACCTATTCTGCCTCACACTTACTTGGCCAAAATAAAAGCATCTTCGATGAGCTGCACTCTGTTAACGACTGGCAGCACCTGCGCAGTGTGGAAACAATAATGTTAGAAGCAATAGCAGTGAATGTGCACACACCACTTATAGCACTGGGCACCAAAGATTATCGTCACCATTAATAGACCTGTCCGGGTGAACTGACCTTTTCCAGTTCAGTAAATGACAATACTGTATATCTAATCTTAAAATTGAATTTCATAAATAGTTACTTTTTGATTGATTTGCTTGTTATCTGTCCTCTCTACTAATTTGTTAATTGGCATTGCATGGGATTGAGAGGAAAGGGTCAGCATATATATTTAACAAGAAAGGGGGTTCTTGGTTCATATGTCAAATCCATGCTATCTGGCAGTCCCCTTCTATAAATGTAAAGAGGTTAAAGTGTTCAAACAAAAATTAACTGAAAACATTATTATTATTATTATTATTATTATTATTATTATCTTTAATATTTCCAAATACTTCGAGAACACAAATACTTGGAGAACACATATAGTGATCAATCCATAAGTAATACACACATAATTATTTATTAAGTTATTTATATATGACACACATAATATGCAGCTCTTTTCAGAGAATTTTTCACATCAGTCTCTTCCCCAGTGGAGCTTACAATCTATGTTCCCTACAAAGCTATTGGTCAATCGCACAACACAAAGAGATTGCACCATTTACAGTTGCTTCTAGCACTGAAACAAATAGGACTACAATAATAGCTGATGACGAAACGCAAATGGGCGTGGTCTGACGCAAGAAACCAGATCCCGATTTGAGGACGCTGGATTATTTACCTTTGGGTAACTTTTAATATTTGTTATACAAGCGGTGGGCTAACCGCCTTTTATGGTACGGGTTTTCACTTGCTTGTATTTATGTGGAAGTTTGAATAAATAAATAAATATTTTATTATATTTGTTTACATTTTATATTTATAAAATAATATGAATAAATTAATGTATTGCATGATATTAATAAATAATAATAGATAAAATAATATAAAATGTAATATATATATATATATATATATATTTTTTTTTTTTATGTATTTTTTTTATGTATTTTTTTTTTTTTTTTACCTCAGTCTCTTCTTCCAGTTTCTTTGCAAGGTTATTCCAATTTTTGCTATCATAATTTATTCTGTAGTATCCAGTGACATTAATATTTAAAATAACCCATTCATCATCAGATGTAGTCTTCATTTCTGGGATAATTTCTGAAAATGAAAAAATAAAACTACATTTTGGATGTTAATTGATGGTTCATGTTAATGTGTTGGAATAGCCTGCTTTTGAACCTAGAGTAAATGTTATGACCAAATTGCAATGATTTGTTAAGGTTTTAAGATACATGTGACTGGGTCAGAGCATCTACTGTTGTAATTCTTAATTTCCAATCCATCCATGTAGTGTACAAGGGTGTGCAATAAGTTTCCAAATGCGCATAAAGTATTATATTGACAAAGTTAACATATATTTCTCTTATGTACTAGAGGATGCTGGAGTCCACATTAGTACCATGGGGTATAGACGGGTACCCCGGGAGCCATGGGCACTTTAAGAGTCTAACAGTGTGGGCTAGCTCCTCCCTCTATGCCCCTCCTACCAGACTCAGTTTAGAAAATGTGCCCGGTGGAGCCGGTCACAGCTAGGGGAGCTCCTAGGGGCTTTTCTAGTTTTATTATTTTTTAAGAGCTGTTAGGTACAGGGAGGCTGCAGGCAACAGCCTCCCTGCTTTGTGGGACATAGGGGGGGAGTAGGATCCAACCTTAGAGGTTAATGGCTCCTATCTCAGTTAACAGGACACTGAGCTCCTGAGGGTGATGATCGCAAGCCCCCAGGTGACCACTCGCTCCCGCAGCTGCCGCCACCCCCTAGCAGAGCCAGAAGATGTGGTGGTGAGTATGACGCTGATGCCCCGGTAAGCGGGGCGCCGGCGGGAATGGCGGCACAAGGATGGGAGCGCAGCTCTGAAGCTGCGATCCGGAGGGCTCAGAGGTATATGTTGTGCGGCGCTGTGAGGGACGCCCTGGGTCAGCGCAATACCCTAACAGTGGTCAACTAAGCTAACAGGGGCTAATCCCAGTGTTAGCAGCAAGCACACCTTAGGCCAGTATAAAATAATAAATGTGGGAAGACGCGCCATTACAGGGGGTGGGGCTTCTCCTCGGAGCGGATCCAGCACCTAGTAGCGCCATTTTCTCCCTGCAGATCACAGCTACAGAGACGCTGACAGGGAGCGCTGCCCTCCACTTAACTCCAGTTATCCTCTGCGGTACAAGGGTGTTATAGAAAGGGGGGAGAGAGTGTTATTAACTGTTTAATCTATTAAGGTTACTCAATCAGCGCCAGGCATTTATTGTAATAATTACCTACTGGGGCGCTGTGTGTGCTAGCTCCTTATACTCTGTGTCTCTCTGAAGGTACTCTGGGGGAAACTGTGTCTGACATTTTCCTGTGTGTGTATGTGTATATATCTCACATTACCATGTCTAGGGACTCTGTATCTTGTGCTGCAGTGTGTGTGTCTTCTCCAGAGGAGTCTATTCCATGTACTCAGGAATGCAATATACTGTCTCAGCCTTCTGAATCCGAACCCCCATGGGTGGCTTCTATTAAGGGAATGATATCCCAGATTTCATCTAGGATAGCTCATAATGAGACTGAAACACATGTTTTGAAAAGATCTGTAGAGGTTTTGTCGTATTCTGCTCCGGCTTCCTCATCTAAGACCCCTGATATATATCCAAAAAAGTGTGCTCTTGCCCAAATAATGCAAGCCGACACGGATACCGACTCTGATACAGGAGACGGTGAGGGGGATATATTGGGAGGTGATGCATCCCTTGCTAAGGGGGTGCAACTCATGATTGAGGCCATTAGGGACATTTTACATATTTCTGAGAAGGTACCTGAGCAGGTTGAGGAGGCTTACTTTACTGACAATAAGAAAACCTCCAAGACCTTCCCTGCGTCCAAGGAACTAAACGCATTGTTTAAAAAATCCTGGGAAAATCCGCCGAAAAAATTCCAGATCCCTAAAAGGGTTCTCATTGCTTTCCTTTCCCTGAGGAGGATAGGAAAAAGTGGGAAAACTTGCCGGTAGTAGACACTTCTGTTTCTAGGTTGTCTAAGAAAGTGGTTTTACCTGTCCCTGGGTCCACTGCTTTAAAAGAGCCGGCCGACCGCAAGATTGAGACTACACTCAAATCTTTATACACAGCAATTGGCGTAGATTTAAGATCCACTATTGCTTGTACATGGATTTCTATAGCCATAGTGAAGTGGTTAGGCACTTTACTAGAGTAGAGGAAATAAGAACTGGCGCTACTGTGTTTCTCCAATAATAATAAACTACTGTGGATCAATTTGAATAAAAATAACATATAATTTATTCCCTATACATCACAAATAAAAACTAGAAAACATCCTGAACATATATAGCAAATATAAAATTGAGGCATATATGGAGCTATGATATATTTATAGGTGGCTGCTTGCAGTGTCCACAAATGGATCCCGGACTAAGTGCCTTGTGCAAAGTTCTCTGGTAAGAGGAAATAAGTACAGCTGGTATTACCCTTGTTGATGGAGACTTCCAAAGGTTTTATGGAGATTATTTCAGCAAGCAAGCTGTGGCAATGAAACAACCTGGGTCTCTCCCATCGATGCTGTACATGTGCAATTCCTCAGAGTTCCAAATGGCAGATTTAAAAGTCCATATCTGGATCCGACTTGCAGGTGGAACACTTGTGGTGGTTATGGCAGCTTCAACACTTTACTAGAGTAGTTAGATTCTATGGATAGAAGTGACATTGAATTGTTTTTACGTCACATACAGGATTCTGCAGGTTTCATGGTGGAAGCCATGAAAGACTTTGGACATCTAAATGCGATGGCTTCTTCCATGGCTGTCTCGGCACGCAGAGGACTCTGGCTGCACCAATGTTCTGTGGATGCGGAATCCAAGAATAGAGTGGAGAACCTACGCTTCACAGGTCAGGCTCTGTTTGGGGAAGCGTTAGATGCGTGGATCTCCACGGCAACTGCAGGTAAGTGAACTTTTCTTCCTCTGCTACACCACCGACTAGGAAATCATATCCTACGTATCCTTTCGGACCGCTAAAGTTAAAAAGTCCAAATCCCCCTACACTTTCTTTAGAGGTGGTCGGGGGAAATCCCGAAAACCTGCACCTGCAGGTTCCCAGGAACAGAAACCTGGTTCTTTTTCCTCAAAATCCTCGGAATGACGGTGGACCTCCCATCCTGGAGATCGGGCAGGTGGGAGCAAGACTAAGAAATTTCAGTCATGTCTGGGTGTCCTCATGCCTGGATCCCTGGGTACAAGATATTGTTACCCAGGGGTACAGACTGGAGTTTCAAGAACTCCCACCTCACAGGTACTTCAAATCAGGTTTGCCAGCTTCGCAGATAGAAAGTGCTATCCTACAGGAAGTCATTCAAAAATTGCTAAGGTCAAATGTCATTGTTCCAGTTCCACCTCTTCTACAACACAAGGGTTTTTACTCAAACCTGTTTGTGGTGCCGAAACCGGACGGTTCGGTAAGACCGATATTAAACCTAAAGTCATTGAACTCCTACTTGAGGGAATTCAAATTCAAGATGGAATCTCTGAGAATGGTGATCTCAGGTCTGGAGGAGGGGGAATTCCTGGTATCCCTGAATATCAAGGATGCGTACCTTCACATCCCGATCTGGCCGCCTCACCAGGCTTACCTCAGATTTGCACTGCTGGACTGTCACTATCAGTTCCAGGCACTGCCGTTTGGCCTCTCCACGGCACCAAGAGTGTTCACCAAGGTAATGGCGGAGATGATGCTACTCCTCCGCAAGCAGGGTGTGAACATAATTCTTTATCTGGACAATCTACTAATAAAAGCATCTTCCAGGGAAAAGCTGTTGCAGAGTATTGCTCTCTCAATTCAACTGCTCCAGGATCATGGATGGATCCTGAACTTTCCAAAGTCGAATTTGGAACCGATAAGGAGGCTGTCCTTCCTGGGGATGATCCTCGACACGGAAGTTCAGAGGGTGTTTCTGCCGGAAGAGAAGGCGTTGGTGATACAAACAATAATCCGGGATGTCTTGATGCCAGCCCGGGTATTGGTTCATCAGTGCATTCACCTTCTGGAGAAGATGGTAGCCTCCTACAAGGATCTACAGTACGGAAGATTTCATACACAGTCTTTTCAACTGGATCTCCTGGACAAATGGTCGGGATCTCATCTTCATATGCACCAGAGGATACGTCTGGCACCGAAGGCCAGAATCTCGCTCCTCTGGTGGCTGCAAACCTCTCACCTACTAGAGGGCCACAGGTTCGGGATTCAGAATTGTATCCTCCTAAGCACGGATGCAAGTCTCAGAGGTTGGGGGGCAGTCACCCAAGGGGAAAACTTCCAAGGAAGGTGGTCAAATCTGGAATCCATCCTTCCGATAAACATTCATGAACTAAGAGCCATCTACAATGGTCCTCTACTAACGGCACATCTTCTGAAAGATCAGGCCATTCAGGTTCAGTCGGACAATGTAACGACAGTGGCCTATATAAACCGTCAAGGCAGAACGAAAAACAGATCTGCAATGTCAGAGGTAATACGAATCATCCTCTGGGTGGGAAAGCACGCGGTGGCGCTTTTAGCAATCTTTATTCCGGGAGTGGACAACTGGGAAGCAGACTTCCTCAGCAGACACGATTTCCATCCGGGAGAGTGGGGCCTCCACGTTCGCAGAGGTGATATGTCTTTGGGGCGTACCTCAAATAGACATGATGGCCTCAACAAGAAGCTTCGGAGGTATTGTTCCAGGTCGAGGGACCCACAGGCAGTGGCGGTGGATGCCCTGGTAATTCTGTGGGTGTTCAAGTCAGTGTATGTGTTCCCTCCACTTCCACTCATCCCAAGGATTCTCAAAATAATCAAAAGAACAAGAGTTCAGGCGATCCTCATTGCTCAGGACAGACCAAGAATGGCTTGATACGTGGATCTTCTGGCGTTACTGCTGGAAGATCTGAGGCCTCTTCCCCTTCAAGATGACCTTCTGCAACAGGGGGCGTTCGCTTATCAAGTCTTACCACGGTTACATTTGACGGCATGGAGGTTGAACACCAGATCTTAGCTCGGAAGAGCATTCCAAACAAAGTTATTCCTACCCTGATATAGGCTAGGAAAGGAGTAACGTCAAAACATTACCATCGGATTTGGAAAAACTACGTGTCTTGGTGTGAATCCAAGAAGTTTCCTACGGTGGAGTTTCAACTTGGACGGTTTCTCCTCTTCCTGCAAGCAGGGGTGGATGTGGGCCTGCGCCTGGGCTCCATAAAGGTCCAGATTTCGGCCTTGTCCATTTTCTTCCAGAAACAATTGGCTGCCCTCCCTGAGGTTCAGACATTCTTGAAAGGGGTTCTGCACATCCAACCTCCCTTTGTGCCTCCTACGGCACCTTGGGATCTTAACGTGGTACTGCAGTTCCTGCAGTCGGATTGGTTCGAGCCTTTACAGGAGGTTGAGGTCAAGTTTCTTACTTGGAAGACTGTCACACTGTTGGCATTGGCATCTGCTAGACGTGTGTCAGAATTGGGGGCATTGATCTACAAGAGCCCCTACTTGATTTTCCATGAAGATAAAGCTGAGTTCAGGATGCGTCAGCAATTTCTTCCGAAGGTTGTGTCAGCTTTTCATATCAACCAACCTATTGTGGTGCAAGTGGCTACTGATTCCTCAATTACCTCAAAGTCCTTGGATGTTGTACGGGCTTTGAAGATTTATGTGGAGAACTTCTCGTCACAGAAAGTCGGATGCTCTGTTTGTCCTTTACGATCCCAACAAGGTTGGGTGGCCTGCTTCTAAGCAGACAATTTCTCGCTGGATCAGGTTTACTATCCAGCATGCTTATTCTACGGCAGGATTGGCGTGTCTGAAATCCGTTAAGGCCCACTCTACTCGTAAGGTGGGTTCTTCCAGAGCGGCTGCTCGGGGTGTCTCGGCTTTACAACTTTGCCGAGAAGCTACTTGGTCAGGGACGAACACGCTTGCTAAATTCTACAAGTTCGATACTTTGGCCTCTGAAGACCTAAAGTTTGGTCACACAGGAGCCTCCGCGCTGTCCCTCCCGTACTGGGAGCTTTGGTACATCCCCATGGTACTAATGTGGACCCCAGCATCCTCTCCTTCGTTTTCCTGCAGTTGTTACTTGGTTGAGTACTGCCTTGTTACTTGGTTGAGTACCGCATTGTTACTTGGTTAAGTACTGTTCAGCCGTTGCTGACTTGTTTCAAGCTGGTTGCTTGATTTTCTGTTATGTGTGAGCTGGTGTGAATCTCACCACTATCTGTGTATTTCCTTCTCTCGAAGTATGTCCGTCTCCTCGGGCACAGTTTCTAACGGAGTCTGGTAGGAGGGGCATAAAGCTAGGAGCCAGCCAATACTGTTAGACTCTTGAAGTGCCCATGGATCCCGGGGGACCCGTCTATACCCCATGGTACTAATGTGGACCCCAGCATCCTCTACGGACTACGAAAAAAGGATTTACAGGTAGATAATTAAAATCCTATTTTTTTCTAAATGGTCAATAAGCAGAGGAGTCTATGCAAAGTTGCTTGCGCTCAAGCCACTTGGTGAAGCAGCTGGACCAGTCCAAAGCGGGGTTGTCTTCTACATCCTGGATGAAGCTCTCCACTGCAGCTTCTGGTGATTTAAAATGAATCCATTGCATCTTGCGCTTAAGCTATGGGAACACAAAGAAGTTGCAAGGGGCCAGGTCTGGACTGTACAACGGATGATCAAACTCCTGTATGTGCTCATGGGCCAGAAAATCCACCAATTTCCTATACTTGTGGGCAGGTGCGTTGATGGAGAAGACCACCAACAATGCCCGTTCTTAGACTGCACCTAGATATGGCTTTCAGCAACTGGTTGGCGTACCAGTCCCTAGTGACGGTGCACTGCTGCACTAGTGATAGTTACATGACCAGTCTTAGCCACAAAAACAGCCACCATCTGCTTGGCCACAGTGCAGTCACGTCAGAACGTCTGTGGAGGTCCACCTCCAACTAGAGGTCAACTGTTGTTTGGTCTCAGGATCAAAACTGTAGATCCAGAATTCATCACCACTGATGACCTCCCAAACAGAGTTTGAGCGACCTCCATCAATCCTGGCCAGCTTATTGCAGCACCAAGTGATCCGAGCCTCCCTCTGTTCTCAAGTCATCTGATGAGGCACCCAGCATGCAGTAACTTTGCTGAGGCCAAGCTTTTCATAGAGTATCAAGCGGATGGATCCCGATGAGATGCATATCTCATTCTCTAACTGGTCCACGGGCAACCTGGCGTCCAACTCAACTATGATCCGCGTGGCAACAACGTTGTCGTCGGTGGTGGCGGACACAGGTCAGCCGCAGTGCTCATTTTCCAGGGACCATCTTCCGTGCTGAAATTCTGCAAACCACTCAAACACAGTGGCTCAGGACAATGTTTCCTCTCCAAAAGCATCTTGCAATCTGTCATAACTCTCCTGCTGTTGTAGATCACTCTTGTAGTCGTAGAAGATCATGGCTCTCCAGTGGCCTCTGTTGAGCTCCATAACGGATTTGTGAAGGAAGTGAACATGCTGAATTCTTCAGTGTGCAGTGCTGCTTATATACAGTTCTCTGCCTTGACATTTCACAAGACCTTTAGTCAGAGATTACAATTCACAACCAGACATTCACATTGTGTCTGTGCATTGCACAAGTGTACATCCAGAAACTTACTGCACACTTCTCACATACCCCACGGAAAGCAGGAAGCCACAGACCTTACACAAGCTCTAAGCTGAAATTCATATTCAATAATTCCGTATTAAGGTTTAACTAATAGGCTACTTCTCTGTACAAGATGTACAAAGACTTGGTTTACACAGAAGTTCATTTTTGGATTTCATGGGGGTGTTGAGCACTTTGTGTGCCCCAAAATTGCCCCATAGAGGTGTGCAGAAAAATTGGCATTATTGGGCTACTGTATTCTATCACAAATGACTGTGGCAACAGATGTGTCCTCCCTCATCGTTGCTGCAGTCACATTAAACAGCCCTTCTGGTCGCACGTTTTTGTGCATTTTTCTCCCAAAAAAAGTGTCTTACTTGCATTGCAAATAAGAAGCATTTTCGGGGGGTTGCATTGGAGCTTGCGGCTGTCCATACGCCCCTGTGTGCCCCGACTGGACGCATCTGTATTGTGGAGAATTCAAAACTGGCATATGGGGGGAGTTCACTGAACGGTATGTGTTCAGGATCCCGGCAGCCGGAATCCCGACAGCTGACAGGATACCAACACCGAGATCCAGAAGAGATCAGTATCTCGATGACGATTTCCCGACAGTCAGGATCCCAAAAGTAAGTATGCACTGCCAAGGTTAGGCTGTGGGAGGGGGGGTTAGGTTTAGGCTTACTCCGGGGGGGTGGGGTTAGGCTGCAGAGAGGGGATGCTAGGGTTAGGCACCACCAGGGGAGTGTTAGGGTTAGGCACTAAGGGGGAAAGGTTAGGTTTAGGCTGCAGGAAGAGAGGGGTTAGGTTTAGGCTGCAGGAAGAGAGGGGTTAGGTTTAGGCAAAACCAGGGGGTGGGGTTAGGTTTAGGCACCAATAGGAGAGGTTAGGGTTAGGTTGCGGACAGGGAGGGGTAGGGGAGGGTGGTTAGGGTATCCTGCGCACCCTTGTTTTTTGTCAGGTGGCCAAAATGGATTGCCCGAAAACAAATACAAAAGAAACATTGGTAGCATCTGGAAAAAGTCCACTTTTCGCTTCTGATTTCTCTGACGTCCTAGTGGATGCTGGGAACTCCGTAAGGACCATGGGGAATAGACGGGCTCCGCAGGAGACTGGGCACTCTAAAAGAAAGATTAGGTACTATCTGGTGTGCACTGGCTCCTCCCTCCATGCCCCTCCTCCAGACCCCAGTTAGAATCTGTGCCCGGCCAGAGCTGGATGCACCTATCGGGCTCTCCTGAGCTTGCTAGAAAAGAAAGTATTTGTTAGGTTTTTTATTTTCCGTGAGATCTGCTGGCAACATACTCACTGCTACGTGGGACTAAGGGGAGAGAAGCAAACCTACCTGCTTGCAGCTAGCTTGTGCTTCTTAGGCTACTGGACACCATTAGCTCCAGAGGGTTCGAACACAGGGCCTGACCTCGATCGTCCGTTCCCGGAGCCGCGCCGCCGTCCCCCTTGCAGAGCCAGAAGACAGAAGAAACGACGAAAACGGCGGCTGAAGACTCCTGTCTTCATTAAGGTAGCGCACAGCACTGCAGTTGTGCACCATTGCTCCCACAGCACACCACACCTTCCGGTCACTGTAGGGTGCAGGGCGCTGGGGGGGGGGGGGGGGGGGGGCGCCCTGGGCAGCAATTATAATACCTTTTGGCACAAATTATACACATAATACAGTCTGTCACTGTATATGTGTGCAAACCCCCGCCATTAAGTCTCACAAAACGCGGGACAGAAGCCCGCCGCTGAGGGGGCGGGGCCTTCTTCCTCAGCACACCAGCGCCATTTTCCCTTCACAGTTCCGCTGGAAGCATCTCCCCAGGCTCTCCCCTGCAGTATCTGGATACAAGAAGCAGGGACGGATTGGGAACAAAAAGCGGCCCTGGAAAAATTTGTACTAGTGGCCCTACATGGGCAACATCAGAGGTGTAAGGTGTAGCCATGGGCCATGGCAGCAGCACCCTCCCCCCAAGACTTTCCAGATAGTGGGCATGTCCAGCATCAAGGGGGAAGTTAAAAAGAAAAAAAAATAATATTATGAGCACATTATATGATACACCTTCAGAATTTAGGAAACTACATCATTCTTTAGAATGCTTATTACACCAACTGTATCCCAATCACTATTCACTCAATCTTATATGTCAGCCAAGCAGGCAGACAGTGCATACACTAGATCATCTGCAATCACAGGCTAAGTGGCAAAGTAATTTTCATATATGCAAATTATTTTGCATCTTATTCATTTTGTCTATAAAAAGGACCACATGTCCTCAAACAAAACAGGCCCCACGGATGCGCCGGCCCACCGGGAATCTTCCTTGTAAACCCTATGGCCAATCCGCCTCTGACAAGAAGGGTAAAAAAGAGAGGGGGGGGCACTTAAATTTAGGCGCAAATAAGATAAGTAAGCAGCTATTGGGAAAAATCACTTATTATAGTGTACATCCCTGTGTTATATAGCGCTGTGGTGTGTGCTGGCATACTCTCTCTCTGTCTCCCCAAAGGACTTTGTGGGGTCCTGTCCTCAGTCTGAGCATTCCCTGTGTGTGTGCGGTGTGTCGGTACGGCTGTGTCAACATGTTTGATGAGGAGGGTTACGTGGAGGCGGAGCAGAGGCAGATAAGTGTGGTGTCGCCCCCGACGGGGCCGACACCTGATTGGATGGATATGTGGAAGGTCTTAACCGACAGTGTCAACTCCTTACATAAAAGGTTCGATGATGCAGCAGCCTTGGGACAGCCGGGGTCTCAGCCCGCGCCTGCCCAGGCGACTCAGAAGCCGTCAGGGGCTCATAAACGCCCGCTAGCTCTGATGGTAGACACAGATGTCGACACGGAGTCTGACTCCAGTGTAGATAAGGATGAGACAAATATACAGTCTACAAAAGCCATCCGATGCATGATTACTGCAATGAAAAATGTATTGCACATTTCTGATGTTAACCCGGTTACCACCAAGAGGGGTATTATGTTTGGGGAGAAAAAGCAGCCAGTGACTTTTCCCCCATCTGATGAATTAAATGAGTTGTGTGAAGAAGCGTGGAGTTCCCCTGATAAGAAACTAGTAATTTCTAAGAGGTTACTGATGGCGTACCCTTTCCCGCCAACGGATAGGTTACGTTGGGAAACATCCCCTAGGGTGGACAAGGCGCTAACACGCTTATCTAAAAGGGTGGCACTGCCGTCTCAGGATACGGCCGCCCTAAAGGATCCTGCGGATAGAAAGCAGGAAGCTATCCTGAAGTCTGTGTATACACACTCTGGTACTCTACTGAGACCTGCTATTGCTTCAGCCTGGATGTGTAGTGCTGCAGCAGCATGGACTGATACCCTGTCAGACAACATTGATTCCCTCGACAGGGATACTATTTTGCTAACCATCGAACATATAAAAGACGTTGTCTTATATATGCGGGATGCACAGAGGGACATTTGCCTGCTGGTATCTAGAATTAATGCAATGTCCATTTCTGCCAGGAGAGTATTATGGACTTGGCAGTGGACAGGTGATGCTGATTTTAAAAAACACATGGAGGTTTTGCCTTATAAGGGTGAGGAATTGTTTGGGGACGGTCTCTCGGACCTCGTATCCACAGCAACTGCTGGGAAGTCGACTTTTTTACCTCAGGTTCCCTCACAGCCTAAGAAAGCACCGTATTATCAAATGCAGTCCTTTCGGCCTCAGAAAGGCAAGCGGGTCAGAGGAGCATCCTTTCTGGCCAGAGGCAAGGGTAGAGGAAAGAAACTGCACCAGGCAGCCAGTTCCCAGGAACAAAAATCCTCCCCTGCTTCCACTAAGTCCACCGCATGACGTTGGGGCTCCACAGGCGGAGCCAGGTGCGGTGGGGGCGCGTCTCCGAAACTTCAGCAACCAGTGGGTTCGCTCACAAGTGGATCTCTGGGCTGTACAAATTGTATCTCAGGGATACAAGCTGGAGTTCAAAGCGACTCCCCCTCGCCGTTACCTCAAATCAGCCTTGCCAGCTGCTCCCAGGGAAAGGGAGGTAGTACTGGTGGCAATTCACAAGCTGTACCTCCAGCAGGTGATAATCAAGGTCCCCCTCCTTCAACAGGGCAGGGGTTACTATTCCACAATGTTTGTGGTACCGAAACCGGACGGTTCGGTGAGACCCATCCTGAATTTAAAATCCTTGAACACTTATATAAAGAAGTTCAAGTTCAAAATGGAATCGCTCAGGGCGGTTATTGCAAGCCTGGAAGAGGGGGATTTTAAGAAGGGAGTTATAATTATCCCGTACTTGGACGATCTCCTCATAAAGGCGAGGTCCAGATAGCAGTTGTTGGTCAGCGTAGCACTCTCTCAGGAAGTGTTGCAACAGCACGGCTGGATTCTGAATATCCCAAAGTCGCAGCTGATTCCTGCGACGCGTCTGCTTTTCCTGGGCATGATTCTGGACATAGAACAGAAGAAGGTGTTTCTCCCGGTGGAGAAGGCCCAGGAATTGTCATCTCTGGTCAGGGACCTCCTGAAACCAAAACAGGTATCGGTGCATCACTGCACGCGAGTCCTGGGAAAGATGGTGGCTTCTTACGAAGCAATTCCCTTCGGCAGGTTCCATGCAACTTTCAGTGGGATCTGTTGGACAAATGGTCCGGATCGCATCTTCAGATGCATCGGTTGATCACCCTGTCCCCAAGGGCCAGGGTGTCTCTGCTGTGGTGGCTGCAGAGTGCTCATCTTCTCGAGGGCCGCAGGTTCGGCATACAGGACTGGGTCCTGGTGACCACGGATGCAAGCCTCCGAGGATGGGGGGCAGTCACTCAGGGAAGAAACTTCCAAGGACAGTGGTCAAGTCTGGAGACTTCACTACACATAAATATACTGGAACTAAGGGCCATTTACAACGCCCTGAGTCAAGCAGAGCCCCTGCTTCAAAACCAACCTGTACTGATTCAGTCAGACAACATCACGGCGGTCGCCCATGTAAACCGCCAGAGCGGCACAAGAATCAGGATGGCAATGGCAGAAGCCACAAGGATTCTTCGATGGGCGGAGAATCACGTGCTAGCACTGTCAGCAGTGTTCATTCCGGGAGTGGACAACTGGGAAGCAGACTTCCTCAGCAGGCACGACCTCCACCCGGGAGAGTGGGGACTTCATCAAGAAGTCTTCACACAGATTGTAAATCGCTGAGAACTGCCACAGGTGGACATGATGGCGTCCCGCCTCAACAAAAAGCTAAAAAAATATTGCGCCAGGTCAAGGGACCCTCAGGCGATAGCTGTGGACGCACTAGTGACACCGTGGGTGTACCAGTCGGTTTATGTGTTCCCTCCTCTTCCTCTCATACCCAAGGTACTGAGGATAGTAAGAAAGAGAGGAGTAAGAACTATACTCATCGTTCCAGATTGGCCAAGAAGAACTTGGTACCCAGAACTACAAGAAATGATCTCAGAGGACCCATGGCCTCTGCCTCTCAGACAGGACCTGTTACAACAGGGGCCCTGTCTGTTCCAAGACTTACCGCAGCTGCGTTTGACGGCATGGCGGTTGAACGCCGGATCCTAGCGGAAAAGGGCATTCCAGATGAAGTTATTCCTACGCTGATAAAGGCTAGGAAAGACGTGACAGCAAAACATTATCACCGAATATGGCGAAAATATGTTGTTTGGTGTGAGGCCAGGAAGGCCCCTACAGAGGAATTCCAGCTGGGTCGATTCCTGCACTTCCTACAGTCAGGAGTGTCTATGGGCCTAAAATTAGGATCCATAAAGGTCCAGATTTCGGCCCTATCTATTTTCTTTCAAAAAGAACTGGCTTCACTGCCTGAAGTTCAGACGTTTGTTAAGGGAGTGCTGCATATTCAGCCCCCTTTTGTGCCTCCAGTGGCACCTTGGGATCTTAACGTTGTGTTGGATTTCCTGAAATCACACTGGTTTGAGCCACTTAAGACCGTGGAGCTAAAATATCTCACGTGGAAGGTGGTCATGCTGTTGGCCTTAGCTTCGGCTAGGCGTGTGTCAGAATTGGCGGCTTTGTCATGTAAAAGCCCATATCTGATCTTCCATATGGACAGGGCAGAATTGAGGACTCGTCCCCAATTTCTCCCAAAGGTGGTATCAGCGTTTCATTTGAACCAACCTATTGTGGTGCCTGCGGCTACTCGGGACTTGGAGGATTCCAAGTTGCTGGACGTAGTCCGGGCTTTAAAAATGTATGTTTCCAGGACGGCTGGAGTCAGAAAAACTGACTCGCTATTTATCCTGCATGCACCCAACAAGCTGGGTGCTCCTGCTTCAAAGCAAACTATTGCTCGCTGGATCTGTAGCACGATTCAGCAGGCTCATTCTGCGGCTGGATTGCCGCATCCAAAATCGGTGAAGGCCCATTCCACAAGGATGGTGGGCTCTTCTTGGGCGGCTGCCCGAGGGGTCTCGGCATTACAGCTTTGCCGAGCTGCTACTTGGTCGGGTTCAAACACATTTGCAAAATTCTACAAGTTTGATACCCTGGCTGAGGAGGACCTTGAGTTTGCCCATTCGGTGCTGCAGAGTCATCCGCACTCTCCCGCCCGTTTGGGAGCTTTGGTATAATCCCCATGGTCATTACGGAGTTCCCAGCATCCACTAGGACGTCAGAGAAAATAAGAATTTACTCACCGGTAATTCTATTTCTCGTAGTCCGTAGTGGATGCTGGGCGCCCGTCCCAAGTGTGGACTCTGTGCAATACATGTATATAGTTATTGCTTCACTAAAGGGTTATTGTTATGAGCCATCCGTGAACGGAGGCTCAGTTGTTGTTCATACTGTTAACTGGGTATGGTTATCACAAGTTGTACAGTGTGATTGGTGTGGCTGGTATGAGTCTTACCCTGGATTCCAAATCCTTTCCTTGTTGTGTCAGCTCTTCCGGGCACAGTTTCCCTAACTGAGGTCTGGAGGAGGGGCATGGAGGGAGGAGCCAGTGCACACCAGATAGTACCTAATCTTTCTTTTAGAGTGCCCAGTCTCCTGCGGAGCCCGTCTATTCCCCATGGTCCTTACGGAGTTCCCAGCATCCACTATGGTCTACGAGAAATAGAATTACCGGTGAGTAAATTCTTATTATTTCTTCTCCTTTAATTGAATTCCCTTCCTATATGTGCAAGTCGTATTGAACTAATTTTTTTACCATATATATACAGGGCCCGGGGCTCAAGATTGTCATGAGCCTATTTTGAGAAGCTGTGACCTGTGTTGGTGTGACCAGTGCCATGTGAGTATATACGCCCCATACACTATCAGCACCAATGTCTGAGTAAATACTGTACATAAAAGTAGGAGAAAATGCATCAGTTTGTAAGGAAATTAAAAATACAATTTTAATACTTGTGATTTTTGACAAACCAAGTGGTTTGCTGGGCAACTAGACATCATCATACTGTCATGATGATGGACTGATGGGAGGTGGTAGAAAACCTGTGCTGCTCCTTGAATGTGTGCAAGCTGCCATCGTTCAAATAGTATAAAGGCTTAATACAGTTATAGCAAATAATAAGCCTGATTCGGATTTGGAAGTAAGGCGGAAAAAGCATGTACGGTAATATTGTATTTGGTACAAACCATGTTGTAATGCAAGCGGAGGAAATACATTTATATTTTTTCTGTGCATGGTAAATACTTGCTGATTTTGCATGCACTGTAGCTCACAAATGTTAGGCAGCTTTACTGTTATATTGCAATTAAGATTTCAGTTTGGACACAAAATACCCAAATCTAAATCTCTGCACATTACATCTGCCCCACCTGTAGTGCGACATGGTCTTGCCCAGGTGCACAGTTACTTGCTTTTTTTCCTTTGCTTTCAAGTCCGAATCAGGCCCAATGTGTGTTGCCCTGGCACTGACAATGATAGCAAAAAATGTGTTTTCAAATTTGTAATTTATTTTATTCACAAAAACAATAATTGCTGTGCACAGCCATACTCCATGAAAAAAAAAAAAAAATATTCTACAATATAAACAAAGTTTTAAATTTCAGTCATAAAGCCAGTGTATTGGCATTAAATAAAGTCTCAAAGCGGGACTTATTCAATTAGGTTTTCCCCATGCGTGGGCCCCGCAGTTCTGTACACGAGTACCTTTGGACAGACTGAACCTCGCAGCTCAGTCCACGTGAGAGCCCCCAAAATTGGGTTGCGCACGAGAGAAAAACACACTGATTCCGCAGTTTACGTGGAATGAATGGTTTTCCGCATGTGAATCACGATTTTTGGGCACGGGAAAAAAGGCTATTTTATTGAATAGCCTTTCCCCGCGCTGCAAAGAATTTTGCTGGTAATTAGTTGCTAATTGAATTCCCCCCTAAGAGTCTTTGAATGAGCGCAAGCTCTAATGTTCAAACCAGCGCATAAAAGTGCTTCAATCCTGTGCATTAGTGCCAGGGCAGCTCACATCATTTGTCATGATGCTGTGACTATTTGTACCTGGAGGCCAGAAACTGTATTTATATCCTTCCCATTGTTAATCTGACCATGTATGTACTGTATATCAGAGCTCTTTTTAACTATTTTTAAATTAACATCAGACATGCAACAAAAACAAATTACTCAACAACTCATTGGCGCCAATTCTCTCTCTGGCACAGGGCACCAAAAAGTCTAGTTACGGCTCTGCTCAGAATGTTCATTCCTGGCTCTCAAACTCACAGATTTTATGAACATAGCTACTATTCGTTGTAACATTTGTTATGACACACAATGGATCCTGAAAGAGATCAGTGAATATTTTCTCTGGTTTTCATACTGTTTATATGAAAACAGCTTTTTTTAAGTTTGCCATAGTAAAAAACGATGCATTAAAGTCATGAGGTGCCATTTATCAGCAGTATATTTTGCCTACAAAACCAATTATATGGACAAAATATATTTCATTTTGCATATTTTCGGGGGGGGAAATTGCATAACCAATTTTGTTAAATGAATTGAGTTAGAAAATCAGACATGCATCAGTTTGGCCATTCCTCAAACTGGGCTAGTTTACAACAAATTATTTTAACAAGTTTGTGTCTTTTATTTATCAAATGCATAGTTGGTTTAAAAAAATCTTGTGTATTGTCTGTTTCTTTAAATGAGCTCACATACCCTCATTTTTGACAATGAGAATAAAATGTATCAGTTTACCATATGTATTTTATGTTTTAAAATGTTATTTTGTAATAAGAAGTTTCGCATAAAAGTAATATTTTGTAATACATTTGCTTAAGTGGTATAAATAAAATCCACACATCAATTTTGGAATGAACTGATTTCTGGTTCAGGTGTACAGTATTTTATATTTTGTAATATACAATTTTGTGATTCTGTAGTAGACTTAGTATATGTAATTTATATTAGTAAATAACATTTTATTATGCAAAATCTATTTCACATCAGCAAACTCTTGATATTGGAAATCAGTATTATTTTATTTTTTAAGTGATTGATTTTGCAGCACAACAAACAATACATTTAAGGTTATGCGTAACTATATTGACAAAATAACTAATGAACAAACAGCATTCCTAAAGAAAAGTGACCATGATTACTTACTTGTCCTAGTGTCTAGCCATATTGTGGGCTGTTCAACACCATTTTTCATCCAAGAAACAGGAATAAACCACGTGTGACTGTAGGAAGAAAATAACCTGTATTAATGAACTCATTTGTTGTCATATATTTTTTGTACTTACTATTAAAACATAGACAAATGAAATTATAACTGAAGGTCAGCTTTGTGTAAGCATTACTGGCAAGAGTGTACGGTATACAGTATATTCAGATTTATCTCTTGAGGAGGTATTATACTGTACATAATGGAATTATCTGCACCACAAACATTTCCTGTTCATCAATGCAAGACGTTGGCATTTGCTAGCAGGTGGAATACACTTCAGAAAGTACTGGGATTAGAGCCTTAAAGCTGCTGGGATATAGGAGGTATAGAATTAATGGTTCCTAACTGGACGGCTGCCGTAATCCAATATTATGTTGTAATTGCTCTATACAGTACTTTCTGTTCTAGCAGTAATTTACTGCTGCTAATTATCCCACCGGGGGCTATCTAATTAGCCCTGATAAACTGGTGCGAGATGCCACTTATCGGGCATTTTGTTTCATCTGCCGGAAACAGCCCCATTTTCATGCGAAAACAGGGCTGTTTCTACCGAAAATACACAGGTTTGACTGAACCTGTGTGTTTTCGGGAGGAAAGCTTCTTTTTTTATAGGTGATACAAATTGGCTAGCCTTTAAAGAAAATATCGCATTTTTCGCACCTGTTTTTTCACCTGTAATTGGATACCCCCCTAAGGGTGGAATTCAACTAGCTCCAAAGCCTTTTGCATACAGGCTGTTAACTTTCTAACTAATGTGATATCCACATTGTGGCACCATTGAATAGGAAAAGTTTGGGTACCAGCAGTAGTGGACACCTCTACCTGGGGTGGCGCAATAACTATAAAGTAAATTGTCTTAAAGTAAACAAAGCCATTAAATATTAGTTGTTCTACCAATTACCTTCTGCGAAATCTGCTAGATTTTAAATATGTTTTGTTTTGCAATGGAAAATTATTTTTGTTTTCAGTTAGTCTGCTTAATATATATCCAAAATGTACATCTTTTTGCAGCAATATACTCTACTGTATCTACTGTAAGTTCAATGCATTCCATAGTAAGGCAGCATTTATTAAAAGCTGTTTTTTTGTTTTTTTTTCCAGCAGGTTTGTAACTGACACATTTCATCAGTGCATACATCGTGTAAAGAGGGATCCTCTTGTGCAGCGTAGCCGTGCGCGACTGAAAAGAGAGCATGGCCTATGGAAAGGGGGCGTGGCTTTGCGGGAATACTGCGATCACGAGTCACTCCCCCGTCTTCGTCAATGAGCGGGCATGGCCAGTACACTGTGAGTAACCAGAGCAGGGTGTGACAGGAGCCTCCCAACTGTCCCCCCCCCCCACCCCACGCGGGACACTGCGACCAGCAGGTGGGACAGTCCCTGAAAATGGGACTTTCCCGCAAAAATCGGGATAGTTGGGAGGTATGCCAGTGGGTTCAGGTATGAATGGTCGACCATGTTATGGTCGACAGTCATTAGGTCGACCACTATTGGTCGACATTGACAAATGGTCGACACATGAATATGGTCGACACATGTAAAGTTGACGCATGAAAAGGTCGTCATGAGTTTTTTTACTTTTTTTGGTGTCGTTTTCTGCGTAAAGTGACCCCAATTAGTGCACCGCGTCCCCTCGCATGGCTCGCTTCGCTCGCAATGCTTCGGGCAAGATTACCGTTCCCAATCGTAGTCCACGTGGACCGTAAAGTATGGAAAAGATCCCCAAAAGAAAAAAAAATTTGTAAAACGCATGTCGACCTTTTCATGTGTCGACCTTTAATGTGTTGACCATTTTCATGTGTCGACCATGTAAATGTCGACCAATAGTGGTCGACCAAATGACTGTCGACCATCCAAAACGGATACGATGCCGGTGATGATTTTACCACCAGTTTTATCATTCAGCATTTTTGGAGGATTAAAACAAAAATTGTCAATAATTAATGTGTGACATTTCTAAATGCTACTATTCTATACATTTACACCTCTGCATCTAGGGATACTTCGGCAAATGCTAAGCTGCACTGGCACCTTCCAGGTACCACAGGTAGAACATTAATAATTCCCCCTTAATAAATAAAATTGTGTGCACTCTTAATTTTCAATAATATTTGTGCCCCACAGTGACACCTAAATTTTTATATTGTACAGTAATAATAAATATATATATATATATATATATATATATATATATGTATATAGTATTAATATTATTATTATTTGCTGGCAACAGCCACCCTGCTTCCTGGGACTTTGGGGGGGAGTAGTGTCCAACCCTGAGAGGTTGATGGCCATTATCTCCACTGACAGGACACTGAGCTCCTGAGGGTGTTGATCGTTAGCCGCCGAGGCGACCGCTCTCTCCCGCAGAATACCGCCACCCCCTAACAGAGCCAGAAGATTCCGGTGGCGAGTGAGCAAGCGGGGTGCCGGTGTGAATGGCGGCAACAGGGTAGGAGCGCAGTACTTACTGTGCTCCGGAGAGCTCAGCGGTACACAGTGCGGCGCTATGAGGGGTGCCCTGAGCCAGCGCAGACACCCTACACTGGTTACTCAAGGCTATCAGGGACCCCGGTAACTCTGCCAGCCATACCTCAGGCCAGTATAAATAATTGAAAGTGCGGGAAGACGCGACATGTTCAAGGGGCGGAGCTTTTCCTCAGAGCGGACCCAGTGGCTTCCAGCGCCATTTTCTCCCTGCAGATGCAGCTACAGAGACGCTGACTGGGAGTGCTGTCCCTCCACACGACTCCAGCTATCCTGTGCGGTACCAGGGGGTTGTAGAAGGGGGGGGGAGGCTCCATATTACTGTGTAGTCTATGAAGGGTACACAGTCAGCGCCGGGTATTTTGATTACAACTGCCTAATTAAGCGCTGTGTGTGCTGGCTTCAAGCTCTGTGTTTCTCTGCAGATACTTGGGGGGAAAACTGTCTGACTTTCCCTGTGTGTGTGTGGGTGTATGTTCTCTCACATAGCCATGTCCAGGGACTATGTGTCTTATACTGCAGAAGAAGTTTCTTCTCCAAAGGAATCCATTCCCTGTACCCAGGAATGTAATGTCTTGTCTCAGGCTTCTATCTCTGAGCCTGAATGGCTGACTTCAATTAAAGGAATGATCTCTCAGATTGCTACTAGGGTGGCTCATACTGAGACTGAAACTCAGGTTTTAAAGAATTATATGGCAGTTTGGTCAGGTTCTGTTCCTATTCCTTCTCTAGCCCCTAGCATATACCCAAAGAAACATGCGCTTGCCCAGATTATGCAAGCCGACACGGATACCGACTCTGATACAGTAGACGGTGATGGGGATGTGCTGAGGCGGGCGGCATCCCTTGCAAAGGGGGTGCAGCTCATGATTGAGGCCATTAGAGATGTATTAAACATTACTGACACACCACCTGAGCAGGTTAAGGAGGCTCAATAAGACAATAAGAAAGCCTCACTAACCTTCCCTGCGTCTAAAGAATGAAATGCTCTTTTTGAAAAATCCTGGGAAACCCCGGAGAAAAAAATTCCAGATTCCCAAGAGGGTTCTGGTTGCTTTTCCCTTCCCTGAGGAGGATAGGAAAAAATGGGAAAAACTGCCTATAGTTGACGCATCTGTTTCCAGGCTGTCAAAAAAGGTGGTGTTGCCTGTTCCCGGATCTACCGCGTTAAAAGAACCGGCTGATCGTAAAAAATTTACACTAAGCTCAAATCCATATACACTGCTTCAGGGGTGGCGTTATGGCCTACTATTGCTTGTGTATGGATTTCTAAAGCTATAGTAAAGTGGTCAGGCTCTTTACTAAAAAGATACAATGGATATAAAAGACATTGAACTGTTTTTATGTAACATACAGGATTCTGCGGGTTTCATGGTGGAGTCCATGAAGGACCTGGGTACGCTGAATGCAAGAATATTTTCCATGTTGGTCTCAGCTCGCAGAGGACTCTGGCTACGCCAATGGTCTGCAGACGCGGAATCCAGGAGAAGTGTGGAGAACCTACCCTTCACAGGTCAGGCTTTATTTGGGGAAGCGTTGGATGCGTTGATTTCCACGGCTACCGCGGGTAAGTCACCTTTTCTTCCCTCAGCTGCTCCTTCTATGAAGAAATGAAGAAACCCTTATCTTCCTCGGCATCACAGTCCTTTCGGACCGCTAAAACAAAAAAGTCCAAGCCTCCTACCACTTTCTTCAGAGGTGGTCGGGCAAAATCAAAGAAGCCTGCTCCTGCAGGCTCCCAGGACCAGAAGCCTACTTCTGGTTCCTCAAAATCCTCAGCATGACGATGGACCGCACAGCCTGGAGAACATGTTGGTGGGTGCGAGACTCAGACGTTTCAGCCACGCCTGGGTGTCGTCCGGCCTGGATCCCTGGGTACAGGATATTGTGTCCCAGGGGTACAGACTGGAGTTTCAAGAACTCCCGCCTCACCGATTCTTCAAATCGGGCTTGCCAGCTTTACTGACAGAAAGGGCTATCCTACAGGAAGCCATCCAAAAATTGGAAAAGTCAGAGGTCATTATTCCAGTCCCACCTCATATGCAACACATGGGTTAATATTCAAACCTTTTCGTGGTACCGAAACCGGAAGGTTTGGTCAGACCAATTTTGAACTTGAAATCGTTAAACACTTTTCTCTAACGTCCTAGTGGATGCTGGGGACTCCGTAAGGACCATGGGGAATAGACGGGCTCCGCAGGAGACATGGGCACTTTAAGAAAGAATTTAGATTCTGGTGTGCTCTGGCTCCTCCCTCTATGTCCCTCCTCCAGACCTCAGTTTGAATCTGTGCCCGGACGAGCTGGGTGCTGTTCAGTGAGCTCTCCTGAGCTTGCTGTAAGAAAGTATTTTGTTAGATTTTTTTTATTTTCAGGGAGCTCTGCTGGCAACAGACTCCCTGCATCGTGGGACAGAGGGGAGAGAAGCAGCCCTACTCTCTGCAGATAGGTCCTGCTTCTTAGGCTACTGGACACCATTAGCTCCAGAGGGATCGTACACAGGATCTCACCCTCGTCGTCCGATACCGGAGCCGCGCCGCTGTCCCCCTCGCAGAGCCGGAAGATAGAAGCCGGGTGAAAGAAGCAAGAAGACTTCGAAATCGGTGGCAGAAGACTCCAGTCTTCACTGAGGTAGCGCACAGCACTGCAGCTGTGCGCCATTGTTCCCAAACTACACCCACATACTCCGGTCACTGTAGGGTGCAGGGCGCAGGGTGGGGCGCCCTGGGCAGCAATTAGGACCTCTTGGCAAAAGTTTGACATATATACAGTTAGGCACTGTATATATGTATGAGCCCCCGCCATAATATTGTACATAAACGCGGGACAGAAGCCCGCCGCTGAGGGGGCGGGGCTTCTTCCTCAGCACTCACCAGCGCCATTTTTTCTCCACAGCTCCGCTGAGAGGAAGCTCCCCAGGCTCTCCCCTGCAGATACACGGTAGAAGAGGGTAAAAAAGAGAGGGGGGGGGGGGGGCACATAATTAGGCGCAAAAATCATTATTACAGTGGCTACTGGGTTAACACTAAGTTACTGTGTGATTCCTGGGTTATATAGCGCTGGGGTGTGTGCTGGCATACTCTCTCTCTGTCTCTCCAAAGGGCCTTGTGGGGGAACTGTCTTCAAAATGAGCATCCCCTGTGTGTGTGGTGTGTCGGTACGCTTGTGTCGACATGTTTGACGAGGAAGGCTATGTGGAAACAGCGGGAGCAAATGAATGTGGTGTCTCCGCCGACGGCGCCGACACCTGATTGGATGGATATGTGGAAGGTTTTAAATGACAATGTTAATTCCTTGCATAAAAGGTTAGATAAAGCTGAAACCTTAGGACTGTCAGGGTCTCAGCCCGTACCTGATCCTATGTCGCAGAGGCCGTCAGGGTCTCAGAAGCGCCCACTATCCCAGATTGTTGACACAGATACCGACATGGATTCTGACTCCAATGTCGATTACGATGATGCAAAGTTACAGCCTAAATTGGCTAAATCCATCCGTTATATGATTATAGCAATTAAGGATGTGTTGCACATCACAGAGGAAACCCCAGTCCCTGACAAGAGGGTTCATATGTATGGGGAAAAAAGGCAGGTGGTGACCTTCCCCCCTTCACACGAGCTAAATGAGTTATGTGAAAAGGCTTGGGAATCTCCAGATAAAAAACTGCAGATTTCCAAACGGATGCTTATGGCGTATCCCTTCCCGCCAACGGACAGGTTACGCTGGGAATCCTCCCCTAGGGTGGACAAAGCTTTAACACGCTTATCCAAGAGGGTAGCCCTGCCGTCACAGGATACGGCCACCCTAAAAGATGCTGCGGATAGAAAGCAAGAGGGTACCCTGAAGTCCATTTATACACATTCAGGTACCTTACTAAGGCCGGCAATTGCGTCGGCGTGGGTGTGTAGTGCTGTAGCAGCATGGACGGATACCTTATCTGAGGAACTTGATACCTTAGACAAGGATACTATATTAATGACCCTGGAGCATATAAAAGACGCTGTCCTATATATGAGAGATGCTCAAAGAGACATTAGCCTACTGGGCTCTAGAATAAATGCAATGTCGATTTCTGCCAGAAGGGTCCTGTGGACTCGGCAATGGACAGGTGATGCCGACTCAAAAAGGCACATGGAGGTTTTACCTTACAAGGGTGAGGAATTGTTTGGGGAGGGTCTCTCGGACCTGGTCTCCACAGCTACTGCTGGAAAGTCAAATTTTTTGCCATATGTTTCCTCACAGCACCGTATTACCAAATGCAGTCCTTTCGATCACAAAAAGGCAAGAAAGTCCGAGGTGCGTCCTTTCTTGCCAGAGGCAGGGGCAGAGGAAAGAAGCTGCACAACACAGCTAGTTCCCAAGAACAGAAGTCCTCCCTGGCCTCTACAAAATCCACCGCATGACGCTGGGGCTCCACAGGCGGAGCCAGGCCCGGTGGGGGCGCGTCTCCGAAATTTCAGCCACAAATGGGTTCACTCACAGGTGGATCCCTGGGCAATAGATATTGTGTCTCAGGGATACAAGCTGGAATTCGAAGAGATGCCCCCTTACCGATACCTCAAATCGTCCCTGCCAGCTTCCCCCTTAGAGAGGGAAATAGTGTTAGCTGCAATTCACAAATTGTATCTTCAACAGGTGGTGGTCAAGGTTCCCCTCCTTCAACGAGGAAAGAGTTATTATTCGACCATGTTTGTGGTACCGAAACCGGACGGTTCGGTCAGACCCATATTGAATTTAAAATCCCTGAACATATACCTGAAAAGGTTCAAGTTCAAGATGGAATCGCTCAGAGCGGTCATCGCAAGCCTGGAAGGGGGGGATTTTATGGTGTCTCTGGACATAAAGGATGCATACCTTCATGTCCCCATTTATCCACCTCATCAGGCGTACCTCAGGTTTGTGGTACAGGATTGTCATTACCAATTTCAGACGTTGCCGTTTGGTCTCTCCACGGCACCGAGAATATTTACCAAGGTAATGGCAGAAATGATGGTACTCCTGCGGAAGCAAGGGGTCACAATTATCCCATACTTGGACGATCTCCTCATAAAGGCGAGGTCCAGAGGGCAGTTGCTGATCAGCGTAGCACGCTCTCTGGAAGTGTTACGGCAACACGGCTGGATTCTAAATATTCCAAAGTCGCAGTTGATTCCTACGACTCGTCTGCCCTTCCTGGGCATGATTCTGGACACAGACCAGAAGAGGGTTTACCTCCCGATGGAGAAGGCTCAAGAGCTCATGACACTGGTCAGAAACCTATTGAAACCAAAACAGGTGTTGGTGCATCACTGCACGCAAGTCCTGGGAAAGATGGTGGCATCATACGAGGCCATTCCCTTCGGCAGGTTCCATGCGAGGACCTTTCAATGGGATCTACTGGACAAATGGTCCGGATCACATCTTTAGATGCATCGGTTAATCACCCTATCCCCCAGGGCCAGGGTGTCTCTCCTGTGGTGGCTGCAGAGTGCTCACCTCCTCGAGGGCCGCAGATTCGGCATTCAGGACTGGGTCCTGGTGACCACGGATGCAAGCCTCCGAGGGTGGGGGGCAGTCTCATAGGGAAGAAATTTCCAGGGTCGGTGGTCAAGTCAGGAGACTTGTCTCCACATCAACATCCTGGAACTAAGGGCCATATACAACGTCCTACGCCAAGCGGAGTCCCTACTTCACGACCACCCGGTTCTGATTCAGTCAGACAACATCACCGCAGTGGCTCATGTAAACCGCCAAGGCGGCACAAGGAGCAGGGTGGCGATGGCAGAAGCCACCAGAATTCTTCGCTGGGCGGAGAATCACGTAAGCGCACTGTCAGCAGTGTTCATTCCGGGAGTGGACAACTGGGAAGCAGACTTCCTCAGCAGGCACGACCTCCACCCGGGAGAATGGGGACTTCATCAAGAAGTCTTCGCGCAGGTTGCAAGTCGGTGGGAGCTGCCACAGGTGGACATGATGGCATCCCGCCTCAACAAAAAGCTACAGAAGTATTGCGCCAGGTCAAGAGACCCTCAGGCGATAGCTGTTGACGCACTGGTGACGCAGTGGGTGTTCCAGTCGGTCTATGTATTTCCTCCTCTTCCTCTCATACCAAAGGTGCTAAGAATATTAAGAAAAAGAGGAGTGAGAACAATACTCATTGTTCCGGACTGGCCAAGAAGGACTTGGTATCCAGATCTGCAAGAAATGCTCACAGAGGACCCGTGGCCTCTGCCTCTAAGACAGGACTTGTTGCAACAGGGGCCCTGTCTGTTCCAAGACTTACCGCGGCTGCGTTTGACGGCATGGCGGTTGAACGCCGGATCCTAGCAGAAAAAGGCATTCCGGATGAAGTTATTCCTACGCTGATAAAGGCTAGGAAGGATGTGACGGCTCAACATTATCACCGTATATGGAGAAAATATGTGGCTTGGTGTGAGGCCAGGAATGCCCCTACGGAGGAATTCCAGCTGGGCCGTTTCCTTCACTTCCTACAGTCGGGAGTGACTTTGGGCCTTAAATTGGGTTCCATTAAGGTTCAGATTTCGGCCTTATCCATTTTCTTTCAAAAAGAACTGGCTTCTCTGCCTGAAGTTCAGACGTTTGTAAAGGGAGTGCTGCATATTCAGCCCCCTTTTGTGCCTCCAGTGGCACCTTGGGATCTTAATGTGGTGTTGAGTTTCCTGAAATCACACTGGTTTGAACCACTCAAAACGGTGGAATTGAAATATCTCACGTGGAAGGTGGTCATGCTATAAGCCTTGGCTTCGGCTAGGCGTGTGTCAGAATTGGCGGCTTTGTCACATAAAAGCCCTTATCTGGTTTTCCATGCGGATAGAGCAGAATTGCGGACCCGCCCACAATTTCTGCCGAAAGTGGTTTCATCCTTTCATATAAACCAACCTATTGTAGTGCCTGTGGCTACTACTGACTTGGAGGATTCAGAGTAACTGGATGTGGTCAGGGCTTTGAAGGTTTATGTAGCCAGAACGGCTAAGGTCAGGAAAACAGAATCTTTGTTTATCCTGTATGCTTCCAACAAGCTTGGGGCGACTGCTTCAAAGCAAACTATTGCTCGCTGGATCTGTAACACGATTCAGCAGGCTCATTCTGCGGCTGGGTTGCCGCTGCCTAAATCAGTTAAGGCCCATTCCACAAGGAAGGTGGGCTCTTCTTGGGCGGCTGCCCGAGGGGTCTCGGCATTACAGCTTTGCCGAGCGGCTACTTGGTCAGGTTCAAACACCTTTGCAAAGTTCTACAAGTTTGATACCCTGGCTGAGGAGGACCTTGTGTTTGCTCATTCGGTGCTGCAGAGTCATCCGCACTCTCCCGCCCGTTTGGGAGCTTTGGTATAATCCCCATGGTCCTTACGGAGTCCCCAGCATCCACTAGGACGTTACGGAAAATAAGATTTTACTTACCGGTAAATCTATTTCTCGTAGTCCGTAGTGGATGCTGGGCGCCCATCCCAAGTGCGGACTTTTTCTGCAATGCTTGTATATAGTTATTGCTTAAATAAGGGTTAAGTTATGGTTGCATCAGGGTTTATCTGATGCTCTGTTGTTGTTCATTCTGTTAACTGGGTAAAGTTATCACAAGTTATACGGTGTGATTGGTGTGGCTGGTATGAGTCTTACCCTGGATTCCCAAAATCCTTTCCTTGTACTGTCAGCTCTTCCGGGCACAGTTTCTCTAACTGAGGTCTGGAGGAGGGACATAGAGGGAGGAGCCAGAGCACACCAGAATCTAAATTCTTTCTTAAAGTGCCCATGTCTCCTGCGGAGCCCATCTATTCCCCATGGTCCTTACTGAGTCCCCAGCATCCACTACGGACAACGAGAAATAGATTTACCGGTAAGTAAAATCTTATTATTTGAGGGAGTTCAAGTTCAAAACGGAGTCTCTGAGAGCGGTGATCTCAGGTCTGGAGGAGGGAGAGTTTCTGGTATCCCTGGATATCAAGGATGCGTACCTCCACATCCCGATTTGGCCTCCGCATCAGGCTTATCTCAGATTTGCACTGTTAGTCAGTCACTATCAGTTTCAGGCACTGCCATTTGGGCTCTCCACAGCACCGAGGGTGTTCACCAAGGTGATGGCAGAGATGATGGTTCTCCTCCGCAGACAGGGAGTGAACCTAATTCCATATCTGGACGATCTGCTGCTAAAGGCATCATCCAGGGAGAGATTGTTGCAGTCCATTGCTCTCACGACTCGTCTGCTCAGGGAACACGGTTGGATCCTGAACCTTCCAAAGTCACATTTGGAACTGACAAGGAGATTGTCTTTCCTGGGGATGTTCCTCGACACGGAGGTGCAGAGGGTGTTTCTAACGGTGGAGAAAGCGTTGGTGATACAATCAATGGTCCGGGATGTCTTGAAGCCTGCCCGGGTACTGGTTCATCAGTGCATTCGCCTTCTGGAAAAGATGGTTGCCTCTTATGAGGCTCTTCAGTACGGCAGATTTCATGCTCGATCCTTCCAACTGGACCTCCTAGACAAATGGTCGGGTTCTCATCTACATATGCACCAGAGGATACGTCTGTCGCTGAAAGCAGAGATTTCACTCCTCTGGTGGCTGCAAATGCCTCACCTTCTGGAGGGCCGCAGGTTCGGGATTCAGGACTGGATCCGTCTAACCACGGATGCAAGTCTCGGGATGGGGCGCAGTCACTCAAGGGGAAAGGTTCCAAGGAAGGTGGTCAAGTCTGGAATCCAGTCTTCCAATAAACATTCTGGAGCTAAGAGCTGTATACAACGGTCTTCTCCAAGCGGCAGATCTTCTGTGAGATTGGGCCATTCAAGTGCAGTCGGACAATGTAACGATGGTGGCCTACATAAACCGACAAGGCGGAACGAAGAGCAGGGCTGCAATGTCGGAGGTAACAAGAATCATCCTCTGGGCTGAAAAGCACGCCTTAGCGCTGTCAGCAATTTTCATTCCGGGAGTGGACAACTGGGAAGCAGACTTCCTCAGCAGACACGATCTCCATCCAGGAGAGTGGTGCCTCCATCCAGAGGTGTTCATGGAGGTGACAAATCTTTGGGGTGTACCTCAGATAGACATGATGGCCTCCCGTGTCAACAAGAAGCTTCGGCGGTATTGTTCCAAGTCAAGAGATCTGCAAGCAGTGGCGGTAGACGCCCTGGTGACTCCGTGGGTGTACCAGTCGGTGTATGTGTTCCCTCCACTTCCACTTATTCCAAGGATCCTAAAGCTCATAAGGAGAACAAGAGTTCAGGCAATCCTCATCGCTCCAGACTGGCCAAGAAGGGCTTGGTACGCGGACCTTCTGGGTCTACTGATGGAAGACCCGAGGCCTCTCCCTCTTCAGGGGGACCTGCTGCAACAGGGGACATTTGCCTATCAAGACTTACCACGGCTACGTTTGACGGCATGGAGGTTAAACGCCAGATACTAGCTCGGAAGGGCACTCCGAACAAGGTTATTCCTACCCTGATACAGCTAGCAAAGGAGTAACATCTAAACATTACCATCGCATTTGAAAACGGTATGTATCTTGGTGTGAATTCAAGAAGTTTCCTACGGTGGAGTTTCAACAGGTACGGTTTCTCCTCTTCCTTCAAGCAGGTGTGGATATGGGCCTGAGGTTGGGATCTGTAAAGGTACAGATTTCGGCCTTATCCATTTTCTTCCAGAAACAACTGGCTTCCCTCCCTGAGGTTCAGACTTTCTTGAAAGGGGTTCTGCACATCCAGCCTCCCTTTGTGCCGCCTACGGCGCCCTGGGATCTTACCGTGGTGTTACAGTTCCTCCAATCGGATTGGTCGAGCCTCTACAGGAGGTTGAGGTCAAGTTTCTCATGTGGAAGGCTGTCACTTTGTTGGCCTTGGCTTTCTGCTAGACGTGTGTCAGAGTTGGGGGCTTTGTCTTGTAAAAGTCCCTACTTGATCTTCCATGAAGATAGAGCTGAGCTCCGGACACGTCAGCACTTTCTTCTAAAGGTTGTGTCAGCTTTTCATATCAATCAACCTATTGTGGTGCCAGTTGATACTGACTCTTCAATTCCATCAAAGTCTTTGGATGTTGTGAGAGCTCTGAAAATTTATGTGAAGAGAACTGCTCGTCACAGAAAATCGGACTCTGTTTGTCCTGTATGATCCCAAGAAAATTGGGTGTCCTGCTTCTAAGCAGACAATCTCTCGCTGGATCAGGTTCACTATCCAGCATGCATATTCTATGGCAGGATTGCCGTGTCCAAGATCTGTTAAGGCCCACTCTATTCGTAAAGTGGATGCTTCCTGGGCGGCTGCCCGGGGTGTCTCGGCTTTACAGCTTTGCCGAGCGGCTACTTGGTCTGGGTCGAACACGTTTGCTAAGTTCTACAAGTTCGATACTTTGGCCGCTGAGGACCTAAAATTTGGTCAATCAGTTCTGCAGGAGCCTCCGCGCTCTCCCTTCCATTCTGGGAGCTTTGGTACATCCCCATGGTACTAATGTTGTACCCACCATCCTCTAGGACGTAAAGAAAATAGGATTTTAATTACCTACCGGTAAATCCTTTTCTCGTAGTCCGTAGAGGATGCTCGGCACCCGCCCAGCGCTTCGTGATCCTGCAGTGGTTACTTAGTTCAGTACTGCTTTGTTCTTGGTTAAGTACTGTTTTCTTACTTGGTTATGTAATATTGTTCAGCTGTTGCTGAGTTTTCAAGCTGGTTAGCTTGATGTGCCTTGTGTGTGAGCTGGTGTGAATCTCGCCACTATCTATGTAAAATCCTTCTCTCGAAGTTGCCCGTCTCCTTGGGCACAGTTTCTAGACTGAGTCTGGTAGGAGGGGCATAGAGGGTGGAGCCAGCCCACACTATTAAACTCTTAAAGTGCCAGTGGCTCCTAGTGGACCCGTCTATACCCCATGGTACTAATGTGCACCCCAGCATCCTCTACGGACTACGAGAAAAGGATTTACCGGTAGGTAATTAAAATCCTATTTTTAATATAATTATTTAACACAGACACCCTCTATTTTCTGTAGTTTAGCTCTTACATTTCCAGATCTTTCTTTTGTAGATCTCAACGTAGTCCAATGGGTAAAAAAAAACCTCAAGGAACTGAGGAAATTGCTCTGCAGAGCTTCCTGATGCAAAAGAGATATAACTTGGCAGGCCCACTTCCTTTACAGACAGGCAGCCAACCAATCAGGAGCAGCCTTTCGTCTTTCACACCTATGCCTACTCTGCACTTAGCAAGAATGCACCCAATCTGCCAAACTCCTCCAATGGGGTGGTGCATACATTGTACCTTGTAGATGCCATCATCTGTGCCCTCAAATCTATGCGCTACTAGAGATAAGTGGTGCATTTGCCTCAAAAGTAAACATGTGACATGAAAAGTACTGTAAACATTACTACTCTAGTAAAGTATCTACAATATGAGGTGATGAACGACCACAGGTACCAAGAACATACCCAGTTACTGACTCCCTCCTCTTGAATGCAGTTTTTACGTTAGCTGTGTACCAGTATGGGTTAATAATAATAAAGTGCCTCTTGTCGCACATGTTTTTGTTGTTTGTGTGAATTCAGACTATGGGCCATATTCAATTAGCAGTGATAACGGACTTTTCACGTGAAAAGTCCGGTTTTCGGGTGAAAAACCGGACTTTTCACGTGAAATGCAATTACAGCCTATTCAATTATCCTGGAAAATTTATCGGTGATCATGTTTTCACTAATTTCACTTCACCTTCTCTGAAGCAGGTGAAAAGTTGGGAAAAGTCACTATTTTAAGGTAAAAATGTTTGGATATGGTACAGAACTCCTGGGACACACCCCTTTATGACTAATTAGGCACGTTGAAGTTTTTAATTATTTTTAATTGGCCAATAATGACATGTCATTTTTGGGGTGAAAAAGTAAAAAGTGATGGAAATTGGGGTTCAAGGTATGGGACAGGTATATTGGGGTGCTTTATGAGTGGGACAGGTGTTTTTTAGGCTTGCAGATGGGAGTAATCGGTCTGTTTCCACTTTTTTTAAAGTACCCTAAAATGACCCAAATATATACTTATACCCATTTTCATGTACCCCAAATTTAATGAGAGCATTTATTTTGCTCAAAAAAACTTGCTTTCTATCAATTTTTTGCATTTAAAAAAAAATGCATATAACCGACATTTCACACAATTTAAGTCCCCAAAAACTCTCTAATGTGATCTCTAACACACTTCTCTTCTGTTTTCCTATGTTAGTTTAGCATTTTTTGGGGTACAGGCTGATTTCCCCATTTTCACCTGCACTTTTCACTGCAAGAATTTTCACGTGAAACCCGGTCGGAATTGAATAGGTCGAAAAATGGAGTGTTTTCGCGGCAATTTTCGGCCGATTGCCGCGAAAAATTTTCGGGCGAAAAATTGCCGCGAATTTGCGAAAAATTGAAAAACGGACCGTTTTCGCGGCAATTTTCGTCCGATTGCGCGAAAAATTTTCGGGCGAAAAATTGCCGCGAATTTGCGAAAAATTGAAAAACGGACCGTTTTCGCAGCAATTTTCGTCCGATTGCGCGAAAAATTTTCGGGTGAAAAATTGCCACGAATTTGCAGATAATTGAATACCCTAGTATGCCTTTTACTCTAGCCAAAGGCCTTAGAAGAAAGTGTTTTTTAGTATAACATATTGTATCAACACTAGAAAAGACAAAAAAAGACCCCTGTAAATATTGCTGTCAAGACATATTTATCATATGTAGAACAGTGGCCATTTCGTCTAAATCGCTGAATATGCAGGTGTTATGCCGTGGCATTCCAGGTTAGAACTCTTTGTTTGTACTAATAATTAGGGAGATACTGCCCTCTGCTGTTAATAAAAAGAGCAATAATTTATATATTCTATAATCAATAACAGTTGCAAAAATATAGATCATAGCTTGGCTGTACAGTATATGAAATACTCATACTATTAAATAATAAATCATGTTGGCGTTGTTTGTGCTGAATGTGAAAGTACAAGCTCTTCGCTATGCTTTGTTTTGTAGAGTACAAACATACTTGTCACTTGTGATGTTTTCAAAATCAGCTGCCTTGAACTGCTCTTGGCTGAGTCTTCCAGTAGATGTGTTTAGGGTTAGCAGCGGTATGCCTTTTTGCCACGTCCATGAGTCCATGATCCTTTTCAATGATGTTGGCAATTTAACTTCATCCTGGTCATCTATAAACTTAGAAAACGACCAGTGTTGTTGTTTTCTATAAAGAATTATTAACAATGTGCAAAAAAAAAATAAAAAATATATATATATATATATATATATATGTATATATATATATAGGCATAAAAGCTTGCACCTAACAAGGGCCCTCATTCCGAGTTGTTCGCTCGCTAGCTGCTTTTAGCAGCATTGCACACGCTAAGCCGCCGCTCTCTGGGAGTGTATCTTAGCATAGCAGAATTGCGAACGAAAGATTCGCAAAATTGCGAATAGAAATTTCTTAGCAGTTTCTGAGTAGCTCGACACTTACTCTGCCACTGCGATCAGTTCAGTCAGTTTCGTTCCTGGTTTGACGTCACAAACACACCCAGTGTTCGCCCAGGCACTCCCCCGTTTCTCCAGCCACTCCCGCGTTTTTCCCAGAAACTGCAGCGTTTTTTCACACACACCCATAAAACGGCCAGTTTCCGCCCAGAAACACCCACTTCCTGTCAATCACACTCCGATCACCAGAACGAAGAAAAATCCTTGTAATGCCGTGAGTAAAATACCTAACTGTTGAGTAAAATAACTAAGCGCATGCGCTCTGCGAACATTGCGCATGCGCAGTATGCGACTAATCGCAATATAGCGAAATTCGGCAACGAGCAAACAACTCGGAATGAGGGCCAAAATTCCAAGGGTCCCTACTGCAAACAAGTTTCACACTAGTATCCTGTGGAATGAAGTCCAGATAGGGAGAATGCACATGGAAAGGGAAACTATGTTAAAGGCAGTGACAGGGAATGCGAGAGAAGTTTTGTGGTAATGAGATAAAAATGTTACATACAGGACTGATTTTACTGACCATTCAATATAAACTGCAATTAATCACAACCAGTAATAAATCATCAATACACAAGGAATAATAAATTGAGAATTTAACCTGTCTGTTACTGTCCTCATGTGTCCATATCTTGATCCTACAGTAGGTAACCCTCTCACTCCCTGTAAACTCTCCTTTGTGTCTGATCATCTGTATCTTTCTCTCCTTTAATACCTCGTACACTTCCCTGCTACCCTTTCAGCCCCTGCTTCTCTCACTCCCTGCGCCTCTCACTCCCCTCTCTCATGCCCTGCGCCTCTCACTCCCCTATCTTACCCCCTGCATCTCTCACACCCTGCACCTCTCAATCTCCTCTTTTACCCCCCACACTTCTCACTGCCTGCTTCCCTCTGTCACCCACTGCTCCTCTGCCTGATTCCCTCTCTCACCCCATCCCCTCCATTTCTGCGCTGGGGCGGAGCCGGGAACATTGTGAGCATCCCGGCTGGACTAAAGTTTGAAGTTAGCACCGGCCTCCAGCCAATCCTGGCTCGTGAACCAGCTGACAATCAAAAACGGGCCGCTGTTTTATTCTGACAACGATGAGCCAATCATGTTGGCTGGCAGTCCGCGAGCCGTGATGGCTTGTGCCAGATTTAAAAAAGCTTTTTTTGATTGGCAGCCAGTAAAAAGTCAGGGTTGACTGACGGCTGGTGCCAACTTTAAGCTGCAGTGCAACCAGGACCCAGTGCTCCCAGTTCCATCCCAGTGTCGCTGCCGATCAGGACACATCTCCATGCAATGCCACTGCCGGTCAAGCACTGAGATCCCCTAATTGGTCCCAGCACTGGTACCTTCGTGGCGATGGTAAAAGTCGGCATGCCATACCGCCGTATACAGCCCTACTTCAAGCACTGAATCAAAACATTTCATATGTTTTGGGAAAATCTGTACAGTGCAAACCATGAGAACAGCAATTGTAGTTTTGCTACAAATCTATCATCACATTTTACATTGTAAATAATCTCCTGCATAATACCGTAAGTAAAATAAACAAGTATTTTGCTTGATGGATTTGCCCATGAACAGTGTACAAAATGTTATTTAATTCAATTGGCATTTTGGCCACTATTGGCATATAGTGCCCTCCGATGCTGGGGCTGCAGATGATGGTATTGAGGAGGCAGATAACCAGCTCACTGCGTCCAGTGCCCACCCCTCCCATACCACACATAGGCCATGCCCAGACCCCTCTGCTGAGGCTACTGGCGGCTACTGGTGTCCTCTACCCCCAGACTAACCAGAAGCTGTGCGGGGACTGGTGAGCTTACACATACTAGTACTGGTATATATAGTGTAGCATCATTATAGTCTGTCCATTACAGATATACTGCATTTATATATATATATATATATACAGTATATATATATATACAGTATATACTGTATATAAGGCTAATGCTACACACAAACATACACTCACACTCACTCAGCATGGCATAGCCCCAGCTTCCACCACCAGGACTTCCAGAAACCAGGCAGCGCCTGTGTGAGTAGCGACCGCCCACTCTCCTTATAATTCAGCCCTGTTGTCCATCATGTTAACAAGGTTTCAACTAGTATTAAAATAAAATGCTCTTTCCTGTACATATTTATTGATTTATTTGTTTATATTTTTGAAAAATTACTTGATTGAATGTTTTATGGGAGACATAGTGAAGAAGAAAGACATGGTGGGTTATTCAGGTGGCATCGCTAAGCAATGCGACCGCAATAACCCTGTTGGCGGTACCACTGCATACACACAGGCACCGTCCTGCACGTGTGTGGCTGCCTAATGTGTTCGGCGCGCAATCAGGCAGAGGTGGGCAGAGGGTGGCGACGGAGTGTTGCTGAGCTGAGCAGGGAAAACTGTGTTTTTGGGGTGGCTGCATGATGTCACACACAGCCGATCCAATGAGAAAAATGGTGGCTGTCCACCTGTATACGCAGCCTAGCTGCGGGTGCAGCGGGTCGTCCACAGTTGCTGAAACCGCAATTAAATTGCAGTCACAGCCGCTGGGCAGGCCATTCTGCATGCTGGGCATCCTTGCCCTGTGATGGGCGGCCCCAGCATGCGAAAGAAAGGATTGCAGACTCTGCTTTTTAGCGGAATCTGCAATCCGTACTGAATAACCCGCATGGTCAGCACATGTATAGAAATCAAATAAAAAAAGGAAATCTTTTGCAGAACAATACAAGCAATGACATAGGGTATATTTATTAATATTCGGTTCTTAGATCTGGTAATTATAATTTCTTATAGCCGCTATTCAGGATAATAAGAAATGAAGATTTGGCATGATGTAATCGCCACTGCAATGTGATAGAAATGAAGGGATCACAGCGAAGAGTATCCCATAGGCTACAACAACTAACGCCATATAAAGATGGCGTTAGCTGGCAGGCTAAGCTCCGGAATATTGGTAAATTTAAGACGAAAGCATTCCCCGTTGCTTTCTATCTCTGAAATCTGCTGTGGTGCCCTGTATATAAATGCTATGGGTACTTAATATTTGCAAGTAACCCCCGGAGATATCCATCAATTATTCATTGATAAATGGGCCTGTTTTTATGGTAAGAGATTTATTAGTTTTCTTTGTAGTCAGCATGTTGAAGCATTGGTTGATGTTTGTTGTTTTATTTTTATTGCAGTTTCTATACATTGATAAGAATAGCATACATGTGCTTGTGAATATGGGGTCTATAGATGTGTCCTTTTAGATGCCGGATCCAGTCAGGTCCAGTCGTAGCTCAGGTCCAGCCGTAGCCTGGATCCAGTCCTGTTCAATCGTAGTCCAGATACAGTCTGGTTTAGCCACAGCCCGAATCCAGTTTGGTTCAGTCATAGGGGTATATTTACTAAAAATCGTATTTTCCCGAATGAGGTTAAAGTTCAATCACGAATGACATCGAAAGTGTAAAACTGCAACTTTTTGAATTTATTACGACTAATTTACTAAGCTGTCGTATTCTGCATTTTCGTATTTACCGATGTCGATGTCATTCGTATTTTTTGGCAGTGTTTTACGTGAGTGAATTGTAAAACACTGCCGACTTTAACACAATGAATCTCGGCCGGATCTGTGAGATCCGTGCTGGGCTTCATTGTGCACCTTTCGTAAAAAATTAAACATTGTTAAAAATCTTTAAAAAAAAATGCGTGGGGTCCCCCCTCCTAAGCCAAACCAGCCTCGGGCTCTTTGAGCCGGTCCTGGTTGTAAAAATATGGGGAAAAAAGTGACAGGGGTTCCCCCATATTTAAACAACCAGCACCGGGCTCTGCGCCTGGTCCTGGTTCCAAAAATACGGGGGACAAGAAGCGTAGGGGTCCCCCGTATTTCTGAAACCAGCACCGGGCTCCACTAGCCAGATACATAATGCCACAGCCGGGGGACACTTTTATATTGGTCCCTGCGGCCCTGGCATTACATACCCAACTAGTCACCCCTGGCCGGGGTACCCTGGAGGAGTGGGGACCCCTTCAATCAAGGGGTCCCCCCCCCTCCAGCCACCCAAGGGCCAGGGGTGAAGCCCGAGGCTGTCCCCCCCATCCAAGGGCTGCGTGTATCCGTTTTTTTATTTTGCAAAGTACGTGGATTAAAAATCGAACAGAGGAGGACCCATCTACACTGGATTATGTGAGTATAATTTTTCCAACAGGTACCCCATGGATTCTACATGGAGAAGAGGACCGACCCTCGTGTGAACATAGATAAGTATGTGTGTATGGAGGTGTGGATGTATGAATTAAAGTTTTACTTTCAAGGTGTGTGTCTTCTGTTTTTATTGGGGTATTTTTTTAGTAGTAGTACTACTGGTACCAGCGGACCCGGTTTTCCACCGCATGCTGGTACTTGTGGTTCTCCAAGTACCAGCTTGCGGGGGAGGCTTGCTGGGACTTGTAGTACTGCTACTAAAAACAATATTCAAATTTTGACAAAAAGGCTATCAGCCCCCCATCCGCAGCCCTTGGATGGGGGGGACAGCCTCGGGCTTCACCCCTGGCCCTTGGGTGGCTGGAGGGGGGGACCCCTTGATTGAAGGGGTCCCCACTCCTCCAGGGTACCCCGGCCAGGGGTGACTAGTTGGGTATGTAATGCCAGGGCCGCAGGGACCAATATAAAAGTGTCCCCCGGCTGTGGCATTATGTATCTGGCTAGTGGAGACCGGTGCTGGTTTCAGAAATACGGGGGACCCCCTACGCTATTTGTCCCCCGTATTTTTGGAACCAGGCGCAGAGCCCGGTGCTGGTTGTTTAAATATGGGGGAACCCCTGTCACTTTTTCCCCCATATTTTTACAACCAGGACCGGCTCAAAGAGCCCGAGGTTGGTTTGGCTTAGGAGGGGGGACCCCACGCATTTTTTTATAAAAAAAATAACACTTTCCCATCCCTTCCCACTGAAAAACATGCACGTATCTCATGGATCCGTGCATGCCTATCCGAACACTGTAAAAAAAAGCAGGTCTGTTTTATTTTAGCACTTTTTCACGATTTGTATTTTTTCACGGCAGTGTTTGCCTATTGTCGGCAGTGTTTGGGAATTGCACTTTTTAGTAAATGACCGATTTCTACCAAATTCCAGGCGTATTTGACCGATGGTGTATTCATTCGTATTTTTTTCCTAGGACTTCCAAAAAAATACGAATGCCCTCATCACTGCCGTGATTTGAGTTTAGTAAATTCCCGAGATGACACTTTGAAGAAAAAACACCATCTCGGTCAAAATCGGGAGCTTAGTAAATATACCCCATAGCCTAGATCCTGTCCGGTACAGTGCAGTGGTATCAGCCAGTGTCCTGTCACTAACCTGCTGTCACTACAGCATCCAGAATCTCAGAACCAATGCGAGGCAGCATCTCCAGATTTATGTGGTCCCAGCATGTAAGTGGAAGCTGTGAGGAATTGTCTGAATGGAAACATTATGTCAAATTCCGCCGGGAGCCACTGGGGCATTAACGTAATATTAGCATGCAATAGCAAATTTGTATAAAGCGCTGCTTCGGTACTGAAGACCCCTAGGCTACAGACTATTCAGCCTACCCCTTAATCCGGCCTTGCTTGCATTAGAGAAGTTATGCGATGGCATCCCTTAAGGGTCACATATTTCAGCTTCATTGAAGGATAAGATTAATAAAGGGTAGTCAATTTAAATATACTGATTTGCTGTCACTAATACACATTCTGTTAAGATTGATAAAACAGATGTGAAACAGGAAGCTTGTAGCCCAAAAAATTGGCTAAATTTTTGCATTTGTGCTTTCACTGGGATAGAATAAAAGCAATCTGGGAAATATGCAAGTAAATATGCCAAAGAATGACTAACTTGCAAAACAAAGTTTTCTGGATATCTGCTTTAAACGTAAATAGCTAAAAAATTATTTGTTTTAAATGGAAAAAAAAGTGTATGTGTGTGGTATACATATTACACTGTGGGTCTTATTCAGTATAACGCACTAATGCGATGCGATCGCATTATGCTTATTTTCAGCCCAATGCAGGGCCTTTAGCATGTGTGCAGGTTGGGCAATGCGATCGCATCAATTTGAATCAAATGCCTGTGACTGATTGACAGGGATGAATCGCGTAGTTACGCGGAGAGTGCACATTTGCGATGGAGCCGCCTCAGATGAGCGCGGCTCCATCTGAAGTGCTATTGCAGAGGCCTGCTCACCCATGAGATAGGTGTAATGTAATGGGGTTTTTCTCTCACGTCCTAGGGGATACTGGGATGGTAAGAGTTACCATGGGGTGGGGGTGTGGCTATGATAGGCAAGGAGTAGCACGTAAGGTGCTGAGCTCTCCTGCCTGAAAACCCTTTAAATATATCCTATAGGTCCCCCTGGGGTCTAAAAGTTGGCAAACACCTGCCCAAAGGTGGGGTGCTCCTACCTGAACACTCCTGGCCCGGATAGCTTCTAAATCTACCAGCTTTACCCGGCGGGGTTGCTCCAGTCTCATGAGTCCCGCACCACGTAGGACGCCTTATCCGTGGCGGCGGGTCTTGTGCGGCCTGCACAGTGCAGAGAACGGGCTCCCCAACCTCCCGCTGCTGCCCTGTACCGCGGCTCCATTCACATCTGCTCCGTCAGCGGCGGGTCCTGACTGCACCGCGCTACTTCCGGCCGGCAGTGAGTGGGGACGGAACTTGAGTGGCGGAGCTCTGTGTCTGCTCCTGGACGCTGCACTGCAGCCGCACCTGCCTCCACTCTCCTGCTCATGGTTAGCCGGAGGGTCTGCAGTCCCTGCCACCCCAGACATCCTGAGCACTGAGGGGGAGAGACGGCGCTAGAGTACCTCGTCAGCTGTAGCCTCTCCACACTGCTGCTGTTCCTCCCCTCCCACAGCATACAGGTACATTTCTACAGTAGGGGTGATCCCCTTATTAGGAGACCTCAATGTGCTTATGAAATTAGGTGATGAGCCAAGTAGCACAGAGCACCCCACTCATCTTTTCTCCTGTCTTCTACCCTACCCTAACCGGAGTGCTCGGGAGGTGGGTTGAAGGGTTCTCCTCTCCGGATCTGTCTATTATGCAGGATTGCCTGGGCAAAGGCTATATGCGACAGTGTGCAGTGTGACTACCTGGAATTATTGCTGTGACACCCCCCCCCCCCCCCCTTTTCACCTTTCATTATATATATTCAGCTCGGGGACTTTTTTTCTCACCACCCGTGCAATCCCTGATTTGTTGATATAACACTGGCCCTATATTGCACGAGATACCCTCCATTTCTTGTTCCTACGGTGCAAGGAATCGCGGGAATCTGCATATGTGAATATAAGGTGCTTGTCGGTCTCTTGGCTCACTCTGCTATCCATTCAAAAGTCAGTACTGAAAGCTCCCTCTAGAGGCAAATATATAGAATACTATTAACTATGAGTAAAACCCTGCAATCTGCGGCTGCTGCCAAACTGGAAAAATTTGTTCGTAATCCACCCACACAAAGTAAGAGAGCAGAGGAATCTCATGGTTGCTCTCCTCCCTCTTCCCCAGCTGCGAGTAATAGCTCCGGTCCTTCTGAGGCTTCAGAGGATGCGATCCAAAGAGTTCTGGATGCAGTCACTGCCAGTGAAAACAGACTGGCTGAGAAAATAACTCTACAAACGGACCTATCTATAATTCATCACGATTTGCAACGAGTTAGAGAAAGAGTGGGGGAGGCGGAGACCGGCATTTCTACCATTGAGGATACTGTGTCTCCGCTCGGCCGACGCACGACTAGTCTCGAATCCCTGATGACGGAGGTGCAGAAAAAATTAACCGATATGGAGGGACGGCTGAGGAGAAATAACGTCCATTTTGTGGGACTTCCCGAGAAGGAGGAGGGTACTGCACCTGAACAATTTCTGGAGCACTGGCTTAAAGATTTTTTTCGGGACAGATGCTTTTACGACGCACTTTGCAGTGGAACAAGCACATAGAGTCCCTATGCGACCGCTACCACCAGGGGCTCCTCCCCACACATTCATAGCGAAATTTCTTCACTATAAAGATCGGGATATGGTTCTTACACTGGCATGTACCAAAGGCCCACTCAAGTGGAATGGCACCCAAATAGCGGTCTTTCCTGATTTTGCGGTTGATTTTCAGAGGGAGAGAGCCCAATTCATCCCCATTAAGAGACGTCTCAGGGACCTCAGTATTCCTTATGCTATGCTTTTTCCATCAAAATTGAGAGTGGTTGCGGACGGAGAGAGAAAATTCTTTTTGACCCCACGTGAAGCAGCGGTGTGGCTTGACCGGCATTATCCGGCAAGGCGTGCTCTGGCAAATGATTGATTACTACGATTACTACTATTGTCCGCTGTCCGGGCTGATAAATAAGTCGATAAGTATAGATTTTGCTAAATGTTGCTTTTTCAGGGGTAATATTATTTCCACAGTTACTGTGCTAAATGTTATACTTAAAACTGTTCCCCTGAATGCTTTGGTGTTGACTGGAGCTGATCCCAGGGGGGCCGGGATATGGAAGGGGGGAAACAACAGGCCTCTGGTCACTGTATTTTTTGTCCTCTTTGTCAGTTTTCTAGTTAGTGGGAAGTTATTTGGGATTAGGTATGCCACAGGTCCGACAGGTATACAGGGTGAGGGGTTGTAAGGGGGAGGGGGGGACACAAAGTCTTGTTTTAAGTTTTTTAAGCACTGCTGTTGTGACATGTTTGGTCTAGTTTTCTTTGATAGGTTCAACTTTTTCTTTATCTAGACTCAAAACATTACTATGGAAGGATTTGAAATGTCATACTATTATTAATGATGGCACCGCTTACTTTTAAAATTTTGTCCTGGAATGTACGGGGCTTAAATGACAAAATTAAAAGGGCCCTGGTGATCTGTCAGATCAGACAATATTCAGCAGATATTATTTGCCTTGTGGAGACGCACCTGGAGGGAGCCAAAGTTTTATCTCTCAGGAAGCCATGGGTGGGGTGGTCATACGTCTGGAGAGTTAGACATCCAGCTGCACGCCAATACTCATGTTTTCCATCCACTTACTCATCCTTTTCTAGAATTGATTTGGCTCTGATGTCACAATGCTTGCTCCCCAAAATTGTTAATGCCCAGTATGCCACTTGAGGTATCTTGGACCACTCACCAATACTGTTGGATTTGGCTTTCACAGATGGGCACTGGAGCAGAGCTTGAACTTGCATGGCAGGAGTTCCTAGAGCTGAACGGGGGTACTGCTAGTCCAACAATCTTATGGGACGCATTTAAAGCATTCATACGTGGTTCTTTAATTAGAGAGGTTTCCACCCTGAAGGCTGGTTATAAACGGCAAGAACTGTTGGAGGCTTCATGTAGATCCCTAAATGATGGGTTGGTGTCATCTAAAGAAGCCTGGTTACTTGCACAGTCCACTTGGAGAGAATGTTTGTCTGATAAAGCCAAATACCGCTTACTGTACTCCCAGCATTCTTACTATGCCACGGGTGATAGGCCTGGTACTTATCTGGCGCATTTAGCGGCGACTGATAAAACTTCTAACACTGTACTTGTCCTACGAGGAGACGATAATGTAACATATGTGAAAACCCCTGAAATAGTGGCCCAGTTTCTTGCCTATTATGAAAAATTGTATAGTACGAAATTATCAGCCGATTTGACAGAAATAAATGACTATCTTGATGGTATTCCAATACCCTCACTTTCTACTGAAGCAGCTGAATTCCTAGATTCACCTTTTTCATTGACGGAGATAGTTACTGCTATTAAAATGTTTCCTGGAGGCAAAGCACTGGGGCTAGACAGAATACCTATTGAGCTCTATAAAAAACATATAGAATTTTATGGGCCCAAACTCCTTACTCTGTTCAATGACTTATTGGAATTTGGCTCACTGCCTGCCTCTATGATGGAAGCTTTGATAATAGTCCTTTTGAAACCAGATAAAGACCCAGAGAAAGCAGCCTCGTATAGACCCATCTCGCTACTATCTACCGACATCATGATCTTGGCAAAGGTCCTGGCACTTCGGTTAAATTCTGTTATAACTCAAATTATTCACATAAATCAGACTATGCATCTACAGTGCCCTCACGGTGGACGCCGGCTCCTCTGTTATAGTATCTCTTGATGCTGCTAAAGCGTTTGATTCAGTGGAGTGGGCGTTCTTGTAGGGGTCTATGGCTCGCTTCGGCATCGGACCACGCTTTATACAATGGGTCAAGTTACTGTATTCAACCCCCTCCGCCAGGGTCTTGATAAACGGTTTCACTTCCTCCGCCTTCCCTCTGGCGAGGGGTACGAGGCAGGGCTACCCGTTATCCCCTATCCATCCTCTTTGCTTTGGCAGTGGAACCGTTGGCATGTCTGGTATGTTCGGACCCGAGGGTGAGGGGCTTCCGGGTGGGACATGTCACGGATAAAATTGCCCTATACGCGGATGATATACTGTTGTTTATATCAGACTATGGTAATACCATGTCTTATATATTGAGTATTATTGACACCTTTGGCGGGTACTCTGGTTTATCCATCAATTGGGAAAAGTCTTGCATCCTGCCCTTTCGTGGTACTTGTCCTAGTGCCCCTCTTGTGGATCTCCCTCTTCGATGGGTAGACTCATTTAAATATTTGAGAGTGTGGGTCACAAACAATCCCTCTCAATATTTCTCCCTAAATATAAAACCGCATGTGGATTATTTGCATACCCGGATTGCAGTGTGGGGGACTTTACCCCTCACTGTAACGGGTAGAATAAATTTAGTGAAAATGGTCGCCCTGCCTAAATTGCTATATGCACTGCAACACTCCCCTGTGTATCTTCCACTAAAAACCTTTAAGAAAATTGATGGCCTTCTTTCATCCATTGTAGAGTCTAGTCATCGGGTCAGAATAAAATTGGACACCCTCACAAGCCCACGTGATTCTGGGGGCCTAGCCCTCCCTAAATTCACAATTGGTACACATCAGTAGATGGTTACACGATCCTGATAGGGATGAATTGATTTCCCGAATTCTTTATGAAACAGACCAAAACTGTTCTATTGAGTGACAATTTGTCGCTGTATAAACTCCCAGTCGTCAAACAGGCAGTTTTGGTCTGGAGGCAGACACATAGACTGTTGCAGGGAGACCCGGAAACGCCCTTAGCATATACGCGTACCCTTAATGAGCTTGCTTCACTACAGGTTAAGGAGGTCTGGCACAGTCATGGGGTACAGTCTCTTAGACAATTATATCACATGGGTATAGTTAAGACCTTCCAACAACTCCAGGAAGATTACAATATTCCTACTTTCTATTTTTATCGTTATTTACAAATCCGCCACGCTTGTCAGACTCAATTTGCGGTTGCCCCCCTGATGCTCCGTGACACACCAGTTCGTGAACTAGTCTCTAACACTCAAAACTGTACTATTTCCTTGTTCTATTCGGCTCTGCTCCATGCCTACCATAAAGAGGCCCTTCCTTCTATTAAATCTAAATGGGAGGGGGACCTAGGACCCATCTCAGACGAAACTTAGGAAGATGCTGTAGGCGCCTCTAGACTGGCGACTGCAACAGTTCGATACCAACAGGTACACCTTTTTGTTTTACATAGAGTCTATATTACCCCGGAGAGGCTAATGAGATACGGAGGTAGGACAGATTCTAAATGTCCCAAGTGTGCTCTAATAGGGGGCACCTTTTGGCACATGCTTTGGTCTTGTCAAATAATTAATGCATTCTGGCAAGATGTGATCAAGATTATAGTTTCCACTGGAATACCTGCTTATGTAATGTCCCCTCTTGTGTGTGTGTTGGCGGTGGTGGATGAGGAGTTGCTGGATGCCCCCTCCAGACGTTATGTTATAAATTTATGTGCTCTTGCACAAGTATCTATAGCCCGCTCGTGGATGGCACCCACTGGCCCAGATACAGACTCATGGATAGCCCTAGTGAATACCACGGTAGCACATGAAAAATTTATTTACATATCCAGAACGGCCATCACTAAATTCTATACGATATGGGATGGATGGCTATCTTCACCATATGCCAAGGGTACTCACATCAATATGCTCTATGGTGTCATAAGGATACGTTAAGTTGTTACATATTGTAGAAAAGAAACAGTAACTAATGATCGCACAGACAATGTGTAATATACTGTTTATTCAGGTTGATAACGTATAAGGCTGGTACACAAGGACAGTGCAATGTGTATGTGATCTCATACATATTCCACATTGCTTAAAATCAAGTTGTTCCCGTTTACACTTTATTCTGTAGCTTTCGCTTGAATGCATGTACCGATATCGTTCATCTCTGTTATTCTGCATCTTCACGATATGCTATGCTATTTACTGTTTAATTAATGTCAATGACAGCAATGCTATTAAGTAATGTTTTATTTGTTTTTTATTTAACCAAATCAAAACACAATAAAAATTGTCGAATTTAAAAAAAAAAAGAGTTACCATGGGGTATAGATGGGGTCCATTGGAGCCCGGCACTTTAAAAATTCTTCAGTATGCTGACTCCTCCCCTCTATGCCCAGACTCAGTTTAGAAAAATGTGCCCAAGGAGCCGGATGCATTCTCTGGAGCTCCAGACAGTTTTCTTCAAAACTTTATTTTTGTTTGTTATTTTCAGGCAGCACTGGCTGGCACCAGTCCGTCTGCATTGTGGGACTTAGGGGGTAGACCAGACCAACCTCTTGAAGGGTTAATGGTCTGTATCCCCACTAACAGGACATAGCTCCTGATGTGTTGTTTCGCATTACCCCTAGGGTGTGCGCGCACTCCAACAGCATGCCGCCACCCCTAACTGCTGGAGTGGTGAATACAGAAACTGGGGTCCAGGTTAGCGGGTCCCTGGTTACATTGGTGGCATAAGGGCGCGGTGGGCAATCGGCGCTGCGGCGCCCGCTGTAGATTCCCACACTGGCGCTGACGCAGTAAAGGGGTTTTAATTCAGTTTTCTGTAAGAAATGAGTGTTTGCCAGTATAAACTTTACAGATACTGCACGCCATTAAGGGGGCGGGGCTTCCCAGAGAGCGGGACCAGCAGCTCAGAGGCGCCATTTCCTGCTGCATCACACTACAGGCTGCATGCAGGAAAGCGCTGCTCCTCCAAGTACCCTCAAAATCACCTTGTTACTGATACCAGGGGGTTTTGTAGAAAAGGGGGGAGCAATATATTGTATGTATATACATAAAAAACTTGTTACCTTATTAAGGCTCTAGTTTTCTGCCAGGCAAAGTACTGCTTTAGCTGATAGAGGCAATGGTGTGCTGGTTCTCTCCCTCTTTGTCTCACTCCATCCAGGCTTAGGGGGGTACTCACGGAGCGATCGCTGCTTAAAATCTAAGCAATCTGACTAGATTGCTTAGATTTTAAGCAGTGATCTCTCCGTGTGTACCTCCACAGCGATAGCGATGCGCAGGCCCGCGCATCGCTATCGCTGGTGCTAGATTGGCCTGCATGCAGTCTCAATCGAGCACGTCGCTCATTTCACCCGCTGGGCGAAATGAGCGGCACCCCGTCCTCCCCCACATCGCTCAGCAAACATCGCGCTGTGCTGAGCGGCGGGAGAGATGTGTGCTGAGCGGTTCGCTCAGCACACATCTCTCCCGTGTATATGGCCCTTTACACTGGGTCTCTGTGTTATTCACTGCTCCTGTGTTTGTTCTGCTGTATAAATATGTCTGGACATGTCAGTACTGCAGCACAAAGTTTTCTCACTCTCCGGAGGGTCTCTGTGTGTACACAGTGAAGTCTCCATTCAAAAGGAAGCACCACACAGGGACCTGAGTTGCTGGATTCAATAAAATCCTCTGAACTGGGTACTGCCAGGCAGGAAAGACAAGTGTTTAAGAAATCTATGGATGATTTTCTGACTCTGATCTCAGACCTGTCTCTCAGTCTCCTCTGCTGGTTTCATAGAAAACGCACATTTCCACCATGTGCTCCAATGTGACTCTGATAATGAAATGCCAGATTTGGAGGAAGGGGAAGTTGAGGTGGATGAAAGAGACGGTACTCAGGGTATTGAAGCCCTTATATATTCTATTAGGGAGGTCCTGAATATCCCTGATAAAGAGGCAAAACCTGAGGAGAAGTCATTTTTAATATAAAACAAAAGTCTACTGCCACCTTTCTTGTCTCTGAGGAATTAAACACACATTTTAAAGAGACGTTGGTTAATCCTGACAAGAAATTTCAAACCCCTAAGTGGTTGCTATACTCCTTCCCTTTCCCCACTGAGGATAGGAAAGTGTGGGAACTTCCTCTACCTGTGGATACCTCAGTGTCCAGGCTGTCACGTAAGATTGTGCTGCCTATACCTGGTGCTATCTCCTTAAAAGACCCTGCTGATCGTAAGATTGAGACTACGCTCAAATCCATTTACACTGCAGTGGGCGTCATGGTTGGATCACAAAGGCCATCGTTAAATGGTCTGGTAACATAATAGAGGTTTTTGATACCATGCCTCAGGTCCCATGTGGGACCTCCTGTGCCATTACAGCCACATTGTCCCTGTAGTTAATCCACAATGGGCGGATACTCTGTCAACCCAGATACAGCAATTAAATCAGTCCTTGGTTAAACAAAAACCTAGCCCTTGCCCTACTGGGACCAAAGGGTCATCTAAGCGGGCCATTTCTTCCTCACAATCCACTAATATTTCGGATGATTCTTCTGATTCGGATGGGGAAAATACTGATCCATCAGATGCCGATACTGCTGCTTCTGATGAAGATTCTACAACACAGGTTGATGTTCCTGACCTAGTCGAGGCTATCAAGCTGATTCTTCAGATTGATGATGAGATTGACCCTACTGATACGTCTAAGAAACCTGATAAGTTCAAACTTCAGAAAGTTACTAAATTAGTCTTACAACATTCTGACCATTTAATTGACATACGTCAGGATTCCTGGTCTTCTCCAGGAAATACATTTTCCCTGTCTAAAAAGATGCTAGCTTGTTATCCTATCTCTGCAGAGTTGAGTAACAAGTGGGAAACCCCGCCACCAGTGGATTCACATGTAGCTTGTCTTGTGGTTTCATCTACTCTGCCTGTCACCCCCGTCACCTCTTTGAAGGAACTGACGGATAAGCGTGTGGAGGGTTGCTTGAAGTCTAATTACACTCTTACAGGTGCTGTACATAGATCCACTATGGCAGCCTCTTGGGCTGCAGAAGACATTGAAGCATGGGTTCAAGCAACTGAGGAAGAGCTACCTCTGTATATTTCTGACACTGCCAGACAATATCTGTCCTATAATACCACAGCCTCCCACTATATTCAGAAGGCGGCCTCTGATGCAGGTGTTATGGCGGCCAAGGCATCTACTACGTCTATCCTGGCTCGCTGGATTCTGTGGTTGCGGTCCTGGTCGGTGGACCTGGACTCTAAGAAGTCCTTGGAGGTACTCCATTTTAAGGGAGATATACTATTTGGATATGATCTGAACAAGATTGTGACCGACTTTGCATCGGCCAAGACTGCGTTTCTCCCAAGTACTAATCCTTCGGTTCCGAAGGCTAAGAGTACTACTTTTCGTTCCTTTTGAATCACGGGAAAGCAAAGGGTCAGGCATACCCGAGACAGGCTCGCACTTCCAAGTCATCTAAGCCCAAACCTAAACATTCTTGGGCCGCCCGTCAGCTTGCTTCCAAACCGGACAAGCCTGCTGCATGACGGGATGGGCCTCCCCCTGGGGGACCCCAGGGTGGGAGGTCGACTTATGCAGTTCACCCAGGTATGGTTAAAGACCACTTCGGATGCCTGGGTGCAGGAAGTGGTCTCTCACGGGTACGCAATCTCTTTCAAGAGACATCCCCCTCGCCAGTTTTGCTCAACGGTTATCCATTTGGATCCGTTAAAAGCACAAACTCTATATTTGGATGTCCAATCCCTCCTGGATACAGGTGTGATAGTGCCGGTGCCTCTGTCTCAGAGAAGCAGGGGATACTATTCAACGCTGTTTCTAGTTCCAAAGCCGAATGGATCCTTCCAACCTCAAATCTTTGAACAAATTTGTGAGGGTGTCCAAATTCCATATGGAAACTCTGCACTCTGTTGTAGTGGATTTGGATCCCAAGGACTATATGGTATCCCTGGATATACAGGATGCTTACCTACACATACCTATTGCCATGTCGCATCAGCAATATCTACGGTTTGCTATTGGCAACCTTCATTATCAGTTCCAAGCCTTGCCTTTCGGACTGACCACAGCTCCTCGGATCTTCACCAAGGTCATGGTGGTCATGACGGCCCTTCTCCGCCGTCAGGGTATCAGGATCCTGCCATATCTGGACGACTTGTTGATCCTGGCGAACTCCCCAGAGATTCTCCTCCGTCATCTTGAACTGACAGTCCAATTCCTACAAGCCCACAGGTGGCTCATCAACTGAAAGAAATCCTCACTGGTCCCTGCTCAGAGCATGGTGCACCTGGGGGCATTACTGGACACACACAACTAATGTTTGTTCTTGTCTCCAGAGAAGGTCCTGAAACTTCAGGACAGAATCAGATGCTTCCTCTCTCGCCAAAGAGTGTCGATACACTCGGCGATGCAAGTACTAGGCCTCATGGTGTCGGCTTTCAACATGGTAGAGTACGCTCAATTTCATTCCCACCCTCTGCAGAGGTTAATCCTTTCCAAGTGGGACGGCCCGCCTCACCAGATCAGGTCTCAAATTATCTCCTTGACTCCGGAGGTTCGTCTGTCACTGAGCTGGTGGCAACAGGACCAACAGTTGAGCAGGGGTCGTCCCTTCTGGATCTCCAACTGTGTCCTCCTGAAAATGGATGCCAGTCTGCGGGGTTAGGGCACTGTGTTGGAGCAACACTCTCTCCAGGGTCGGTGGACCAGGGAGGAATCTCTCCTCCCGATAAACATTCTGGAATTGCGGGCAGTGTCCAATGCGTTGATACTGGCCCTGCCTTTCGTACAGAACAGGCCTGTTCAAGTACAATCAGACAACGCCACCACGGTGGCATACATAAATCATCAAGGCGGCACTCGAAGCCGCATGGCAATGATGGAAGTGTCAAAAATTCTTCAATGGGCGGAACGCCATCTGCCAGCAATATCGTCAGTGTTCATTCCGGGGGTCCTCAACTGGGAAGCGGACTTCCTCAGTCGTCAGGACGTACACGGTCTTCCAACTCCTTGTGGACAAGTGGGGTCTACCAGATGTAGACCTGATGGCGTATCAACACAATCACAAGGTTCCGGTCTTCGAAGCAAGGACAAGGGATCCTCAAGCAGCGTTTGTGGACGCACTGGCAATTCTATGGAACTTTTGGCTGCCATACGTGTTCCCTCCAGTGTCACTCCTGTCCAGGGTACTAAGGAAGTTCAAAAAAGAAGGAGGAATATTGCTTCTAGTCGCTCCAGCGTGGCCCAGACGGCATTGGTTCTCAGACCTGCAGGGTCTCTCGATCAAGTGTCCTCTTCTACTTCCTCAACGCCCAGACCTCCTCGTTCAGGGCCCTTGTGTTTACCAGGACATGGCAAGACTGACTTTGACGGCGTGGCTCTTGAAGCTTCACTGCTGAGGGCCAAATGATTTTCTGAGGTGGCTATTCAAACTATGTTGAAGGCCCGCAAACCGGCTTCTGCACGGATTTATTATAGGGTCTGGAATTTTTACTTCACCTGATGTGCTGCTAAGAATTACGATGCATACAAGTTTAGTACTTCCAAACTTCTGTTTTTTTTCAACAAGGCCTGGATTTAGGACTTCGCCTGGCCTCCCTCTAGGTTCACATTTCTGCCTTGTCCGTGTGGTTTCAGCAACAAATTGTATCTATTCCTGATGTTCATACATTAATTCAGGGCGTAGTACGGATTCAGCCTCCCACAGGGACTCCTGTGGCTCCATGGGATCTCTATGTTGTCCTTAATGCCCTTCAAGAGTCTCCGTTTGAACCTCTTGAGTCTGTGGACCTTACGCTTAAGGTCATTTTTCTGTTGGCTATTGCCTCTGCTAGGAGGGTGTCTGACTTAGGCGCTTTGTCCTTTCGTCTATCCTTTCTGATTTTTCACCGTGACTGGGCAGTTCTTAGAACTCGCCTTGGTTATCTACATAAGGTGGTGTCATCTTTCCACCTTAACCAAGAGATTGTGGTTACGGCCTTTATCTCTCCTGGTTTGTTCTCCAAACAGCGGTCTTTGGATGTGTTACGGGCTCTCCGTACATATGTAGAAAGGACTGCCTCTATCAGGAGATTAGATTCTCTTTTTGTACTTTTTGGTTTTCACAAACGTGTCTGGCCTGCGAATAAGCAGACCTTGGCCAGATGGATTAGAATGGTGATTGCACAAGCTTATGCGCAGGCTGGACTCCCAGCTCCTGCTGCTATCAAGGCCCATTCTACTCGGTCTGTTGGACCTTCTTGGGTGGCCCACAGTGGCGCTTCCGCTGAACAATTGTGCAAGGCGGCTACGTGATCCTCAGTGAACACGTTCATCAGGTTCTATGCCTTTGATACTTCCGCTCCCAGGATGCTTCCTTTGGATGCCGGGTTCTTTGTGCCCGCTATGGTGCATCCTCTCCCATGAGGAACTGCTTTAGGACATGCCTGATGTTATTCCCTGTGGAATACCAGTGTACCCCGCTGCAGAAAAGGAGATTTATGGTAAAGACTTACCATTGTTAAATCTCTTTTTGCGAGGTGCACTGGTTTCCACAGGGCGCCCACCCTGACGCACTTAGCTTCTTTGGGTTTGTATGGCATTAGCCGCTAGTCCCTTCTCCTGTCGTGAGAATGTGGGTCTATGTGACTAACATCTACCGTCTCTCTTACCTGCTACTGCATTGGACTGGTTAACAAAACTGAGCTCCAGTGACTGGAGGCGGGGCTATAGAGGAGGTGGTGCAGTGCATCCTGGGAACAGTCAAAGCTTTAGCATGTTGGTGCCTCGGATCAAGATCCAACTCCACACCCCAATGTTATTCCCTGTGGAAACCAGAGTACCTCGCAGAAAGAGATTTAACAATGGTAAGTCTTACCATAAATCTCCTTAACCTCACTCATTCACTGGGTTCCTGTTGGAAAACTATGGTACATCATGTTAACAAATACAAGAAGCCATATCTAATATAATACTTAGATGCTAAACAGGCTTACTGCATGATCACAACAGCTAGTCCCGCATAATAGCAGTACTCACAATACAAGGCTTCCAGGATAAGTTGTTTGCAGGTATTTCAGGCTTATAAAGCAGAATTTCTACCTCTGGTAATGACTATGTCTCCTCCCTTTCTCATAAAAAAATTGGCGAAGCTGATTTTGATGACATGTTACTGAACTCCCCTCCTTCTTTCTCATTTCTGTATCCCCTTCTTTGGTTAATGGAACAAAACTTCAATAGAAACTACTGATAAAAAAAAGTGGCAATGCTTTCTCTCTGTCGTTATCCTATTCCTAGTTGCCTCTAGGATTATATCAAACCCATAAATTTTAAGGGTGGCTAGTTGCAGTCATAAAGTATGCTATTCTCCTCTGAATAACTAATCCAACAGTATCTTTCGCCAATGTTTTGAAAAGCAATATGACCAAGACAGAACGTTTACACGTCTATATATCTCTTAGGGTTGGGATTGATTTGGTGGTGTTCAGGATGTGTATTTTTCCAGGGCCACTTTTATTACCCAATCCGCCCCTGCGCAACGTTGAAAGAAAGTGCAATTGAATATGCTAGCACTACATATACGTTAATAAATAAATGAATATATAGATGTTACAGCCAATAATTATAAAACCCCTTGGTGTCACTGGGACTGTAAATTTGAACAAATTTTAATACCAAAAGCTACAGTATATTGTACATTTAAAAATGATTTTCCTGTGGGGGACAATTTGTTTCATTGTTTTCTGTGAGGTCCAATGTGTGTTTTTTTCTTGTGCAATGTTTTTTATCTGGGTTTGCATGCACCGCGATGATGTTCGTACAGAGTTGCAGTACTGACTGAGACACACCAGGAAGTGTATTAGAAATGTGTTGGGCATTCCTGTGTGGTTACAGGGGGTTGGCTAATAAGGCGCAGATGTAACGTAGTATGGGCATATTGCTTAAAGTGGTTGCATATAGAGATGTTGAATTGCTCACATTGGATACATACTCAGATGAATGAGCTTCACCTAGCATAGGGCTGGTGAAAGTTTAAATGGTGTGACCGATGGTGGTGTCTAAAGATGCACAAAGCATGATTGCAGCATCTGTAGACACTGACAGTGGGTGTTTCAGCCCTTGTATATTTGGATGCACGGATGTGCACTAGGGAACTGCGTCATTAGCAGAAAGTCACAGAAGCAACAACAGCAAATGATGCAAAGAAGACCACAACTGCATCCAACTCAGAATTAGACTTTATGAGAAGGAATCCTTCCCCCTTAACAGACTCCACCCCCACAACAGACCTCATCCCCATTACGGCTGCTTCCATAAATTTCTCGGGCTGGTTTTCAATCCCATCCGATCCTGGTAGATAGGTGGAATAGCCTCCTATAAGAGATGGTGGAGGCTAAGACAGTAGATCAATTTAAACATGCTTGGATAGGAATAAAGATATCCTTACGAAAAAAGTAATGGCGCCCAAGATGGCTGCCTCTCCTTTTGTATGCTCCTGATCATCTCCATAAAACAGCTTAAATTCACCACAACTGACCTATGAATCATCATAAATATCCAAGGACTTACCTTGAACTTGTACTACTCTACGCGGACATTTAATCAAAACCAACGGATTGCATTCCTGCGCTGAGATACACACTGGATTGAATCCTGGACTGAATCATCTGCATATCTCCACTGAGAAATCCTTCAGTTTAGCAGCTGCTGTACTCTGCATTGGACATTACCCAGATAAGGTACTGTGGATTACAACCTATCTTTGGCTACATCCAGCCCCTCACTTAGACATCATCCACCTCTGTTCTCTGAGCAACAAATAACTGACTTAGTGCATTAATCTACTAATATCAGTATATTCAGGCTCTGAATTGCTGAAGGCTCACTACCCCCACAAAAAAATCTACTTCAAAGGCCTCTCACACTGAGACTTTTCACACCTACACAGTAGGAATTGGCTTCTAACACCTTTCCAAAAGGCTGCCTATCCTAGGATAATTTACTAAATTAGCAGATATTTTATTTATTACTTGCTCCAAATATACACAATAGGTTATAGCAATAATTTTGTTCATAATCCCATTATAATTTTGGATCACATACCGAATTGGGGGAAAACAAAACACAAAAAGGAAAAAAAAAAAAAAAAACAAGAACAAAAAAAAAAAACCCCACTGCTTTCTCTCCCTCTCTCATCATCATATGCAGCTCAAATTTATAGTAATCTGTCATTGATGACCAAATGTATACGTATTGCTCCAGCTTCATTCTTTCACTCCGCCCACCACGTTCTGCAGTTCCTATCACACCATCACAGGCTTCTATTCTCCAATCCCTTGGCATTTTAAAAAGAAAACACATGCGCATTTGTGGTAAGCGAGCAGGCCGGAAATGTATTTCCCCCGGTAACCATCTAAGTCCTTTGCCCACCTGCTCACCCCCATACTCAAAGAACAATCAAATAGAAGTGATACCCAAAAAACGGCCCTGTGTTTGGAAGGACAGAACTGTCAACTCTCACTTTGTGACCCCCATACCCAGAGCTCCTGCACTTAACATAAAGAAAACTGAAGGCCCTCTGGTATGCCCAATCAGGTCAGTCCTTTGTAATGCCAGATCTATAAGAAACAAGACTGCAACAATTGCTGACCTTATTGAATCTGCAGATCTAGTCTGTATTACAGAGACCTGGCTAGATGAAAATGCAGCACCTATATTGGAGGCTGCAGTACCAACAAACTACTCTGTCATCCACAACCCAAGACTGGACCGCAGGGGTGGCGGGATGGCTATCCGCTTAAAAAAAAAACTTAAACTTAGGGTTCACCCTATTGAAACTACTCGCTCATTTGAGTGCATTGCTGCCCGGAGTTCGACAGGATTAGGTTTCAGAGTACTTCTCATTTACCGGCCACCTGGAGATGGAAAGATATTTCTACAAGAAATTGCAGACACTGTTGCTGGCCTGGTTCTGGAACATCAAAGATGGCTCATCCTCGGGGATTTCAATGCATGGGTGGATGATGAGCTCTCACGCCTTGGCCAAGACCTCCTGTGCACAATGAATGGTCTGGGCTTCACACAGGTCATTCCCTCTGCCACACATAAAAGTGGTCACACTCTCGACCTTGTCTTTCAGATTGGATTAGAAGTCACTGACCTAAAAATAAACCCAGTCATCTGGTCAGACCACTACTCCCTCTGGTTCTCAGTTGCAACCCCTCAAATAAGATCTCTGCCCGTGGAGTTGACCAGGTATCGTCCAAGGAGGGGTATGACCCCCCAGGTTCTTGCAGCAAACCTGGATCTCTCTGCTATACTGGGTGCCTGTGAAGATCCCTGTTCCCTAGTCCGTTATTATAATAGGGCTGTTATGGCTGCAATTGATATTGCCCCTGTGCGTTTAAGACCTCGTAAACCACAACGTCAAGCTCCATGGTTCGACAACAGTGTTAGTGAGCTCAAGAAAAGGGGGCGTAGACTGGAAAGACGATGGAGGAAGACTAACCTAGTGGATGACAAAATAAAACTAATAAAGCATAACGAAGAATATCAATCGACAATCACTCGTAAGAAAGCACAGTTCCTGTCAAATGAGATCACAGCAGCAAACAATAGGCCAGCTCAACTTTTCCGCACAGTGGAGATGCTTTGCAAGCCAGCATGCCTGCAGACTGATGAGACCCTCTCCCAGGCAAGATGCAACGAGTTTGCAAACTTCTTTGCAGATAAAATATCCACCATCCGGGCTGGAATCTCCACAGTGCCATCAAAGGAGTGCCGAACTACAAAGCCTGACAATATATTTGCTACCTGCCTTCATGGACCAGCTTTGATCCAGTGGATGTAAAGGACACTGCTGAAATTGCTCGGATTTTGCGTCCCACCACCTGTGATCTGGACCCAGCCTCAACCAAGCTTCTAATAGGTTGTATGGATATAATTGGTCCTGTCTTTACAAAAATTGTTCAATGCTCTTTGCAGACAGGCATTTTTCCTGAACCCCTAAAGGAAGCAATTGTTAGACCGCTTCTTAAAAAACCTAATTTAGATCCCGACTGCATGACCAACTACAGACCGGTATCAAACCTTCCTTTCCTAGGAAAGGTTATTGAGAAAGTGGTTGCAAATCAACTGGAAACCCGCCTGACAACCAATGATATTTATGATCCATTTCAATCAGGATTCAGGAGAAGACATAGCACTGAAACAGCCCTGGTGTGTGTGTTAAATGATCTTCTGGTGGCAAAAGACAGAGGTGACTGTTCAATATTAATCCTTCTGGATCTCTCGGCAGCATTTGATACCGTGGACCATGGGCTTCTGATTGAGCGACTGATACATTTCTGTGGTCTGGATGGCACAGTCCTAAGCTGGTTCAAATCATTTCTCACAGGCAGGTCACAGAGTATCATCTGGATTATACTCCTCACCACCAGTGCCATTGCCATGTGGTGTCCCACAAGGTTCTATACTATCCCCCATGCTTTTTGCAGTATACATGCTCCCATTGGGCGAAATAATCAGGCGCCATGGCCTGGTCTACCACTGCTATGCAGATGATACACAACTGTACTTGTCCTTTTCTCCGGGCACTGATAACCCAATAGCAACCCTAAATGGCTGTCTAGCTGAACTACAGGAGTGGATGAGCGCCAGTTGGCTGCGACTGAACCCGGATAAAACAGAGGTCCTTATGATACGACCGCAACATCAAAGGACAAGACTGCAGCATAGCCAACCAACTGGACTTACACTCGGGGATTCAGAATTACAGACCAGTGATCGTGTGTGGAATCTTGGCGTTGTCCTGGATGGTGGCTTGACACTTAAACATCAGATATCAGCCACAATCAAATCCTCATTCTTTCACCTGAGGAACATAGCCAGAATCAAGCACTTAATTCCCTCAGATGATATGCCAAAAGTCATACATGCATTTGTATCATCTCGTTTAGACTACTGTAATGCCCTCTACCTTGGTCTACCAGCAAAAGAATTGCAGCGCTTACAGCTGGTGCAAAACACAGCTGCCAGGCTATTAACCAACCAGCCCCGTTCTAGCCACATAACACCCATCCTCTACTCCCTTCACTGGCTGCCTGTACGATGGCGAATCATCTTCAAGATTGGCTTACTGAGTTTCAAAGCATTACATGACCAAGGCCCAAGGTACCTGAAACAGCTTCTGACCCCATACTGCCCCACTCGATTACTGCGATCTGTAGATGAAGGACTTTTAGCAGTACCTAGAATCTACCATAATTCATCTGGGGGTCGAGCTTTTAGTCATGCGGCTCCGACTCTATGGAACTCACTTCCCCGCACAGTGCGAGAGGCCCCAACTATAGAATCCTTCAAAAGTAGACTCAAGACTTTTCTGTTTACTCAAGCATTTCCATAATGTCCCTTTTAGTATCTTCATACTTCTGTATTTTATGAAAATGTACTTTATTATTTTCTGCACTATATTATGCTATGTATCTGTTAAGCGCCTTGAGTCCTATTGGAGAAAGAGCGCTATATAAATAAAATTAATATTATTATTATTATTATCAAATAGGGTTAAGGTTACAATAGGTAAACAAATTGTCAGATTAGATGGGCCAAGTAATTCTTATCTGCCAGCAAATTTTCTATATTTAAATAACAAGATCAAGTATCTGGGTATCTATTTAAAAAGTAGAATTGTCTCTACCAAGTTAATCATCCCTTTTTGCTGACCTGCATTAGAAGAGACCTGGGACAAAATGCAGGCCCTCATTCCGAGTTGTTCGCTCGCAAGCTGCTTTTAGCAGCTTTACACACGCTAAGCCGCCGCCTACTGGGAGTGAATCTTAGCTTCTTAAAATTGCGAACGAAAGATTCGCAATATTGCGATAAGACATCTCTGTGCAGTTTCTGAGTAGCTCGAGACTTACTCGGCATCTGCGATCAGTTCAGTGCTTGTCGTTCCTGGTTTGACGTCATAAACACACCCAGCGTTCGCCCAGACACTCCTCCGTTTCTCCAGCCACTCCCGCGTTTTTCCCAGAAACGGTAGCGTTTTTTCGCACACACCCATAAAACGGCCAGTTTCCGCCCAGAAACACCCACTTCCTGTCAATCACATTACGATCACCAGAACGAAGAAAAAACCGTGAGTAAAAAACCTAACTGCATAGCAAATTTACTTTGCGCAGTCGCACTGCGGACATTGCGCATGCGCACTAAGCGGAAAATCGCTGCGATGCGAAAAAATTTACCGAGCGAACAACTCGGAATGAACCCCGCAGATCTCTTGAACTGGACATTTTACTTCTATTAAAATTAATATATTAACAAACCTACTGTATCTCTTTCATATGCTGTCCATAACAATCTCACCAACTACATCACCCTTCCTTCTAAAGATGGTGTTATGAAGAAAAACCTCCTCTTCACACTAAGATTTCACACAGATCAATGAAAGCAGGTGGCCTGGCTATATATTCAAATGTAACAAATATTTGTATAAGGCTCATCTTTGTTCAGTGTGTGGATAGCTCTCCTTTCAGAGTGCTGTGGGCTGATATAGAATCAGTAGTACTGGCTACAGCTTCCCTCTCATATGGCTGCCCAGGGTACCTGTGCCTGACGCACCCCTAGATTACAATTTTATTAGATGATCACTGTACATTTGGACACACTGGTGGAGGATATACAATGTAGCACCACCTATCTCTCTGCTAATTTCTCAGTGAAGTAGCTTGACCTTCCCTCCTGCACTATCTCTCCATTTGAACAAAGAAAAGAGCAGATACAGCACGCCCAAACAGTGTTTTCAGAAATTGGAAGGCTGCCAACTAGGGGTTAACCCAATTCCCCTTAAGATAAAAATGTAATATATAATAAATATACACAGAATTTTGGGACTTGGAATTCCACTTTCTGCTGGAACTCTCAAGAGAGAGAAAAACACATTAAGGGCAGTTGGGACAGATCCAGTTTCCTGCACTTTGGGCCTTATTCAGATTCAGTTGTCATTTTGCAAAAAATCGCAAAGCTACAACTCTTTACCATGCGGGGGGCTGCCCATCACAGGGTAAAGCCTCCCCGCATGCCAGGTCCTGCCCCCTCCCCGCTAACATGCAAGCACATCGCTATACAGCAATGTGCTCACATGATTAAGGTAGCCCTCTGCTGCAGTTGGAGGGCCACCATCTTTTGGGTCATAGCGGCTGCTTGTGACATCAACGCAGTCGCTGCAGCCCGACCCCCCAACTGTCCAGACATGCCCCTACAATGGAGCATCGAATTGCTAAAATCGCCAAATAGCGATTTCGGCACTTTTGCATCTGACCCTGAATCAGGTCCTTTATCCACTTGACGCCCCTCCCCACATTCTTCCGCAGTAACTTTTAGTCTCTCTTCTACACTCCTCGACTTACTCCTTGAACTCAAGTTTATTAACTAACATTTTTGGTCTGCCTTCCTATTGCTTCCTCTTCCTCTCCAAAAGACACGTGTGTGTATTTGGTTTCTGACATATTGCCCTGCCATCCTTGTTATGTGATATGTTTTCAACAGTTCTGATACAGCTTCAGTTTAAATTATCTATTTTTATTCTAAGCCAACATTTTATCAGTATGGAAGAGTGGAACGATATGTACACTGGAATCTTAAGCAGGATATTATTAGTTTGCAGTGCTAGGTGATGATTGGAAAGAGGTTAGTATAAGTTAGGAGCTGTAGTAACATTTTGTGCATGCTACACAGGTAAGAAAAACATGGGGAAAGTACCATTTGTAAATGATTCCACAGATCCTCCTGGTCAGCATTTGAAAATGAAAATCTCTTCAAGTATGACTGTGATGAGACAAATGGAAGGTTCATTACTTCTCGAGGAGGTACGCAGACAGATCCACGTTGTATCAATGAATCAGATGTGTCTGTCTAGTCTTATATTGTCAAAGATTCATAAATTCCAAAAATGATTTTCTTAACTCACGCTGATCCCTTTGATGAAGAGGTTGTCTGTCAGGAAAGTAGAAACCATTCGGACTAAAGCAGCCGCCTGTAGTGAAAAGTAAATCACATTTAATTATGTGCACGTTAGTTATATTTCTTGAAATTAGAAAGTGGCATTTATTTAACAACAGCATTTGAGTTTTTGCAGACCGCTGTGTTAAAAGTTGGCAATTCTTCCAATATAAAAGCATTCTGATTGGCTCATTGTTTAGAATTCTCCCTATTGTTAAGTTATGATACTTTTATATGTAATTTTTTCTAACTTGTCATCTAGTAACAATGCATAACTAACCATTCAAAATAACTATCTAGAGTATGAATAGGTATGTGGATACAATTTGTACTATACAAAAGGTGTTTTTTGTTCTGTTTGGTTTTTTTTCACAAACCCCTATTTATGCAGATTTCTGACACGCTGTATTATATTAAAGCTTATTCATATGATATCACTTTTTCCCTGAACTGTCAGATGTGACTACTCTGTACCGGTAACACTATGCATTGGACTTTAATGTTAGAAATATATTTGTTGTTAGAAATTAGATTTGCATTGCCACTTATGGCATTGTGACACAGTATTATGGTGTTAACTACTGCCAGCTGAACTCGTAATCAATATATCTCGCTGTCATATTTTTGTGATATTTGGCTATATTCTGCAAGTATAAAATGTGAAAACCCATACACAGGTCTTTATGTAGAATTGCTATTGCCCTAAGCACTACATGTTAATGCATACTACCCTGGCAGTGCTGCTGTTTTGCTCTCCTGGCTTGCGCTCATGTGACCGGCGCTCGGGATCCCGAGCGCTCAAAATGACGGCCAATGGAATGCCAACCAAGAGGATCTATTCCCAATCATGGGTGTCCACGACACCTATAGAGTGGGAATAGAACCTGTGGTGAACGCAGCGAGCCCGCAACTTGGAATTACCCCCTATATGTAGTGTATCTATTTGAAAATGTGTTGATTATAGATTGTTTATATGGTGCAGCAACTTCAGATTCTGTTACCACTCATTGAGGAATCGTTACATACTGTAGGTTGATTTTTCCCCATAACTAGGAGTGCTCCTTCTGTATACGGGGAAGAAGGGGGTTCAAAATATATTTCTGTACATGGGACCCATTTAATAGTTGTACCACTGAAAGCAATGTAGCTTTCACAAAAATACAAATGCATGCAAGCACAACACTGGGAAATAAATTCCCCTGTAAATTTACAAATAGACCTTTACATTTACTAATCTGTGGTATTTATGTAATAAAGAGTCAAACATTGTTCACTTAAATAAACATTTTACTGATGGTGTATAATGGACAGCTTCTTGTTGTCCCACTAGGAGCAACTGAAAATACATTCTAGGACTACAGTATGGTGTAAATTGGAGGTTCCACCTTTTGGTTTTTCTTAGCTAAAAAGAGAAGTAACTTACCTTGTTGTATGTGAAGTCATCAAATAATAACTTTATATGATCCACTTTATTAATGTCTTCTTCTTTAACTGATACAGTCCTCGCAGATGTCAAAGCATCTTTTTCAAAAATATTTATCAAGTTGTGCAGCATAAAGAGCTCATTCTGCCAAGATCAAGTCAATATAATCACAATACTATGTTTACAATTGGTTGAATGTGCTATGCATATTTAGGGGGGTATTTATCAAAGCTTGGCGAGAGATAAAAGTGTGAGAGATAAAGCACCAACCAATGACCTCCTACAGTAATTGTCATTTTTCAAACACAGTCTGCAAAAAGGCAAAAGAAGACTGGCTAGTACTTTATCTCCCATATTTTCTCTCTTTCCAAGCCTAAACAAACACCCCTTAACTACTTAACGGACATTTTTTTTCCAAAAACTGCTCAGAAATTGTCAGATCTTTTTTATGAGTGAATTGGGTGAAGAACATGTGCTTAGACTTCTCAAAAATGATTTTATTTAAAAAAATAAATAAACATTTGTAAAATAAAATAAAAAATTCCCCCACACATCGGAACATCAGATAGTCACAACTGGAACATTGGTAACATCATGAACATTGACACTTTAATTTTGCCAGCAGCAAACACCAGGTACACACTGGGGGGGCTTGGGGCCAATTTCCCCAGCAACTGCTAATGTGTGCAGCCACCAGAAGGTGCCTTTGAGAGCGTCAGCTGTGGAAAAGTTCTCTTCCTGCAGCCGCACACACTGTGTATCTGACTGGTCGCATCGTTTGCAACCAGATCAGATAATGCACTTGCTGGTGTGGTTGCATACTATATGACCACGCCAGGCAAGTGGTTAATTATGCTATGAAATCACTGTAACATTTACTGTATACCTTGTGAGAGATGTCCTGGGAATCTGTATGAGGGTATCTATACCTTTTAGATTGTAAGCTCGCAAGAGCAGGGACTTCTTTCCTCATGTGCCTTTCCTTTTCTTACTTACACTATCTTATACTCCATACTCCCTTTGATGGCACCTAACCGCGGGTTTTCTATACCTGTGCTATATTGTCTTGAACTGTAAGTGCTGTTTTCTTGTTGCTCATTTGATTATGTACTGTGTAATGGGCGCTGCGGATCCCTTGTGGCGCCATATAACTAAAGGATAATAATATAGTACATTTCTGTTATATGTGAATTCAATTCCAGGGATTCTTATATGGAAAGTGGAAGCTAACTTTCTACTGTAGTCAGCTCAAGTAAAAAATTATTAACTGGGTCCCTGGGGAAGAGTGAGTGGGTCTCTATTCCATGAGGCTAGTTCTAGTTTTCTGGCAATCCTGTAAGGTAACAGTCTGATGAACAGGCTGCAGCTATGGTGCTGAGATAAAGGTAGGAAAATCAGAGAGAGTAATCCTGGGGCTGGGAGACCTCTGCAGTTGGAAAACTTCAACTTTTTCGTTTTTCTTTACCTTGCATGTGTTGGACACTAGGAGGCATATTTATCACAATCTGAGATGCTGATGTGATGTGATAAATTCGCCCCAATTTGCAATGCGATATGAATACATTGTAGCGATGTATCAATCATCACATGCAGGGACAGAGCTTGCAAAAAAGCTCTGTCCATGCGAATCCAGTTACTGCAACTTTCAGGGTATTTTTCATGAAAAATACCCTAAGATTGTACCGCACATACACCGCCTTTATACTTATAAGCCCAGTGATTGGTGTATTTCTCCTCCGGTCAGCTGATAGCCTGGCTCCTGGTCTGTGACCCCGTTCAGCTGTGCTGTAAACTAGCAACACATATGTGCTAAAGTGAGATGCCAGTTTAAAGCATAGCTGACCAGGGTCACAGAGCAAGAGCCCTGACAACCAGCTGACCGGAGGAGAGACTCACCGATCACCGGATCCCTGGGAGTAGGTGAGTATTTATTTTTATTTTTTTCAAACTACTTTTTTTTTTTTTTTTTTACAGTGATCAGTTTGTGGTGTATTTAGATGATAAATATAGCATTATTCTCACAGGGCTCTCTCCAGTATTTTTTATTTATTTATTATTACTTTGGTCAGTTAGCATTTCCCATTACAAGTATGGGAAATTCGATTTGATTACTAGATAAAAATGTAAATTTAAGGGCTTGGAGGAAAATTTTATTAATTCTCCTACAGTTACTGTACCTTTTAGTACATTTAGGTGATATTAACTAGAATAATGTGAAAAGGTGTGAAACTCGAAGGGGCTGATGAAGAGTTGAACATATTGTTTCTTTGCAACAACTTCTTTTTTTTTATTATCATTTACTCCAAATTGACTTCCAACTCCTGAATGTTTATTTGCAGTCACACTGGCCAAGCAGTGTTTGAGTGGAAATTAATCGTTTGTGGTAAAAGTATGGGACAAATTGATAACAGATAGTCAACTTTATAGCATGGGCCGTGATGAGATAAAAGTCATTTTCCAAGCTTAAATAATTATTGACTGATTCATCTTAGCAGTCAAAACATTGTCTATTTTAATACTGTTCTACTACTGTACTTTTTCCCTTACTCAATTCTGACACCTTTTGTCTTACACTTGCATTTTGTTACATTATTTTGTTAGTTTTGAGACTGTCTGGGATATTGAGAGCACATTTATGTAGGGGTGAATAGGGTAATGATGAAATAAAAATGATGCCAATGCATCACAATGAAAAGACGGTATATGGAGTGAGAGAACTGGCCCTTGCTGTATAAATGGCACAGCTTGACCTGCACAGTGTCTGAGACAATTATTCCCAAACACACACCTACCCTAACATTAATGTCCATTCTGAGGTGAAATGGCTTTGCAGAAACCTGGAGGAAGCTACACCCTGCAATGTGAAACCAAAGTGAAGAGAAGCTCCATAATTGTCCATAAAAGCTAGTATAGCAAATGTCGGGAAAATCTGCTATAAAATTGTTTCCTTTTTAGAGATAATCACAAAGATACACTTGACATATTCAGTGACCCCTTTTACCAGCCTCTGGATTTGTTATCATTGCACTTTAATATAAATACTTCAAATTATAGATTTTACCCTCAGAGGCTCATTCGTCACACAGCGTTTAAGTATGCTGAGGAAATGCTCACTGTCCAGTAATTAGCGTGACTGGTACCATCCTTCCCTCTGCTAATGGACAGTGCCTTGCAGAAACGTTTAGCACTAAGTGAGGAACCCTTATACCAGTGGTTCCCAAACTTTTTTGGATCACGGCACCCTAGAGTATCAGAATTATTTTCACGGCACCCCTAGGCTATACATTTTTTATTGATACATTTTGAAAGAAATATTAAATTGTGTTTATATGTCAACCCTAGGTTCAGTTGTGTAGTGAGGGACAGGATTCGCTTCTGTGTGTGCACATATTTTATGTTTGGCAGCCACCAGCACTGGTTTTGCCTATTACATTGACCATAAATAATTAGAATTTGTCCTGGACCACAATCCGAGGCACCCCTGCAAATGCGCTGAGGCACCCCAGGGTGTCTTGGCACTGGGAAACCTGCTTAAAGTGTGCCATCTTCTACAGTATAAGGCAGTGGTTTTCAAACTGTGGGGCAGACGTATTAACCTGGAGAAGGCATAAGGAAGTGATAAACCAGTGATAAGTGCAAGGTGATAAACGCACTAGCCAATCACCTCCAATATGCAAATTGACAGGGGCTGACTGGCTGGTGCATTTATCACCTTGCATTTATCACTGGTTTATCACTTCCTTATGCATTCTCCAGGGTAATACATCTGCCCCACAGTTTGAAAACCACTGCCTTATACTGTAGATAATGGCACACTTTAAGCAGGTTTCCCAGTGATTGCAAAATGCCACTTTAATCGATGTTTATTATTGTGTGAACATTTTTTTTTAATAAGGATAAATGTAATTATTACAGTACTTGAAAGGTAATTCACAGAAGCAGAAGAACATAGATATGCAGTGTTATTGACACTTAATTTTCTTTAGTGGTATCACACACGTACGTACACATTTGCACTTTTGAGCTTGGGTTAGTTAATCACTGTGGGGCTCTTACTGATGCCTCAATTGTGGAGTTTCATGTGGGCTAATGCGTTAAAGCATCTAACTTTGGGCCTCAGAGAGCTGCACAAACCTCATGGTCTGCGTACATCTCTGATTGTGAGTGGACTGTGCATGTGCAGAATGGGTCCTGTGTGATCGCACAAAGTACCCCTAAGCCAAAGCCTGAGAGACAGGGAGTGGCTACTTGGGTAAGCTTCAACATGCTGCCAACATCATGGGTGATAGTTACGATGGCGATGCGCTGCTGCGTTTTTGGATGCAGCACACAGGTTGCAGATGCGGACAGGAGACAACTATACAGATCCCGCCTAATGCATTAGCATCTATACCAGTGGTTCTCAAACTGTGTGCCGTGGCACCCTGGGGTGCAGCGAGGCACTTGCAGAGGTGCCTCGGATTTGTGGTCCAGGAACAATTCAGTTTTTATATGGTCAATGTAATAGACAAAACCAGTGCTGGTGGCTGCCAACTATAAAAAATGTGGACAAATCGAAGTAAATTTTGTCCCTCACCACATAACTGAACCTAAAGATGACATATAAACACAATTAATTTAATTAAATATTTCTTTCTAAATTTCTCAATATAAGCTTTTGGCCTAAGGGTGCCATGAAAAACATTTTTGATACTCTAGGGCGCTGTGATTTAAAAAAGTTTTAGAACCACTTATCTATACACAAAGTCGCAGCAGCGGGGTGGTCTGCAGCCATCTCTGAATCAGACCCTTTTCTTCCGTAATTGGCAAACAAGATTCCTAGTGGGATAAGATATTCTGAGTAACTGGATGCCTTGAGAACCAGTGTAGCAAAAACTTGTAATACATTTTTTACTTTTGCCACGGTGCGCATTCCTATCACGGCTGTGCAAATCTCCTATACAGATAGGTAATGAAAAGCTCATGGTAGAAAACTAGGGGTCTGCGAGTTTATAGAAATGCCCTACAAGCCCTTCCCTGGTGTACATCTGTGCGTATGCATGTGCAACGACTGAGACACCTACTTTGAGTCGCACCTTTATAACATATATATTATAGATATAATTATATGACTATACAAGAGAGCGCAAAATAATGAGAAGATAGAAACAATTTATTAAAATATTAAAAATGTTGATCATATAAAAACAACAATGTTGCTGAATATATAGAGCTTTAAAGTCCACTGACCATCACTGATAAACTACCAATTGAACAATAATGTCCCATGTGATTTATAATTGAATGTCCAGTTGTTCCTTATGGACAAAAATTGAATATTGATATACAGAGTACCCCACTTCAGACTCTATACAGGAACATTGAAGAGCAGAAACACAGTGATTTGAAGATACCTCTGCAAATGATGTGATCACATATGCTTACTTGTTGTGCTTATTTGAAAGCCGCCTGAAAGGAGTATGTTTTTGAAGTCTCCTAGCCAGCGTCTTGCTTCGCTGCTCACCCCCCCACACACACACATCCGTCAAGACGGCTGAACGCTCACCGCAAATGAGATGATGAAATAGCCGTGTCCTATGGTACAAGGACAGCCGGACAATGCGGGAGCAGCGGTGTAGAGACGATGGCAGGTCCCAAGTGTGGCAGTGTGCGGACGTTGGCAGGTCCCGGGGGGGAGCAGACGCGGCTCAGATGCAGCGGGGAAATCGGCTGTGCGCCTGAACTCAGGTGTGCAGAGGCGGTCAGGAACGTAGAAATTGTGGCTCCAGCCCTAATTGACGCGTTTCTCCGACGTAGGGGCAGTCGGTTTCATCAGAATAGGTTCCTAAGCTTTGGAAGTAGCTGATATTTAGGAACCTATTCTGATGAAACCGACTGCATATGTTATATGCATTTTTCATCATTGGGTGATACATAGGGGCCCTTGCAAACTTTTGCCTTGGGGCCTTCAATATACTGTATCTAGTTATGCTCCATAATGTTACATAATATGAACCGAGGCATTGTACTGTGGCATAATGTGAAGTGGAGGCACTATTGTGTGGCATAATGTGAACAGGAGGCACTAATGTGACATAATAAGGACTGGGCACACTGTATGGCATAATGTAAATCGGGGGTACTGTGTGGCATAATGTGTACTGACAGCCCTACAATGTGACATAACATGAACTAGGGCACTACTATGGTTCATAAAATAAACTAGAGCATTACTATGGGGCATAACATTAACTATGGCACTACTATGCTTCAGAAAGTTAACTAGGGCACTATTATAGGGCATATCATTAACAACTGAAGCAGAGACGTGTCTCTCTGGAAGCATTGGGACAGGTGCTTTTAAAAATGTTGCTATATGGCCCACAAACTTCTGGTTATTCCCCTGACGGTCCACTCTGCTGGAAAGGGATACAGAGATTCCTCTCCATCAATATTATAGCCTGTAAGCCTATCCAGATGGTGTCAACTATAGGAGTCAACTCCAAAAAGGGAGTGGTAAATTGCTCCATCAGCAGACTCCATTAAGATTTCTGTGACATTTACTACAATGGGTTTTCTAAAATAGTCCCAACACTTAAATTAGCCAATACCATGCAGAAATAGCCAACGCCACATAGTTTCATTGACAGTAAAAGTTGAATTAGCCATGTAAAGATTGTATCGTGCTTACCAGCTTCAGGTTGGGGTCAATGAAGCTAGCGCCAATGTATTCCATGTATGAGGCAAATCCCTCATTCAGCCATATATCATTCCACCACTTCATAGTAACAAGGTTTCCAAACCACTGGGGAAGAAAACAAATAAAATATCATTGGCTTGTAGGATCTTGTACAGACATTACACGGCACTTGCTTACTAATTTCATTATGTCCCATCACTCCCATGATTAATTTTGGCCTTAAGTACAGCTGATACTATATACTATATTTAATGAAAGCGGCGGACATAAGTTGTTAGGATTTTTTAATGTGTCATTGACACTTTTGCACTCTTCAGATAATTCTCCTTGGCACTCCTAGGTGCACTTCTACCAGAGCAGACAGTAGATGTTCAACTTGATGTGTTCAAGGTACTTCAGGTGCATGGGTATACAGCTACAACTATTTTTGTAACTCCCAGTATGGAACTGGTTAATTTGTGATTAATAACGTTGTTACTTTGTATCCATAAAAATAGCACTATGTGTGCTTAAAGAACATCCTTAAGTGGAGCTCCAGCGGTACATATATACCTATGGACGGTAATAATCTACTTTACTGGACTTTTTTATTGCAATATTGACATTGGTGTGTTTTAAAGTTTTTAGCATATATTATGCTGTGCATTATTATATAATTAATTAAGTGAATAAAAAATCTTTTAATGTTAGATAAAAGTTAATCCATATATGCGCTTCCTTGTGATATTTTTAAGATAACACAACTTGTGTAACTCAAAAAACTAAACTGCAGGTAAAGTACACACTGGGACGGGCGCCCAGCATCCTCTACGGACTAGGAGAAAAGGATTTACCGGTAGGTATCAAAATCCTGTTTTCTCATACGTCCTAGAAGATGCTGGGGTCCACTTCATGACCATGGGGTTTATACCAAAGCTCCAGTACGGGCGGGAGAGTGCAGATGACCCTGCAGCACCGATTGACCAAACTTGAGGTCCTCATCGGCCAAGGTGTCAAACTTAGAATTTTGCAAATGTGTTTGACCCTGACCAAGTAGCTGCTCGGCAAAGTTGTAATGCCGAGACACCCCGGGCAGCCGCCCAGGAGGAGCCCACCTTCCTAGTAGAAAGTGCCTTTACCGACATCGGTAACGGCAATCCAGCCGTAGAATAAGCTTGCTGAATCGTACCTCTGATCCAGCGCGCAATAGTCTGCTTGGAAACAGGACACCCAATATTGTTGGGAGCATACAGGACAAACAAAGCCTCTGTTTTCCGTATTCGAGCTGTTCTAGCGACATAAATCTTCAAAGCTCTAACCACATCTAGAGACTTTGACTCAGTGAACGTGTCAGTAGCTACTGGCACCACAATAGGTTGGTTTATGTGGAAAGAGGAAACCACCTTTGGAAGAAAATGTTGACGAGTTCTCAACTCTGCCCTATCTTCATGGAAGATCAGGTAAGGGCTCTTGTGGGACAAGGCCCCCAATGCAGACACCGGCCTTGCAGATGCTAACGCCAAAAGCATCACCACTTTCCAAGTGAGAAACTTCAACTCTTTCTTGTAGAGGCTCAAACCAACCCGATTAAAGGAACTGCAACAACACATTAAGGTCCCATGGTGCCACCAGAGGCACAAATGGAGGCTGGAAGTGCAGAACCCCTTTCACGAAGGTCTGAACCTCTGGAAGAGAGGCCAATTGTTTTTGGAAGAACACTGACAAGGCCGAAATCTGGACCTTGTTTGATCCCAATCGGAGGCCCGCCTCCACACCAGCCTGCAGAAAATGGAGAAAACGTCCCAACTGAAAATCTTCCTTAGGAGCCTTCTTGGATTCACACCAAGATACATATTTTCTCCAAATACGGTGGTAATGTTTCGATGTTACTCCTTTCCTGGACTGAATAAGAGTGGGGATGACTTCCTTGGGAATATCCTTTCGGACTAGGATCCTGCGCTCAACAGCCATGCCGTCAAACGTAGCCACGGTAAGTCTTGATACACGCACGGCCCTGCTGTAGCAGGTCCTCTCGAGGAGGAAGAGGCCGAGGGTCTTCTATGAGCAACTCCTGAAGATCCGGGTACCAAGCCCTCCTTGGCCAGTCTGGGGCAATGAAGATTGCACGAACTCTTGTTCTTATTATCTTGAGAACTTTTGGGATTAGCGGAATTGGAGGGAAGACATACACCTGAATACCCACTGGGCCACCAGCGCATCCACTGCTATTGCTTGCGGGTCTCTCGACCTGTAACAATATCTCTGAAGCTTCGTGTTGAGGCGAGATGCCATCATGTCTACTTGAGGAACTCCCCAAAGACTTGTCACCTGTGCGAAGACTTCTTGGTGGAGGCCCCACTCTCCTGGATGGAGATTGTGTCTGCCGAGGAAGTCTGCTTCCCAGTTGTCTACTCCCGGAATGAAAATCGCAGACAGAGCCTTTAGATGATTTCTGCCCAGAGGAGAATCTTCGTCACCTCTGCCATTGCCGCTCTGCCTGTTTATGTACGCGACTGCTGTTACATTGTCCGACTGGATCTGCACGGGATGATCTTGAAGAAGATGTACCGCTTGTTGAAGGCCGTTGTAAATGGCTCTCAATTCCAGCACGTTTATGTGAAGGCAGGCTTCCTGACTTGACCATTTTCCTTGGAAGCTTTCCCCCTGAGTGACAGCTCCCCAGCCTCGGAGACTTGCATATGTGGTTACCAGGAGCCAGTCCTGAATCCCGAATCTGCGTCCCTCTAGTAGGTGAGATTCGTGTAGCCACCACAGGAGTGAAATCCTGGCTTTCGACGACAGGATTATCTTCCGGTGCATGTGTAGGTGGGAACCCGACCACTTGTCCAACAGGTCCCACTGGAAAACTCTGGCATGGAACCTGCCAAACTGTAAGGCCTCGTAGGCCGCCACCATTTTCCCCAACAACCGAATGCACTGATGGATCGACACACTTCAATATCTGTTGTACCATTTTCTGGAATTCCAGAGCCTTTTCCACCAGAAGAAAAACTCTCTGGACTTCTGTGTCCAGGATCATCCCGAGAAAAGACAATCTTGTCGTCGGGGCCAACTGTGACTTTGGATAATTTATGATCCAACCGTGTTGTTGGAGTATAGACAGGGAGAATGTGATGCTCTGTAACAACTGCTCCCTGGATCTCGCCTTTATCAGGAGATCATCTAGATAAGGAATTATATTGACTCCTTTTTGACGCTGGAGAATCATCATCTCCGCCATCACCTTGGTGAATACCTGCGGCGCCGTGGAGAGACCGAAAGGCAACGTCTGGAATTGATAATGGCAATCCTGAACTGCGAATCTCAGATAAGCCTGTGAGGAGGATAAATGGGAACATGCAGGTAAGCATCCTTTATGTCTACTGACACCATGTAATCCCCCTCCTCCAAACTGGAAATCACTGCCCTCAGTGATTCCATTTTGAACTTGAATCGTTTCAAGTAGAGATTCAGATTTTTTAGGTTTAGGATCCGTCTGACCGAGCCGTCCGGCTTCGGAACTACAAAAAGGCTTGAATAAAACCACGCCCCTTGTTGTGACAAAGGTACCAGGACTATGACCTGATCCTGACATAATTTTTGGATTGCTGCTGTTACTGCTTCTTTTTCTGGAAGAGAAGCTGGCAAGGTCGATTTGAAAAATCGGCATGGGGGAAGTCTTGAAACTCCAGCCTGTACCCCTGGGACACTATTTGTAACACCCAAGGATCCAGGCCAGACAGAATCCAGTCTTGGCTGAACAGTTTGAGACGTGCCCCCACCCAAGCGGCCTCCCGCAAGGGAGCCCCAGCGTCATGCTGAAGATTTGGCAGAAGTAGGGGTAGACTTCTGCTCCTGGGAACCTGAAGCCACTGGGGACTATTTATTGGGCCGAAAGGACTGCATGTAAGAGTGATATGTCCTTTTTGCCGGTGCAGGCGCAGAGGGCAAAAATGTCGACTTACCTGCGGTACCCGCAGAGACTAACGCATCTAGTCCATCGCCAAATAAGGCCTCACCTTTATATGGGAGAGCCTCCATATTTCTTTTGGAATCTGCATCCGCGTTCCACTGGCGAAGCCACAACGCCCTCAGAGCCAATACTGCCATGGTAGCGGCTTGTGAACTCAAGAGTCCAATATCTTTCATCGCTTCTAGCATGTATGCGGCAGCATCTTTGATATTACCTAACTTAAGGAGTATCTCATCTTTATCAATCGTGTCAATTTCTGATGACACGCTGTCTGACCATTTTTCAATAGCGCGACTCACTCATGCGCAAGCAGTTGTGGGCCTGAGCAGCATACCATTGGTAACATAAATGGATTTCAATGTAGTTTCCATTTTCCGGTCAACTGGCTCCTTTAGTGAAGCCGTGCCAGGTGCAGGGAGAATTACCTTCTTTGTCAACCTGGACAGTGACTCCCATTTTTTCCTGTCCTCTACCGGGAAAGGATAAGCCATTTGAATTCTCTTGGGAATACGAAATTTCTTTTCGGGATTCACCCACATCCCTTCAAAGAGAGTATTAAGCTCGTGGGAAGGAGGGAAAGTGACCTTAGATTTCTTTTCTTTATAGAAATAAGCCTTCTCCTGAGGTACAGGAGTGGCTTCCAGAACTTCCCTTATAGCTACAATCATATATTGTATATTTTTCGCCAATTTATGATCTATTTCCCTGGAGTCACTATCGTCGACACAGGAATCAGTGTCCGTGTCGGTATCAGTATTCACAATATTCGCAAAAGGTCTCTTATGTGACCCAGAGGGGTCGCCTGCGGATGGAAGAACAGAACCCTGAAAAATCACATCTTCCACAGATTTTCTCCAGCATTCAGCATAAGATTCAGACTTATCTAATCTCCTATTGATATGATGCATACTATCACGTATTTCTTTCACCCATGCAGGCTCTTGGTGTGCCAGCAGCGCCACCACATTTCAACTCTGTGTCCCTAAAATGGCTTCCTCCGGGGGAAGAACTCCCTGCCTCAGACATGTCATACACGTGTACAACACCCACGCAGACACACTGGGACTTATAGAGGACAGACCCACAGTAAAATCTGTCAGAGGGACACAGTTTAGGAGCAGCCAGTTCACAACCCCAGCGCCAGTATCTAATGCCTGTGAACACAGAATGCCCACTGAGATGCAGCGCTTTTTACACAGTAAAACACACTTGTAAAGCACCAAATTCACTTGAACCCCCCCCCCCCCCCCGTTTTGCACCCTGATACTTGTAGTCAGAAGTGAAGGAGGACAAGCGATGTCTCTGCAGCCTGAGGAGAGAGAGAAAATGGCGCTGAGCAGTGTGCTGGCTGCCTGAGGAAGAAGCTCCGCCCCCGCAATGGCGCGTTTTTACCTCAGAGACTTTGCATAATATTTATACTGGCGGGGGTAGGGCTGTGCCTGGGCATCTTATGCCCCCTAATTGCCAGTTTATATAGGTATTTTTGCTGCCCAGGGCGCCCCCCCTGTGCCCTGCAGTGCCTGTGTGTGTGGGCAGCAATGGCGCGCTGCGCTCCCGCCAGCCGCGTGGTACCTCAGCCGTCACTTTACTTGATAGAAGATCTGTCTTCTACTCACCTGTCTTCTGACTTCTGGCTCTGTGAGGGGGGTGACGGCGTGCTGTGGGAGTGAGCATCTAGACACGGCTAGTGTTCAGTACCCTTCAGGAGCTAATGGTGTCCTGTCAGCCAGAAGCAGAGCCATGAAACTCGTCAGGAAGTTAGTTCCTACTTCTGCCCCCTCAGTCCCACGAAGTAGGGAGACTGTTGCCAGTAGTTCTCCCTGAAAATAAAAAACCTAAGTCTTTCAGAGAAACTCTGTAGAGCTCCCCTAGAGTGCATCCAGTCTGCCTGGGCACATTTCTAAAACTGAGGTCTGGAGGAGGGACATAGAGGGAGGAGCCAGTTCACACCCATTGAAAAGTCTTAAAAGTGCCCATGGCTCCTGCGGAACCGTCTATACCTCATGGTCATGAAGTGGACCCCAGCATCCTCTAGGACGTATGAGAAAACAACAAAATGTGCAAGTACACCTATTTAGGATCACAAGAAGATGTAGCATGTGTACTTAGTCATCTTCTGATGGGGTGAGACAGAGGTGATTATTCAATCTTTATCATTCTGGAACTTCTCTCTGCAGCATTTGATACTGTGGACCACTGAGTGCCACTTAGTTGGTTCAATCCATGGTCACCGAGAGTGTCATCAGGATTATGCAGCAGCCATGGTTTTTTGCCATGCCAAGTTCCATTGTGTTCCACATACTGTACAGACTCAGTCTGACAAAGATATACAAGTGTCGCATATCAAATTGATCAGCACAGCTACCTAGTGAGTCCTAGACACATCACATTATGAATAAGACGCATTATCAGCAAAATACAGACATCTTGCACGTATTGTGGCTAGAAGTATGAGGCCACACCTGTAAGAAATGTTGGCCCAAATAGCCAGTTCCATCTGTAGATCCGTCCTGGATCTACAGTTTCAACCTCAGGACCAAACAATAGTTGACCCAGTGGACCCCAGTTGGCAGTGCACCGCCATAGAAGTTCCGATATGAGCTGTTCATGTAGCTACATTGTTTATAAACTGTCCTGCAATTTATATGCATGTGACTGTGGATAGATGGAAAAGCATGAGATTAAGGGGTCTATTTACTAAGCCTTGGATGGAGATAAAGTAACAGCAAATCAGCTCTTACCTGTAATTTTTCAAACCAAGCCTGTGGCATGGCAGTTAGGAGCCGATTGGCTGGTACTTTATCTCCGTCGACTTTTATCTCCAGCCAAGGCTTAGTAAATGGACCTGTAGGTGGACAAGGAGCCCAATTCAGAGATGTAAACAAAACCATTGTCTGTGTGATCTCTTATGTGAGATCTGCGCGTGTGCAGATCTCGTTCTGCAACATCCCTCGTAGTCCCCTGCACGCCACAGCCTGGTTGACAGCAGAGTGGCGATGGGGAGTGTTTGTCAAAATAGGGGCATCTCAGCCTTGTTTTGTAGGCACGCAGAGGACAGGGTCTGCTTCTTCAGATGCAGATTTACTGGCCTCTTCAGTGTGACTGCACCAGACATCCTGAGTAACCTGAGGGTTTCTCTGATGTCCAATGTTCTTGTAGATGATCTCATGCTGCATCTTCACACGGAGCAGCGGATCAGAGATACCGGCAGGAAGTGTCTATTTATACAAGAGGCCTCCTACGTCATTAACATATTATCGCCTGGGTCTGTGTACAAAGATGCAGCGGCTGTGTGATCTGCATCCATCTCTGAATCCGGCACCAGAGTATTTAAGCTTAGGCAACATTTGTATATCCATGCAACTGGGAGGAATGAGGCTATATTAGCATATAGAATTGATGTGAAGTTAATTTCACACCAATTGTGGTGTTCAGTTCACCTCTACAGATGTGTCCTCATACATAACTGCTGCAGTCGCGGCAAACAGCCCCTCATGGCATGCCAGATCCCGTGATACTCTGCTAGTGTCTGGCAAAAATGAGTCTTAGTCGCAACGTGATGTGGCTAGGACGCACCAGGAGACTGTTCTGATTAATTTGGCACTTGTGTATATCAAATTAATCATCATAGTTTCCTGGTGCGTCTTACTCGCATTGCGTTGCTACTGAGATGCATTTTTGGCAAAAACAAAACGCCAGACTCTAGTGGAGTTGCACGGGACCTGGCGCGAATGCATCTCACGCTGCGTGACGTATTGATGCTAGATGTATCTGTATAAACAAATGTACAGCCGCCTGGAATAGAAGTAAAACCGGATAGTTTTGCAATTGCAAATTCCTGACAACTAGGGGTATATTTACTAAAAGTTGTGGGTTTTTTAAATAAAGTATTAAAAAAAATACAAATCGATGTTATGTTTCGATGGCTATATCACACATTTACTAACAGACAATTTTTTTATATTGATTTTTATCGTTGGTAAATTAGTATTTCAGCCCCAGGAACACAACATCGATTAGAACAATTTGATATAGATAAAAATCTATTAACATTAGTAAGTATATCCCTAGTCACATATGGAAAGAATACAAAGCTTTATTCTTTCAGAGTATAATAACTTTGATCAGAAAAGGTCTTTATAATAGACTGTGATTATTAGCAGAGTACCATCTATTGACTTTTTAATGAGGGGTTAACAATGAAATTAATAAATATCTGAGACATTTTACCACATGCCTGGTGTCCTATCTCATGTGCAACAATCAGGCAAGTCAAAGCTTTAGAGTTGCTGAACTTCTGGTTGGGGTTATAAGTCAACGAGAGTTCCTGAAAAGTAATTAATCCCCAGTTTTCCATTGCAGCGACATCAAACTCAGGCATTGCTACCAAATCTAGAAAAGAGGAAAAAGAAGATTTCATTATTATATTAACTTATCACTTATTTCTCAGCTGTAATATATGTTAGTGGTATTAGACATGTAGGCATCACCATAAACATAGAAAATGCAGACATGGGAAACAAATTTACAACAAGCCCTAATGAAAATATCTGGTCTCTTGTGAAACATCCTCTCTAAAATGCTATGGGGCCGACGCAGAGTTGAACATACGTTTGCAGAACGCATCTTGGGTGTTTTTGCACTGTGCATAATCCGGAACCGGCCATATTCATGTACGGCAATGCAGAGTCATATTCATCTTGGTTGCATCTCCACTTCTGACGGAAGAGCCATAACTGTTCTTTTTCACCTAAGTATCAGAATTCCGGGATACAAAGAGTCGGTGGGAAAAGCCTATGTGCCTGTTTTCAGGAAGATTTTTTTCCACTAAGTATCAGAATCAGCTTTATTGGCCGGGTATACTTGCGTAGACTAGGAATTGTTTGCGGTTACAATGCATCGCCAAATAACAACATGGAGGGGGGGTTACTTAACATGGTTCGGTACATAACGTGTAGACATAAATACATAACATACATTACTATGGGAACACCGTGCAAGATAGCATCTCAGTTCATAGCTCCAGGCATTTTAGACATTGTTTAGTAGATGAACAGCTAGTGGGAAGAAGCTTTTAGAGGTTCTGGTCGACTTGGCGGGAATGGACCTGTATCACCTGCCTGATGGGAGAGTTTCAAACAGGACGTGGCCAGGGTGTAGCTTGTATAGGCTACAAGTGCACAATGATGATGATGATGACAAGTATCAAACTATACATATATATACGGTTGGGGAATTTGCACCTTGAATGGGGCTGGTGCAGCTTTTGATGGTGTAACGGATGATGGCGTCTAAAGACGCACAAAGTGGTGTCTCAGTCCTTGCACATGCAGAAGCATGCTTGTATACCAGGGAAGGCCTTGTAGCAGCATTTGCATGAAGTCACGGTAGCAATACCAGCAAAAGACGCCTACATGGACGCTGAGCGTCTGACTCTGAATCAGGTCTTCAGCTGTCTGCATTGCAGATGATATGTAACCTCTCTAGCAGTCTAACATGTACACACACCACAGGCAAGAAGTGTAGGGGCTGGATTTAAGCTGCCTATGGGATGCAGTCATGATACCATAAGTTGGATCCCGGCGCCAGAATCCCAACACGCGGCCATAATGCCAACACCGGAACTCCGACATCAGCCAGAATCCTGACACCGGACGTCCCGATCGTAAGTCTGCAGCCCACTGTTAGTGTGAGTCCACGGTGGGGGGGTGTTAGGTTTAGGCCCCCCCGGAGATGGTTAGGGTCAGGCTGTGGGAGAGTTAGGGTTAGGCTGCAGCTAGGGGTGTTAGGTATGGGCACCTCTGGGGAGGGTTAGGCTGTGGGGGAGGGAGGGTTAGGTAGGCTGTGGGGGAGGTAGGGTTAGTATTAGGCTGCAGAGAGGGGGGTTGGATTTAGGCACCCCTAGTAGAGGGTAAGGCTGTGTGAGTGGGGGGGGGGGGGGGGGGTAGGTTTTGACTGAAGCAACACAATTCCAGACCTGTATGAACTTTTCCAAATTTTATCTTTTATATCCTGTTTCTCCACATTTTCTCACTTTGTATATCAATTTACTCTATTACTCTTAGTCCTGGGAGTCATAACTAGGTTCTCAGAGTCACAATAGAGCACAGTAACCATTCTCATCTTTAGTTGCTAAAAGCCTGCCTCCAAATCTAGGGCCATAGGGAGGGGTGTGCGAGCAGCGCCATCGCGCAGGGCCCTGGGGGCAGATAATGTAGCTGCCCAATGGCCCCTGCATGTGAGAGCATCCGGGCAGCAATGTATTTTTTTATGCCTGCGTTTCCATGTGTCACGTGTTGGTGGGCTGGGGCACACACGGCCCTGCTCTGGTGCTGTTCTCATATTCTGCCAGTTTTCTGGTACCCAGCTCCCTTGTTCCATTCTGCCAGTGATTCCCTTGTGCCTCACTGTTATCTGTTCATTCTGGCAATATTATCTTTATGTCTCATTGTTATCTCTTCATTCTGCCGGTGATATGCTCATGCCTCATTGTCCTCTATTCATTAGGACAGTGAAACCCTTGTGCCCCATTGCTAAGTGTTTGTTTTGCCAGTGAAATGCTCATGTTTCATTGTTATTTATTCATTGTCATCTTTTCTGGCTAGTCACATCTGACACTCACTTAGGAGGTTGTGGTCTGCGTGGTGTTAATAGCCCACACTTTCTTGCAGGGGTGCTAGGTGAATATTTGCACCACAGAGATTCTGGGTCTTATTCAGGTATGTTAGCAAACCAAAAAAGCACACAAATGGGCAAAACCATGTTGCACTGCAGGTCAGGCAGATGTAACATGTGCAGAGAGAGAGAGATTTAGGTAGGATGTGTTCAAACTGAAATCTAAACTGCAGTGTAAAATTTAAGCAGCCAGTATTTACCCTGCACAGAAACAATATAACCCACCCAAATGTAACTCTCTCTGCACGTGTTACATCTGCTAACAAACCTGAATAAGCTTGACTGATTGAATTGGATCCATTACATCCTTGTGAATTCCTCGTACATGCCCCCTGTTGCCCAAACTGCAGATACACAATGCAAGGATTCCTAATGTTAGTTTAGTAAACAATACTGAGCATTCCCTGCATTACTTTTGTCAGGGAAATGCATTTATAGTTGAGAAATATACAGCACGATATAAGTCACATATGGGCAGATTTAACAATGAGAGATACTCTGAATGATAAATGGCGCACCAGTCAATCAGCTACTAACTGACAATTTTCAAGCACGTGACAGGAGCTGATTGGCTGCAGCACCATTTATCATTTGTAACAAGTGATTAACAAGACTATCTCTCATTGTTAAATCAGCCCCATACTTGTGCTGTACTTTCCCTGACAGACAGTATTGTGCGGCAGTACTCTGTATAAAGCATTGACTATTTGTTGTGTATGCTGCTTGTAAACTAGAGAATAATACTGAGAATTAACATTATCTAAAAAACACAACTGTCTTAGCATCTATCATCTCCATTCAGCTGATGGATTCACTGAGCTCATTTCTTGTATTTGTTGCCATCTCCACTAGTAGGTTGAGCCTACTGAGATTAAGGGGTCTATTTACTAAGCCTTGGGTGGAGATAAAGTAGGCGGAGGTAAAGTACCAGCCAGCCAGCTCCTGTCATTTTTCAAACCCAGCCTGTGACCAGGGGCGTATCTACCCATTGGCCAGGATGGCACTTGCCAGGGACGTCAGTCGAGCAGGGGGCGCCGCCCAACGGTGTCTCCCTCGGCCAATGGGTGGAATCCCTTAAGCCGTAGTGTCTGGCAATACCTGCTATGCCGAGCTGCCTGTGCATTACCTGGGATGGAGGACAGGATCGCTCAGCAGCCAGGAGCTGGCGCCAGTGTCTGGCACCGCAATGTACTACAGGGAAGAAACTGAAAATAAACTACAACTCCCAGCAACCCTTGCTGTCGGGAGCTCCCAGCGACAAGGGCTGCTGGGAGCTGTAGCTTATTTTCAGTTTCTTCACGTAGTTTGGTGTGGTGCCGGACACCGGCGCCAGCTCCTGCCTGCTGAGCGATCCTCCACCCTCCATCCCAGGCAGCTTGGCCCAGCAGGTATTGCCAGACACTACGGCTATCTGCTGGGATGTTGTGGGGTGGGGACTAGGAATATTTGCTGTGTGGGGAGGCTATGTATATGCTGGGAGTTGTGGAGACTACTACTATGTGCTAAGGGCGGACTACAGCTGTGCTGGGAGGGGGATGGGGACTATGGCTATGAGCTTGGGGAGGTGAGGGGTTATGTGCAGGGTGGGGTCTATGGCTATCTATGTTGGCAGGGAACTATTGTGATGGGAGGGGGTGGGGACTACTGTATGACTGTTTGGAGAGGTGAAGACTACGGCTATGTGCTGGGGGGACTACTGCTATTGCTTGGGGAGATGGGGGCTATGGCTATTTACTGAGATGGGACTATGGCTATGTGCTGGGAGGGGGATGGGGACTATGACTATATGACTGTGGGTCCTATATGGCACTGTGGGGGCATATGTGTATCTGGCACCTTGGGGGCATATCTAGCACCATGGGGGCATATCTGGCACTATGAGGGCATATCAGGCACTGTGGGGGCATGTGTATCTGGCAATATGGGGGCATAACTGGAAATGTAGGGGCATATCTAGCACTGTGGAGGCATATGTGTATCTGGCACTGTGGAGGCATATCTAGCAACATGGGGGCATATCTGGCACTGTGGGGGCATATGTGTATCTGGCGCTGTGGGGGCATATGTGTATCTGGGACTGCAATATCGGGTCATATGTGTATCATGCCCCCATTTTCATTGGCCATGTGGCCACACCCATTTTTTGGCGCCTTTGACGTGCGCGCACAGTACCACTAAGATTTTTTTTCTACTTGCACCACTGAGTAGTGTGCTGTACTGCACTTCCTTGCACTACTATTTGATTATGCTACCTGGCCTTGGGTGGCATTGCCTCCTCAGCCAGACCAGATGTCTCCTCAGTGTTATAAGAATTACTGTGTAGGCATAATGTGTAAAGGGAACTGCTACTGTGTGGGCATGATGTGTATAAGGGTTACTACTGTGTAGCGTAATTTGAATTGGGGGAACTATTGTATGGTCATGCCCCTTTCCAACAAAATCATGTCCCTTTTTTTGCACATGCACCTTCCCTATTTCAAACATGGGGGGTGCCAGTCCCTTACTTTGCCAGGGGCACCCGGACCCCTAGATACACCCCTCCCTGTGACATGGCACTTATGAGCTAATTGGGTGGTACTTTATCTCCATCCACTTTATCTCCAAGGCTTAGTACATAGACCCCTAACTGTCAATGCTGTTTCTTTGGGGGTGATTTACTAAGCCTTCAAAAGTGATAAAGTGAAGAGATATAAAGCACCAACCAATCAGCTCCTAACTGCTAAGTTTTAGGCTGGGACTGAAAAAAAAACATTGGTAGCTGATTGGTTGGTAGTTTATCTCTTCACTTTATCTCCCTCCAAGGCTTAGTACATCTACCCCTAAATCTTTTCAGTTGCCCACTGAGTTCAACTGTGATTGCTGCCTCTGTTTGACTGCTGTACTGACTGAGCCCATCTGTTAGCATCTTAGGCCACATGTCAAATCTGCAGAGGATGCCTAATCTATTAACCCTAGAAAAGAGATCATAAAGTAGCTTCCACCTTATCCATTAACCTGCCTAAATTGGAGCAATTGTTCCTCAGCACTTTTATTCAACACAGGGCTGGATTATAGAGGGAGTGGACGGGGCTGACTGCACAGCTCTTCTCCCTACTCACTCTCCAGTCCAGTGTCTCCATCTTTCCCTTGTCCAATGTGAATGTGCTCGGCGATTGGCTCGCTCATCTGGCTCTCTACTCTCCCAGTCCAGGCTGGGCCAAGCACGTGAACCTCACCAATCGTGACAACTGATGTCCTGACAGGTAACGCACCAGTGCTTGGTTCCTGCCATCTCCTCTGTGTTTGTGTGCGCTCTGCCCTCCTTCTACCCACTGCACTCATGCTCATGCTTCTCATTCCACCCCAACACTTGCCATCCACTTTTACTTTCAATCCAACCAATCAACCAACCATATACACATATCTCCACTACTCTCTCTGCCCTATTCCTGTGCACTTCAATATCTTGCATCTGCCTTGCCATTACAGAAAACTAGCTATGTGCCCTGAGTCTACATCTGCTGCAACTTTCTTCACAGGTTACTCTCCCTCAGCCACACTCCTAAACCCAGAAACAGGTGATAGGTGATATTCTATTATTTTCTCAATGATGCACCTTCGGAATGATACCACAAGACAAAATCAACATTGCATACTTGCCTATGCTGCAGGAGACTCCTAAGAGAGTAGCTGGATCTCCCGCACTTAGCCCACTTCCTAGAGAATACCTGGATTTGCGGCTACACATGGAGGGGACAGGACTAATTGACACAACATTTGTAGCCCTGCCCCTTCCCAACGGACTTGCAAATCACATTTTGCCACCCATGGGGTCGTGGCCTAATGTGCGAGCTGGCCACGCCAACAAAAGTGGCCAACAGCATCTTCTGCTTCTCCTGAAGATGAGACATAAAAAGTAGGTAAGTATGCAACATTTTCAGTGGCCACGTCCCTTCTGGTATGGGGCCACGCCCATCTTTTCAGCGTGTGCACATAATTTGTTTTGTAGGTCTTTTTTAGTTCTTTAGTGGTAGGGGGGCCGCCATTTTTAATCTTGCCCTGGGCTCCAAAAACCCTAGTTATGCCTCTGGTCATACTCTCCAGTAAACAAAGTCTCTGCTCTCATCTCATTATCTCACACAACACTCCCTTCTCCCCCATTGAATTCCAAACATGATACTGTAAATGCTCTCACAGAGTGATCAATGATTTATTTACAGCAAAGTATAATTTATCACTCCTACACATGCATCCTCCTGGACCTCTCACCTGCTTTTTACACTGTTGTGACCTCTTCTCTTGATAATCCATCACTCCATTAATCTTAATGGTACAGTTCTTTTATGGTTCAATTTTTCTTATTGAACAGCTCCATTAATGTTTTTACCACCTCAGTGGCGCACGCAGGGGGGGTTTCTGAGTACCCAGAAACCCCCCTGAGGGACCACATGTATTTTTCAGAGACGGAGACAGCCTTGTCTCCGTCTCTGCACTGGCTGCGGGCTACCCGCAGCCGCGATCAGAAGGGAGCTGCCGCGATCAGAGGAGAGCTGCTGAGCATACAGAGAGCTCTGAACGGCAGAGCTCTCTGCTTCACTGACGATACAGATGGCTGAGGGAGCTGCTCCTGCGGAAGCCCAGCAGCAGCAGCTCCGCTAGCAAGCCATCTGCTATTGAACTCCGGCGGTCAGCCTCGGAACACAGTGAAAGTGATTGCGTTTGTGTAAGTATGATGATTGCTGTGTGTGTGTGTGTTTATATATGCTGTATATGTGTCTGATGTGTGTGTGTATGCATGCTATGTGTGCGTTTGTGTATGTACTGTGTGCTAGTGTGAATGTACTCTGCAGGTGCTGGCAAATCAGACTTTATATTTGGTTAGTTTCTTTTTGCAGTATGTGTACCCTATATGTGTGACTATATTTGTGTGTGTGTACTGTGTGTGTGTGTGTTTGTAAGTATACATTGTGTATATGTGTATGTATATATGTATGTGTGTGTATATATTATTGCAAGTCAGGGTCCTTTTGGAGGTGGTTACATGGAGTTGCAGCAAAAACGCAGGAATGTCTCGACCGTTTTAGGGGCATATCTCAGCCTACAACTGCACTCCCGTACAATGGTCGCAATGGCTGTCTTACTTCCTGAGACCATGTTCTCCCAGTCCTGTTGCCTCTACTGTAGAAATTATTATTCTAGAATATGCCACACATGTTACCAAAGCTATCATCCACTCTCTCATCTCCTACCTTGACTGCTCCAACCTCATCCTATCTGGGATTCCGTTCACCCATCTATCACCCATTGTAAAGCTGCTTTACCCCTTTGCACGTCCCTGCACTGGCTCCCCACATTCTACAGAATCCAATTTGATTTAATCATCCTTACCTAAAAAACTCTCAACAACACTACCCTTTCATACTGTATATACTGTATCTCAAAACAAAATGCTCTTTTCACCATCTTAGTACTTACCTCTGACTTTTGCATTGCCTCACCTCTGGTTGCCACATCCCCCTCCCACTAACAAGACATCCATTGTTATCAATGACTTGGGAGGTCTAATATACTAGTGCACCCTCATTAATGAGTCATACCACCAGCTCGTTTCATCTGTACCCTTTTCTAATTAGGATGTAAGCACCCTAATGAGCAGTACCCACCTTATCCTTTTTTTCATGTCTTTATGTTCCTGTTTTATGCATGTTCTCTTTTACCCACTATCTGGCACTAAGGAGGACTGTATCCCATACTTGCCTACCCTCCCGGAAGCTGCGGGAAGCTCCCGATATTTGGAGCAGTCCCCCGCAGCCCCAGAAAGGGTAGTCAACTCTCCCGCATCCTGCCAAATTCCCAGTGAAGCGGGCAGGATGGTCTAAAAATCACCGGCAATCGCAGGGCCGCGAGAAGGGGGCAGGGCTAAATGACTGGAATTAGCCATTTAGCTCCGCCCCTCGCTTTAGACACGCAAATCGCGGGTGTTTTCCTGAGTTGGGAGCAGGCCTTAAGCCATACTTGCCTACTTTTGAAAACTAGTTTCAGGGAGATTCCAGGCGGCAGCAGAATGCGCCAATGAGGTACGTCTCTAGCGCCACCCAAGGGCATCTCTAGCTCCACCTATGGTCATATTTATTGCAATCGGGTGTGTCCTGCAATGGCAGGTGAAAACTATAGTACTAAAAACAGCAAAAAAAGAAAAAGAGTAATAATATACAGTAGGTGCACGATATATTAATGCACCATGTACATTTGAGAGACATCTGTGGGAAGAGATGGACAAAAATGAAATCTACATACACTGGTGTGGGTTTGTGTGTGTGTGTGTATGTATATATATATATATATATATATACATATATACAGGGCCGGACTGGGACTAAAAATAGGCCCTGGCATTTTTGAAGCACACAGGCCCACCTCTGTGACTCATCCCCTTACTATTCCTGACTCCTCCCACTTATTAGTCTATGTTCTTACAAATATAATTAATATTCTAACAACATACAGGCGTACATCATTCTCTATTAAAATATACACAACCAGTGGTTGAAGTGGAAATTTTTAAGTGGGGGTATGGAAATGTGAGGTTTGTAATTAAGCGCGCGCTCCGGAAAAGGGGGCGTGGTCACTCAAAGGGGCGTGGTCACTCAAAGGGGGCGTGGCCTTCAGTGTAGTTTACTACACCATACACCCCTTATACGCATTATGCACCACAATAGTAGGACCCCTTATACTATCTAGTACTGCTGCCTCTTTCACATTATACCACACAGTATGAGCCAAAATTCACATTACAGCACCCGGTATGAGACGAAATTTACATTATATGCCCCCGATAGTGCAGTGCCAGGTATACAAATGCCCCCACAGTGCCAGGTATACAAATGCCCCCCCAGTGCCAGGTATACAAATGCCCCCACAGTGCCAGGTATACAGATGCCCCCACAGTGCCAGGTATACAGATGCCCCCACAGTGCCAGGTATACAAATGCCCCCACAGTGCCAGGTAAACAATTGCCCCCACAGTGACAGGTAAACAATTGCCCCCACAGTGCCAGGTATACAAATGCCCCCACAGTGCCAGATCCACAAATGCCCCCCACCCACAGTGCCGGGTATACAAATGCCCCCACAGTGCCAGGTATACAAATGCCCCCACAGTGCCAGATCCACAAATGCCTCCACAGTGCCTGGTATACAAATGCCCCCACAGTGCCAGGTATACAGATGCCCCCACAGTGCAAGGTATACAGATGCCCCCACAGTGCCATGTATACAGATGGCCCCACAGTGCCAGGTAAACAATTGCCCCCACAGTGCAAGGTATACAAATGCCCCACAGTGCCAGCCAATTGCCCCCACAGTGCCAGGTATATAAATGCCCCCACAGTGCAAGGTATACAAATGCCCCCACAGTGCCAGGTATACAGATGCCCCCACAGTGCAAGGTATACAGATGCCCCCACAGTGCCAGGTAAACAATTGCCCCCACAGTGCCAGGTATACAAATGCCCCACAGTGCCAGCCAATTGCCCCCACAGTGCCAGGTATACAATTGCCCCACAGTGCCAGCCAATTGCCCCCACAGTGCCAGGTATACAATTGCCCCCACAGCAGCCAGTGCTGCAGCTGCTTACCGCTGCTGCACTGCTGCTGCTGCTCCTCCTCCTCCGGGCTGTGAGGGACGGGGGTGAGAGTGCCGGGCGCCCGCCAGCGCGGCTGTGTCTGGCGCGGCAGCGTATAGCGTTCAAACCAGCCGCCGGTTCGTGAGCCAATCAGAGCTCGCGGACCGGCGGCTTATGATTGGCTGCCGGTCCGCGAGCTCTGATTGGCTCACGAACCGGCGGCTGCTTTGAAGTCCGCTATACGCGCCGCGCCAGACACAGCCGTGCTGGCGGGCGCCCGGCGCTCTCACCCCCGTCCCTCACAGCTCTCCAATCCTGACAGCTGAGACGCGCTGCCGCCGGACTGAGCGGCAGCGCGTCTCAGTGACCGCTGGACCGGCCCACGTGGCCATCGGCCCTTCTGGCATTTGCCAGAAGTGCCAGATGGCCAGTCCGGCTCTGTATATATATATATATATATATATATATATACACACATACACACACATACATAATATATACACATACACACACACTACTACACCCATATATACATACTGTATATACGTATTACATCTAGTACATACAGCACCATAATACATTACATTATACACACTCCTCCTCTCCCATATTATACCCAGTACTTTACAATACAGGAGAAACATCTGTGCGCGCCGTAGGCGCGCGCCCAAAATTAGGGGCATGGCCTCGTGGATAGAGTTATGGCCTCACAGAGGGTGGTCTTCAGTATGCCGACTGTCGGGATCCCGGCGCACAGTATACCGGCGCCGGAATCCCGACAGCCAACATACCGACACTTTCTCCCTCGTGGGGGTACATGACCCCCCTGGAGTGAGAATAAAGTAGCGTAGCGCGCTACCGTGCCTGCAGCGTGGCGAGCGCAGCGAGCCCGCAAGGGGCTCATTTGTGCTCGCCACGCTGTCGGTATGCTGGCGGTTGGGCTCTGTGAGTTGCTGGTCATGTCCTGCGTCCTCTCTGCCAGTGAATAGACGCTGTGCGCATGCGCACAGTGTCTATTCAATGCTGCTCTGATAAGCAGAGCAGCGTGAGAGAGGGTCTGGCAACTGCAGGACACTGATAAATGGGTAACAAAGCGCTGTGAATAGCAATGCCTTAAAAAGAAGATTTAAGAAGAGAAAAGAGAACAATAAACGTTAAAGAAGGAATAGAGATTAAAAGAAGAAAAAACAATAAATATATAAAAAATAAATAAAGAAATAAAAAAATTATCAATATTTACAAGCTCTCTGTTGTAATTAAGCAGCTTTCCCGGTCGGTTTATATGAATAATGGCTGGAGTCCGTTTTTTGCCATTCAACAACCCTCATACGCTGTCCCTGCAATCTACCTGTATATTGTGGATCTGTGAAAGGTGTCTGTGATGCCGGGTGCTGTGCTGTATTGAGCGGTCTGTGTGTGGCTGGTCTCCTTGCGGCTGGACGCGTATTCTCCGTGCCGGCGTCTTGTGCTCCTTCCGGTGTGGCTGTTGGCTCCCGCGGGTGGGACAACGGTACAGTCAGTAGTGAAAAACTGGACTGTCCAGCCAAATCAGGACATTTTGGAGTTATGACATAAACATACACAGCGCCCCTCGCCCATATTACACCCAGTATCAGATTACATTGCATTATACACAGCCCCCCCATATTACACCCAGTATATGCTAAGTACCACATTACACACACATAGCATACACAGCCCCTCCATATGGGATGTAATCATGTTACCGGCGGTCGGCATCCTAACCGCTAGAAATCCCGACAGTCGTCATTCCAACTAACAGGGACTGTTCCCACTCGTGAGTGTCCACAACACCCATAGAGTTGGAACAGAACCTGTGGCGAGCGCAGTGAGCAAGTAAGGGGCTTCGTTGCGCTCACCCACCCCCACCCGCCAACAATCTGGCGGCCGGGACCCTGGCGTCGGTATGCTGAAAGATGACCCCGACCGCCGGTCACCCAATCCCAACCTCCCCATATTACACCCAGCACATGACATTATACACAGCCCCCCCATATTACACCCAGTACCACATTACACACAGCCCCCCATATTACACCCAGCACATTACATTATACACAGCTCCCCCTCCCCCATATTACACCCAGCACATGACATTATACACAGCCCCCCTCCCCATATTACACCCAGCACATTACATTATACACAGCCCCCCCCCATATTACACCCAGCACATCACAAACAACATACAGCCCCCCTCCCCATATTACACCCAGCACATTACATTATACACAGCCCCCCCATATTACACCCAGTACCACATTACACACAGCCCCCCATATTACACCCAGCACATTACATTATACACAGCTCCCCCTCCCCCATATTACACCCAGCACATCGCAAACAGCATACAGCCCCCCTCCCCATATTACACCCACCACATTACATTATACACAGCCCCCCCCCATATTACACCCAGCACATCACAAACAACATACAGCCCCCCTCCCCCATATTGCACCCAGCACATTACAAACAGCATACATACCCCCCTCCCCCATTTTACACCCAGCACATTACAAGTAGCATACAGCCCCCCTCCTCCATATGGGTCTGGGACTCCAGGTCGACAACAAAAAGGTCAACACACCTTAGGTCGACACCAATTGGTCGACACACCTTAGGTCGACGTGGACAAAAGGTCGACATGGACAAAAGGTCGACATGGAAAAAGGTCGGCATGAGTTTTTAATGTTTTTTGGGTGTCGTTTTCTTCGTAGAGTGACCGGGAACCCCAATTAGTGCACCGCGTTCGCTCGCCATGCTTCGGGCATGGTGCCTTCGCTCCGCTCGGCACAGATTACCGTTCCAAACGTAGTCATCCACGCGGATCGTTAAGTATGAAAAGTTTCCAAAAAAGAAAAAAATTGTGAAAAACTCACGTCGACCTTTTTCCATGTCGACCTTGTTCCTGTCGACCTTTTGTCCATGTTGACCTAAGGTGTGTCGACCAATTGACGTCGACCTAAGGTGTGTCGACCTTTTTGTTGTCGACCTGGAGTCCGGATACCCCCCATATTACACCCAGCACATTACATACAGCATACATACCCCCTCCCCCATTTTACACCCAGCACATTACATACAGCATACATACCCCCCTCCCCCATATTACACCCAGTACCACATTACAAACACCCCCATTACACCCTCCACCCCCATTACACTCTGCACCCACCTGGCTATCTTGCTCCTTCCTGTAGGGCAGGCATTCCCAACCACGGTCCTCAAGGCACACCAACAGTGCAGGTTTTAGTGATATCCAGGCTGCAGCACAGATGGTTAAATCAAAATAACTGAGCTACTAATTATGTCACCTGTGCTGAAGCCTGGATATCACTAAAACCTGCACTGTAAGTGTGCCTTGAGGACCGTGGTTGGGAATGCCTGCTGTAGGGGCTGGAAGCCGAACCTCAGTACAGTGTATGAGCGCAGCACAGTGCAGGAAGACCCAGTGAGAGGAAAGCTGCTGCTGCATCTTGTGGTGCTGGTACACGCTGCTGAGTGAGGTGGGAGGGGCTAGGCACAGGGAAGCAAAACACTGCTTTAGACGGCATCTCAGTGTGCACAGCAGCACGGCTGACGCTGCACACAACCCTGCGGTGGCTGCCCTGAAGTCTCCCGTGCAAGCCCCGCCCCCGCCTCCCTGGACTTGCGCATGCGCAGTTCAGATTTTTTAATAACGGACCTTAAAATCCGGGATGGCTGACAAGGTATGCGGGGTAGCGGGAGGTTCTTTTAAAAATCAGGAACCTCCCGCTGAATGCGGGAGGGTAGGCAAGCCTGCCTTAAGCTCCACCCCTCGCTTTTGACCTGCAAATCACAGGTGTTTCCTAGTGCTGGGGGCGCAGCCTAATGAGGATACAGTTTGATCCCGCCCCCCCCCGAAGTGACATGTTTTGTCTCCTATCCTGCTTCTCCCAGAGAGAAGAGAATGAAAAAGTCAGTAAGTATGCTGTATCCTCCTAATAAATCAGTGATAATAAGCACATTTCTCAGTCTGACCACAAATGTGCCATTAACTTGCATTTATCAATGCACCATATAGCAACTGATCACGCATCTCTAATGTTTTACATTCTTTATAGAAATAAGCTTTATGTTTTATTACCTTTGTTGATCTTTCAAAGTATACCTTCTTTATTATTTAAGGAATATTCTTACAATAACTTAGGGGGTGATTCAGACCTGATTGTTGGGCTGCTAAATTTGTTGTGCTGCGTTCAGATAGTCGCCACCCAAGGGGAGTGTATATTCCCCCTGCAAGTGTGTGATCGTATGTGTACGCCGTGTTGCAAAAAATCCCTCAGTCAGCGGACAGCTGTAAATCTGTATCTCACTCACCATTGAATGATTTTTCCAGTGTGTGCAGTCTCTGCGCAGCCCAGGACTTACTCCTACAGTGTGATGAGAACAGGCTTAGCGGGGCCGGAGCTGACGTCACACACCCTTCCAGAAAACGCTTGGGAACGCCTGCGTTTTCCCTGACACTCCCAGAAACTGGTCAGTTACCACCCACAAATGGCCTTTTCATGTCAATCACCTTGTGAATGCCCGTGCTATCAAAATCTTCGCTTTGTTGTTTGCCGATGTGCATGTGCATTGTGGTGCATTACGCATGCGCAGTCTATACACAGAGCCGGCCCTAACCAATATGATGCCCTAGGCAAGATTTTGGCTGGTGCCCCCTAGCACAGGGCCGGATTAAGCCCTTGGGGGGCCCAGGGCACACAAGACAGGGGGCCCACCCACCAGCAACCACCCCCTGCAGGGGGGAAAGCAGGATTCGGAAGGGGGGTTTCCTTTGAAGAACACACGTGTGTGTGTGTGTGTGTGTGTGTGTGTGTGTGTGTGTGTGTGTGTGTGTGTGTGTGTGTGTGTACACACACACACACACACACACACATTACATAGAACTCATGCACCCCCATACACACAAATACATACACACAAAACACATACACACATACATATACACGAATAGAACATATACACATATATACAGTATACACAGATAGAACACATACACACATAGAACACAAACTGTGCGTACATGTACACTTACATTAATGCCTGCCCTGAGGAAAAGGGTGAGGATGCCGCAGCCAGGACATATTGCTGGGAGCCAGGGGCACAGTTCACCATTAGGCCCCGCCCCCACGGCAAAAATGCCGTGATTCGCGGGTCGGCGGGGAGGGGGCGGAGCCAATATGACATAATTCTATAACAATTATCTTATATTACCTCCGTCCCCTCTGCTCCGACCCCCGAATCGCAGCATACCCCCGCACAGAGACCCCACGCTGCAGTGGGGAGAAGACTACCGGCTGCAAGGGAGGGAGGTTTCCGCGCTGCCAGCGGGTGTGTTATGTCCCGCTCGCGGCTGTGCGTGTGGCTCCCTCCCCCTCCTAATGGGCAGCTCGGATCAGGGATTGATACAGGCAGCAATCTCCAGCCTCCACTGCAGCCAGGAGAGCTGCTGCTGGTGGCGGAGGCTGGAGAGGGGACAGCAGCACCAGAGCGGGGCAGCGCAGCTTTTGCTGGGGGCCCCTTATGACAGGGGGGCCCGGGGTACTGACCCCCTGGGCCCCCCCCCCCTTAATCCGGCTCTGCCCTAGCACCGCCGCTAGTTCTGCAGGAGATGCCTGGCATGAGTCAGCTGGCAGCTCTGCTAATGTCGGGCGCTTTTTGTTTATGAAAATGCATCGTATTAACATTACTATGTCGCTAGGCTGCACAAGCAGCTTCTGCTGATTAAAATGATATACAGCATGCCTATATTCTGTGTGCGACTGTGGCTGTATCTGCATACGAAATGCTACATTACAGTGATTTCCAGGAATACACTGCAACGTAGCATTTCGTATGCAGATACAGCCGCAGTCACACACAGAATATAGGCATGCCGCATATCATTTTAATCAGCAGAAGCTGCTGGTGCCCCTAAGCATACCAAATGCCCTAGGCATTTGCCTAGTTTGCCTATGTCTAAGGCCGGCTCTGTCTATATACATGATCGCCCGGTGTGCGAAAACGCACAGCAGCGATAAGGTCTGAATCACCCCCTAAGTATTGAAAATAAATATTGGTATAGCTTGTGGTATCTTCCAGTCTGCTAGATGTCTCACGGAAATACTATACTGGTTTAGAGTAACATTATTACGATAATAAATGTTAACTCTTTTGAGCATATACTTTCAATATGATATGTAAAATGTGATGCTATGATATAAATATATGCAAAACTGACATTAGTGTTGCAATTACACTATGTAGACAAAAGTGATTGGACACTGACAGCAAATTGATCAATGAGATTGTATTGACATTAGTACCTAGTAGGTCCACCATGTGCAGTGATTACTGCAGACACCCATCTTGGCAAACTCCACACGTTTCTGGACAACAGCAGGCGGTGTGTTTTGCCATCCCCCCTTACAGTGACCAACTGTATCAGTTTCAGACCACACTGGTCCTTACATAATAAATGTCGGCAGTCGGGATGCCGACTGACCATGGCATCCTGTCACTGAAGATCTCAACATCAACCTACCCTAACCCTCGGGTGGTGGCAGCTAGGGCTAATCCTTGGGAGGTGGCGTCTAGGGCTAACCCTTGGGGGATGGCGGCTAGGGCTAACCCCCCCTGCTGCCTAACCCTAACCTAACCACACACACACACACACCCCGACCCTGACCCCTAACCCCAATACTCACTTTTGTAATGTCTGCTGTCGCTGATCCAGCGCCGGCCTCCTGACTGGTGTTGGGATTCTGGCATCAGTCACATGACCACCAGGCATCCCGACAGCCGACATTTATTATGTAAGGACTAGAGATGAGCGGGTTCGGTTTCTCTGAATCCGAACCCGCACGAACTTCATGTTTTTTTCACGGGTCCGAGCAGACTCGGATCCTCCCGCCTTGCTCGGTTAACCCGAGCGCGCCCGAACGTCATCATGACGCTGTCGGATTCTCGCGAGACTCGGATTCTATATAAGGAGCCGCGCGTCGCCGCCATTTTCACACGTGCATTGAGATTGATAGGGAGAGGACGTGGCTGGCGTCCTCTCCATTTAGATTAGGGTTGAAAGAGAGAGAGAGAGATTGACCTGAGGCTGTGATACTGTAGAAGAGAGTGCAGAGTTTAGTGACTGACGACCACAGTGACCACCAGACAGTGCAGTTGTTTGTTTTATTTAATATATCCGTTCTCTGCCTGAAAAAAACGATACACACAGTGACTCAGTCACATACCATATCTGTGTGCACTGCTCAGCCCAGTGTGCTGCATCAATGTATATATATATCTGACTGTGCTCAGCTCACACAGCTTATAATTGTGGGGGAGACTGGGGAGCACTGCAGTGCCAGTTATAGGTTATAGCAGGAGCCAGGAGTACATAATATTATATTAAAATTAAACAGTGCACACTTTTGCTGCAGGAGTGCCACTGCCAGTGTGACTAGTGACCAGTGACCTGACCACCAGTATATATAATATTAGTAGTATACTATCTCTTTATCAACCAGTCTATATTAGCAGCAGACACAGTACAGTGCGGTAGTTCACGGCTGTGGCTACCTCTGTGTCGGCACTCGGCAGCCCGTCCATAATTGTATATACCACCTAACCGTGGTTTTTTTTTCTTTCTTTATAGTCATACTAGTTACGAGTATACTATCTCTTTATCAACCAGTCTATATTAGCAGCAGACACAGTACAGTGCGGTAGTTCACGGCTGTGGCTACCTCTGTGTCGGCACTCGGCAGCCCGTCCATAATTGTATATACCACCTAACCGTGGTTTTTTTTTCTTTCTTTATACATACATACTAGTTACGAGTATACTATCTCTTTATCAACCAGTCTATATTAGCAGCAGACACAGTACAGTGCGGTAGTTCACGGCTGTGGCTACCTCTGTGTCGGCACTCGGCAGCCCGTCCATAATTGTATATACCACCTAACCGTGGTTTTTTTTTCTTTCTTTATACATACATACTAGTTACGAGTATACTATCTCTTTATCAACCAGTCTATATATTAGCAGCAGACACAGTACAGTGCGGTAGTTCACGGCTGTGGCTACCTCTGTGTCGGCACTCGACAGCCCGTCCATAATTGTATATACCACCTAACCGTGGTTTTTTTTTCTTTCTTTATACATACATACTAGTTACGAGTATACTATCTCTTTATCAACCAGTCTATATATTAGCAGCAGACACAGTACAGTGCGGTAGTTCACGGCTGTGGCTACCTCTGTGTCGGCACTCGGCAGCCCGTCCATAATTGTATATACCACCTAACCGTGGTTTTTTTTTCTTTCTTTATACATACATACTAGTTACGAGTATACTATCTCTTTATCAACCAGTCTATATTAGCAGCAGACACAGTACAGTGCGGTAGTTCACGGCTGTGGCTACCTCTGTGTCGGCACTCGGCAGCCCGTCCATAATTGTATATACCACCTAACCGTGGTTTTTTTTTCTTTCTTTATACATACATACTAGTTACGAGTATACTATCTCTTTATCAACCAGTCTATATATTAGCAGCAGACACAGTACAGTGCGGTAGTTCACGGCTGTGGCTACCTCTGTGTCGGCACTCGGCAGCCCGTCCATAATTGTATATACCACCTAACCGTGGTTTTTTTTTCTTTCTTTATACATACATACTAGTTACGAGTATACTATCTCTTTATCAACCAGTCTATATATTAGCAGCAGACACAGTACAGTGCGGTAGTTCACGGCTGTGGCTACCTCTGTGTCGGCACTCGGCAGCCCGTCCATAATTGTATATACCACCTAACCGTGGTTTTTTTTTCTTTCTTTATACATACATACTAGTTACGAGTATACTATCTCTTTATCAACCAGTCTATATTAGCAGCAGACACAGTACAGTGCGGTAGTTCACGGCTGTGGCTACCTCTGTGTCGGCACTCGGCAGCCCGTCCATAATTGTATATACCACCTAACCGTGGTTTTTTTTTCTTTCTTTATACATACATACTAGTTACGAGTATACTATCTCTTTATCAACCAGTCTATATATTAGCAGCAGACACAGTACAGTGCGGTAGTTCACGGCTGTGGCTACCTCTGTGTCGGCACTCGGCAGCCCGTCCATAATTGTATATACCACCTAACCGTGTTTTTTTTTTCTTTCTTTATAGTCATACTAGTTACGAGTATACTATCTCTTTATCAACCAGTCTATATTAGCAGCAGACACAGTACAGTGCGGTAGTTCACGGCTGTGGCTACCTCTGTGTCGGCACTCGGCAGCCCGTCCATAATTGTATATACCACCTAACCGTGGTTTTTTTTTCTTTCTTTATACATACATACTAGTTACGAGTATACTATCTCTTTATCAACCAGTCTATATTAGCAGCAGACACAGTACAGTGCGGTAGTTCACAGCTGTGGCTACCTCTGTGTCGGCACTCGGCAGCCCGTCCATAATTGTATATACCACCTAACCGTGGTTTTTTTTTCTTTCTTTATACATACATACTAGTTACGAGTATACTATCTCTTTATCAACCAGTCTATATATTAGCAGCAGACACAGTACAGTGTGGTAGTTCACGGCTGTGGCTACCTCTGTGTCGGCACTCGGCAGCCCGTCCATAATTGTATATACCACCTAACCGTGGTTTTTTTTTCTTTCTTTATACATACATACTAGTTACGAGTATACTATCTCTTTATCAACCAGTCTATATATTAGCAGCAGACACAGTACAGTGCGGTAGTTCACGGCTGTGGCTACCTCTGTGTCGGCACTCGGCAGCCCGTCCATAATTGTATATACCACCTAACCGTGGTTTTTTTTTCTTTCTTTATACATACATACTAGTTACGAGTATACTATCTCTTTATCAACCAGTCTATATATTAGCAGCAGACACAGTACAGTGCGGTAGTTCACGGCTGTGGCTACCTCTGTGTCGGCACTCGGCAGCCCGTCCATAATTGTATACTAGTATCCAATCCATCCATCTCCATTGTTTACCTGAGGTGCCTTTTAGTTGTGCCTATTAAAATATGGAGAACAAAAATGTTGAGGTTCCAAAATTAGGGAAAGATCAAGATCCACTTCCACCTCGTGCTGAAGCTGCTGCCACTAGTCATGGCCGAGACGATGAAATGCCAGCAACGTCGTCTGCCAATGCCGATGCCCAATGTCATAGTACAGAGCATGTCAAATCCAAAACACCAAATATCAGTAAAAAAAGGACTCCAAAACCTAAAATAAAATTGTCGGAGGAGAAGCGTAAACTTGCCAATATGCCATTTACCACACGGAGTGGCAAGGAACGGCTGAGGCCCTGGCCTATGTTCATGGCTAGTGGTTCAGCTTCACATGAGGATGGAAGCACTCAGCCTCTCGCTAGAAAAATGAAAAGACTAAAGCTGGCAAAAGCAGTAGCACCGCAAAGAACTGTGCGTTCTTCGAAATCCCAAATCCACAAGGAGAGTCCGACTCCAATTGTGTCGGTTGCGATGCCTGACCTTCCCAACACTGGACGTGAAGAGCATGCGCCTTCCACCATTTGCACGCCCCCTGCAAGTGATGGAAGGAGCACCCGCAGTCCAGTTCCTGATAGTCAGATTGAAGATGTCAGTGTTGAAGTACACCAGGATGAGGAGGATATGGGTGTTGCTGGCGCTGGGGAGGAAATTGACCAGGAGGATTCTGATGGTGAGGTGGTTTGTTTAAGTCAGGCACCCGGGGAGACACCTGTTGTCCGTGGTAGGAATATGGCCGTTGACATGCCTGGTGAAAATACCCAAAAAATCAGCTCTTCGGTGTGGAAGTATTTCACCAGAAATGCGGACAACAGGTGTCAAGCCGTGTGTTCCCTTTGTCAAGCTGTAATAAGTAGGGGTAAGGACGTTAACCACCTCGGAACATCCTCCCTTATACGTCACCTGCAGCGCATTCATAATAAGTCAGTGACAAGTTCAAAAACTTGGGCCGACAGCGGAAGCAGTCCACTGACCAGTAAATCCCTTCCTCTTGTAACCAAGCTCACGCAAACCACCCCACCAACTCCCTCAGTGTCAATTTCCTCCTTCCCCAGGAATGCCAATAGTCCTGCAGGCCATGTCACTGGCAATTCTGACGAGTCCTCTCCTGCCTGGGATTCCTCCGATGCATCCTTGCGTGTAACGCCTACTGCTGCTGGCGCTGCTGTTGTTGCTGCTGGGAGTCGATGGTCATCCCAGAGGGGAAGTCGTAAGACCACTTTTACTACTTCCACCAAGCAATTGACTGTCCAACAGTCCTTTGCGAGGAAGATGAAATATCACAGCAGTCATCCTACTGCAAAGCGGATAACTGAGGCCTTGACATCCTGGGTGGTGAGAAACGTGGTTCCGGTATCCATCATTACTGCAGAGCCAACTAGAGACTTGTTGGAGGTACTGTGTCCCCGGTACCAAATACCATCTAGGTTCCATTTCTCTAGGCAGGCGATACCGAAAATGTACACAGACCTCAGAAAAAGAGTCACCAGTGTCCTAAAAAATGCAGCTGTACCCAATGTCCACTTAACCACGGACATGTGGACAAGTGGAGCAGGGCAGGGTCAGGACTATATGACTGTGACAGCCCACTGGGTAGATGTATGGACTCCCGCCGCAAGAACAGCAGCGGCGGCACCAGTAGCAGCATCTCGCAAACGCCAACTCTTTCCTAGGCAGGCTACGCTTTGTATCACCGGTTTCCAGAATACGCACACAGCTGAAAACCTCTTACGGCAACTGAGGAAGATCATCGCGGAATGGCTTACCCCAATTGGACTCTCCTGTGGATTTGTGGCATCGGACAACGCCAGCAATATTGTGTGTGCATTAAATCTGGGCCAATTCCAGCACGTCCCATGTTTTGCACATACCTTGAATTTGGTGGTGCAGAATTTTTTAAAAAACGACAGGGGCGTGCAAGAGATGCTGTCGGTGGCCAGAAGAATTGCGGGACACTTTCGGCGTACAGGCACCACGTACAGAAAACTGGAGCACCACCAAAAACTACTGAACCTGCCCTGCCATCATCTGAAGCAAGAAGTGGTAACGAGGTGGAATTCAACCCTGTATATGCTTCAGAGGTTGGAGGAGCAGCAAAAGGCCATTCAAGCCTATACAATTGAGCACGATATAGGAGGTGGGATGCACCTGTCTCAAGCGCAGTGGAGAATGATTTCAACGTTGTGCAAGGTTCTGATGCCCTTTGAACTTGCCACACGTGAAGTCAGTTCAGACACTGCCAGCCTGAGTCAGGTCATTCCCCTCATCAGGCTTTTGCAGAAGAAGCTGGAGACATTGAAGGAGGAGCTAACACGGAGCGATTCCGCTAGGCATGTGGGACTTGTGGATGGAGCCCTTAATTCGCTTAGCAAGGATTCACGGGTGGTCAATCTGTTGAAATCAGAGCACTACATTTTGGCCACCGTGCTCGATCCTAGATTTAAAGCCTACCTTGGATCTCTCTTTCCGGCAGACACAAGTCTGCTGGGGTTCAAACACCTGCTGGTGAGTAAATTGTCAAGTCAAGCGGAACGCGACCTGTCAACAACATCTCCTCCTTCACATTCTCCCGCAACTGGGGGTGCGAGGAAAAGGCTCAGAATTCCGAGCCCACCCGCTGGCGGTGATGCAGGGCAGTCTGGAGCGACTGCTGATGCTGACATCTGGTCCGGACTGAAGGACCTGACAACTATTACGGACATGTCGTCTACTGTCACTGCATATGATTCTCTCCCCATTGAAAGAATGGTGGAGGATTATATGAGTGACCGCATCCAAGTAGGCACGTCACACAGTCCGTACTTATACTGGCAGGAAAAAGAGGCAATTTGGAGGCCCTTGCACAAACTGGCTTTATTCTACCTAAGTTGCCCTCCCACAAGTGTGTACTCCGAAAGAGTGTTTAGTGCCGCCGCTCACCTTGTCAGCAATCGGCGTACGAGGTTACATCCAGAAAATGTGGAGAAGATGATGTTCATTAAAATGAATTATAATAAATTCCTCCGTGGAGACATTGACCAGCAGCAATTGCCTCCACAAAGTACACAGGGAGCTGAGATGGTGGATTCCAGTGGGGACGAATTGATAATCTGTGAGGAGGGGGATGTACACGGTGATATATCGGAGGATGATGATGAGGTGGACATCTTGCCTCTGTAGAGCCAGTTTGTGCAAGGAGAGATTAATTGCTTCTTTTTTGGTGGGGGTCCAAACCAACCCGTCATATCAGTCACAGTCGTGTGGCAGACCCTGTCACTGAAATGATGGGTTGGTTAAAGTGTGCATGTCCTGTTTATACAACATAAGGGTGGGTGGGAGGGCCCAAGGACAATTCCATCTTGCACCTCTTTTTTCTTTTCTTTTTCTTTGCGTCATGTGCTGTTTGGGGAGGGTTTTTTGGAAGGGACATCCTGCGTGACACTGCAGTGCCACTCCTAGATGGGCCCGGTGTTTGTGTCGGCCACTAGGGTCGCTTATCTTACTCACACAGCTACCTCATTGCGCCTCTTTTTTTCTTTGCGTCATGTGCTGTTTGGGGAGGGTTTTTTGGAAGGGACATCCTGCGTGACACTGCAGTGACACTCCTAGATGGGCCCGGTGTTTGTGTCGGCCACTAGGGTCGCTTATCTTACTCACACAGCTACCTCATTGCGCCTGTTTTTTTCTTTGCGTCATGTGCTGTTTGGGGAGGGTTTTTTGGAAGGGACATCCTGCGTGACACTGCAGTGCCACTCCTAGATGGGCCCGGTGTTTGTGTCGGCCACTAGGGTCGCTTATCTTACTCACACAGCGACCTCGGTGCAAATTTTAGGACTAAAAATAATATTGTGAGGTGTGAGGTATTCAGAATAGACTGAAAATGAGTGGAAATTATGGTTTTTGAGGTTAATAATACTTTGGGATCAAAATGACCGCCAAATTCTATGATTTAAGCTGTTTTTTAGGTTTTTTGGAAAAAAACACCCGAATCCAAAACACACCCAAATCCGACAAAAAAAATTCGGTGAGGTTTTGCCAAAACGCGGTCGAACCCAAAACACGGCCGCGGAACCGAACCCAAAACCAAAACACAAAACCCAAAAAATTTCCGGCGCTCATCTCTAGTAAGGACCAGTGTGGTCTGAAACAATGCTGATTAATATATATGGCTGCTGGAGACGTATGTCAGGTGAGTTTCAAAAGGTATTTGTCTAGATTTAAGTGTACTGCAGCCAGACAGGATGGTTGTACAGTTATCTAGTCCATTTGGTTGATCAGATAGTATCTGATTGTGACCGGAAATGTAGAAAAACCAATAGCAGCAGCCAGCAGGACAAATTAACACATTGATGTAGCTTATAATGGGGGTAATTCCAAGTTGATCGCAACAGGAAATTTTTTAGCAGTTGGGCAAAACCATGTGCACTGCAGGGGGGGCAGATATAACATGTGCAGAGAGAGTTAGATTTGGGTGGGTTATTTTGTTTCTGTGCAGGGTAAATACTGGCTGCTTTATTTTTACACTGCAATTTAGATTGCAGATTGAACTCACCACACCCAAATCTATCTCTCTCTGCACATGCTATATCTGTCCCCCCTGCAGTGCACATGGTGTTGCCCAACTGCTAACAAAGTTCCTGCTGCGATCAACTCAGAATTACCCCCAATATACACTACAGGGTTCACTACGGCTGGCCGGCGGTCGGGCTCCCGGCGACCAGCATCCCGGCGCCGGGAGCCCGACCGCCGGCTTACCGACAGCTTGGCGAGCGCAAATGAGCCCCTTGCGGGCTCGCTGCGCTCGCCACGCTACGGGCACGGTGGCGCGCTACGCGCGCCACACTATTTTATTCTCCCTCTATGGGGGTCGTGGACCCCCACGAGGGAAAATAAGTGTCGGTATGCCGGCTGTCGGGCTCCCGGCGCCGGTATACTGAGCGCCGGGAGCCCGACCGCCGGCAAACAGAAGACCACCCTACACTACAGTATGGAGATAACAGTGATTAGAAGCAAGTGTTGTGCCAGTGGCGTTTCAATGCAGGCATTTCCGGACCGTTGTTGGGGCGGGCCGCTGCGGCTGCGACACAAAACATGATGAGTAGCTGCCAGCCACCGCAACGATTTCAAATCTTGCTTAAAAAAGAGCAAGAGTTACTAGAATCTGTCATTCAATCTAGATGACAGCCAACAGTCCCACAGGACTAAATGGGATAATTATCTACTTAAACAAGGGGTGTAGTCTATCTTAAAATAGGCATGGTTTAGTTGGAACTTTGGGCCTAATTCAGACCTGAACTCAGCAGCAGCAAATTTGTTAGCTAATAGACAAAACCATGTGCACTGCAAGGGGGGGCAGATATAACATGTGCAGAGAGAGTTAGATTTGGGTGGGGTGTGTTCAAACTGAAATCTAAATTGCAGTGTAAAAATAAAGCAGCCAGTATTTACCCTGCACAGAAACAATATAACCCACCCAAATCTAACTCTCTCAGCACATGTTAGATCTGCCCCACCTGCAGTGCACATGTGGGGTCATTCTGACCTGATCGCTCGTTGCCGTTCATCGCAGCGATCAGGTCAGAAGTGTGCCGGCACCGCAGTGCGCCGGCCCATGCGAGACAGCTGTCGTTGCCTAGCAATCGCCTCTGCCTGATTGACAGGCAGAGGTGGGAGGGGGTGGCACGGCGGAGTTTGGCAGCCATTTTTTGGGCGCGGTCCGGCCAATGTAGGCATGGTCGGACCGTGTGGAGGGCGGGACGCAGCGGCTGCGTGACGTCACATGCAGCCGCTGCGACTCAGGCAGCGACGAGTAACTCCCGGCTAGCCGTAGGAGCTGCGCTGGCCGGGAGTTACTCTTCAAGTACAAAAGCATCGCTGCTGTGCGATGCTTTTGCACTTGTGCGGGGGTGGCCGGCCTGACATGCGAGGTGGACTAGCCCTGTGCTGGGTGTCCCCCCGCATGTCAGTGTAAGTGATCGTAGCTGTGCTAAATTTAGTACAGCTACGATCAGGTCGGAATGACCCCCATGGTTTTGCCAATTAGCTAACAAATTTATTGCTGCGATCAGGTCTGAATTAGCCCCTATATCTGATTTGGGCATATCAGTGAACTGTCCTACATCAGGGCTCGCCAAACCAGTCCTCGAGATCTACCAACAGTTCACATTTTCCAGATCACCTAGCTGGTGCACAGGTGTAGTCATTACTAATTAAGATGTGCTGCATTCATTCCTAACTGACAATTCTACAGATCTCCAGGAGGCCTGGAAAACATGTACTGTTGGTAGATCTCGAGGACCGGTTTGGCCAGCCCTGTCCTACATTGTTTCGATATTCATTGGTTTAGAAAGTGGTAGTGAAGTGTAAAATAATTTAACATTTATATGTGAAATTTATTTTTTGTTAATATGTATATTGAAAAGAATAATGAATTTCATACAAACAAGCGACATAACATAAAAGGAATAGTACACAGCAAGCAAAATGCAATGACGCAGTCCAGCAAGACAGCAACACATGAGGAAGAAATACTAACATAATTTAAATTAAATATACAGCAGTAGGATCAAGAGACCAGAATAATATACCATGTAGACATTCTGAGCACCTTTCTATCCTGGTGCCTAGTAGATAATGGAAAGGTAACCAAATAGGGGTGCCAAGTTAAGAAAAATCTTTCTGCTCTAGATTTTACATGCAAGGAACATTCGATCCAATTCATCTGATACATTAAAGCCAAACGTGGTGTGAAATGTATTTTTAAAACATATGGGAAATTAGAAATGCTCACCTGTCTTTTGTAAAGGATATGTAACATTTAATAAATCCTCCATAAATGAAAGAATTGGCCCTGCAATACCCAGAGCAAAGTTTGCATATCCTTTCTGTACAACTTCCTTCCGCGCCCAAACTCGTATCTAAAACAATGTAACAAGAGAATGTTATAACCGTTATAGTACAGTAAATAGAGCACAAGTTCCTCTGATAAGTCAACAATTTAGTGTGATGCTAGTTGTACACCAAAGAAACCTAAAACTCTCCTCAAAGGAGAAGCAGTATAGAACCTCATTGGTTGATAAGGGTACGTTTCTATCATAGGTGCAGAGTGGGTATCACCGCTTTATACCTGTGTGGCAGTTCTTGTAATGACCCTACATCATACCTCCCAGCTGTCCTGATTTTCACAGGACAGTTCTGTTATTTGGGACTGTCCCGCTGTCTCATCCCGGGGAAAGGGGTCAGTTGGGAGGCTCCTGTCACTCGCTGCTCAGTGCATGCGCACAGCATCTATTCAGAGATGCTGGGGGCATGACGGCAGCTCACAGAGTGCTGGGTATACCCCCATAGTGACTGAAAATGTGGGCGTGGCTCATGATTGCGGCACTTCCACAAAGCCACATCCCCTTTTCTATAGGCCATGCCCTCTTTCGTGTGCACTGTGGCTTTGCTACGCCAGGGAGTCCCTCTTCCCTGTCTCCAGATTTTGGGAGGTATGCTATGTGAGTATAGTTAGTAGTGTGAGTAGTTAGCAGAGTAAGAAACGTATTTTGAAAAGGGCCATGTGCACAAGATAAATGAAGACAATGGATGTGCTAATGAAAGAGGTGCTGTAACTCCCACGTGCTATATTCAGTTCTGAGTCAGTGTGGATTGTACTGTTCCGATGCTGAAACACATTTGATGACCATATCAGTCCTGTCTAATGAAAGTAATGAGAGTAAATACCATGCTGGCTGATAAGGACACAATGGGGCTGTTTGTGAGTTGCACACTGTAGTTGCGAGCAACCATGATATCTTGATTTACCACCGAATGCTAATTCCAGTATCCTTTCAACTAATAGGGTTATGCGCATGCAAGAGGAAAGCCGTACGTACCGCCCATTGATTTTATACCGGCTGCCACAACAGCTTTCATCAGTATCGGCAGATGCACCAGCCCCATGCTAGGTGCAGGAGATCCACCAGTAACAGACTTCCCTTCTCTATACACATGGTGGTTACATGCAATCGCATTGTCACCTCTTTGTTCAAACCCCAAAACGCCCTATTTTCTGGAAAGACAGATCCGGCCATGTAGCGACAAACTCAGAAAAGGACAGACATGCACGAAGATGTGTAAATTCACATCTGTGCAAAAACTCTGCATAGGTATACATACAGTACGTGCATATTGTTGCACCTGGACCCACCATTCTCCCACTGTCGTGCATTGTACTTTTATCGCATTAGTGAGGTAACTAAGACGAATGGCAAGCCTTAGTTGCAAAATATCCCTACTTGGAGCCATTTGAGGACAGATATGTGTGCACATGCCAGTTTCTGCTGGTGCAAGTCCACACTGATAATGATGAGGGATACTTCCACAAGCATATGGACAGGGGCAGAGCAGCTACATAGATGTGTACATTCAGGCACTCTGCTGTGTAGTATAGGTCACAATTATCTGAACTCTGTGGAACAAACTTCAGGAGAACAAACTGTACAACTTACTGTATTATAGGAGAATTACATTATATCACTCGGAGTACAAGAAGCTACAAACTCACTCTGTCCGCCCACTCTCACCTACAGTATGAGTGTACAGTAGGCGTTTTGTGGATTACATCCTGGGCAATTTCTAATAAGGCCTACGGTCAGCAAAGAGGTAACCAAAACCAGAATCAACAAACTTCTCTGCTATACTAGAACTAGTGACGGCTTTTGCCTTGGCTGGCTCGGGGGTGTCTGTAAATGTGCACATACAGGGGATCGCAGTCCGGGCATGCACACACAGTAACAAGCTGGCAGTCTTCTAGGGACCTAATCAGCTGTCATGATAGCAGGGGAGTGGCTTCCCATGGGAAACTCTCTCTGCTATAGCAGTCCCAGGGGGAGAAAACATCTCCTGCTGGTACTGCCTGTCCATCATGTGATTAGCAACGAGCGCTTCCAATGAAAAAACAAGATTATCACAGCCGCTGCGCCCCAGGACTGCAGCTCAGTCCAACACTCAGGAGCACCAACTCCTACTTACAAAATATAAACAAAAAGAGTGGTCCAAGGAGCGCTGTCTCTTTGTTGACACATGGATAAGTCTCCTTATAGTTCTGACAGTATTAATTTTGTTTATGATCCAGTATTCTCAATAAAAGAAGAAGAATAACAGGTGGTTTATTAATAACTTCAACCTCTAGATCGGCATATGGACTCACCTCAACGAAAAGAAATGTGTTCACATAAAGGTATCTTTGACACCCTCAGACTTCTGCTGACAGGAGAATCAGGGTATACTGTGCACGCAAATAAAATCCCATATAGAAATATTCTCATCTGAAACCAAGTCTAGGCATTCATCAAAAGGTATCTTTTTGTGCTCTTTTACCAGCAGGAATAGCTTGAATCCAAAAACAATTTATTCTAATAAAATCACATAAAAAAGTTACATAAAAAAGTACATTGAGGCGTGGCCTGGCTGCTGAAGGAGGCAGCAGCACATCAAGAGAGCTTCGGAGATCCGGGGATTATAAACCCTCCAAAAACCTGCTCCTGCACGCCCTTTTTTCATCACAGAACCCCCTTGTCTGTCCTGACCCCTCTGGTGTGCCCTGTAGAAGCCGCGGAATCGGGGAGCAGCTCGTGGAGCTCCCGCGGGTTGCGGCCTACAGACGGCCGCCAGACCGGGGCCTAGATTACACTCCCGGGCCGGCGCGCACTTCCCAGGCCGTGGGAAAGCATCGCAGACCTCTCCCCTGCCCTTTAGAGCACTATTCACTGCGGGACCTGCCGGGGGAACGTCTCCTTCCCGCTGCCGGCTTCTGCGGGTGTCCGAGATCGTTGGGGCCGCCGGGGGTTGGCGGAGCTACGGGAGGCCCGGCGGCCATCTTGGAGGAGGCTCTCAGCCGACGCCGAGATCCAGTGGCACACAGTGGAGGCCGCGAGACCGCTGCGGAACACCTTAGAGCTGCATCTCCAATGGGGGGTAAGTGAGCTGCTACCACAAGACCTCAGTGGTACCCCCTCATTACATTACAGAACAGTCTCTGCTCCCCCTGGTACCGGGACATCATTGCTGGCCCCTGTCTCTTCACGCACCAACTCCATATACGTGACTGTTCATCTCCTGGGGGTTGCGGAGTCGCCACTGGCTCCTGACATCATACGCCGGTTACTAGCAACTCCGCCCGGCTTTGCTCTGACTCCAGTGACACCAGCTCTTGTCCCCAACAAAACTGCACTGGCACCTGACTTGCTTTGATGATACAGCTGCCTGGCCTGCTTTAATATCTGGGACTCTTACTCCCCTATCCGCGATGGCGGTCGTGCCCTTGTCTAGGTGACTCTCTCCTACCTCTGTAGTGGAGTGCTCACTGCCGGCATTACCGCCATACCAGCCCCCGGCGCTATGACCACCTGAAAGTGAGGTGCGTGGTCTCCTCTGGGTGTTCCCTTTTTTTTTCTCCCCTACCCTGTCCCATATTTTTGGGGACTTCCCGTCTCCCCTGACGGATCATATCTCATAGTATAATACTCTACACTGGTCCGGTCCACATGCAGAAATCTTCGTCCAAGGGGGGATATTTACTAAAATTCGTATTTTTCCGAATGAGGTTAAAGTTCAAACACGAATGACATCGAAAGTGTAAATTTGCAACTTTTTGAATTTATTACGACTAATTTACTAAGCTGTCGTATTCTGCATTTTCGAATTTCCCGATGTCGATGTCATTCGTATTTTTTGGCAGTGTTTTACAGGAGTGAATTGTAAAACACTGCCGACATTAACACAATGAATCTCGGCCGGATCTGTGAGATCCGTGCTGGGCTTCATTGTGCACCTTTCGTTAAAAAAAAAAGAACATTGTTAAAATGAAAAAAAAAAAATGCGTGGGGTCCCCCCCCTAAACAAAACCAGCCTCGGGCTCTTTGAGCCGGTCCTGGTTCACAAAATATGTGGGGAAAAATTACCGGTTCCCCCATATTTCATAAACCAGCACCGGGCTCTGCGCCTGGTCCTGGTTCAAAAAATACGGGGGACAAAAAGCGTAGGGGTCCCCCGTATTTTTGAAACCAGCACCGGGCTCCACTAGCCAGGTACATAATGCCACAGCCGGGGGACACTTTTATATTGGTCCTTGCGGCCCTGGCATTACATACCCAACTAGTCACCCCTGGCCGGGGTACCCTGGAGGAGTGGGAACCCTTTAAATCAAGGGGTCCCCCCCTCCAGCCACCCAAGGGCCAGGGGTGAAGCCCGAGGCTGTCCCCCCCATCCAAGGGCGGCGGATGGGGGGCTGATAGCCTTTTGTGAAAATGAGAATATTGTTTTTAGTACCAGTACTACAAGTCCCAGCAAGCCTCCCCCGCAAGCTGGTACTTGGAGAACCACAAGTACCAGCATGCAGTGGGAAACTGGGCCCGCTGGTACCTGTAGTACTACTAAAAAAATACCCCCAAAAAAACAGGACACACACACCGTGAAAGTAAAATTTTATTACATGCATGCACACCACTGTGAAGGGGATTGCCCCCTTCTCCCCGGCGGCGCGACGGGCAGGTCCCAGTCTGGAGGGGCTTGCATCCGAAAGGATTCAAGCCCCTCCAATCACAGCGGCGCATTTCAAACGGCGCGCCAAACGCGAGCCAATCAGGGCTCGCGCCTTGGCCACCAATCGGAGCTCGCCGCGGCGAGCCACTCGGAGCTCGCCGCGTCATAGCTCCGCCCGCTCCCAGCGCCATATAAGAGGCGCTGCGGAGCGGGAGCAGGCAGTCGAGCGGCGGACGGCGACGGGAGAAGAGCTCCAGCGGAAGACAGCGGGTCCGGCGGCGGCGGCAGAGCAGCGGAAGAAGACGGCGGCAGAGCAGCGGAAGAAGACGTCGGCGGAGCAGAAGAAGACATCGGCGGAGCAGAAGAAGACGTCGGCGGAGCCGAACAGGAAGACAGAAGACGGCGACCAGCGGCGGGAGTCCGGCGGAGTTTGCTGCAGCGTGTGGAGAGCAAAAGAGCTAATGAAGCTCCCCGCTGCAGCCTCTCCCTCCGCGACAGGTAGGCGGCCCTGGGCCACCTCTACTTACATCTAGCTCCGCACTAGACCACCAGGGACAGGAGCTAGGCCTGCAGGTGTAACCAGGCCCTCGGCCTGTGCCCACGGTAGGCAGGCCTTTGGCCTGTGCCCATCCACCAGGCCTCCGGCCTGTGCCCATTCTCCAGGCCTCCGGCCTGCGCCCATTCTCCAGGCCTTTGGCCTGTGCCCATCCTCCAGGCCTCCGGCCTGTGCCCATCCTCTAGGCCTCCGGCCTGTGCCCATTCTCCAGGCCTCCGGCCTGTGCCCATTCTCCAGGCCTCCGGCCTGTGCCCATTCTCCAGGCCTCCGGCCTGTGCCCATCCTCCAGGCCTCCGGCCTGTGCCCATCCCCTCCAGGCCTCTGGCCTGCGCTCTCCCTCCAGGCCTCCGGCCTGCGCCCCTCCTCCAGGCCTCCGGCCTGCGCTCTCCCTCCAGGCCTCCGGCCTGCGCCTCTCCTCCAGGCCTCTGGCCTGCGCTCTCCCTCCAGGCCTCTGGCCTGCGCCCCTCTTCCAGGCCTCCGGCCTGCGCCCCTCCGGCTGGAAGTGGGCTTTGCGGCAGCTCTTGAGGGATCCGTGGCCGGTGTTAGGAGCCGACCGGCTCCACGCGGTGTATGGTCCAGGGGATTGGAAGTGTGGAGCAACGTTCCCGTCCCACACGTCGCCATCCCCGGCCGTCGGGAGTAGGCCACCGACTGCTCCAGACCCCCGTCCCTCATTGCGAGCCAAAGGCAGCGGCCAGGGTCTGACATCTGTAAGGTAGGACTGGTTAGTCGGGGTATACTGTTGGACCGGGGGATTGTTCCACTGACTTGCCGGGTAGTGAACGTGATTAATTAGTCCGATCTCTGTTTGATTGGGATAGAACCAGTAGTCTCAGTTGTTTAAAGTAGTTTGTTTAGGCAGGCGTAGTTGGCTGTATCGTTGTTAGCCGTAGTGTAGCCTGCAGGTAGGGAGGCTGTTCTTCTTGCCCCAACAGGAGCGGAGAGGTGCGACAATCAAGGTGACCCGCAAGTTGGAAGTGAGTATCACCCTGTGCCTGTCTGTCTGTCATTCCCCCCCCCCCCCCCTGTATACCGGTCGGGAGGGTTTGCTCGCGGACGCGAGGACCCCCCTCTCACCACACAACGTGTGAGAGTGCGAGTGTGTGAGAATTGGGTAGCTGAGGCCTATTGGCCAGTGATGACCTTCCGCCCAGCCGGTGAAGGTCTCGGCTACCCCTGACGTGCCCCGTACTCTAGGCGGAGGTCGGGCGTACGTCTCAACCGGCATATCCCTCTCTTTCCAGACCCCCGTCGTCCGCGGTGAGGTGGTGTTCGCGCTGGTGCGTGGTCCGGAGAGCGGAGTCCCTACGCATCTGGATATCGTCTGTGACGGGCGTTGCACAGGTGGGTGAAGTGACGACACCTGCACAGCGGCAGGCAGTACATCCTTGTTAGGCCTGCCACATTTGGCGTAGTCGGCAGGATGGACGAGGATCGGTCACTACCCGCAGCCGAGAAGCCATGGACAGATGCGCCGAAACAACGCACTCGGAGAGGCTCGACTGCCAGCTCCACTGATGTGGTACCGAGGGGGGCGGATGACGAGCGACGAGGGTCATCGCGTCGACTCAACGTCGGACCAGCCCTCGCCCACCTACCCCGTTACGACGGTCGTAATATGACCTTAGAGGACTGGAAGGCCCGACTAGAGGCGACGTTCCTCATCTATCGGGTGCCCGACGACCTGCAGGTGCCCCTCGCCCTGAATTCTCTGGAAGGCGAGGCTCGTCGGACAATTCTTTTACGACCCGACGATGAACGCGAGGAACTGGAGGAGATCTATAGTATCCTGGGGGATATCTATGGGGACACCTCCTCGGCGGGAACCCTCCGGCAGCGTCTGTTTGGTCGGTTCCAGAGGGAGGACGAGTCCATTCCCCAGTATGCCAACGCACTCCAGGAGATGATGGGAGAAGTACGCCGGAAAGACCCCGATGGGTTTGGGGCACTCACCAACACTAGTCAGATACTGCGAGATCAGTTCGCCATGGGACTCAGGAACGTGCCCCTGAGGCAAGTAATGCTGGATAAGATATCCCAAGATGACACCCTGACCTTCCATCAGGTGGAAATCGACGCCGTGGCCAGGGACCGCAATGCCAATTACGGCCCACACGCTGTATTTCCCCAATGGGTGCAGCCGATCTCCGCGCCCGTGGCTAGCAGGGAGACCAACCCATTAGAGACCTGTGTACAAGACCTGAAAGAGGTCTTTCTCCGGGTGACCAAGGAGATGAGGGAAGAGGTCTCCCAGCTGAGGGAGGAGGTGTACCGGCGTGACCAGCGGGGCATGGAGTCCCGTGAGCGGGAAACCAGGCGGCCCCGTGGACGGAGCACGGGGCCCGACAGCCGTCCGGGAGAGGGCCGGGGCCCTCGTTGCTACCGCTGCCATCGGTACGGGCATATTGCACGAACCTGTACCGAAGCAATCCCGGAGGCGCAGTTAAACTGACCTCCCTCGCGGTAACGGGACCACCCGTGGGGGGGAGCGATGAGGGGAAGTCAGCCATTAACGAACAGGCTGAATTGGTAGGAGAGTGTCCCGTAGTAGTCAGCCGCCTCGGTGGGAAAGACCAGTCCTGCCTGTTGAATACCGGCTCTCAAGTATCCACCATTTCCGAGGCCTGTTTCCTTGAGCACTACGCCCATCTCAAAAGCGAGGTGTCCGAGAGCTTCATTACCCTCACGGCAGCTAATAACCTACCCATCCCCGTGGTGGGGGTGGTGTGGATGGAAATGGTAGTTTGTGGCCGAGAGCTGGGTAAGAAGGGGCTGTTGGTAGTCAGCAGCCCGGGGCTGAGCCATGGCCCGGTGATCCTCGGGATGAACGTACTCCGACATCTCGACCAGCTCTTGTTCCAGGAAAGTGGGCCACAATATTGGAAGAATCTGGGAGTCCGGCGCCCTGTCCAGCAGGCTCTCCAACAAGTGGGGCGACGGGGGACCAGGGCCCTAGGGGCTATCGATGAGCACCTGGGTCTTTTGAAGGTCGGTCACCACCAGCGCCTGGAGTTGCCACCTCGCCAAGAGGTCCTGATCCCTCTGGAAGTACGGACTCATCAGAGCCTAAATGGCATGGAGGTGATGGTAGAGCCCACTGATGTGCTGAGGGTAGGGTCTGGAGTGATGGTGGCACGTACCGTGTCGGTGGTGACCGGTGGGAAGGTCTCCGTCCGCCTTTGCAACCTCACCGATCAGCTTTGCCGAGTCCCGGCTGGGACAGTCATTGCTCAGGTGGTGGCGATTCACGAGGAGAGCATTCAGGGTCTGCGAAAACTCTCCCTACAGCCGGAGGCTTCCGAGGCATGGGCATTGTCTGTTCAAGTGGAGGAGCAGGAGGGGGCCTGCCCTGAGTGGAACGGTACAATTATCCATACGCAGATGGACGTGTCGCTAGAAGAGTGCGCGGCCGGGGACGTGGCCAAGCTGGACCAGATGCTCTGGAATCGTCAGAAGGTGTTCTCCCGGCATGAGGAGGATTTCGGGTATACAGAGGACCTGCAGCATGAGATCCGCACCGGAGACGCCCCCCCGGTTCGGGAGCGGTATCGGCCGATACCGCCCCGGTTGTACCAAGAAGTAAAGAGCATGTTGCGTCAGATGCTGGACAACCACGTGATCCAGGAGAGCAAGAGTCCATGGGCTGCACCCATTGTCCTAGTCCGGAAGAAGGACGGGACTATCCGGTTCTGTGTGGATTACCGGAAGTTGAATAGTTGCACCGTCCGGGACTCTTACCCTCTCCCTAGGATCGAGGAGTCCCTAGCTGCACTGGGCAATGCAAAATTCTTTTCGACCCTGGACCTGGCCAGTGGGTACTGGCAAGTGCCGGTAGCCCCCCAGGATAGGGAGAAGACCGCATTCGTTACTCCCATGGGGTTGTTCGAATTTTGCCGCATGCCGTTCGGGTTGAACAATGCGCCCGCCACATTCCAGCGGATGATGGAAAGGTGCTTGGGAGACTTGAATTTTGAGGCCTTGCTGATTTACCTGGACGACATCATCGTGTTCGCCGCGACCTTGGAGGAACACTTTGCTCGACTCGACATGGTTCTTCAACGGTTGGAGGAGTACGGCCTGAAGCTCAAGCCCCGGAAGTGCCACCTGTTGAAATCCAGTTTGGAGTACCTCGGGCACGTGGTGTCACGCGATGGGGTGTACCCAACCCCCAGCAAGGTGGCGGCCGTCCAGGAATGGAAGGTGCCCACCACTGTCACGGAATTGCGGGCATTCCTGGGTTTGGTGGGGTACTACCGACGCTTCATCAAGGATTTCGCCCGGATTGCGGAACCCCTACATGCCTTGCTTCGAGGGATTGCGACCACGAAGAAAGCTGCCCTGGAGACTTGGGGAGAAGCGCAGAACCTGGCCTTTGACCGACTGAAGGCAAGTCTCACGGAGGCTCCGGTGTTGGGGTACGCAGATTTTGAGAAGCCCTTCGTTCTATACACGGATGGAAGTCTGCAGGGGTTGGGCGCGGTCTTGGCTCAGGTTCAGGATGGGCAGGAGCGGGTGATTGCTTACGGCAGTCGTAGCCTGCGAGAGACCGAAAGGAACCCAGACAACTACAGTTCCTTCAAATTGGAATTGCTGGTGGTGGTGTGGGCCGTGACCGAGAAATTTGCGGAGTACTTGACCGCCGCTCACGTGGATATTTTTACAGACAACAACCCCCTGGCGTACCTGGAGACCGCCAAGTTAGGCGCCTTGGAGCAACGGTGGGTGGCCAGGTTGGCCAAGTTCTCCTACAAGATTCGCTATCGATCGGGGAAGAGTAATACCAACGCGGATGCCCTGTCTCGCTTTCCAGTGGAAACCCCCGAACCTGGTGGAGAAGAAGATGACTGCGGAGAAGAAATGCCGGATATCACTTGTGTGCGGCAGCCCGTGGGCGGAGAGTTGTGTCGACAGAACGCCCAGACTGCCTTACTTAGGTACACGGAGACGGACTGGGCACAGGAACAGCAGGCCGACGAAGGTTTGGACCTCATTCGACAGTGGGTACAGAGGGGTCATATGCCATCTTGCCGGGAGCAGGATGGGCTGACCGGGTTCTGTAGGAAGGTGGTGCGTCGTTGGGACCAATTGCGGGTCTGCGCTGGTACCCTACGGAGACAATGCTACTTGGAACAGGAAATGCGTACTGTTGAGCAGGTGGTCGTGCCAGAAGCCCGGGTGCGGTCAGAGGTGGAAGAGGCGCACGAGCAGGGGGCCCATTTGGGACCCTATAAAACATACCATTGGTTGAGACGCCAATATTTCGCCCCCCGGCTGCAAACGGTCGTGGACCAGGTATGTCGCGAGTGCAGGAGGTGTGCGGTAGTTAAGCCGCAGGAACAGCATGTGCCCATCCAGACGATCCGGACCAGTCGGCCGCTGGAAATGCTGATGATCGACTACGTGTTGATCGGGGAGTCAGTAAGTGGACACCAGTATGCCCTGGTAATGACTGACCACTTCACTAAATTCACGGTAGTGGTCCCCACCCGAAACCAGACTGCGGAGTCAGCAACATGAGCGATCGTCGAACATTTCATTCGGCAGTACGGTTGCCCCGAGCGGATCCATTCGGATCAAGGGGCCTGTTTCCAGGGGCAGCTGATGGAACGCCTCTGCCAGCTTTATGGCGTTCAAAAGTCCCGCACAACACCTTACCACCCGCAGGGGAATGGCGCCTGCGAGAGATTTAACCGGACTCTGCTGCAGATGCTCCGCGTGTTGGAACGAGCTGAGAAGCAGCGATGGCCCGAACATGTTCAGGAACTGGTCTGGACTTATAACAACAGAGTCCATCACACCACGGGATTTTCCCCTTTTTTTTTGCTGTTCGGTCGACCAGGACGGGAGGCACACGACTTACAACTGTCCGGGACTGAGGAGGGAACGCCCCTCGCCCCTGCCGAACGGGTCGAGGACCACCGCCTGCGGCTGAAGGCGGCACACAAGTTGGCTGGGAGGCTGATCGCAGACCACCAGCATCCAGCTGTGAGGTCCCACGAGCCTGGGTCGCTGGCCGTGGGCCAGCGAGTGTTGGTGCGAGAGATTCGCCCGGGGGGGAAACTGTCAGAACGGTGGGAAGTTACCCCGTACCTTGTGCGCCGTCGCTTGGCCCCAGGTGGGCCGGTGTATCAAGTGGAGTCTACTGATGGGACGGGACGCCTGCGCACGTTACATCGGAGTAAACTGCGACCTTGTCCGTTCCTGGATCCGGTGAGCGGGGCTGAGTCCCCTGTAGCGGAGGACGGGGTGGGGGCCCCTGCCTGGGAAGCTCCGGTCCCTCTGTCAGACGAGGAATGGTGGTCGCCGGTCGAGGAGAATCGGCCGGAGGAGGCATCGGAGCCTCAACCCCCAGCCGATGTGGTTGCCTCCCCCCTACCAAGACGCTCTCTGCGTTCAAATAGGGGCGTCCCGGGCCCTCGCTACGCGGACCCGAACTTTGTGTGGTCGGATTCTTGCTTTGTGGGGACCACAAAGGACAAAGGGGGGGGAAATGTGAAGGGGATTGCCCCCTTCTCCCCGGCGGCGCGACGGGCAGGTCCCAGTCTGGAGGGGCTTGCATCCGAAAGGATTCAAGCCCCTCCAATCACAGCGGCGCATTTCAAACGGCGCGCCAAGCGCGAGCCAATCAGGGCTCGCGCCTTGGCCACCAATCGGAGCTCGCTGCGGCGAGCCACTCGGAGCTCGCCGCGTCATAGCTCCGCCCGCTCCCAGCGCCATATAAGAGGCGCTGCGGAGCGGGAGCAGGCAGTCGAGCGGCGGATGGCGACGGGAGAAGAGCTCCAGCGGAAGACAGCGGGTCCGGCGGCGGCGGCAGAGCAGCGGAAGAAGACGGCGGCAGAGCAGCGGAAGAAGACGTCGGCGGAGCAGAAGAAGACGTCGGCGGAGCCGAACAGGAAGACAGAAGACGGCGACCAGCGGCGGGAGTCCGGCGGAGAGTGCTGCAGCGTGTGGAGAGCAAAAGAGCTAACGAAGCTCCCCGCTGCAGCCTCTCCCTCCGCGACAGGTAGGCGGCCCTGGGCCACCTCTACTTACATCTAGCTCCGCACTAGACTACCAGGGACAGGCGCTAGGCCTGCAGGTGTAACCAGGCCCTCGGCCTGTGCCCACGGTAGGCAGGCCTTTGGCCTGTGCCCATCCTCCAGGCCTCCGGCCTGTGCCCATTCTCCAGGCCTCCGGCCTGCGCCCATTCTCCAGGCCTTTGGCCTGTGCCCATCCTCCAGGCCTCCGGCCTGTGCCCATCCTCTAGGCCTCCGGCCTGTGCCCATTCTCCAGGCCTCCGGCCTGTGCCCATTCTCCAGGCCTCCGGCCTGTGCCGATTCTCCAGGCCTCCGGCCTGTGCCCATCCTCCAGGCCTCCGGCCTGTGCCCATCCCCTCCAGGCCTCTGGCCTGCGCTCTCCCTCCAGGCCTCCGGCCTGCGCCCCTCCTCCAGGCCTCCGGCCTGCGCCCTTCCTCCAGGCCTCCGGCCTGCACTCTCCCTCCAGGCCTCCGGCCTGCGCCCCTCCTCCAGGCCTCCGGCCTGCGCTCTCCCTCCAGGCCTCCGGCCTGCGCCCCTCTTCCAGGCCTCCGGCCTGCACCCCTCCGGCTGGAAGTGGGCTGTGCGGCAGCTCTTGAGGGATCCGTAGCCGGTGTTAGGAGCCGACCGGCTCCACGCGGTGTATGGTCCAGGGGATTGGAAGCGTGGAGTAACGTTCCCGCCCCACACGTCGCCATCCCCGGCCGTCGGGAGTAGGCCACCGACTGCTCCAGACCCCCGTCCCTCATTGCGAGCCAAAGGCAGCGGCCAGGGTCTGACATCTGTAAGGTAGGACTGGTTAGTCGGGGTATACTGTTGGACCGTGCCCCGTACTCTAGGCGGAGGTCGGGCGTACGTCTCAACCGGCATATCCCTCTCTTTCCAGACCCCCGTCGTCCGCGGTGAGGTGGTGTTCGCGCTGGTGCGTGGTCCGGAGAGCGGAGTCCCTACGCATCTGGATATCGTCTGTGACGGGCGTTGCACAGGTGGGTGAAGTGACGACACCTGCACAGCGGCAGGCAGTACATCCTTGTTAGGCCTGCCACACCACCATACATACATACTTACCTATGTTCACACGTGGCTCGGTCCTCTTCTCCATGTAGAATCCTAGGGGTACCTGTGAAAAAAATTATACTCACATAATCCAGGGTATCTTCTTTCCTTTGTATAATCCACGTACTTGGCAAAAAAATAAAACGGAAACCCGACCACGCACTGAAAGGGGTCCCATGTTTACACATGGGACCCCTTTCCCCGACTGCCAGGACCCCCCCTGACTCCTGTCAAAGAGGGTCCCTTCAGCCAATCAGGGAGCGCCACGTCGTGGCACTCTCCTGATTGGCTGTGTGCTCCTGTAGTGTCTGTCAGGCAGCACACTGCACAGATACAATGTAGCGCCTATGCGCTCCATTGTAGCCAATGATGGGAACTTTGCGGTCAGTGGTGAGGTTACTTTCGGTCAACCGCTGACCACAAAGTTCCCACCATTGGCTACAATGGAGCGCATAGGCGCTACATTGTATCTGTGCCGTGTGCTGCCTGACAGACACTACAGGAGCACACAGCCAATCAGGAGAGTGCCACGACGTGGCGCTCCCTGAGTGGCTGAAGGGACCCTCTTTGACAGGAGTCAGGGGGGTCCTGGCAGTCGGGGAAAGGGGTCCCATGTGTAAACATGGGACCCCTTTCAGTGCGTGGTCGGGTTTCCGTTTTATTTTTTTGCCAAGTACTTGGATTATACAAAGGAAAGAAGATACCCTGGATTATGTGAGTATAATTTTTTTCACAGGTACCCCTAGGATTCTACATGGAGAAGAGGACCGAGCCACGTGTGAACATAGGTAAGTATGTATGTATGCTGGTGTGCATGCATGTAATAAAATTTTACTTTCACGGTGTGTGTCCTGTTTTTTGGGGGTATTTTTTTAGTAGTAGTACTACAGGTACCAGCGGGCCCGGTTTTCCACCGCATGCTGGTACTTGTGGTTCTCCAAGTACCAGCTTGCGGGGGAGGCTTGCTGGGACTTGTAGTACTGCTACTAAAAACAATATTCTCATTTTCACAAAAGGCTATCAGCCCCCCATCCGCCGCCCTTGGATGGGGGGGACAGCCTCGGGCTTCACCCCTGGCCCTTGGGTGGCTGGAGGGGGGGACCCCTTGATTTAAGGGGTTCCCACTCCTCCAGGGTACCCCGGCCAGGGGTGACTAGTTGGGTATGTAATGCCAAGGCCGCAGGGACCAATATAAAAGTGTCTCCCGGCTGTGGCATTATGTACCTGGCTAGTGGAGCCCGGTGCTGGTTTCAAAAATACGGGGGACCCCTACGCTTTTTGTCCCCTGTATTTTTTGAACCAGGACCATGCGCAGAGCCCGGTGCTGGTTTATGAAATATGGGGGAACCCCGGTCATTTTTTTCCACATATTTTGTGAACCAGGACCGGCTCAAAGAGCCAGAGGCTGGTTTTGCTTAGCGGGGGGGGGGGGGGGACCTCACGCATTTTTGTCCAGCAAATTTAACACAATCCAACCCCTTCCCACTGATAAACATGCACGGATCTCATGGATCCGTGCATGCCTATCAGAACACGGTAAAAAAAAGCAGGTCCATTTTATTTTAGCTTTTTTTTACGAATTGTATTTTTTCACGGCAGTGTTTGGCTATTGCTGGCAGTGTTTGTGAATTACACTTTTTAGTAAATTACCGAGTTCTACAAAATAACAGGCGTATTTGACCGATGGTGTATTCATTCGTAATTTTTTTCTTTGACTTCCAAAAAAATACGAATGCCCTCATCACTGCCGAGATTTGAGTTTAGTAAATTCCCGAGATGACACTTTGAAGAAAAAACACCATCTCGGTCAAAATCGGGAGCTTAGTAAATATACCCCCAAGACTCCTAAACAAGGGGGTGCTGATATCTCTCAACATTTTACCAGGGGCACCAATAATACCCAACATCGGGGTCTCCCCTCCCCTCCTCACGATTCTATGGATAACTCCGTCACACCGCCTTCTGCTCCGTCCAATAAGGATGATATCTTAGCTCTCCGCTCCCTTATCACGGACTTTAAGGACTCGCTGGAGTCCAAATTGGACAAAGCGGTGGCCTCCATTAAGACGGACATTTCATCCCTCGCTTCCAGAGCCTCCAAAATGGAATCTCGTCAGGACCATTTCCAAAAAGCTCTAAACGATACGGGTCGTGACCTGGACCACATTGTCTCAGAACTGTCTGAACTTCGTACTAAAAATGAGGACCTTGAGAACCGCGAACGCAGATCCAACCTGCGCATTCGCAACATCTCTGAATCCGTCAGTGTGGATAACCTCGAACCCTACCTTCACACCCTTTTCTCCTTTCTGATACCGGACCTGGGGGATGTACAATTTCCTCTAGAAAGGGCCCATCGTGCCCTCCGTCCTAAGCCTAGGGATGGTGAGCCTCCCCGTGATGTGGTCCTCCGCTTTCTCAAGTTTAAAGATAAAGAAAGGTTCCTCAATTCTACTTGTGGAAAGCCTCATGTACTCTTCATTTCATCTAAACTACAGTTCTTCCAAGATTTGGCCCCTCTAACTATAGCTAAACGGAGGGAACTCCGTGATCTAACAAAGGCTCTACAGGACAGGAACATCCGATACCGATGGGGTTTCCCCTTCAAGCTGATCGTTGACTTTCAGGGAAAAACAGTCATCATCAGAGATCTTCGTGAGGGCAAGGATTTGCTTTCGCATATAGAAGAAGCTGGACAGACCACTCAACTTAAAATTTAACTATGCGTTGGGTAGGATGTTTTCTTACCAGCCCTTTCTCCTTTCCGTTGATAATCACCTCAGCCCTTGAAAAATCTCCGCCATTATGCTTACTTCCCTCCTTAGATTTTTGTATAACTTTTCACTGACTGTTTGTTGTATGGGGATCACCCCTTGTCATACGACTGTAAGGATTTCAATGTTATGTTCACGTACTGTATATGTCCACCCCTCCCCCCTTTTTTTTTACCCCCCCCCCCCCCATTCCATGATGCCTTTTGTTCTTTTACTGGAAATGTCTCGTGGTCACTCTTTGTAGCAGTTCAAACTCACTAAACTCATTATGTTTATAGTATCCTGGGTGACCAAATTTCGGTTTCTAGCAATCACCCCTAGCCTTGCATGCTAATCTTGGCCACGGTTTGACTCTAACTCACCCCAATGCTGCATTTTACCTTTCCGTTGTTAGCTTGTTCCCTGTTCAGGGAATTAATGTTTCTCTTAGTTTTCCATTGCAATATTTTTAGCTCCTTGCAGTGTTAGGTCTTTTCTCTCCCGCTGTCCTAACATTTACAAGTTTTATCTGTTTTGGGTTGTGGCGTGGTCCACGGGTGCAGAGGTCTTACATACTTCGCCAGCTTCTCCGTTGGCTTTCTCCCAGACTCCACACGCCGCACTGTGGGCCCTCTGTGCCTGTTGTCCCTACTGGTTTTAACATGTGTGTATCTTTGTGCTCCGAAAAGTTTCTGGTATTTCCAGATGATAATTACTCAATGTATTTTCTGGTGATGATTGGGTGTGTCCCCCCCCCTCTCCCCCCCACCCCCCATTTTTTTTTTCTTTTTTTTCTTCTTCTCCCTTGTCTCTCTCCCTTTACCCTCCTCACCCAGGGGATACCGACCCATCTCTTGTCTCCTACATACTAGTGTCCATTTTGTTTAACGTAATATTCTTTCTCCTCTTAGGTTGTGCGTATACTCCCTGTTCTTCTCCCTGCATGTGATATTTTTCTTCTCAATTAGATCTCCACCACCCCCAATTTTATTTATTTTTTATTCTCTTGTGGCGACTTGGAACTTTTGTTCCCTCGCCTTTCCGGACCACTAAGTCCTAACTATAGGAGTACCAATCTCCTTTGTATTGAGTAACCTGCTCTTCCTCTTTTTCCTAACTTTCTCTACTTTGCTCAATTCGAATTGCGTACTCTGCTCCTTTACCACTTTTTTTTCTTTCCTAAACTCTTTCTGTTGAGCGAGTCGACCCCTTTCCTCTGCTCCCTCTTTTCAATACCCCCTCTATACTCCCCCCTCTCTCAGCACCATGCCTTTTACCATTGCCTCTATGAATGTCCGGGGCCTTAACACGCCCCATAAACGCTCTCACTTGTTCCGTACAATCCGCACTCTACGCGCAGACATAGTTCTACTTCAAGAAACACATTTTAAGCGATCTGGCCACCCCACTTTGTCTTCCAGACGATTCTCCACTGTGTTGTACTCCTCAAGTGAATCTAAGCATAACGGAGTCGCTATCTTGATAAGCAATAAACTCCTTTTCACTCAAAGCTCGGTTCATGTTGACGCAGAGGGGAGGTATATCATTCTGGTTGGCAGGCTGGGGCACCTGGAAGTGACTATAGCTAACCTCTATGCTCCCAACACGGGGCAACAACGTTTTTTGAAATCCTTTTTCACGGCTCTCCAAAAACATAGAGCGGGTTATGTGTTTCTGGGAGGGGATTTCAACGCAGTTCTAGACCCTTTCTTAGATAAATCTGCTCCCCAGAAACACCCTCGCACCTGTCATATATCCGATACTTTCCCTAAACTTATTAAAGAAGCATCTCTCTTCGACACTTGGCGTGCTCTTAACCCATCTTCCAAGGACTACACTTTTTTTTCCAATCCCCATCAGTCTTATTCCAGACTTGACTACCTTTTCTGCAGCCCCCCGGCCTCTAATCACATTTCTCTGACGTCCTAGTGGATGCTGGGAACTCCGAAAGGACCATGGGGAATAGCGGCTCCGCAGGAGACTGGGCACAACTAAAGAAAGCTTTTAGGTCACCTGGTGTGCACTGGGTCCTCCCACTATGACCCTCCTCCAAGCCTCAGTTAGATTTTGTGCCCGGCCGAGGTTGGATGCACACTAGGGGCTCTCCTGAGCTTCTAAAAAGAAAGTATATAATTAGGTTTTTTATTTTACAGTGAGACCTGCTGGCAACAGGCTCACTGCAGCGAGGGACTAAGGGGAGAAGAAGCGAACCTACCTGCTTGCAGCTAGCTTGGGCTTCTTAGGCTACTGGACACCATTAGCTCCAGAGGGATCGACCGCATGGAACTGGCCTTGGTGTTCGTTCCCGGAGCCACGCCGCCGTCCCCCTTACAGAGCCAGAAGCAAGAAGAGGTCCGGAAAATCGGCGGCAGAAGACATCAGTCTTCACCAAGGTAGCGCACAGCACTGCAGCTGTGCGCCATTGCTCCTCATACACACTTCACACTCCGGTCACTGAGGGTGCAGGGCGCTAGGGGGGGGGGGGCGCCCTGAGCAGCAATAAAAACACCTTGGCTGGCAAAAATACCACAATATATAGCCCCAGAGGCTATATATGTGATAATTACCCCTGCCAGAATCCATAAATAAGTGTGAGAATAGTCCGCGAAAAAGGGGCGGAGCTATCTCCTTCAGCACACTGGCGCCATTTCTCCCTCACAGCTCCGCTGGAAGGAAGCTCCCTGGCTCTCCCCTGCAGTCTACACTACAGAAAAGGGTAAAAAAGAGAGGGGGGGCACTAAATTTAGGCGCAGTATATATATAACAGCAGCTATAGGGGACATAATTCAGTTAGTCCCTGCATTATATAGCGCTCTGGTGTGTGCTGGCATACTCTCACTCTGTCTCCCCAAAGGGCTTTTGTGGGTCCTGTCCTCTGTTAGAGCATTCCCTGTGTGTGTGCGGTGTGTCGGTACGGCTGTGTCGACATGTTTGATGAGGATAATGATGTGGAGGCGGAGCAGATACCTATAGAAGGGATGTCACCCCCTGCGGGGCAGACACCTGAGTGGATGGACTTATGGAAGGAATTGCGTGCACGTGTTGACTCCTTACACAAAAAAATTTGACGACATGCCAAATGCGGGACAGCCGGCTTCTCAGCTCGTGCCTGTCCAGGCGTCTCAAAGGCCATCGGGGGCTCTAAAACGCCCGCTACCTCAGATGGCAGACGCGGATGTCGACACGGATACTGACACCAGTGTCGACGACGATGAGTCTAGTCTAATGTCCACTAAGGCCATTCGTTGCATGATTGAAGCAATGAAAGAGGTGTTACAAATTTCTGATATAAACCCAGGTACCACTAAAAAGGGTATTATGTTTGGGGAGAAAAAACTACCCGTAGTTTTTCCCCCATCAGAAGAATTAAATGAAGTGTGTGAAGAAGCGTGGGCTTTCCCTGATAAAAGATTGGTAATCTCTAAGAAGTTACTAATGGCGTTCCCTTTCCCGCCAGAGGATAGGTCATGTTGGGAGACACCCCCTAGGGTGGATAAAGCGCTCACACATTTGTCTAAAAAGGTGGCACTACCGTCTCCGGATACGGCCGCCCTCAAGGAACCTGCTGATAGAAAGCAGGAGGCGATCCTGAAGTCTGTATATACACACTCAGGCATTATACTTAGACCAGCTATTGCGTCAGCATGGATGTGCAGTGCTGCCGCTGCGTGGTCAGATTCCCTGTCAGAAAATATTGACACCCTAGACAGGGACACTATTCTGCTAACCATAGAGCATATAAAAGACTCAGTCTTATACATGAGAGATGCACAGAGGGAGATCTGCCGGCTGGCATCTAAAATAAGTGCATTGTCCATTTCTGCTAGGAGAGGCTTATGGACTCGCCAGTGGACAGGGGATGCAGATTCAAAAAGGCACATGGAAGTTTTGCCTTATAAGGGTGAGGAGTTATTTGGGGATGGTCTCTCGGACCTAGTTTCCACAGCAACTGCTGGGAAGTCAGCATTTTTACCCCATGTTCCCTCACAGCCTAAAAAGGCGCCGTTTTATCAGGTACAGTCCTTTCGGACTCAGAAAAACAGGCGTGGAAAAGGCGGGTCCTTTCTGTCCAGAGGCAGAGGTAGGGGAAAAAGGCTGCAACAAACAGCAAGTTCCTAGGAGCAAAAGTCCTCCCCCGCTTCTTCCAAGTCCGCCGCATGACGGTGGGGCTCCACAGGCGGAGCCAGGTACGGTGGGGGGCCGCCTCAAAAATTTCAGCGATCAGTGGGCTCGCTCACAGGTGGATCCCTGGATCCTGCAAATAGTATCTCAAGGGTACAAACTGGAATTCGAGGCGTCTCCACCCCACCGGTTCCTAAAAATCTGCCTTGCCGATTACTCCTTCAGACAGGGAGGTTGTGCTAGCGGCAATTCACAAGCTGTATTCCCAGCAGGTGATAATCAAGGTGCCCCTACTTCAACAAGGACGGGGTTACTATTCCACACTGTTTGTGGTACCGAAACCGGACGGTTCGGTGAGACCCATTTTAAATTTGAAATCCTTGAACACATACATAAAAAAATTCAAGTTCAAGATGGAATCGCTCAGGGCGGTTATTGCAAGCCTGGACGAGGGGGATTACATGGTATCCCTGGACATCAAGGATGCTTACCTGCATGTCCCCATTTACTATCCTCACCAGGAGTACCTCAGATTTGTGGTACAGGATTGCCATTACCAATTCCAGACGCTGCCGTTTGGACTCTCCACGGCACCGAGGGTGTTTACCAAGGTAATGGCGGAAATGATGATACTCCTTCGAAGAAAGGGAGTTTTAATTATCCCGTACTTGGACGATCTCCTAATAAAGGCGAGGTCCAAGGAGCAGTTATTGGTGGGAGTAGCACTATCTCAGGAGGTGCTACACCAGCACGGTTGGATTCTGAATATTCCAAAATCACAGCTGGTTCCGACGACACGTCTACTGTTCCTGGGTATGATTCTGGATACAGTCCAGAAAAAAGTGTTTCTCCCGGAGGAGAAAGCCAAGGAGCTGTCATCTCTAGTCAGAGACCTCCTGAAACCAAAACAGGTATCGGTGCATCACTGCACGCGGGTCCTGGGAAAGATGGTGGGTGGCTTCTTACGAAGCAATTCCTTTCGGCAGGTTCCATGCCAGAATCTTTCAGTGGGACCTGTTGGACCAATGGTCCGGATCGCATCTTCAGATGCATCGCCTAATAACCCTGTCTCCAAGAACCAGGGTGTCTCTGCTGTGGTGGCTGCAGAGTGCTCATCTTCTAGAGGGCCGCAGATTCGGCATACAGGACTGGGTCCTGGTGACCACGGATGCCAGACTTCGAGGCTGGGGGGCAGTCACACAGGGAAGAAACTTCCAAGGACTATGGTCGAGTCAGGAGACTTCCCTACACATAAATATTCTGGAACTAAGGGCCATTTACAATGCCCTAAGTCAGGCAAAATCCCTGCTTCTACACCAGCCGGTACTGATCCAGTCAGACAACATCACGGCAGTCGCCCATGTAAATCGACAGGGCGGCACAAGAAGCAGGATGGCAATGGCAGAAGCCACAAGGATTCTCCGATGGGCGGAAAATCACGTACTAGCACTGTCAGCAGTATTCATTCCGGGAGTGGACAACTGGGAAGCAGACTTTCTCAGCAGACACGACCTCCACCCGGGAGAGTGGGGACTTCATCCAGAAGTCTTCACGCTGATTGTAAATCGATGGGAACGGCCACAGGTGGACATGATGGCGTCCCGCCTAAACAAAAAACTAGAGAGATATTGCGCCAGGTCAAGGGACCCTCAGGCGATAGCTGTGGACGCTCTAGTGACACCGTGGGTGTACCAGTCAGTTTATGTGTCCCTCCTCTGCCTCTCATACCAAGGGTACTGAGAATAATAAGAAAACGAGGAGTAAGAACAATACTCGTGGTTCCGGATTGGCCAAGACGAGCGTGGTACCCGGAACTTCAAGAGATGATCTCAGAGGACCCATGGCCTCTGCCGCTCAGACAGGACCTGCTGCAGCAGGGGCCCTGTCTGTTCCAAGAATTCCCGCGGCTGCGTTTGACGGCATGGCGGTTGAACGCCGGATCCTGAAGGAAAAGGGCATTCCGGAGGAAGTCATTCCTACGCTGATTAAAGCAAGGAAAGATGTAACTGCAAAGCATTATCACCGCATATGGCGGAAATATGTTGCTTGGTGTGAGGCCAAAAAGGCCCCAACAGAGGAATTTCAACTAGGTCGATTTCTGCATTTCCTACAAGCAGGAGTGACTATGGGCCTGAAATTAGGCTCCATTAAAGTACAGATCTCGGCTCTGTCGATTTTCTTCCAGAAAGAACTAGCTTCACTACCTGAAGTTCAGACGTTTGTGAAAGGAGTGCTGCATATTCAGCCCCCGTTTGTGCCTCCAGTGGCACCTTGGGATCTCAACGTGGTGTTGAGTTTCTTAAAATCACATTGGTTTGAGCCACTTAAAACCGTGGATCTAAAATATCTCACGTGGAAAGTGGTCATGTTATTGGCCTTGGCTTCAGCCAGGCGTGTGTCAGATTTGGCTGCTTTGTCATGTAAAAGCCCTTATCTGATTTTCCATATGGATAGGGCGGAATTGAGGACTCGTCCTCAGTTTCTCCCTAAGGTGGTATCAGCTTTTCACTTGAACCAACCTATTGTGGTGCCTGCGGCTACTAGGGACTTGGAGGATTCCAAGTTACTGGACGTAGTCAGGGCCTTGAAAATGTATGTTTCCAGGACGGCTAGAGTCAGGAAAACTGACTCGCTATTTATCCTGTATGCACCCAACAAACTGGGTGCTCCTGCTTCTAAGCAGACTATTGCTCGCTGGATTTGTAGCACAATTCAGCTGGCGCATTCTGCGGCTGGACTGCCACATCCTAAATCAGTAAAAGCCCATTCCACAAGGAAGGTGGGCTCATCTTGGGCGGCTGCCCGAGGGGTCTCGGCTTTACAACTTTGCCGAGCTGCTACTTGGTCAGGGGCAAACACGTTTGCAAAATTCTACAAATTTGATACCCTGGCTGAGGAGGACCTTGAGTTCTCTCATTCGGTGCTGCAGAGTCATCCGCACTCTCCCGCCCGTTTGGGAGCTTTGGTATAATCCCCATGGTCCTTTCGGAGTTCCCAGCATCCACTAGGACGTCAGAGAAAATAAGATTTTACTCACCGGTAAATCTATTTCTCGTAGTCCGTAGTGGATGCTGGGCGCCCATCCCAAGTGCGGATTGTCTGCAATACTTGTACATAGTTATTGTTAACTAAAGGGTTATTGTTGAGCCATCTGTTGAGAGGCTCAGTTGTTTTCATACTGTTAAACTGGGTATAGTATCACGAGTTATACGGTGTGATTGGTGTGGCTGGTAGGAGTCTTACCCGGGATTCAAAATCCTTCCTTATTATGTCAGCTCGTCCGGGCACAGTGTCCTAACTGAGGCTTGGAGGAGGGTCATAGTGGGAGGAGCCAGTGCACACCAGGTGACCTAAAAGCTTTCTTTAGTTGTGCCCAGTCTCCTGCGGAGCCGCTATTCCCCATGGTCCTTTCGGAGTTCCCAGCATCCACTACGGACTACGAGAAATAGATTTACCGGTGAGTAAAATCTTATTTTTGTCCTCATCGATCATCCCTAATGTCTGGTCGGATCACTCCTCCGTCACGTCCGCATTTGATCTATTGGATGCCCCAACTTCCCGCCCTTCTTGGCGCTTGAACGAGACACTTCTTAAAATTCCCTCCTTCAAATCCAAGATAGCTGGACTGCTCACAGAATACTTTTCTCTTTACAATCCTGACTCAGGATGTTCCCCATTAGTCTGGGAAGCTCACGAAGCCGTCCTCAGAGGCCATGTAATTAGCTTTGCATCTCATCGCAATAGGGAACTCAAAGCAATACTTAGAAATCTCACTGATCAGGTCCAAATCCTAGACTCTCTTCATAAGTGTAGTCCCACGGACTCGAACTATAAACAGCTTATGGCAGCTAGGGCAACTCTCAATGCACTATTAACAGAAAAGATAGATAAATCTCTACGTTGGCTGAATCAGCGATTTTATGAGAAAAGCAACAAGGCTGATGCCCTCCTAGCAAATAGATTAAAGGCACGCAAAGCCCTCTCTTCTATAGTCTCGCTTAAGGATCCTAACAGTAATATACACTATAATCCCTCAGACATCAACTCTATCTTTAAGGAATACTACACTCGTTTGTATAACTCCCCAGGCAGTACGTCCTCCCTATCTGACTCAAACACACGCATCTCCGACTTCCTGACCTCATGCTCCCTACCGCGGTTGGATTCTCCCTCATCCACTGCATTATGTAAGCTTATATCTGATGAGGAAGTATCTGCTGCTCTTAAACTACAGAAACCCTCTAAGGCTCCGGGACCGGACGGCCTACCCTTTGCTTACTATAAAACATTTGAGTGTTCTCTTGTCCCTCACTTAACGTCTACTTTTAATAAAATCCTTAATGGGGAACTCTTCCATAGCAAAACTACTAAAGCACTAATTACTGTTATTCCCAAACCTGGTAAAGATCAACAACAGGTCTCTAATTACCGCCCTATTTCTCTTCTCAACACCGACTTGAAACTTTTTGCAAAAATTCTTGCCCTACGCCTGAACCCCCTTCTTCCGTCTCTTATACATCCCGACCAAGTCGGATTTGTCCCTTCTCGCCAAGCTCTAGATAATACCAGACGTACCGTTAACCTGATCCATCATGCTTACTCTTCTGTTGGCCTTAGACGCGGAGAAAGCCTTCGATAGGGTTTCGTGGGCTTTTCTCGATCAAACACTCCGTAGCTTTGGTTTTCACGGGGAATTTCTCCAAGCCATTTCAGCACTCTATTACAACCCCTCCACTTCTGTCCTAACGAACGGAATTCTTTCAGACTCCTTTGCCATTACCAATGGTACGCAACAAGGATGCCCCCTGTCACCTCTTATCTTCGCTCTGATAATCGAACCTCTTGCTTGTCGCATCCGTCTTAACCCGGACATTACGGGCTTTTCTATCAAAGACTCACACTACAAACTTTCCCTTTTTGCGGATGACGTTCTCCTTACCCTCACTAGCCCGTTAATCTCCCTACCCAACCTTTTCAAAGAATTAACTCTCTACGGGGACCTCTCTGAATATAAGGTGAACAATCACAAGTCAGAGGCTCTCCCATTA